>NC_068558.1:11812500-12437500 GCF_022201045.2 Citrus sinensis
GAGAGCGCACATGTCTCTTCACCCGTATTGTATTTCTACAAAGTCACTATTTCAACATACGCTCCAAAGATCACTGTTACATACGATCCAAAGCTTACTGTTTGCTTCAAACTCCGCTACAGTGAACAGTGCAGAGTTCCAAAGATTACTGTATGCTACAGCTCCGCTACAGTCTACAGTGTAAAAGCTCATTTTGTATATAAATCTGAAGGAAGACTTAGACTCCTCAGATTTTTTTAGTTTTAAGTTCTCTCCTCTCTCTCTAGAGCTTCTGTCTCCTCTTTCTCTCTCTCTCTCCCTGGGAATAAGGAATCCGAAGGGTTCAAGGAAATTTTTCTGTTTACAAAATAGTTCCTTACCTTCACGATTAATTTCCCTTTTCTTCTCTACAAAGAAAAATCAGTCAATGTAAGCACTTTACTTCCAGTTTTATTTAAAGCATTTGTAAATTTTATTTAAAGCCTTTCATGTACGTTTAAATTTCTGCAATTTAAATTCAAGTATTTAAATTTTATGCATCCTTAGCAGACTGATCTGTATCAGATCTGCCATAAAGCTGTTACGTTCCTCTGAGGCAACGAGACCAGATCTCAATCCTCAGTTGTACTTCTTCTTTTCTTCCCCCATTCCTTCAGAGCACCATTTCTGGGATCCAGATCTGGTACTGTGTATGCACCCTAGCGTTTAGATGTATGTTTGTTGCTAGGCTTGCTTAAAGAACTTAATAAAGATTTGGTAAACAAGTTTGGTATATCGGCTGGAAACTAGAACGTGCGGAATATTGATCTGTTCTAAGTCAGATCTGGTTCCAAAGGCAGACCTGGCTCTGCATCGATCTAGATACAACGCCGCGTACCTTTCATAAAACCTGACCAACCACGTTCCAAAGCAAATCTATTATTTCTAAAGTTGGTACTTTATTTTAAAATTTTGATAAAGCCGACCCAAACCAAGCATTGCATTATTTGAGTTCTAAATTTTGATTTCCTACGAAAACACATCCTTCTGGGATTTAACAAAACCACAGCCTTACTATCAAAGCATTTTAGAAGCTACTGAGTCAGTTAAATTCAAACATTTCTTTCTCAGTGAAACCCACTCAGAACTAGCCTATTCCACGGCTACCATACTAAAAGTTTTGAGTCCAAACCAGTGGGGTGATCAACTTCACAAGTTTAAACATTTCCCTCCTATATATATATATATATATATATATATATATATATATATATTGCAGATTTATGAACTTTTATCTACCGATATTTTAAAAATTTTCAATTCAAAACAATCTACCAATCTATGGATTAAACTTTTATGAATCATATTTTTGCAGATCGAATTGAGCAAATTAAATTGGATTCTAAACACCCGTATTAATTAGGCAAGAAGATTAATTTGTATAAAATAAGAAAGAGCGAATTGATCTTAATAAATTCAAAAAATTCATCAAGTACGAAATATTTATAGAAATCAAAATGTAGGAAGGAGAAAAAAAAATGCAGGTTAGGACTTTAGAGTCCGAGAAATAAGAGAAATTATTACTAATAAAAATTAACACTAATGTAAGGAAAAAATGATCAAACTGCTTTATTGTTTCATTATATTAATCATTTTTCCCTCGTGTTGATTTTCAAAATTTCAGTAACTTTTTTAATTCACATTTGTAGTAGCCTCCAATGCAGCAACGTGACTCACGTCAACTGACCTATCATATAAGAAAAATGATGAAGAAAACAAAGGTATGTCAACACAATCACAAAAATTTGTCATTGAATAAAACCGAAAAGGATTAAAAAAAGGGGAAGTATAAATAAATATTCTACTAAAATACCCTCTCCACCCCCACCACCACTATCTTCACCTCTGTCCTCGCCCCTACCTCCGCCTCCGGGTCCCTTGCCATCATTATGGCAAAATGATGCTCAAAGGCACAAAAAAGCCAAATATCGAAGCAAAACCAATGATTATTTTCATAAATGTATCCATCATCTTCATAAATCTAGCAACTAAAGTACCTCCTACACCTGACTCTACTCTTATGATAATAAGTATTTACTTGTGGCTGAAGCTGATGCATACTGCAGATGCCACATTTCTCAATGAAATTGCTGACAGTTGATCTTGACTTTTAATGTACAAGAATGAAGAGCCCAGCAAACTCGTCCGTTATGGTAGCTATGAAATAAGCACATTTGGAAAATAGGATTTCTGGCCACCTGTCACCTGAGTTCATAATTTTCACTCGGCATCAAATTCTCAAGTATCTATGTATTTCAGAACAGTCATAACCAAGAAACCCAGTTTTTACGAGTTAAGTCCTAACCAAGAAACCCAGTATTTATGAGTAAGGTTTTCTAAGTTTCTGTCTTCACTACTACCAACAAACACCCAGCTACATAAAGAAAGATACTTATCATAACCGACTAAGAAGGTGAGGCGAAAAGACAAATGATCACTTTAAAGAAACTGCAAGTGATATTTGGGACCATGAAGTGCACAAAACCTAGTACTTATAGACAGCTGCATGATCTTGTGGTCCTGAGATTATGCGCCTAACTTTTTGCTTCCAACTTTCATACTTCATACTAAGTTCATGAACATGGGATTTACTTTATTTATGCTGGCTTTTGTAACAGTGAAGTTTTCTTTGACTCACACGAAGAGAGAAATAATGAAATTGTTTAACAATAATATTACATTAGTTTGGCATTGTGGATGGGATGCAGAAACTTGCTATGACACTAAAGTGTTTGGTAAACACTTATTGTTGTGGTTGGAAGCTAAGTTGATTTTATCCCACAATTATACGATGAAAAACTTATAACATCTTTACTATTTTTTTCAACATTATTATCTAAAAAGTCATATTTACCATATACTATCAACTTTTATTTCTTAACTACAGCTCTTTTATACTGCAACTGCAGCTTTTAATCTACAGCACTTCTACATCAGATGAGGCCTTAGTCTATCATAAACATAGCCCCAACCAACCTCAGCCACCAAAAGGGGAAAAAAGGAAGGAAAGAAAAAGAGGGAAAGAGGGAAGAAAAATAAAATAAAAAAGAAAAAGTAAAAACAACCAATTTCAATAAGTTATCTCATAACATTCACTAATAACTCCAACTGATTGACTGTCTTCCATTACAGCAAATGACATAAAAAATGCACCATAAGTACTACTATCAAGATTTTCCTCTTCACTACTGCCAAAAAATGCAATACTAGCTGTCCTCAAATGGGATGACCAAAGCTTAATTAGCATAGCTAAAAGGAAAGATGGTTTACTCAAATGAAGTACGGTTTATTTTCCAGTGCCAGCTGTCATATGATAAGGCCATTTGACTAACACAGTGATATTATTATCATGATTTTTCATGAATTATTCTCACTAACAATTCCATATCTCCACATTTTTTTCTAATTTTACCTTTCTATATGATACAATTTACAAAGACTAGTGTATTTCATGTACCATTACTTATGGAATGTCTTGAATACCAATAAAACAGAACAGTCTGTAAGGTGGCGTTTTAGCTAATAGTATCAATAAATCAATTCAATATTAATAAAACTGTAACATAAGTTTGCTACTTAAACTATAATACTCAATCTACGCATAACAACCTATATAGTCATCACTTGTGTCTCAAAAAGAGGGAAAAAAATAAAAAGTCACTTGCACATCGGTTCACTTCAACTGGTCATTGCACGAACATAGAAACACATAAATATTGGGATGAGACTTCTACTCCAATCCAGAAATTGGAATTAATAAATGACAAAGGAGTCTAGAATGCTGAGGTTGAACAAGTCTGAAATCCTACTTCTTTAGGTTAACGAGACTTCATTTACTAACTTTGGCATTTGGAATCCCAATTTAATTCTTAAATTCTTATTCCTAATATAAAGATAGCACATCTAATTAGTTTTATTTTTACTTTTTTTTTTATAGCGCATCTAGTTAGTTTTATTTTTACTTTTTTTTTTTCTAATAATTGAAAATTAGCAAACCAACCATCATAATTTTTTAAAACTATTTTAGTTCTTATTGGAGTAGCACTCTAGAATTATAGTTAGGAGAAATAACCAAAAAAAAAAAAGCGTCAAAAAAACTGTTCTGAAGCCATGGCACATACATTTATGCAGTGAATTTATCCCTTGAAATTTCGATTCAGTTCTACAAGTAAGCACCCTTATGTTGCCAAACAATAGGGTTGAGATTTGAGGGTCCAATTCCTCCTTTCAGGTTCCAAGAATAAATTAGAATTCCTAGTGCATGCATCCAAACAGACCAAAACAAGAAAAATCTATATCTGCCATAAAAATTCAATAGCTATCTTATCAAACTGAGGAGGGTGTTGTCATAAATTTCTTACATCACAACAATAACATATCAAAGCTAAAATACAAATTCCAAAATCCAATACTAATGACTCAAACAACAGGCCATTGAAATGAAAAATTGAGAGACATTTTTATTAACAAAACTTCTGAAAATCCATCAAAGGCAAGTAAAAAGATCATTTGACAACTTTTTGTACCGCAGTTGCCGAGTTATCATCGGTCAATAGATCGCTCTCTTGCTGTTTCTTCTGCAATGACTTGCGCTCGAGTTCCCGCCACTTGTTGATTGCAGCTGTGCAGATAACTGTATCACCGATGATTCAGTTTTTATTCTTCTTAAAAAATTGGACATTTTTTGTAATTAAAAATATTAAAAGCCACAGAGATGATTAATCGTAAGCTTTGTGTTTAAAATAAAATGTCACTTACATCCGGCGCCGACGAAATAGAGAAATCGAAGGACCTTTGTGCCGGCGGGGCCTGAAGCCATCTCTTCTCCCGTCATCTTTCGCTGCGTTGTGTGTGTTAGTTACTCCTCACTTCGTCATTTTCTTAGAGATTGTTTGGCAGCCGAGAAATGTGATGAGAGAATGAAAAGAGTGATGAGTTTTGCGGGAATTTATACTAGAAATACGAAAAGACAAAATTACCCTTCACCGGTACTTGGCACTTTGGCAGTTGGCCTTTTCCAAATTTTCCAATTTTTCAAAAACAACGTAATGGAAGGGCAAAACAAGTGAACCCGATCAAATTCGGGTTTCAATCCTAAATCGACCCGCCCCGTGAATGAAATAAAAAACGAAAATAACATATGATCTTAGCAATTAGCAATTTCAGAGTTGAAGCTGCAGCCAAAAAAAAAAAGATAAAAAATGGAACAGAGAAGAAGTTCAAAGCTTAACGTAGCCATAATACATCCAGATCTTGGAATAGGTAATTTAATCTGTCTGTTAATTCTCTCAAAATTCTTTTCTTCCAATTTATCAATTTAGGTTTTAATTTCAAATGTTTGTGTGCTAAATTGGATTTAGCCTCTGTTTGGGTGACGATTCAACTGTGCTAAACTGGATTTAGCCTCTGTTTGGGTGCCGATTTAACTGAAAATTCTGTTGAACTGAAGTGAAAATAATGAATTATAGAAACATGCCGTGTATTATTCATTGGATTTTAAAGCTTTTGCGTTGATTATTCGGATACTGTGCAATGATTGATAGGTGGAGCTGAAAGACTAATTGTTGATGCGGCTGTTGAACTCGTGTCCCACGGGCATAATGTTCATGTTTTTACTGCTCACCATGATAAACGCCGCTGTTTTGAGGAAACCGTTAATGGTGAGTTACTTTTTACATAATTTGTAAGTCATCTTTAAGTTGTAGAATTAGAAGTTGGTAGAATTTGGAGAGAGAGAGAGAGAGTGTGTGTGTGTGTGTGTGTATGTATATGTGTGTGTATATATATATGTATGGATGTATATATATTTGTTAGTTTTTATATATGTAGCACTTTCAGATCTTGTTTTACATTGCCAATGCATTTAGAAATGTCATTTGATGTTCTGAGTTTTGGTCCAGATTAAAGGTTCGTGTATTAGCTTTTATAGACTTAGTGAAAGTGATCTGGCTGCTTTTGAACTAAACTTGGAAGGCAGGAGGTGATTGAATACGAATAATTATCAGTTTTTTGAGATGAAGGGTATGTTGCAGCTCTAATCATGCCTGAAATTTGTCTGCTAGGCATCTCTGTTGGCATCTGAGAAGCCAAAGCGGAAATAAGCTATTAATTCAAGGACTGAATGTTAGCTTAGATTTAAGATTCTAACCTTTGGCTTTGGATGAGTGTTGCACACCTCAAGAGAAAGGAAACAAAAGGTTTCCAGTGGAGTCAAGGGCATTCTCTGGAACTTTAGAAGCGCTTGATTGTCATGCTCTCTTTTTTCTGCTCCTATGCATTCATTCTTGTTTTCTAGTGTTCAAATTAAAGTTTTTTGACATACAATGTTCATTTAAATTAATTGACTAGGCACTTTTCCGGTTACGGTTTATGGAGACTTCCTACCTCGTCATTTTTTCTACCGTCTTCATGCACTATGTGCATATCTGCGATGCCTTTTTGTTGCTCTTTGTGTGCTACTTCGGTCGTCATCATATGATGTTATAATAGCAGATCAAGTCTCTGTTGTGATCCCGGTGTTAAAACTTAGAAGCTCAACAAAGGTATTTATGCTGAATATCGCCCGTTACATGCAAATCCTTGAACTATTGTTGTTTGAAGTACTATTCTTCTTGGCCAGGTATTATTCTACTGTCATTTTCCGGATCTGTTACTGGCTCAACACACAACTTTTCTTAGGAGGTTATATAGGAAGCCTATAGACTTTGTCGAAGAATTAACAACTGGTTTGATTCTGGTTATGTTTTGCTTATGCAAAATAAATTGTCATCCTTATTTTTTAATTATTTTTTTTGCAATGCCAAATTGCTATATCAATACTAGTTGCATTTTGGATTGCAGGAATGGCAGATATGATACTTGTTAATAGTAAATTTACAGCTAATACCTTTGCAAATACATTCAAGAAACTTCATGCTCGAGGAATTCGTCCAGCTGTTCTTTATCCAGCAGTCAATGTGGATCAGTTTGATAAACCCCATTCTTATAAGTTATAGACGTGACAATCTTCTAGTACTTCTTTTTATTCAACCCAGAATACTTTGTAAACATTTCTGTGATTATGTATCCTCTACTAGTCAAAGCTCAAAGCCTTAACTTTTAAATATCCGCTTTGATGTAGGTTGAATTTTCTCTCCATCAACCGCTTTGAAAGAAAGAAGAATATTGATCTAGCACTTTCAGCATTTGCCATGCTTCAGAACCTTGAAGAAGATGTCTTTAAGAATCACAATACAGCTGATGTAACCTTGACCATTGCAGGTAAGCCTCTACCTATTTCTGATTTGACAGATAGCTTTTACTGACTCTTAGGCGTGTCAATACACTGAGGTTTTGTCTATGAGTTGAGTTTGTTCATTGATTTTGTATATCTGTCGCAAAAAGAAAAGTACCTTCATCCAGTTAGTTATATTGCTTACTTGTCAGAAGTATGTGCAGATGGTTTGCTGGCAATGAAGTTCCTAGTGGTCTGTATGTGACCCATCATAATGCATTTGATCTGTCATTTAGATGACATCAGATGGAAATCCAGTTTTCGTTTAGCATTCTTTCCTGAAGATAGTTTATCATTAACTTTGACTGTCAGTTGGGTTAGCAGATATTTGATGGTTACCATTTACTTCATTAAACTGGATCCATAAAATCATATGCTACAATGTACCCAAAACAAATCAAGAGGTTGGCTTAATCATGTTATCTGTAAAGAGTGAGAGGCAGTTTAGTTGACCAAATTGGTTAGAGATCAGTGTAAAGTTTTTTTGGATGCAGTCTAACTCACTCTGTTTTTCATTGCCAAAAAATTGGTAAAATACTGAAGCATAGTCAATAATCTAGAACTAGACTAATCATTGCACATACAGCTGAACTTAGTAAAGATATAGCTGATGATAAGAGAATGAAAGAAAGTTGCTTGCTGAAACTCAAAAAACTGGTCTTTAACTCGCAATCAGAGGAACTTACACTATCTGCAGCAGGGAAAGCAAAATTGAGTTTTATATACTATGCCTGCACAAACATGAAAGCTTTATTACTAATATGCAATCTAGAAAGCCTACTTGCTTTTGGATTTATTGAAGGAAAATGTAAATCTCTCTGGCTGCAGGTGGGTATGATAAACGCCTGAGGGAGAATGTTGAGTATTTGGAGGAGCTTAAAAGCCTGGCAGAAAGAAATGGAGTGTCTGATCGGGTCAACTTCATAACATCTTGTTCAACAACTGAAAGAAATGCTCTTCTTTCTGAATGCCTGTGTGTCCTTTATACACCAAAGGTGTGGTTGCTTCTAGTATTATCATTGGAGTTGATTCCTAAAAGAGAAAATGATGAACTATAACTTGAATTGGTTGTACAATTAATGTAGGATGAACACTTTGGTATTGTTCCATTGGAAGCAATGGCAGCTTATAAACCTGTTATTGCATGCGATAGTGGGGGCCCTGTGGAGACAATTAAGAATGAGGTGACAGGATTTCTTTGCAACCCTACCCCCCATGAATTCTCTTTGGCTATGGCTAAATTAATTCAGGAGCCCCAGATGGCCAAAAAAATGGGTGAAAACGCCCGACAGCATGTTATGGAGTCGTTCTCAACAAAGATTTTTGGCCAGCATTTGAATCGACTGCTGGCTTATGTTGCCAGGAGTAAGGAGGACTGAAAATGGTGAACACAACATGATGATTATAGGTCTCTATGCATTGGTCTCAAACAAGATATTTGGAGCTGATAACAAGCTGCGTTGTTGTATATTATGAGCTAAAGAGACTGCCATTTATTTGATCGGTACTAGAATTATCTTGATACTGCTCTGTAACCAAGCCTTATCGTTTCTGTAGAGAGCTCTAGCCCTGTGTATGCTTGAATGCGCACATCAAGTAGTTCAAGAGCTAGAGGTAATATGACACAGAATTCCCTTTCTGTGAGATTTCACTAACCTATTCTGAAACTGAAAAGACTGAAACTGTAATGCGATGTCATTTCTAAGAACTCATTTATTGTGGGAAAAACCCTCCTTTTTTTCTTCCTTCTGAGTTTCAAGATTCTGCGTACTTCCCATATTTACATTTTATTTGTTTCGTTTATTACTTTTTTGTGCTTTGTCCATTAACACTTTTGCCCTGAAGGTCGAATTTCTTAACATCATCAGGTTGCCATCATAGGCATTGCCTTTCGGTTGAGATAATGTTATTTTAGTACGGATGTGACCAAATGACATCTCAACACTCATCTCTAATCAGTGTTGCATAGTGTGCAGTACTTAATAAAGAAGGTGACGTCTTCATTTTCAGAAAAATCTCCTCTGGAAAATCTGAAAACGTCCAATAAACCTATAGATAAACTTTCAGAATAATTTCAAAATAAAACTAGCAGATTCTTTGTCAGCGGCTCAATGCAGACTTTGCGGGTGGCATCAGAATTTATTCATGTGAAATCATACTTGTGTCCTTATTCGGCAGCACAAGATAAGGCTCAGCAAACCATCATTCTCAGCAACCCTTCTACTCCGTTCATCATCATCATTGTTGTTATTGTTATTATTATGTATGGAGTGTTGATCAAGTGTGGACTTGAGCTACGGGTCATGGATCACTTGATTATTGACTGGCATCCCACAGCCCGATCAATGATCAGATGACATGTGGCTCAGCTCACAATAACATATGCAACCGTGTGTACCTGATCAGATTTCTACATACATATACATACATACATATATATATATATATATATATAGAAATGTTTCAGTCCGGAATTTTAAAGTACGGGAAAATGCGAGAAAACTTTAAAACCGCATGGTTTTAACATATATATATATATATATATATATATATATATAGACATATACTGATATACATATACATACGCATACACACACACACACTAGGCTTTGCAACAATAATATTGAAATATGGATAAAGTAAAAGAAGATATGGAAGTGGCAGGGGATAAGTATCGTTCAATCTTGAATGAAGAAGCAAAGAGCACGCAGTGGAGGCACGGTGGCCCTCCGATTTTCGACAAAGTAAACAAGCTCTTCGAGGAAGGCCGGACCAAGGTGGCTATCAAGCTAGCTAGATAAATAACAAGTTAATTTTCATTATTAATTATTCCATTGATATTTCTCTTAATTAGTTCATAACAAGTATTCAGGGTTAATTTTGTATGCAATCGCAGGAGTGGCCTAAAGGATCAATAGAAGAAACAGTTCAGAATGCTGTAAAGTCTTGGGAAATGGAGCTTTCTCAGAAGACTAGCTCAAATGATTTCAAGACCATTAACCCTGAGAAATTCAAGCTCATTGTTAATGGTACGTACTAGAATAAAACCTGAATCCTTTTTGTGTAATTTTAGGATTTTCCAACATGTATTAAATTGTCTTTAAATCATCGAGTAGTGATTTCAGTTTTAATTTTTTACTAACTGATATTATAACTGCATTGGTTAAAACCCTAACGCCGTTGTGGGTGGATGAACGTAGCTCTTACATAGAGAGTTGCCACTACAAACCTGTCTGTCCTACGAAGGATTAGGGGTTGAATCTACAGCAATAAGATCCTGACACATTGATAGACTTTGGATTGTATCTTATGCAGGAAGAAAGGGCCTGTCGGGAGAAGAGACTCTACAGCTTGGAAGCTACAATGCCTTGCTGAAGAATTCACTACCAATGGAGTTTCAGTATTGCAGAGCAGATGAAGAGACTTTTAAATCATCCCATGATGCATTTCGATCAGCTTTTCCCCGCGGATTCGCCTGGGAAGTGATCAGTGTTTATTCAGGACCGCTAGTGGTTGCCTACAAATTCAGGCATTGGGGTTACTTTGAAGGACCTTTCCAGGGCCACGCTCCTACTGGAGAAATGGTGGAGTTTTATGGGATTGGGATTATGAAGGTATGATTTTAATTAGTTAGTCTTTTATTAATTATTCCTCATTTAGTCGGTTAGTAAAATTTTTTTGGTTTAAAAACAAAGGATTTGAGGTTCGAACCTCATTTATATGGGTGGAGAATAGATTTGGTCGTTGTTAAATTAAATTTGTACATACACACACATATACATTGTTGATCTAGTTCAAAATCCCAAACTTGATTAAAGTTTGAGAAAATTATTAAACTGTGCGGTTTAATAACTTTTTTAAATTTTAACAAATACAAGATCCTTGATATAATATAAGATAATAAAAAATTTAAACAAAACCTTTTTTAGGTGGATGAATTCATGAGGGCAGAAGATGTTGAAATATACTATGATCCAGCAGAGTTATTTGCAGGCCTCCTTAAAGGGCCAGTACTCAACGCAATTGCTGAAACCCAACAAAACAAGTCTGCTGATACTTCCTCTTCTCATCACTGCCCATTCACTTAGTAACTAACTAGAAATAAAATTTGTCTTTTTATTAATTTTTTTCATTTGTATATTATTTAGCTTATTAGTCCCCAATAAGATGCTAAGATATGTATCACATGCATGCACTTGAAGTAGGGAATTTCGCTTCTTGTTGAGAGTTTTCTTTGTCTCTTTCTCATGAAATGCATCCGTGGATGAATATATGCCAATTCTCAATCTCATAAGGGTTTGTGAGCGTGTGTGTATATATATGCACACATATTGATGGTATGATGTAGGATGATTTAATTGTTTTATAACTTTTTTGAAATTTTCATTTTAATTAGCGTGATATGTGTTTAGGTCTTTTATTTTTATTTTCATTGTTATTTAGTTTTTTTTTTATTTAACTTAATTTATTGGGGAAGTAGGATTATCTTGTTATAAATAGGAAGGTCTTGTCGTTATTTTTCATAGGCTATTTTGATTAATAAAAGTCCCCTTTAGTTTTATCTTATGTATTCTTTATTCTTTTTTTTTAAAATTATTATAAGAGGTTCTTTATTAGGGATGGCAATGGGGAGGGGAGGGGAGGGGACCGATCTCCCCGTACCCATCCCCGATATTTTACGTATGTCCCCATCCCTTCCCCGTCCCCGTCAGAATTACTTTAGAGAATCCTCATCCCCTCCCCGAATAATAACAGGGGATCCCCGAGGGTCCCCGAGGGTCCCCGATCCCCGAATAACTAATACATTTTTTTTTCGATTTTGAGTTAATCATATTAAAATAAAAAATTCAAATAAAAGTAAAGTTTGAAATATATCTTACATTAATATCTATTACAAAAGTTACATACATTAAATTAGTAAGTAACGCAACATGCAAGGGATACAAACTTATTTTACAAACTATCATGAACAAATTAATAGTCTAATACAAAATTGTTACAAATAAAATCGAATTTAGATTCAAAATTAACTTTTTCAATGGTGGCGTGGACACTTTATAAATGTGGACTATTCCCTTTACAACACAATAGTTAAATCGGAGCAAATCAAAAGTAAATATTAGATTAGATTAGATTAGATATTAAAATTGTGATTCGCTGTGGGCAATTATAACATCTAAAATTAAATAAAAAATAGATTTAAGTTTAAAATATTTAAAGAATATCAAAATTAAAAAAAATGTTTGGCTAATAGAATCTATTCGGTCTTTTTAATGTCCTAAATAAAAATTTAGAACTTTAATTAGCTAATTAGGCCTAAAAGTTTAATAATATAAATATTTTGATATTTTTTATTTTTACCAATATTTATAATTTTATAATTTATTTACTAGTAATTTTAAAAAATTAAAATTAAATTAAAAATTAAAATAGGGAAATGGGTAGGGGATGGGGATTCCACCTCATCCCCGTCCCCTCCCCGAATAAGAAATTAGGTAAAAAATTTCTCCGTCCCCTCCCCGAATAAGAAATTGGGTATGAAATTATCCTCATACCCTCCCCGAATGAGGAAAATCCCCGAGAATACCCGTCCCCGTGGGGATTTTTGCCATCCCTATTCTTTATCCTTAACCTCATGTGTGGAGTGTTTTATTGTAAAAAATCTCATAGTGGCTAGTTGTTTTGAATAATACATGATGACACAATCTATTATGTCACGAAGTTGGAGTACAACCGAGTGATCATAACCACTACATTTAACTTAAAACCATGTCCAGTGAGTGAGTTTTATTTCATATCTTTTTAACTTCTATATCCTGCTACGTCATGGTATATTTAAATTAAGAGAATACTTGAACTTCTCAAATTGTTTTCATTGAGGAAAACAATGTTCAAAATTTCCTTGTTAGTTGCCAAAATTATTCTATTTTTTTATCTTTCAATATTTTATTCTTAGATTTTTTTTAAAATCAATGTGGGGCTTTACCATATATTGTAAAAATAAAAAATTAATAAAGTTAATAAAATATTTTAATTGCATTGAGGTCTGATGACTTTTAAATGACTGGCTTACTGAATTAGAATTGAAATGGGGAAATGGAAATTAGAATCAGTTGTTTACTTGAGCCCTAAAATCAAAATTTGAATCAACAATATTTCCATTGATATTTTTATTTTATCTTATAATTTGAAATTAATTATTGCTGGTTACAAAAATGTTCTTAGTTAAAACTATTATTGCAAGTTATAAAAATGTCCTTAATTAAAATCAAGTAATTTTTCACTAATAAAATCAATAGGTAAAGATTTAAAGAGAAATATATGCATGTTTATATAATATTGAGCATAATTCTATGATTTACTATACCAGTTGGGGGTTTTTGATTGTTTTCCCTTTCAATCAAAAGTTAACTGGAGAGCATAAAAAATGACTTCACGTAAGTTTTGTTGGCAAAATATGGACAACTTATTCTTTTCTTTTCTTTTCTTTTTTCAATAGTGAAAATGGACAACAATTTAATGTTAAAAGATGATGACTAAACTATATACACGTATAACCAATTAGAATGATGGCGTAGGCTTGTAATGCGTTGATTGTAAATGAGGCCTATATTATGCCATTTGCGATCAAGTTCGCTTCACATATTTCATCACCAAATCAAGCGAAAGGGACGGCCATTGAAAGTTTGGGCCAAATAAATGAAATCTCAATTGTGTATTAGGTGAGGTGGCCCTTCAATGATGATAATCAATGTTCTCAGCGAGTAAAGAGGAAGCAATCAAAGCTTGCTTCATTCGAATTTGTTTCATATTTTTCGTGGCCGAAATTTCTTCCTTAATGAATGATTTATACGTTGATAGTGAATTATAAGAAGATATTCTAATTAACTAATCCTTCTTATCCTTTTAACCACTACATCAAGGTTGAATTATTAAAAAATTATACGTTGATAGTGAATTATAAGAAGATATTCTAATTAACTAATCCTTCTTATCCTTTTAACCACTACATCAAGGTTGAATTATTCAAAAAGGTGCGAACAATCATATCATATTATATGATGTTATGGTGCTCTTTGATCGTCTTGCTATTTTAGGGTTTAATTTTGGATTAGTAGTAGTAGTAGTAGTAGTAGTCCCAATCTTGGTGTGAGTAAGAATTGAATCTCAGAGTTTTAGGCCTCTTACAACACCTTCAATTAGTATTACATGCATGCAACATTATAAAACTTAAATGAGCAGAATTGATATTAATGTACATGAGGAAAATTTATTTTTTATATATTTTTTAAAAAAATTTAAAATCTATGACCATAATTATCACTGCACAAATACAAAAATATTAGTTTTCATGTATTTTTATTTTTTTAAAAAAACGATTGGATATTTATATTCAAATATTAAACAAAATAAAACAAAAACATGTTATATTCGCACTGAAACTTTCAATTTCAGTTTTTTAAGAAAGACAAAGAGAAAAAGAAATGCAAACAAACTAACTAACTTAATGCCACCTAAATAGACTGATCAAATGCAGTCGATTGTAAAATTTTACAAGATTTACAATGAAGGATATATACAATTCTAAAACTTCAAAAATGAACAATTAGTATACACATTCATAACGCACTTTTGATTAATAATGCTTTAATTTCCTATGTCATTTTTGTAATGGGTTTTCTGACCTTGATCTATTAGACTATAAATTATAAAAGTCTAGAAAAGCTCTTATAGTGCTTAGAAAAGCTTAAATTGTGCATTTATATTTGCACGAAATCACGGATTTTTTTTTTCATCTTTTTTGGCAAATAATCTTTCATATAAATGAACAAAGTGCGTACCAAATACCAACTATTAAAATTTTCAAATACAATATTGATAAACCATTAGGAAGGGCACATGGTTGGGCAAGACATTGCCACTATAACTTAATAATTTCAAAGGCAATTGGGCAGAAGCTGGTCATTTCATTGATAATTCTTTTTTTTGGTCTTATCCACGAGGTATTCTGGGGAGGGCCCCAACTGTGGGAGACACCTTTAAGCCCGTACCACAACCCAGACTAGAAGTCTCCGCTCGAACCGGGAGGCACAAGTTCTCCCAACAAAGGCGACTTCCCTGCGACTCGAACTGGGGAGCAAACCTATTAAGTGTTTGGCCATTGTTATGACAATTGCATTGTTGACTAGCAATTAATTCTTTTTTTTTTTTGAAATTAAGAGACATGTAATTCCTTGAAGGTACAAAGGTTTGATAAAGTATTAAACGCAAAAAAATTACATGAATGTAGTATTTATATCAGTATCTGTCTGCTCAATAATAAACCCGTGTGTGTGTATTTTAAAGGTAGGGGTGAGTAAAGATTAAATAAATTTTTAACCTCTGATCTTTCTCAAGATTTAAATTTAGGTGATCAATAAAATAAATTTAAATAAATTTGTTTGAAAATCACATGTTATCCATTTACCTAGTGAATAAGCTATGATTTTCCATTAAGAGATTGATACCTCCCCGTACAATTTTTGGATTTCATCACTTACCTCTTACAGTTTCCATATATCTCAATAGCTCTTGATGCCAATTTCATTGAAAATTTTGATGTCGAAAAATAACAGAGCAATATAAAAATTATAAGATAGTAATTGGTATAACCCAAAAATAACAGTAAGAGAGAAATTGAGTGCCATTATATATAGACACACGTACATACATATATCAATTCGAGTTTAATATTAATTAAAAAAATTTAGTTTGATATTTTGAAAAAAGAAAACAATAAAAATAAAAAAACTTATTATTGTATCAACTGTCAGACTTACCATGCATGCATGACAAAATAGTTTTATACTTACCACATATAAGAATCTAAGATAATTAATGAGAAATGCTATATTGGGTCAAAGTCTACAGAACTCACTTTCCAACTATAATCTATCATTAATAAATTTTCTTTTGCATTTAATATCCCCCCTAGAACCTGTTCTTCACACATAATAATAGGAAGCTTTCAATTAACTTTTTGTGAAAAAAAGAAAAGCGCTGTTAAACATGTCAACTGCTGAAGCAGCTGAAGCTTCAATGGCAGCAGCAAGAGATAAGTACAGATCCTTCTTGCACGACGAAGCCGAGAAAATCCAATGGAGACATGGCAAGCCTCCCACTTATGATACTGTCAATCAACTGTTTGAAGAAGGCAGAACTAAGGTGCTTGTGTGCAAGAAAATCGGATCATGAGCTAGCATCTCCTCTTGTATTTTTTTTTTCAATCTCTTTTTTTTTTTTAAATTTTTTTCTCCGTATTAATATTATTTAGTTTTTTTCAATTGTGCAGGAGTGGCCAAAAGGATCCTTAGAAGAAACAGTGCAAAATGCTATTAAATCATGGGAGATGGAGCTCACACACAAGACTCGCTTGCAAGACGTCAAGAGCATCAACCCTGACAAATTTAAGCTCATCGTCAATGGTACATATACATATACACAATAATTACAAATCCAATCTCTCCCGAATCTTGATGTTAGCGAAATTAAAATTTTTGTATGAGATTAGTCAGCAATTTAATTGGTTTAACTAGAGTTAGAGTGAAGAAATTGCAACCTTATTATGCAGGTGAAATTATACAATTTTCCCAACAAAAAAAAAAAGGATAAATCTTAATTTGAGTCTCATTTTTAGGGTCGGGGTCTCCTAGGCCACAACATAGGTCCGCTCCTGTCTGTTATGCTAACCATGGAAACACGCTGTCTATGCAACAGGAAGAGAAGGATTATCAGCGGAGGAGACGCTTAAAGCTGGAAGTTACAATGCTTTGTTGAAAAATTCATTGCCAGAAGAATTTAAATTTTATAAGGCTGAAGAAGAGAGCTTTGAGTCATCGCACGAAGCATTCAGATCAGCTTTTCCCAGAGGGTTTGCATGGGAAGTGCTGAGTGTATATTCAGGACCGCCGTTGATTGCTTTCAAGTTCAGGCATTGGGGTTTCTTTGAAGGACCTTTTAAAGGGCATGCTCCTACTGGAGAGAAAGTTGAATTTTGTGGATTGGGAACCCTCAAGGTATGTTCAAAAATATAATATAACTAATTACTTAATCATAGTGAAATTTGAAGATTTTACCTAAATATAGTTTTGCTTCTATTGGATGAATCTATAGGAAAATGATTAAAATCTCCCTGTTGTCTGTTAAAATTAATCATTTTCTCTTTTCATGTTCTAAAATTTATCATAATCGCTCTTTTGTTAGAGCAGTAAAAGATAAAAAAAGCAAAAAATTGAAAGTCATCAAAATCTTTCTACTAGCAAGGGGTTTTAATGAGTTTTGAAACATGAGGGAGCCAGAAATGATTAGTATATTGAAACAACAAGGAGGTTTGATTATGTTCTCGTGACATAAATATTAAGCCTTTAAAAATTTGGTTGAGTTGCTTTTCGTAGTTTTATTTATCTTGCCATCAAGAAATTTGAATTATGAAAAGATAGGAACTAAACACGAATTGGGGATTTGCTAACAATTAAAAAAAAAAAAGTAAACAAAATTGTCGATTTCTTTTGAAAGATTGAAAATGAAGTAAAATGTATTTTTTTAACAAACACTTTTAAAGAGGAAGAGAATTTTGAAATCATTCGTCCTGATGACATGGATTGGCCAACCTTTTTCTCTATACAATAAATATAAGATTTGATGACTTGAGCTCTTGAAGCTCGGGCTAGGTGAGCTGCATATCATCTGCAAGAGCTTCTTTAATACTATCTTTTCTATGTGATCCATTCAGATTGATTGGCCCAACTTCAACTTTTGCCCATAACATGTGACATTGAAAGTCGAACCAACTAAATAAATATATCTATTTTTCATTCGACTTACTTTTAATGTCAAATTGTTATATTATGTTTTAAATTGCAAATCTGAGTTTCATCAAGAGCTTAATATAATGAAATTCGAGTTTTTATTGTTTAGATCAATTGAAACTCCGTGCTGATGAATGAAAAAAATTGATAAATAGGTTGATGAATCACTTAGAGCAGAGGATGTTGAGATTTATTATGATCCAGCTGAGCTTTTTGGAGGCCTGTTGAAGGGTTCATCAATTGAAGATTCAACAGCAGCTCAAGGCTGTCCCTTCTCCAAGAAAACATAAATGTATATGCTCTATGGGTCAGTTTTTTAATCCCTTTAAAACACAGTCCTTGTCTGTTTTCATTGCTCTGTTTCTGTTTTTGTTGTTTGTTTTTCTTCATCTGTGGGCTTCCGCTCTATTGCTAGAGTCAGCCTCATTATTATATATTGCCAGAGTCAGACTCATTATTATATATTGCCGTGAGTGTTTTGGAATTTTGAATCAGTATTTCTTGTAGCAGACTTATGCCATTGCGAACTTTTAAGCACTGGCCCTCTCCTCAAGCGAAGCAAAGGAAGTTGCATTAGTGATGTTGACAGAATCAAGAACATATAAAAAAGAATATTTTGATCAATATTATTTCTCAGTAAAATAACGATCAATACACACCTTGATGCTTGATGCTTAAGGGCTTAGTTGAGTGGTTTTCAAACAATCTTATTTAGTTGGCAGTTGGCCATCTGAACTCCAAGATAAGGAAAGTAGGGAAGAAATATAGATTTTGACTTTCTCTACCCTCTATTTTTACTTGTATTTTCAATGAATCTTTTTTTCCAAAATGCCTTTTAATCTGTCTAATTATAAGTAATATTCTAAGTTTTTCATTATAGTTTTTTCTGTTTTGTGGATTCTATATTTTCAATCCATGAAAATGGAAGAGCGTTTTGCTCCGGGTTGCAGCATTTTACACATATACAACTGTAGGTTATTATAATAAAATACTGCTTGGAGATCTAGTTGCCTAACATTAATTTTTCTTCCCAACATTTGGAATAATATTGTGAACGGATTAATCATGGCAATGGAGCTATGGTGCAACTTTTTATATGTAGCTGAGTTAGCATGCTTTTGTTTCATTTCAAGCGGGTAAATGGCAATCCCAATACAAAAGGAACAACGATAATGATATTTAGATAGAAAAAATTGGCAGAATGCTGACAGAAATAACGGTACACCTTGTCCGATATACTTTGTTAATTGAAAAATACTCAATAAACACAAATACGTGACCCCAGTCGCGTATTCAGGTTATGTCTGTCGGTGCTCTATGTCGGTATTCAGTTTCTTTATCGTTTTTCCTTTACAAAACAAGACGTCCAAAACTTAGTTAACAGAAAATCTCTAACACAAGATTGTAGCCACTACCCAACGATTTGATTTGACCATACAAGTTAACATCATTCAGAGTCATGAAGATGAACAATACAATTATCAGACACAGCAAGAATAATTAATACTGAACCATGCAAGACCTTTAGAAAACGAAGCAAAAGCAAACGAATATAACTCATAATTAAAATACAGAACAGAGAAACACACCTTGTCACACAAAACGAAGCCAGCAATATATATAACTCAACAGGGAATGTCAAACTAACTAGATACGGCCAGCAGTGAAAATCATCAACAACCCAGTGGATAGATATATTTGATTTGTCCATGGCATTAGCTAGGGATCAGCTGCTTTTATCTCATTGCGAAAGCTTCGGTAATGTTGCAAAACGGGACCCAAAACTTCTGAAATCCAGATGCTGCGTCTGAATCGAATCTTGGAGGAGTCCAGTTGTATATATAAAAGACGCTGAAGTAGGAAAAGACATGTAGATGAGGCAAGTAGCATTACCGGGCTTGTACCCGTCACTAACAAGAAAAAACAGACGGCTAGAGGATACACCAGAGTGATCGCGAAGCCATTCGGGAGGTGATGATTAATCACTTGCATGGCTATAGAAAAGGCTATAATATTTGATATTGAAAAAAGTGCAGAAATCACATTGATGATTCGGTAAGAAAAGTCAAATGATGACACTGGATAGTGCTGGTGGGTTTGATTGTTATTAATGCTGGTGGCAGTGACGTTTGTGGCTGAGTCGATGTCGCTGCTGCTGTTTCCCCACAAATCCTGAGAAGGGGTAAGCGCTGCTTGGAATGTGGCTGTCGCGATTAGTACAGCAACCACAAGCAGTGCATTTCGACTTTCATCCGTAATGGACAGTGATGAGCGATAAAAGAACAAAAGCATCTTTCGACGCCATGTCAAACCTCGTTTTAAGTAATCTGCAATCTCCACAGTAGCAAGGGAGGACCCTTCTCGACCGCCAGCATTGCGCACCATGCTCTTCAGTTCTTGAAATTCAGGTTTCGTTTGCAAATGAAATTTTACCATGTCCATGGCTGTCTTATCTTTTGAGTTTCGGGCATTTATTTGATCACGTGCTCTGTTGACTATTAGCCTCACGATCTGCGTTATGGAAGCAAAAGAATCAAAAATTAAATTCAGGGAATAACTGGACAATTAGCTCAAAATTAAATTAAAATTTTCGTGCCTGGATATGACTTCGGGAGATTGAGATGTGCAACAATGTGTTGCCTTCATCATCCTTCCAGTTAAGGATATCATCCTTGTTGACAAATCGAAGCCATCCTAGCATGACTTCAAGGACTTCCAACTTGTCATTTTTTGCAGCAACATGCAGAGCAGTTTCTTTTCGAATTGTCACCTGCAGGATAGACTCTGGGCAACTGCTAGAAATTTACATAGAAGATCGACATTTCCTTTCTCAGCAACATAGTGTAGAGGCGTCACACCCTCCCTTCCTTGGACACGAACCAGATTTCTATCAACATCTATGAGCCGAAGCACCATTTGAGTATGTGTTTTCTGCAAAGCAAGATGCAAAGGGCAAAATCCATATTGGTTTTGTTTTCTGGCAAATGATGGCTTTAATCTCATAATCTCCAAGGCAAAGTTGATATGCCCCATTGATGCTGCTGTATGTAAAGGAGTATCCACAAACGGTACTTGGTCTATCTGATCTAACAGATATGCGTCCTCCCATATTAATTCATACAAGGCATCAACATTTCCTGCTTGAGCAGCCTCGTTCAACCTCGGATCCGTTCTGAAGGACATTAATTGATTGATTTAAGCAATATTTTTAGCAAGTAATTACGATGTGCATAACATGAAAATGCAAATCAATGAAATATATTATTTAAAATTATTATCTATATATTAACCATACTTTAGCAAAAGAGCTGTTTTACCTCAATAAATTTGTGGAGTTGGCCTTAATAGGAAGTGAAGTTGCTTCTAATGCTCCAGCGCTGCGTAGCATATCCTCAATCTCCTGGTTTCTTGATTGAGTTTGATCAAGTAATGTAATATCTAAAGGTGTCAAGCCATCAGAGTTCAAAGAATTTATTTCAACTTTGCAGTTCAACAAACACCTTACAATCTGCTAGGACATGTGTATACAAATTCGTCAGGTAGTTTTGAAGTTAAAAGAGCAGGTGTTTGATCTTTTGAATAAGTTGTTTGGTGAAATGCTTCAGTTATCGAGTAATGATTGAAGTTAAAAGAGAAGCATTTGATTTGAATTCTACAAGTTATCAAGTAATGATTGAATCTTCGTGTCAAAATCAAGGGCTATGATTTCATCTAGTATATAACTTGCAGAGCAAGAACACTCTCGGTTGATTATAATAATTAAGGTTGCAATGTCATGTGTAAATACTGTAATAAGACAAATATCATGTGATATCTTTTACAATATTTTGTAATGTAAAGTAATTGATTGTGAGCCTTTGATATTAGGTCTAGATGATGAAGGAATGTAACAACATAGTACGAAACTAGAATAACGCAATGAGAAATGTTTAATATATAAAAATGAGTTCTTTATTTGCTTGTGGATTTGTGTCCAAGCTATAATATGTAGTAGGAAATTGACATCAATATCCATGAATTCAGTAAATTGATCATATAGAGATTGATTATTTTCAGAAATGATCCAATATTACCCCTTTTGGGGACATGTAAATCATTTTCACATTTAGAAATAGTCACATAGGGCCTTAAAGTTTGTCAAAAAAAATTGAGTTTATATATTCTAAAAGGTTTCCATATGATTATTTTTAAAAATAATTAGGTTTCATAACTATTTCATTAAACCACAGGAATTTTTTGTCCTTTTTCCTATTGTCACACTCTTAATGTAGCATCACGCCAAAGAAAGAGAGAACAGGGGAACTCAAGGAGCTAATTAATTACAGCTTAGATCGTGTTGTATTATATGCTTACAAAGAGGTCTTTATATTCAAGTTTAAGTAATATTGCTACTATAAGGTATCCTAATCTAATGAGGAGAAACCATGCTTAAAAGGGAAAACATAATAATATGTGCATGATTATCTTTAGAAAACTTACTCCTGATCTAATTAATTAGGAATCATCTACTCCCTAAATACTTAGAAAATTGTCCTAAGTAAGTTAGGTGTGAGTGAGAGCTCTACAACTCACAACAATAAGGGGGCGCGACACTATTTAATATACAAACTCCGAAACTTTAAAACAAAAAACAGGTGGGAATATCAACAATGTAATCGCTCAACCGAATTTTTTAGCATATTAATTCAAGCTTGCCTGGACTTGATTTTTTGATGTTGCAATGTGTAGCAGAGTGCTGCCATCCCTATTTTTCGAGTTGAGGATTCTTTTGTTGTAGCATTGATCAGCTTCTTTAAGGCCAATGACCGACGGAGGGCATCTTGTTAGGACTTGAAAAGCTTCAACCTTATCGTTTTTCAAAGCAATATGAAGAGCAGTATCGCCTTTATTTGTCACATCTTCAAGAGATTTCGGACAAACAGACAAAAACTTCTCCAAGAGATACAGGTCTCCATCTTCAGACGCATGATGCAGAGGAGTGATGCCTTCTCTTCCTCTAACACGAACGAGTTCCGGATCAGTATCTATCAGCTGAAGCACTGTTTGAGTTTGACCATTTTGCAAAGCCAAGTGCATGGGAGAGAAGCCATCTTGGTTGGGCTTCTTGGCAAATGAAGGCTTTAGCCTAATAATCTCCATTGCCAATTCAACATTTCCACTCCTTGCAGCAGCATGTAAGGGAGTTTCAATAAAAGGTATCCTATCGAAGTTGTCCAAAATATAAGGATCTTTTCGAATCAGAGAATACAAAGCATTGGTATCCCTCAGTTGAGCGGCAGCCTCCATCTTCGAAATTAATTAATACAAAGAAAGTTGCAACTCCAAATGTACACTGCAGAGAGGAAAGTTTCAACAACTTAAAGAAGACGATCAGCTTAAAGAAACAGAGAGGAAAGCTCCAACATAAGTTCAACGAACATTTCCCTGTACAGTACAACAAAGGGAACAAAAATTTCTTCGTCAACATGATTGACTTTGACTCTTGGAGATTGATTTTTTTCAAGTTGGAGATAGATTTTTTTCAAGGAGGTGTATATGTTACAGATTCTGTAACACACACCCCCCACTCCACGCACTCCACGTGTCCTTGCATGTGGAAACAAAGCACGCAAATGACACCCTCGGGGGAGCTGGCTAAGCTGGTCTGTAAGGTACAGAAGCTGTACCTTAGCCAGCTCCTTTTTTTTTTTTAAATGAGAAACGAACCTTACTTTTGGGGATTTTGCTACCTTATAATCAAGGTAAGTAGCAGTCACTCACAATTTGAACCGTGAGTTCTACTTAGACCCACAATTATCAGAGACTTCCTGACAATGTCATAGTCAGGACAATGCGCAATGTTTTAGAGTATTTTTAAAAAATTCTTTTATTATTTATTTAAAGAATTACATTAGTATTTAAAATTTTAAAAAATATTTTAATTAAGATTATTTAAATAAAAAATTATTATATCTCTTTAAATTTGGAGAGTTACTTTCTCATTCTTCAATTTATATTTTATTATTTTTTGTTGGAAAAAGAGAGAAAGGTGCTTTAATTACTATTTACTTTTATTTTAAAAAATTAGTTATTTAATTAAAATAATATTAACTCATTTTTATTTAAAGAGTATTTTGAAAAATAATATATTTTTTCACTCTTCTATTTGTCACATAAGTAAGCAAATAAATATTTAAAGAGTAAAATTTATAAAAAATTTTGGAGAGGCTCTTACACCTAACTTTTTTGACTCTTTTTTTTTCCTCTCCCGTTCTCTCTTTAACAATCAGCTCCATTTCTTATTGAATTAACTAATCCACGTGCTATCGAAGATTTTTCGAATGCGATTAAGTTCCAAAAAAAAAATGACATATTTCACTTTATTATTATGGGAATAAATGCTACTACTTGGTTTTCCGCCATCACCAAATCTAAGGCATAAATTTCGGTGAAACCGTGAAACCAATAATATGTGCTTTCTTTTGAAAAATTAAAAATAAAAATCGAATAAGCTGTGCTCAATATCATATACAATCATGTATAGGGTGTTCACATATAATCCTATCCCATTCAATTTGTCATATACATTCAAAATCGATCCATTTTTTTGCAAATCAACAAAATTCCATTTTGAAAAAAGTAATATAATTATATTTTGAAATTTTAAATTAATTTCAAAGAATTAAAAATAAAAAATTTTACATGCGGCACTATATTAGTGATTGTTACATTAAGCTAAAATTAACGTTATGGAATGTAACTAAAACAAAAACCTCTATATAACTATAATGTTGACACCAAATTAATATTATTAATATAAAGAGATTATAGCTTAATGAAAGTGTAGTTATAGAAATCATACATTCATATCTCTAAATGATAAGAGGCACTGAAAATTTTTTCGTTATTAATCCTTCGTTACTCAAATCAGTTTATACATTTCTAAAAGTTAGAAATTATATTCCAAAAGTTATAAAATATATAATTTCTGTTTAAACAACAAAAGCAAAGTGTTTGGGAGATCAAAGGCTGAAAAAAGAAGACCAGGTACCAATTAATGGGTTTGAATCCACGTGCCTTTGACAGAAGCCATTTATTAACTTGGAAAAAGATATAAGAGGAGAGCCATGAGCCACTCTGCCTCCTCATTCCTCATTCCTTCTTCTCATCACCTTTTTTTTTTTATACCCCTTTCACGCATGGCCCCCTCCACTTTCCTTCTGCGTTTTACCCATCAAACATCCTTAGTGCAAAGGATGTAAAGATAAAGCGTACACTGTATTAATAATTAATTAATAGAATATGTACAATTTAATATACAGGTATGAATAAAATAAACAGACATAATTTCAAAAACAGCACTGATATTTCACCTGGAATTCCGTCTAACTACCAAATTAAAATTTGCTGTTAAAATCAAATCAAATTTGAGCAATGGCCCACTGACCACCAACTATTTTTGAGTGAAGGCCCATCTTCAGGAATTGGAGATGGATCATTCCCCAAAATAACAAAAATTCAAAAAAATTCAGAAATTCGATTTATTGGAATCTCGAGCCAACTATCATTTTTTATTTCAGAAAAACTAATAAATTACATATATATTATAACAGTGAGGAAAAGAATATTCTCAGAATCATTAAATGTTAACAACAGATAAGCGAAATTTGATTTTAGGGTCAATGCCAATATGCCATGGCGACCTTCATCAACAAGAGCCAAACTCAACATTTCCTGTTTCTTTGTATCTTTATCAACTTCGTTCTTCTCTTCTTCATTGCTTGCTTATTCTTTTCCTTGTTTAGTCTTTTCTATTGCTCCGCATCTTCAATGTCTTTTGCTATTCACCCCTTTGCATAGATTTTGAACTTTGAAACTCAACATTTCCTATTTCTTTGTATCTTTATCAACTTTGATATATTGACGACACGTACAGCTCTTTGTACCATGTGTATGCCATATTTATTTTAGCCCATACAAGAATACCGAACTTCGAATTCGTTTGTAATTGCTTTTGCATGGTTCATAAGTGATTTAATTAAAAGGTAATTTCGACATTTGATAAATTTTTTAAAATTAATTTTGGTAAAATCACTTCATCGTGCAATATATTTTTTTAAAAAGGAAAGAGTAGCTTTTTTAAAATCTAATTTTGAGAATCAAGTTTTTACTTAATCAAATTTCACATATATCCCATGTACATTATAAAAATCTAAAATTATCCTTATTAATTAGAAAATAGAATCATTAACTTTAAAGAGATTATTTTATTATTATTATTATTATTATTATTATTATTATTATTATTACTACTAATTGTATTGCGATAACAAAATAAAAATAAAATTAATAATATAAAATATTTATTTTAGTTTTAAATTATTAATTATACAAAATAATTTTTTTAAAAAATATATTTATAAATATATGAATAAATTTTATTCAACATTATATTCAATTCAGTCATTTATATTATTACAGAAGTTTAACAGTAAAGTTTTTTAAACACATACGACTGCTTTTAAAATTTATAGCACTTTTAAAAATAAATTTTATCAAACTTTAATTGATTCTCTTTATAAATGATTATTTTTACAGTGTAGTTAACAACAATTATTTTAAAAACTACAATATTACCAAACTAGCCCTTATTTAGAATTGAAGAGAAACAAATGAATGATTCTTAAAAGTTAAATTGCAGTGAGATCGGATTTGCCCTTTTGACAGTGTACCATTGTGACAGATATTGGCCTTGTTTGGGATTGAGAATGGACAGTTGCACAACACTACGTATTTGGTAATTACTAGTTGCTGACTTGCTGTAGCTTGAAAGCCAAATTGATTTGGCTATAAACTTGGATGATGAAAAATTTATTTTATCTTTACTAGTTTTGTCAAAGTTATTATTTAAAAATTATATTTACTATATGCTGTTAACTTTTATTTCTAATTATAGCTTTTTTTTTACAATAACTGTCACTTAAAAGCTACAATAACTTAATGTCAAATAGGGCTGTAAAACTTATTTCACATAAAGGAAACAACATGAATACTTTTAGTTTACCTTGTATTGTGATAATAAACTAGTATTTGCTACCAAATGGCACTTAGGCCATGTATGGTTTGAAGGAAATGGAGGAGAGGAAAAGAGCGGAATGGAGGGGAAAAGAGAATAAAAAAGTGGAGGAGAATAATAAAATTAAATTTCATAAGAGAATAATAAAATTAAATTTCATTATTTGGTTTGATATAAAATTCGATCGGAAGAAAAACTATAACTTTTTCTTTGCATAAATTTATTCTTTGCTTTAAATACTAAATTATTATATTCGTAAGGAAATATAATCGATATTAATACCAAACTTTTTTAATGTCAAAAAGTCCTAAAACAATTCATAATTTATTAGAATTATCTCTCTCTCTCTCTATACACACACACACACGCGCGATTCGGTGGAGTTCCAACGACGGTCCGCGGAGTTCCGGCGATGGTTAATTTATATTTCTATATTTTCATATTAAATAAATTTATTTTGTTAAGTTTCTTAAATCATTCATTAAATTTAATTAATATAAAATTATTTATAATATTAAATTGATAAAATAAAAATTATTAATGACATTAAACAAGTTAAAAAGTTGAAGGATAATTTTTGAGGAATTAATTCCTAACATAAGAGGAATTAAAATTTTTTACTCTTTGGTGTGGAATTCAAATTTCACATCATGATGGATATTAAATTCTAATGGAAATTAAATTCTAATATTTTTTGTCCAACCAAACAATGAAAATAAAAATAGAATTTAAATTAGTTTCCGAGTAATTTTAAGGGACCTCCCCTGAGGTTTAGTCTATTGACAGTCGGATAAAAAATATTCATGTAATTACAGGTACATCCCCTGATGTTAGTATTTCGTTAAGTAGATCATCAGTTGACTGTTGAAATTCTAAAAATACCCTTACCGCCAAAATATATTTTCTTCATATGATAAACTTATGGGTAATAGAATTCACACCAAAATATCCAATGGATAAAAAAAAAATTGCATACCTAAAAAAAATTAATATTGTGCTGCCAATATTTCCGTTGTAAATAAACCGTAACATTTTCAGCAGTAGAGCCTATAAATGGAGCCTTTTGCAGGCTTAATAAATCACCATAACACACTTTCTTCTTCTTCTACATCTTTTTAAAAATTCTTAAAAACTATGGTGCTGTAATTTTTCAAACTTATCACCCATTCACATCCTCCCACAACTTCTTCTATGTGTATTGCTCTGGAATTACGTGTGCAATATTAACCATTTTACCACCCACAACAGCCTCTATGTCCATGTAAATTAAGCTGTAAAGTTAACGCCATTACATATGGTCAGTATAAAATAATAAATGAAAAAGAAAACAATGTGAAATGATTTCATTTAAAATTCATTAATATACTCCATGTTACAGCTTCTTTAATGCTAATACCACAACATAATCGTTTATGAGAGTAAAACTCAACAACCAAAATACATATGCATTCAATACACCAACATGTGGGGCAAGTAACAATTAAAAGCATTTAAACACCTCAACTACCAATCATTTAAACAATCATGCGAGATCAAGAGAATATGACGAAATCAAATTCTTGACATCAATCTATCCTCAATATGCAATTCCATCTTTAATTTAACTACAACTTACATGACAACACATTAATGCTAATCATGAGGTTAAAACAATTTCTATGTCCTAAATCAATCTACTTTTTCACACTCAATAACCATTGCATTATCGTTTCAGAGCATGAACTAGTGAGACGTTTATGTATCTTCTCTGTTGAGGCTTATTTTGCTTGAATTATAATAGATACCCAACTAAAATGAAGCACTCAAGCACACCCCATTGTTTAACTCACTGCTCCAGCAAGAAAGAATGCAGCAAACCATGACAATTTCTTCAACCCAATACATATAAATACCATGATCAAAATAAAAAATAAAATCAAGTATCCTCAACAGATCTAAAGGTAAAAACATCATGAAGGGACTAAATTGTGCATCTGCTGTAGCTGGGATTCTTGATGAGACTGGGCAACATTATGTAAGACTGTAAATTCCATATTTTCAGTTCATTGTATGTTATTTGGTTTAACTATTTTATAAATTTACTGGAACTTCATAATACTTCCCTTATTGCTTGCACTACAAATACTTTTTCTCTTCCATTTTAACTCGCTGTTTATTACAATTTAACTCCCTACTGGCCTGCAACTAGCTTAGTATCCTTGTTGATAAATTTTTGAAAGTGTGAGGAAGAACAATCACATCAGTGCACAGTTGGTTTAGTATAGCATATGAAAAAACTAGGCTAGTGACTGAACACACCTTCTTATCTCAGTTCTATACACCTCTATAGTGCAGAGAAAGACAAGGCCAATGACCCAAACACCTTATCTCAGTTTCTACAGACCTTTTAAAAGTAGCTTATGTCCTCCAATCCATAAATGACTGATCTCAATATTTGGAAGCTACATTACTAGAAGATTTGACTAAAGTATTACTATTTTCCAGGAGTGAGGATAACATTTGATTGACAGATCACACTATTTGAGACCACAATCAGGTTGCATCTACAACCAATTTTCTAAAATCCCATCGATCTCTACCCCAGTACATTGCCTAATCAATATTCCTGACTAATATAGGCAGCAATGACCATATAAGCAATTATCTCCGCCCAAGTAGGCATGCCAGAAGCCAAATCTATTGCGGAGAAGGTTTTGCAAGTCTCCTAAAAAACAATCCCATCTTTAATTTAACAAAAATTAGCAGAATCCACGCTCAATAATCAGTAGAAGTACCTTAAACAAATAAAAAAAATTCAAATTCATTTTCAATCAACCATACGACAATATAAAAAATCATAAGTGAACATGCATTTGCAGCAATCATTCACCTATCACTAATCGATGGAAAAAAGTGGAAGCAACAGAAACATTGTCAAAAAATTTTCGAGACCCATTATTCTTTTTCTACCAAATCTCCTAATTTCAGCTAATCAATTTGACATGCAAGGAAATACTCTGATTCATACCTCATCGCAACTCAAAAACACTGGGATTGTTTGTGGGTCAACGGCGAAAGTCACTAGTCGGTATTCTTCCACATCACCGTCGTGAATCAGTCATCTCTGTTTTTGGCGTGTCCGGATTCAGTGTCATGGTCTCTTGTTCGTGGGCAAGGCTTTTAATCAAAGCATTGGAGAAGATGAAAGGGATGTTGTGCTTCATGCTTCGATTTGAATGGAGGAAAGAGATGACCATTTTTCCTCTTTTTTTGTGGGTGTTAAAGTTTGTGGTTTAATGCTTGTTTTTGTCCTTTAGCCACTGCACATTTACAAAGTCGAGACCAATTACAGAACCCAACGTGAAAATTTAAAGCTAACTTGAATTTTTTTCATAATTGAAGGCAGCTTTTACGATTTTATCCTCACCGCCCTAATTAATACAAAACGGTATACTAACGTTAGGGAAAGTATTTGAGAATACGTCAATACAATCTATCAGACTGAGAATCACCAAATCTCAGGAGAGGTTTTTGATAATTACCTATTACTTTTCTCTCCTCTATTCTCTCTTCCCAACCAAAAACCACCTTAGATTAATTTGCTAACTATTCGTCTCAAGATGTTAAATTTTGAGGATGTATCACAACACGATAGCTGATTATTCATATGTACACAAGTTTTTATTGAAAATGGAAATAATAAATAATGATGATCCAGTCAGGAACAGTTTTATACAAATAACATTGTACAAACCGGTGTGACTTAATATCATTAGACCTGCAAATTGTAACTGAAAGCAAGCCCTGCAAAGGTGCCCAAGCTTCTATTTGACAATGTCATCGCTCGCTTGTGACAGGATATTGCGTATTGCCTTGTGATACTTCCTAAATTATGATAGATTCTAAAATCAGGTTTACCAATTACCAATGTTTAACTTTGGCTTATGAATTGAAGACGCAGTCACATTTTAATTGATTAAATTCGACTTATGAATGTTTATCAAAAGAGGGAACGCATTCATAGTAAATGGGCAGCATATGAAGTACCCAGTACAAAATAGACCAATCTATAATCTAGCATATCCTTATCCAAAAACTATTTTGCCCAATTTTCAGAGCAATTACTACTTTAGCAGATCTGTGTATATATAGAGTATATAAATTTACTCAGGGAGGAAAGTCCAGGCTGTATTTACTCTCCACGTGATGACAGCTGACTTTGCTGCCAAGTAAGCTCCAGCTGGCACTCCAACGTGACTTGATCCAAGATCAGCTTCATCAGTGATTCCAACAAGGGGCTTTAATTATCTCATTATCGGAGAGTCGATAGTGTTGCAAAATGGAGCCCGAAACTTGTGAAATCCAGCGGCCTCTGGTATGAAGGATATCTAGCGGCTTGAGTAAGAAACACTGAACCCCATAAAGAAATTACAGCAACCACAAATATTGCACTGTGACTTTCATTTGTTATGCACTTTGATGAGCGGTAAAGTGATAAAATGCAACTTTCCAGACAAAGACAAATTTTTTCTTAAGGATTCTGCAATGCTCACAGTAGGAAGGGGGAACCAATTACGAGCGCCAGACTTGGGCAGCATAAGCTTTGGTTCTACAGATTGAGGTTTCCTTTGCAATAACATTTTGATGTTCTAAGATGTCCATGGCTGTCTTACTCGCTAAATTACAGGTATTTATTCAAGGTACTCTTTAAACTACTAGCCTCACCATCCGTATTATGTGCTCATGGAATAACAATAATAGCCCTAAGAGAATGAAACAACTAAATAATTTTTAGAATCGGTTCTTAAAATACTAGTGCATGAATCAATACCGAATCTATAACATGAAATTCACTCAACAAGGAAACAAGGAAATCAAAAGCTTGCCTGGATAAGACTTCGGGATATTGCAATGAGAAATAAAATCGTCCATCATGAAAATTGCTCTGTTTCTGTATTTGTTGTTTGTTTTCTTAATCAGTAGCCTCCCACTCCTTTGTTAGACTTCAATGCAAACCTTAGCACTTGGATTTATTTTGACAAATTTTCAAGTCATTATTGTTACGCTTTGTATTGAGTTTAAAGTTGGTGATTAGATAAATCCATGCACATGTTGAATTTAGTTTATGGCACTTTCTTTTTAAGCATGTCCCTAGAATTCCTGTCACTATTAATCTTCAATAATCTGATATAACCCTTCAAAATTTAAAAGCTAATAAAAAAGCAACTTGATATCTCTGTGTTTTGTATTTTCATGTTGAGCTTTAGAGTGGGACTATTGGCATCCCACCTTCGTATTTGACCTGGAACCACTTCACTGCATCTTCCTTGGTGACACATTCCAGAACAACTGGTTCTCTAGGCTGTTTTATTTATTTTTTTTAAATTAATTGTTACATTCTTGTTTAGCTCGTAATTTTGTTGATCTCTTAATTGTGGATTTTGAGACAACTAATCATTCATTAAATGAAAGAGAGAGAGAGAGAGACATAGAGACAGAGAGACAGAGAAGGAAAAGAAATTATTGCTGCACAAAGCTTCTACTTTGAAGTGGTAAATCATTGAAAAAATACGTGGAAAACACTTTGCTCCAATGCATGACAATTCATTCTAATTGACGATGACGCTTAGCAAACACTTAGCTATCATGCATGCAGTTCGAAGGCCAAATGTTATCTAGTTTACCGGTGGATATGTTGAGCACAAACTTATGAAACTTAATTTCCCTCATGGGGTTAGAAAGTTTCTTCTCTGAAGCCATCTGGGTTTGATTGTGATGAAAGTTTGATCTTTTATTCATTCATTCGTTTCATCCGTTTGCATGGTGGTTGTCTCCTAAATTTGAAAATTTTAAATTAGGGTTTGAGAAAGAAAAGAGATTTTATATTAGATGCCGTATAAAGAATTTAAAACTCTTAAAAAAATATTTTGGCTTAAGAGTGGAGGTTTAATTAAAAATTATCCTATTAGGTAATTTTAATAAAAGTTTAAATTATAAAATAATTAAAGGGGTGTTAAGAGATATTTAGAGGATGCCAATAGTCCCACTCCTTTAATCCAAATTCAACATCAGTAATTCCAATCAAAAGTCATTATTGTTATGATTGTGTTGATCTTCCAAATTGACTTTTTAGCACTATCGATTCTAATTGTATAGGTCTTTAAATAATATTATGTCATAAATGCATTTATAATATTATATGGTTAAGATTTAATTACCTATATTGTTTCATTAATATTGTTTATGGGACTGTCTATAACACTGTTTGTTAAACCAGTTCACAAGCACTATTCAACGTTGTTTTAATTTTTATGTTTGCTATTACTAATTTGGCTGATTTGGATTTTTAAAAAGTTGTTTTTGAATAATATTTCTAATAGATTCAGAGTCTGTTTAGAGCAGCTACACTGTAAACCCAATATTTTCTGAGAAATATTGAGTTATTGGCTCAACACACAACTTTTCTTAGGAGGTTATATAAGAAGCCTATAGACTTTGTCGAAGAATTAATAACTGGTTTGATTCTGGTTATTTTCTCCTTATGCAAAATAAATTGTCATCCTTATTTTGTAATTAATTTTTTTGCAATGCCAAATTGCTATATCAATACTGGTTGCACTTTGGATTGCAGGAATGGCAGATGTGATACTTGTTGATAGTAAATTTACAGCTAATACCTTTGCAGATACATTCAAGAAACTTCACGCTCGAGGAATTCGTCTAGTTGTTCTTTATCTAGCAGTCAATGTGTATCAGTTTGATAAACCCCATTCTTGTAAGTTATAGACGTGACAATCTTCTATTACTTCTTTTTATTCAACCCAGAATACTTTGTAAACATTTCTGTGATTATGTTTCCTCCACTAGTCAAAGCTCAAAGCCTTAACTTTTAAATATCCGCTTTGATGTAGGTTGAATTTTCTCTCCATCAACCGCTTTGAAAGAAAAAGAATATTGATCTAGCACTTTCAGCAATTACCATGCTTCGGAACCTTGAAGAAGGTGTCTTTAAGAATCGTGATACAACTGATGTAACCTTGACCATTGCGGCAAGACTCTGCCTATTTCTGATTTGACATATATCTTTTATTGACTCTTAGGCATGTCAATACACTGAGGTTTTGTCTATGAGTTGAGTTTGTTCATTGATTTTGTATATCTGTCGCAAAAAGAAAAGTACCTTCATCCAATTAGTTATTTTGCTTACTTATCATAAGTATGTGCAGATGGTTTGCTGGCAATGAAGTTCCTGGTGGTCTGTATGTGACCCATCATAATGCATTTGATCTGTCATTTAGATGACATCAAATGGAAATCCAATTTTCGTTTAGCATACTTTCCTGAAGATAGTTTATCATTAACTTTGATTGTCGGAACAGATTTTTTATGGTTACCATTTGCTTCATTAAACTGGATCTATAAAATCATATGTTACAATGTACCCAAAATAAATCAAGAGATTGGCTTAATGATGTTATCTGTAAAGAGTAAGAGGCAGTTTAGTTGACCAAATTGGTTAGAGATCAGTGTAAAATTTTGCTGGATGCAGACTAACTCACTCTATTTTTCATAGCCAAAAAATTGGTAGGTTGAATACTAATAATCTAGAACTAGACTAATCATTGCACATACAGCTGAACTTAGTAAAGATATAGCTGATGATAAGAGAATAAAAGAAAGTTGCTTGATGAAACTCAAAAAACTAGTCTTTAACTTGCAAGCGGAGGAACTTACACTATCTGCAGCAGGGAAAGCAAAATTGAGTTTTATATACTATGCTTGCATAAACATCAAAGCGTTATTACTAATATGTAATCTAGAAAGCCTACTTGCTTTTGGATTTACTGAAGGAAAATGTACATCTCTCTGGTTGCAGGTGGGTGTGATAAACTCCTGAGGGAGAATGTTGAGTATTTGGAGGAGCTTAAAAGCCTGGCAGAAAGAAATGGAATGTCTGATCGGGTTAACTTCATAACATCTTGTTCAACAACTGAAAGAAATGCTCTTCTTTTTGAATGCCTGTGTGTCTTTTATACACCAAAGGTGTGGTTGCTTCTAGCATTATTATTGGAGTTGATTCCTAAAAGAGAAAATGATGAAATATAACTCGAATTGGTTGTACAATTAATGTAGGATGAACACTTTGGCATCGTTCCATTGGAAGCAATGGCAGCTTATAAACCTGTTAGTGCATGCGACAGTGGGGGCCCTGTGGAGACAATTAAGAATGAGGTGACAGGATTTCTTTGCAACCCTACCCCCTAGGAATTCTCTTTGTCTATGGCTAAATTAATTCAGGAGCCCCAGATGGCCAAAAATATGGGTGAAAATGCCTGACAGCATGTTATGGAGTCATTCTCGACAAAGAGGTTTTGCCAGCATTTGAATCGATTGCTTCCTTATGTTGCTAGGGGTAAGGAGGACTGAAAATGGTGAACATAACATGATGATTAAGTCTGTATGCATGGGTCCCAATCGAGATATTTGGAGCTGATAACAAGTTGCGTTTTTGCATATTATAAGCTAAAGAGACTGCCATATATTTCATCGGCACTAGAATTATCTTGATACTGCTCTGTAACCAAGCCTTATTGTTTATGTAGATAGCTCTAGCCCTATTTACGCTTGAATGCGCACGTCAAGTAGTTCTAGGGCTAGAGGTACTGTGTAATGTGACACATAATTCCCTTTCTGTGAGAATTCCCTTTCTGTGTAATGTGACACCAATCATCATCCCCAAAGTGGTTGCATCTCTATGACTGCCTACGTACCTAAAATTTGGGATCAAGTTAACCGTAGTTCAAAATTCCCGAAGGACTTAACTTAACATAATCGAAGGATTTAAATTAGTTTCAAGCAATGTTGAAACTTAACTCTAGAAACTACCTTTGTCAACATATCTGATGGATTATCTTTGGTATCGATCTTTCTCAACAACACAACACTGCTCTCGATAATCTCTCTCACATAATGATATTTCACATCTATATGTTTCGTCCGAGTGTGATATGTTTGATTCTTCGCAAGGAATATCACACAATAAGTGGTATCAGAGCCGACGGTTCGTACTTGGGGGGATACGGTACTGTTCACGTATACGGTACTATTTCTGTATACGGTATTGTTTACATACGGTACTGTTCACGAATACGGTGGAGACAGTCATTTGTACTTGGGAGATAGTCTATTGTAAGTAGTGTGTATTTTTGCATGTCTTGGAAAGTTCTGTCAACAAAGGCGATAAGAGTCTAAGGATTTTGGTTTTTAATTGGGACCGAGTTCCCGTCCAGTCTCCTGGGAACTTTCCTGGTGCATTTATTCACGCGAAATTGGGGAGAGATCTGCTGAGACTATTTCAGGAGACACTTTAGGTGGGAGGCGAGATTTGTCAAATCGCTATTTAGCACCTGTTATAAGAGGCTAGAAGATCGATGTTGAAAAGTTTGATGAAAAAATTAACTTCGGCATGTGGAGGCGCGAAGTTATGGATGCCCTTATTCAAATCGATCTCGATGTTGTTCTGAAAAATAAAATACACTTGTATGATGAAGAAATTTGGGATCGTATGAATGAAAAAGCTTGTGGTCAGATTAGATCTTATTTGACCAAGGAGGTGAAATACTTGGTGAAGGATGAGGAGTGTGCGATGACTTTGTGGCGTACATTGGAGGAGAAGTACTTTCTAAAAAGTCTTGAAAATCGCCTTCATGCAATGAGCCAAGTATATGGCTTTCGAATGAAGCATGAGGTATCAATGCACGATTATATCTCAAGATTTGAAAAGTTACTTGTTGATTTGAAGAATCTTGATGAAGATATTAAGGATGAAGTCAAGGCTATGATTATGTTACACTTACTACCAGAGGAATATAGCCATTTTGTGACTACCTTGATATATGGGAAAAACGTGATCATCTTCAAAGATGTTTGCACAACATTGACTAACTTTGAGATTCAGAATAATAATAAAAATTCTGAACGAGCATCGTCTGAAGCTTTGGTGAGCAGAGATTGTGCGATGGAGAAAAAGAAAAAGCGTGGTGGAAAGAATTCTCGATCCAAATCGAGAAGCAGAAATATAGCTCGAGACGAGTGTGCCTTTTGTCATGAAAAGGGCCATTGGAGGAAAGATTGTCCAAAGGCTCAAAAGAGAGATGAGAAGAAGCCAGCATCAGCAAACATGGTATGAAAAGATGAAGACTCTGATTATTCACTAAGTATTACTCCTGCAGCATACGTGGCTAGTTCGAACGAGTATATACTTGATACTGGAGTAACCTATCATTTGTGTCTCATTAAGGAATAGTTTACAGATTTCAACGAATTGGAATCTGGTGCAGTTATGATGGGGAATGATCAACATTGTCGCACAATGGGGATAAAAACAATTCGACTCAAAATGTTTGATGGAATGATCAGAGAACTCAAAAAAGTTAGATTTGTTCCAGCTTTAAAGAAAAATTTAATTTCTGTGGGTGCTTTGGAAGTTAAAGGCTACAAGGTTACCATTGAAGATGTCACAATGAAGTTTACACATAGGGCTATGGTGATTCTGCAAGGGGTTTGGCGTCACAATCTGTACTATTTGAAGGGAGGTACAACTGATGAAGCAACTGTTGTTGAGGCGCACAGTGACACCACCAAGCTATGGCATGTACGACTGGGACATGCTGGAGAGAAGTATTTGCAAACTCTGATGAGGCATGAACTCTTAAAAGGTACAAAAACCTGTAAATTAAATTTCTGTGAGCATTGTGTAGTAGGCAAGAAAACAAGGGTCAAGTTTGGTACAGCTAATTATGATACTCGTGAGATCCTTGAATATGTTCATAGTGATGTATGGGGACCAACCAAGATTGCATCAATTGGTGGAAGCCATTATTTTGTTATATTTGTTGATGATTTCTCTAGACGTGTGTGGGTGTACACTATGCAAGCAAAGGATGAGGTTCTAGAGATTTTCGTGAAATGGAAGAAATTGGTGGAGACTCAAACTAGCAGAAAGATCAAAGTATTACGATTTGATAATGGGGGTGAATATACTTCTAATCTATTCTTGCAAGTATGCCAGAACGAGGGTATTAAAAGATATTTCACGGTGAGACATACTCCGCAATAGAACGGTGTGGCTGAGCGTATGAATCGTACTTTACTAGAGAAGGTACGGTGTATGTTATCTAATGCTGGTTTAGATTAAACCGGTTATCGTCTGCTGCAATTGGAGGTAAAACTCCTATGGAAATGTGGTCTGGAAAGCATGCACAAGACTATGATTCCCTTCGTATATTCGGGTGTCCAGCTTATTATCATGTCAAAGATGGTAAACTAGATCCTCGTGTTAGAAAAGCTATCTTTGTGGGATTCAAAGGTGGAGTAAAGGGCTTCAAGCTTTGGGATCTCGAAGACAAAAAGTTTGTGTGTAGTAGAGATGTCACATTTGATGAAGTTTCAATGATGAAAGCTTCAAGTTCTCAACAGGTGGAGAACAAGACCAAAGAGGTATTGCAGCGGGTGGAATTTGATGCAACTCCATATGTACCAATTAGTTCTACATCAAAGAAGGGTTCAACTATGGAGGTGACAGCTAGAGTTGAAGAAGATGTTGTTTCTTCTGATATCCCACAAAATGAAGAAACAATTGATGATGTAGATAATGATGATTTTATAGCAACAATGAGGCTAAGAAGAGAGATAAAGAAACCCGGATTGCTTACTAAAGATATGGTGGTAGTCTATGCACTTCCAGTTATTGATGATGACATCTCCAACACTTTCGATGAAGCATTACGCAGCAGTGAAAGTGATCAGTGGAAGTTAGCCATGGAGGAAGAGATGAAATCTCTCCATCAAAACCAGACTTGGGACCTTGTAAAGTTACCAAAGGGGAAAAGGACTATTGGCAATAAATGAGTCTACACCAAGAAGCAAGGATCTCTGAATCAATCAACTCCTCGATATAAGGCAAGGCTCGTGGCAAAAGGTTTTGCTCAAAAGGAAGGTATTGACTACAATGATGTTTTTTCTCCAGTCGTAAAACATACTTCCATTCGTATCCTACTTGTCTTAGTAACTGAATATAATTTAGAGTTGACTCAATTGGATGTTAAGACAGCGTTCTTACATGGAGATTTGAAGGAGGAAATTTATATAATTCAGCCTTGTGGTTTCAAAGTTGCTGGAAAGGAGAATCATGTGTGTAAGTTGATTAAATCTTTGTACGGACTGAAGCAATCGCCAAGGCAGTGGTATAAAAGATTTGATCAATTTATACAAGGGCAGAAATTCACCATAAGTGAACACGCTCATTGTGTTTACTTTAGAAGACTACTAGATGAAGCTTTCATCTATTTGTTACTTTATGTTGACGATATGCTTCTAGCTTTGAAGAATAGAGATGAGATCGAAAGATTAAAGAAGCATCTGGCTTCTGAGTTCGAGATGAAAGATTTGAGTGATGCACATAGAATACTTGGGATGGAGATTCGTAGAGACAAGAAGAATGTGAGCGTATGGTTGACTCAAAAGTCTTATTTGAAGAAAGTGCTAGAAAGATTCGGTATGGATGACAAAACTAAATTAGTATGTACACCTCTAGCTCCTCATTTCAAATTAAGCTCTTCTTCATGTCCTAGATCTCAAGAGGAGCGCGATTACATGGCTCGTGTTTCATATGCTAGTGCTGTGGGTAGTCTTATGTATGTTATGGTATGCACAAGGCCCGATATATCTCAAGCAGTGAGCATTGTTAGTAGATACATGCACAATCCGGGTAAAAATCAATAGCTTGCGGTAAAGTGGATTCTCCGATATCTGTATGGGACAGTTGATGTTGGGTTATTGTTCAAGAAGGATTGTGGTCAACAATGTGTTGGGTATTGTGATTCTGATTTCGCCGGAGACCTAGATAAGCGAAGATCAACAACGAGCTATGTATTTACATTAAGTGGACGTCCGATTAGCTGGAGGTCGATTCTACAATCGAAAATTGCTCTGTCCACTACGGAAGCAGAGTACATGGCAGCAATTGAAGCTGTAAAAGAAGCTATCTGGTTGAAAGACTTGTTAGGTGATTTAGGGGTAATCCAGAAGAACATTGCGGTCTTTTGTGATAACCAAAGTGCGATATTCCTTGCAAAGAATCAAACATATCACGCTCGGACGAAGCACATAGATGTGAAATATCATTATGTGAGAGAGATTATCGAGAGCGGTGTTGTGTTGTTGAGAAAGATCGATACCAAAGATAATCCATCAGATATGCTGAAAAAGGTAGTTTCTGGAGTTAAGTTTCAACATTGCTTGAAACTAATTCAAATCCTTCGGGAATTTTGAACTACGGTTGGTTTGATCCCAAATTTTGGGTACGTAGACAGTCATAGAGATACAGCCACTTTAGATAATGATGATTGGTTGGTAGTCGGCTCAGATTTGGATAAATTTTCGCCAAGGTGGAGAATTGTTGAAAAGTTGACAAAACTTGGTGACAAATTGGCCAAAGTTGGCACCGACCTTGGAAATTTGACACATGCATGTGGCTAAGTATGCAAATCTTGAAACGTTGGCAGCCAAATTGTCAAAATTGTTGTGAATTTGTCAAACTGTCACATGCTTCACCAACTCCTTTGGCTTCAATTTCCACGATTCCAACCACATGCTTCATCCAAATTTCTAAGGGTCTGTGCCAACTTTTCAAGTTTTGCATGCTTAGCCACATGCATGTGTCAAATTTGCAAGGTCAGTGCCAACTTTGACAAATTGGCCAATTTTTCACCAAGTTTTGTCAACTTTTCAACAACATGTAGATATACATATGCATGTACACACACATGTACATATATATATATATCCTACGGTCCCTAGGCTTTGCAGCAATAATATTGAAATATGGATAAAATAAAAGAAGATATGGAAGTGGCGGGGGATAAGTACCGTTCAATCTTAAATGATGAAGCAAAAAGCATGCAGTGGAGGCACAGTGGCCCTCTGATTTTCGACAAAGTAAACAAGCTCTTCGAGGAAGGCCGGACCAAGGTGGATATCAAGCTAGCTAGATAAATAACAGGTTAATTTTCATTATTGATTATTCTGTTGATATTTCTCTTAATTAGTCCATAACAAGTTCATCGTTGATTTTGTATGCAATCGCAGGAGTGGCCTGGAGGATCAATAGAAGAAACAATTCATAATGTTGTAAGGTCATGGGAAATGGAGCTTTCTCACAAGACTAGCTTAAATGATTTCAAGACAACTAACCCTGAGAAATTCAAGCTCATTGTTAATGGTACGTACTAGAATAAAACCAGAATCCTTTTTGTATAATTTTAGGATTTTCTGACATGTATTAAATTGTCTTTAAATCATCGAGTAGTGATTGAGTCTTAATTGTTTTACTAACTGATGTGGCATAACTGCATTGTTACACAAAGAGTTACCACTATACACTTGTGTGTCCTACGAAGGATTAGGGGTTGAATCTACAACAATAAGATCCTGACACATTGATAAACTTTGGATTGTGTCTTACGTAGGAAGAAAGGGCTTGTCACTACCAAAGGAGTTTTAGTATTACAAAGCATATGAAGAGACCTTTAAATCATCCCATGATGCATTTATTCAGGACCGCCAATGGTTGCCTACAAATTTAGGCATTGGGGTTACTTTGAAGGACCTTTCCAAGGCCATGCTCCTTCGGGAGAAATGGTGGAGTTTTATGTGATTGGGATTATGAAGGTATGATTTTAATTAGTTAGTACTCTTTTATTAATTATGTCCTCATTTAGTCTGTGAGTAAAATTTTTTTAGTTAAAAACAAAAGATTTGAGGTTGGGACCTCATTTATATGGGTAGAGAGTAGATTTAGTTGCTATTAAATTAAATTTACACACACACACACATCATTAAATTTAAGAGAAGTTATTAAATTGTATGGTTTAATAGCTTTTTCAAACTTTAATAAATACAAGATCCTTGACCGGTATATATATATATATATATATAGCTTTTTCAGGTTGATGAATTCATGAGGGCCGAAGATGTTGAAATATATTATGATCCAGTAGAGTTATTTGCAGGCCTCTTTAAAAGGCCAGTACTTACCCCGATTGCTGAAACCCAACAAAACAAGTCTGCTGATACTTCAACTTCTCATCACTGCCCATGCTACGAGTAACTAGAAAAAAATTTGTCTTTTTATTAATTTTTTCATTTATATATTATTTAGCTTATTAGTCCCCAATAAGCTGGTAGGATATGTATCACATGCACGGACTTGAAGTAGGGAATTTCGCTCCTTGTTGAGAGTTTTCTTTGCCTCTTGCTCATGAAATGCATCCATGGATGAATATATGTCAATTCTCAATCTCATATGGGTTTGTGTGTGTCTACACACACACACATTGATGTTATGATATGGGACGATTTAATTGTTTAAAATTTTTTGATATTTTTATTTTAATTAGCGTGGTATTGTTTAGGTCTTTTATTTCTATTTTTATTGTAATTTTTATTTTATATTTGAGTTAACTTATTAGGAAAGTAGGATTATCTTATTATAAATACGGAGGTGTTGTCATTATTTTTCATTATCTATTTTGATTACTAAAAGTCCCCCTTATTTTTATCTTATGGGTTCTTTTATCTTCTTCTTTTTAATTAATATAAGCAGGTCTTTATCCTTAACCTTATGTTGATGATTGTTTTATTGAAAAAAATCTCATAGTGGTTAGTTGTTTCGAATAATGCACGGCCTATTATGTCATGAAGTTGGAGTAGGATCGAATGATAACAACCACCACATTTAACTTAAAACCATGTCCAGTGAGTGAGTTTTATTCTACAGTTTTTCCACCTCTGTTATCCTGCTACATCATGGTATATTTAAATTAAGAGAATACCTGAACTCCTCAAATTGTTTTCACTGAGGAAAGCAATATTCAAAATTTCCCTGTTGGTTGCCAATTTTTTTTTCTATCTTTTAGTATTTTATTCTTGGAATTTTTTTGAATCAATGTGTGATTTTATCATATTAAAAATTAATAAAGCTAATAAAATCTTTTAACTGCAATGAGGTTTGATGACTTTTAAACGATTGGTTCATTGAATTAGAATTGAAATAGGGAATGAAAATTAGAATTAGTTGTTTAATTGAGTCGTAAAATCAGAATCAGAATCAACATTATTCGTATTGATATGTTTATTTTATCTTGTAATTTGAAATTAATTATTGCAAGTTACAAAGATGTTCTTAGTTAAAACTATTGTTACAAGTTATAAAAATGTCCTTAATTAAAATTAAGTAATTTTTCACTAATAAAATAAATAGGTAAAGATTTAAAAAGAAATATATGCATGTTTATTATAATATTGAGCATCATGCTATGATTTACTAAACCAACTGCGGGTTTTTGATTGTTTTCCCTTTCAATCAGAAGTTAACTGGAAAGCATAAAAAATGGCTTCAAGTAAGTTTTGTTGGCAAAATATGGACAACTTATTCTTTTCTTTTTTATTTTTTTTTATTTTTTCATTCAATAGTGAAAATGGACAACAATTTAATCTTAAAAGATGATGACTAAACTATATACACATATAACCAATTAGAATGATGGCGTAGGCTCGTAATGCTTTGATTGTAAATGAGGCCTATATTATGCCATTTGTGATCAAGTTCGCTTCACATATTTCATCACCTAATCAAGAGACAGGGACGGCCGTTGAAAGTTTGATCCAAATAAATAAAATCTCAATTGTGTATTAGGCGAGGTGGCCCTTCAATGATCATAATCAATGGTTTCAGCGAGTAAAGAGGAAGGAATCAAAGCTTGTTTCATTCGAATTTGTTTATATTTTTCGTGGCCGAAATTTCTTCCTTAATGAATGATTTATTCGTTGATAGTGAATTAGACAACGAATAAATCTCAATTGTCTAATTAACTAATCCTTCTTTATCTTTTCAGCCACTACACCAAGGTTGAATTATTCAAAAAGGTACGTACAACACATATTGTTTAATTGCTTCGATTTTACACAGAGACAGATAAGAATCATTTTGCCCCTTGTTTGATTTTATTGTTTGCTTCTGCTAGTTTAATAAATTCTCTTGCTTTTAATTTGCAGGACTCATTCAAAACGGTAAAATAATAATAATAATAATAATACTATTAGATATGCATAAGTGTAAATTAGGATATGAATTTAACCTAGTATGAGAAAATAGAGTTTGCAGCACCATGAGCTTAATATAACTTATAGATTATGCATCATATTATGTACGATATCTGTTGTAAATAAAATATGAAATTTGGCACACTCTATATGTCCAGCAACTTTTTAAAAAATATTTTTAAATATAAAATGAGTATAAACTAAGCTCCTAATCTTGGCGTGAATAAGAATTGCACCTGAGAGTCTGAGACCTCTTGTAACCCCTTCAAAATAGTATTATATATATGCAACATTATAAAACTTCAACGAGCATAATTGATATTCATGTTACATGAGGAAAAATTATTTTTTATATATTTTTTATGACGTTATAACATTTAAAATCTATTACCATAGTTACCGCGACACAAATATATATAAAAAAAAATTAGTTTTCATATATTTTTATTTAAAAAAACAAATGATTGGATATTTATATTCAAATATTAAAAAAAAGTGAAACAAAAACATGTTATACTCACACTGAAACTTTCAATTTCAGTTATTTAAGAAAAGAAAAGAGAAAAAGAAATCCAAACAAACAAACAAACATAATGCAACTTAAATAGACGGATCAAATGCAATTGGTTGTAAAATTCTACAAGATTTACGATGAAGGATACATACAACTGCAAAATTTTAAAAAAATGAACAATTAATATACATATTCACAACGCACTTTTGATTAATAATGCTTTAATTTTCCTATGTCATTTTTGTAATAGGTTTTCTGACCTTGATCTAGTACACTATAAATTATAAAAGTATAGAAAAGCTCTTATATTGCTTAGAAAAGCTAATTGTGTATTTATATTTGCATGAAATCACTGATATTTTTTTTTTCATCTTTTTTGGGAAATAGTCTTTCATATAAATGAACAAAGTACGTATCAAATACCAATTATTAAAATTTTCAAACACAATATTGATAAACGAGTAGGAAGGGAACATGGTTAACCAGTAGGAAGGGCACATGGTTGGGCATAGACATTGCCTCTATAAATTAATAATTTCAAAGGCAATTGGGCAGGAGTTTGGTCATTTCTTTAATAACTCTTGATGTGAAACAAAGGGAAATTAGGAAGTATTAATAGCATGGGGTAATTTTTAGGGATTTCTCCTTAAGTTTGGCGTATTAACACTCAGAGAGAATGTATCTATGTAATTACAAATACCTTCCCTGCCGTTAGTATCTAAATACGTATGAGATTTGTATATAAGAATAAATGTATAAAAAAATTTAAAATTCAAAAGAATTCAAAAGTGAAGCTTTGTGTTCATTGATATCTGATAAATATATAAGAATTTACTCCATTAACCAGTATTCTGTAATAATCACTGGATAAAAGAAGACAAAATCATTTCAATCTACTATCTCTTTCACGTGAACAACACTCAACACCATCTTCATCTTTATGTACTTAAAATTAATTAACCATACAAAACACAAATAACTCCAATCATGTTGGTCAAAACCTCCCCAAAATCATTCAGTTTTTTCTTCATCGGGGTAACCTCTTCGTTCGGCGAAGCAACATAAATTTGCTTATGCACTTTCCCAATCTCAGTCTCCACTCGAATCTGGGTAACCAAACACACACAGTTCCCATTCACAATAGTGGTCTCAGCAAAAAGCATACATTTTTTTCCCTTGAATATCTGTATCTAAAAGGGATGATCTTGTTTGTTTTGTTAATTGCCTCACTCTCTCCGGTCAATGAGCCTTGTTCCACTCTCAAAGTCGAACTAATCAACTTTGCAACTTGCATATCAGCCGACACTCTTATCACCAACCTTAAGCGCAACGATATCTCCTGGCACAAGCTCCTTCGCAGGCAATTTCGAAACTTTACTCCCGTCGCGAATCTCTGTGGCGTGCTCTGACTAGATCTCTTTCAAAGCTTCTAGAGTCTTCTCGACATTGTTCTCTTGCCAAATGCCGATGATAGCATTGAGGATTAGAATCATGAAAATCACTAACGGCTCCACGAACACCGTTATCTCCTTCTCCCTGCCTTCCTTGTCGTCCTACCATTCTAAGACGAACAAGATAATGGCCACGTTGAGTAAAATCCGAATGAGTGTGTCCTTTCTCACTCCATAATGCTTTTTGCATTCATCAATTGATTTTGCCCAAGTCGGGAAGATCTCGCGATCCTCGTTCGTTTTTGTTTCACTTATAATTTTTCGTACTCGTAATCTTCGCCTCCTTTCCCCATTACAAAATCAAACAAAAATCAAATATGTTTTTTTTGGAGGTCAAGAAAAAAATGAGAGGAAGTGAGAGAAAATTTCAATGGAAATGGAGAATCAGCCTAAAAATAATTTATTATTTTGAGGGGAAGGGTAATTTTGTAATTTTAACAGTTAAACTAACTGAATATTAACGGCAGAGGAAGTGCTTGTAATTACGTGGATACATTATCTCTGAGTGTTAATATGCCAACCTCAAGGGAGGTCCCTAAAAATTACCCAATGGGAGAACTAGGACGTGGCGGTCCAGTAAATGCGTCTGCGATGTTTATGTGAAATCGGAGAAAAAAATATGAAATGAAGTGAATTAAAAAAAAAAAAAGAGGCAACCCCTGTTCTCGTGATGGCCCATGCAAAAATTAAAAAACAAAAATCTTAACAAGAATATGCATGCCATTGATTGACAATGAATTTTTGTGTATAATATTTTATAGGGTGGTGATATTTTCACTACAGAAATTATGTAAATTCATCTCATTTCTAAAAATTAAGTATAGGGTGGTGATATTTTCACCACATAAATTATGTAAATTCATATCACTTTTTAAAATTAAGTATAGGGTGGTGATATTTGTACGACAGAAATTATGTAAATCCATCTCACTTCTAAAAATTAAGTCTAGGGTAGTGATAATTTCACTACAGAAATTATGTAAATCCATTTCTCTTCTAAAAATTAAGTATAGGGTGGTAATATTTTCACCCCAGAAGTTCTGTAAATCCAACTCACTTCTAAAAATTATGTATAAAAGATTCACATTATTTTAAAAAATTTTAAATAAAGAAAAGTTCTAAAGAATTAATCATTTAAATCTATCTTAATATTTTTTGAGATTTTAATTTTTTTTATTACATTTGACTAGTAACATTGCTTTATTCTAAATTTAAATTGATTCTTTTACCCTTAAAGGGTAAACACACCAAAATTAAACTTTAACATTCTTTTTGTTCTATATAAAACTCATTATTTCTAAATGGTCAATTTACTTTATTAGTATGATTATTAACTTTTAATTAAACTAATATAATGTGTTTATTATCAATACTCATGTAAATTATTAGACTATTAAATTTATGTTATATACATGTAAAAAATTGAAAATCATTAGACTTCAATTGAAAAGTTAGAATATATGTCACAAAATTAAGTACCTAAAGTATTAGATGGAAGAACACATATTTCTTTGGACAATTATATCACTTTCTGTCATAGAGTAAAATAATTAAATAGAACTTATATTAAAGCAACTTTAATAGTAAAAAATAATAATAGTAAAAAATAAACCTAAGCAAGAAAAAAAATCAGAATGATTTAATAGATTAATTATAGAAATATTTTTATTGATTTGTATTTATTAGAAATAAAGTGAATTTATTGTAAATATTTTTTATAAGTGGGGTGGATTTACACAAATAATGGGTGAAAATATCCCCAACCTATTTTATAAAAGATTGGGTTGAACACCCCTATACTTAACGCATTTATTTTATATCGTTTATGCAATATCACCATATATATTACAGTGAATCAAGCCTCGCCTAATCTAAATTCATCGGTATATTAGTGAAATTATCAAAACAATTTTTTTTTGAACCCATTCCGTGAAAAAAAAATCAAAAATCAAAAATATAAATTTAATCGTATTAAGGTTCAACTGTTCAATGGCCATTTAATTAATAAATAATATTCATGCCTAACACTAACTAAGAGGTTAACATTTTTATGCCACCTTCAGAACAGTTTCGTTAACATCACTTTAATTTTCTTCATCAAGTTTCACAATACCAACTCCAAGCCTCTTGCATCCGAATCCCACTCTACAATCTCACGCTCCACGTAGTCCAATTTGTTTCTCTCCATTTATTTCAATTCAGCTACCATCCACTAAAAAAAAGTTATATCAGTATAGATTGCGACTTGAAATATATTACTTCAAAAATAGAAAAACAAATATGTTGGAATTTTATCGTTAAATAATTTAGAACCACATAAAAGAGTTGATTCTATTTGCCTTTGCAATGTTATTATACTCATTTGTAAATAACAATATATTTAAGAAAAGATTTGGACTATTGGCACCCCTCTCATCTCCTCATAAAACTCCTTTTTTAGTTATATTCATTTTATTTTCGAAAATACCCTTTTTTTTTAGATACACTTTTCTAAGTCCTCAATTTTCATTTGATTTATTTTATTGTTAAAACTTAAAGTATTATTGTGCTTTTTTTTAATTATTTTCAATTTTATTATTAGTCTGCACACAAATTAAAAAGTTATATGGGTGATAAGGTTTTTAGTGTTAATCATTGGCTGAAATAACACATATTTTAAATTATAATTTCAAAACAATTTTAAGTATAAAAATATTTAATCAATAAGAAATCAAAAGAGAACAATATATTATTCTAAATTTGTACAATTAATTTTAGTTAAATAGAAAGTAACATATATAAGTTTTTTTTGAAAATGAATGATTATGAATTAAGTAATTTGCTGGAAAAAATCTATTTGTGTTTAATTTTCAATTGTTCTTAATTATAATTTTATTTAAAGTGAGATTTTGTAAGAATAATGCAGGGGTGCCAATAGCTCCACTCTTAAGAAAATCATGTTAATACACTATATTCATTTTCAGTTAAATATATATATCAAGTACAAATGTGAGGAACATTTCTTAATAAATTTGTGACTTTATGTTTGGTATTTGAGACAAGAAGAGACCAAAAAAAAGTACCTGTGACATGGAAAATAACACTATGAAACATTAATAAGCAACAGTTTTGACAGAACTTGTGACAGAGTGCAAATAACTTTGAACACTAACACACAAACAAGGACTATTGTGAATTCAACCGGAATAACCGGTTACTTTACAATCATTATGGCATATGTGTAACAATTGAGCTGGTTAGATGTCATGTCAAAATGAACCATACATACACCAGATGCATGGTAGGCAGACCCTAATAGCATGCAAATAAATGTGAAAAATAAAAATAAAAAGAAACTCTATAGAGGAACAGATTATGAGGCTCGATATAACACACACACACACAATGTGCCGGTGTGTATATGAGTGAATAGGCCTGTGTGTCTAGAATTAATGACATATAAGAGAGAATCAAAATGATAATGCTTGTGGTGGGAAGTGTGTAGGAACCCAACTTTTTTGATGGGGAGTGCTCGTCTCTTCCATTCTCATGCCATCAACAATAAAAGACGTGACACTAAGCGCTGTCCTGCTGAATCGCTGGCTGGTGGCTGCCTTTGCCCCCATTTAATTTTACTAAAATCTAATCTCTCTCTCTTTCTCTTTGTCATGTGCGAGCTCTCGTGCTTAGATTCCTGAATTAGACGTACTCGTAAGATAATTTGAGTTAGGAAAATTATAACCGCACCACTTTTTTTTTTGTCTTATACTCATCTAATCATTAAAAAATTTTAATATGTTCTCTGTACCATTTTTTTTTATTTATATCAATTAGTTACTTTTTAACTAACACCGTTAAATAATTTAAATGAAATGAAAATTTTACCCCTAAATAAATTAAAAGATCATTTTATTTTATCAAAACTTTGAAAAATAAAAAAATTATAATTATAAAATACCCCTAAATTTAATAAAAAATAAATCACAAACAAAGGTGCTCAGCTGATTTTTATTTAATTTAGATTTTATAAAATTTTAATAATTATTTTTATTAAAAAATTATAATTTAGCAAAATTTTAATAAAAATGATTGAATTTATTTATTAAAAATTATAATTTTACAAAATTTTATTAAAATAATTGAATTTATTTATTAAAAAATAAATCCCAAAATTTTAATAATTTAGGGGATTTTTATTAAATCCCAAAATTTTGTAATTATTTTTATAATTATAATTTTTATTTAGATTTTTATTAAAAATAAAAATTCTAATTTTGGAATTTATTTTTTATTAAACTCAAGGGTATTTTTATAATTATAATTTTCTTATTTTTTTAAGTTTTTGTAAAATAAAATGATCTTTTAATTAATTTAAGAGTAAAATTATCATTTCATTTAAATTATTTAACGGTGTTAGTTAAAAAGTAACTAATTAATACAAAAGACAAAAAAAAAATAGTGCAGTGATAATTTTCAGTTATTAATAAATATCAAGCACAGCTGTAAAGTCACGAGGCAGGCATTATGCGTGGACCGACTCTGTATGTATGCGTGCATAAAAAGGTCATCAAGTAAAACCAAATCCTATTCTCCACGACATCACGTGATGTCTCATATTTCATTTTTTTTTTAAATCAAAAGCATTAATTGGGGATTCTTACATAATTAAGTAAAATAAATGGTGCCTGATTCGGTGGGTCTCAAATAAATCTTGAATTTTATCATTGCATTTGCATTTTGATATGTTATTTGCAAATGGACATGATTTATAATAACTAATAATGTAAGATTCCATAGTACAATTGTACAAATGCACATAATGTCATAGGTCACACAATCGTGTAATGAGTGGGGATATTGAGCAGGTTAACATATTGTCTAGTCGATAATGGTATATTTAATTTGATTTAGATCTGAATCTGAATAAGCATAAAGGTTCTGTTTTGGTTATGAATTTTTGAGATCCATATATGTTCTGATCCAACACTGTTGAACAAGGGCTGCTGCTGCCAGGCGCCAGCCTCCTCTTAGGTATTTTATTCCTTTTTAAAAGAATTTGTAGATTTTTATTTTTGTTTTTAAAAGGGTGGTTTTGGACTTTAAACCAATGCCAGTATGCTCTTTTAACTATGTCTAATAATGACCTGCCAAGGCGAGTAACCGTTTGGGTCAAATTTCTAGATCCCAAATTTTGGACTTAATCCTATTAGTTATAAATTAACCAGACAGACTCACCCAAATCCTGTCAAGACAAAGCCCCTTTAGATTCCTCAACGCTAATTGGCCAAACAAGGTGCAACTAGCAACACCAATACAGTGCCATTAAGCAAATAATTTAGAGCAATTCCTTTTTGTTTCTTATGTAAAATCCAAGAGAAAACGCAAGAAAAATTTTGAGCAACAAGGCCATATATGTAAAAGAGATAAAAAGGTGGATACTAAAAAAAATACAGACGAAAGTCACTTAACCTGCTCAGACACTCACCTCATCTCTCTGTCTCTCACTCTCTCACTCTCTCACTCTCTTTCCTCTTCTCATTCAAATTTAAAAAACAGTTATACGCTCCTTTCCCCCACCATTCCATAAACAAATAAACAAATGTTAAAAAAGTTAAAAACACCCCATCTAATATTCCATTTCTCCCTCCACAAACATTATGGCCTAGCTCTTTCTTGGATACGGAGATTCTGGGTTTCTTTGGTATTAATTATGTTACATCCATTATTTATAGAGTTGGTATCTTATAGTAATTTTAGTTAAATTATAATTTTATTTATTGCATATTTTGTAATAGAAATTACGTAACACCCCAAAAATTTACCTTGAAAATATAAGGATAAAATTAGAATGAAACCTCACATCGTTTATTCTTATTATTAAACCTCAAGATAAACAATCATTATTCATACTCCAACTGAATTCTTACGTAAAATATCTAAAATAAAGTTTCCAAAGAAAAGTCTCTAATCCAAAATAAAAAGTTTAACCAAATTTAATCTTTAAAGCAACTCCAAAGATCCACAAAAAAAAAAAAAAATCTTCATCTAAGTACCCAAGCCACATCTCTAATCAATCTACAAAATATTGGAGACGAGGGGTGAGCCATCAACTCGGTAAGCAAATCCATGCACAATATTTGAAAACCTTTGTCATTATACCTTTAAACATTTTATATCATCTTATAATAATATATTCATTTAGGATAAGGGATGGATTTATGTAAAATCATTAAAAACATTAAAACATTCATTAAAACATTAAAACATAAACATTTGGTAGTTCATGCCTCGTAGTCATCATCATTCATCATTCGGGGTACTATACCCCACATTGTTCTTTGTTCAGGGTACTATACCCCGCATTGTTCATAACATCATTGTGCACAAGATCAACATCATACCAGCAAGCTGGCTATAACATTACATAACATCATAACATTTGCATCTTATACATTACTACGGATTATGAGCCAAAACATTTTTCAATCCACGTTACATCCTTTCATAAATGGCATTTAAAGTCTTCTAAAACATTTAAGAACCTTTCTTTGATCATTTAATTCTTTTAGAAAATTCTTCAAGAAAACATTTTGTTTAAGAAACTAACTTCTTAAGAAAAAATCATTTTAAAATATATTTATATAAATTCATTTAAAAGTGTTTTTATTTTACAAAATTCATTTAAATATTTTAGAAATCAGTTTTGTAAAAATTTCCATTTAAACATAATTCTTATAATATAAACTGCATTTATTATAAAGCACATCATGCATGAATCTACTTCTCTCGATCCGCAGCAATCAACTCAATACCTCAATAACAAACCAACAAGCTCACCCACTTCCTATAATCATCATAAAATTATTCTTTTCAATATTATCTCTAACCTTAAACATAATCTCAATCATCCTTAAATCATAGGCACTTATACTCGCTTAACACTTATACATATTCTAGACTTAAACATGAGTATCCTACACATGCTGATTTTTTTATAACCTATACACAAGTCGAAAGAACATGAAAATTTACAGAGGTACTTTAAACATGCATAGAATTGCTTACAAAATTTCACAAAAATAAGCACAAGTAAAATTTTTAGTCAGAATATTGACCTTTTACCAAAGTAACAAAATTGTCTAGCATTGACCACAATAGACCTTTACCAATTAGGAAATTCATAACATATTCTCTAGTACTCCAAATAATCCGTTTCTTTTTTCTAATTATCGAAGACACATTCAGAAAACATATAATTAAAATTTATAATTTTTGGACGCCTGAAAATATTTTTAAACCATTTTATTTCCGAGAACATCTAACATGTTCAGAAAATTTCAAGACAGAATTTCAAAAATTCTTATCTTTTTTTCTACATGCATAAAAATAGCGATTCCAGTTTTTAAGGACAGAGAAAAGATTGAAATTTTGTTATAAAATCCTAACACTGTTACATGTTTTCAACTTCTATAATTATGGAAAATAGTTTCCAGATCTGCAGCAGCCGCATGCTATGATTTTTTTATAATTTAACCATAATGAATAAAATCACGAAATTAAATATGCAATCATACCAGACATAGATCTGTTGATAAAAGAATCTCCATAATGTTTAAAGATGTGTAACCTTATGGAAAATTTTCCAGAATTGAGAACCGCTATTGAAAATCAAATTTTCCAGCACCAATAACCCACCTTCGAAAAATCATAACAATTTGCATACTCAGAGGATTTCAACACAAAACCTATCAATGGAAAGCTTAGGATGTCTAGTTTCATGATTTGTAAATGTATTCGGTGGCGGATCTACAGATGGGCTACACTAGGCTGTAGCCCGGTCTGATTAGGGAAAAATCATTATATCCCTTATATTTTCATCAATTTTATATAATAATATAGTTTTTTTTTCATATATGTCCCTAACTCAATTACCCTTATTTTTTCATCAATTGTATAATATAGTAAAGTTTTTATTTTATTTTCAAATATGACCTTAATCCAATTATATTAATTTCCATTTGAAATTGGTTACTAATTTATAAAATGATTAAATTATACATTTATTGAATAAATTGAAAACATTAGGGGGCTGAAATGTTGCTGCTACTTTATTTTAAAAAATTCTAATTGAAAAAAATTATGTCAATCTAACATAAAATTTTCACTAATATTAAAAGTGCTTACAAAAACAACATGTAATAGCAATTATCAACATTTTCATAAACTTTTTATGTGAATTTTGAGATTTCATTTAATAGTAAGTTAGAAAATAAAATTTGAGCATTTGGAGGAGCTTTTCATAAAAGAATCATCAGCATATGATTCTTCAAAGAGAGTCAGAGCGCCTGCCAAAGAAACAACGGCACTCAAATACATTTTTATTGGTCAGTTTAGTTTATTATTGAAACTTTTGACTAACAATATATTCATAATTTTAAAAGATGAATAAATTTTTTAGTTTAATTTATTTAAGCCTAGTAGTTAAGTACTTGACTTCAAACATTAAAGTTTTACTTGTGAGTTTTAATTGATTGTAATTACATGTATTGATTTAATTTTAGCTTAAAATTCTTAATTGATTTATTAATCCTTATATAATTATGTTTTATTAAAGGTTACAATGTCGGATTCCATAATTGAAAAATAAGGTTTTTATATTTGAATTGTCTTTTGTTTTCTACTCTTTTTTATAACTATTTTTATTTCGAGCATGTATTTATAAGGATAAGGTTCTTCATGTCCCTCTTATTTGATGCACTTCTTCCTACTTATGAATTTTTATGATCACTTTAAAATACAAATTTTTTTTTTAGCCCGGGATAATATAAATTCTTGGATCCGCCCCTGAATGTATTCATGTGATTCTAAATAGAGAGAACAATTTGAAGCAAAGAATTGAGATTGTTCATATCATCACAACATTACAAACACACATATACTACCCAAATCATACTACAAGTAATTAAAGGCAATCAATTAAAAAAAATAAATCACATAAATCAAAGAAATACTTAGTACCTTAAGGCAAACACCAAGCAAAGAAGTTATAAAACTTTCTTTTCCTTTTCCAAAGACTTATGTTTCTTTCTTTTTATTTTCCTAGGATTTTGTAACAGTGTAGAAAATAAAAGAAGATTTCCTCTTAAAAAGATGGCTTCCTCTTAAATACTTGTGGTAATTAATAAATACTTTTAAAAAACATAGAAAGCAAGAAAACATGAGTTTTAAGAAAATTCCTTTTTAAAAAAATTAAAGCTAATAACTTACGCAACTTATTCAAAACAAATTGATAAGTTTTACTTACACAGAAACACTCAATATTAACTATTCTAACCAATTTAATAAGGGTAAAAGAGGAAAGCTAATAACGGGTGTTATAGATTAATTCATTAATTTCCTAATTTAGTGAGATTCCAATTTATTAGGAATATTTGTTTCCTAATTTAATTAAATGTCTAATTTAATAAGTCAATTAATGATGAGATTCTATAATTGGCGCATGAGATCTATTTAGATTAAGAAGTTGGTTCAAACACAAAAATTATTAAATGCTCTAGATATTTCTTTGGAGACAAGTAAGGCAAGAAAATCATATTTATTCTTATTCAGATCCATAGGAATTATAAAGGGAAAGAAACTCTTATTTGGAAAGAATCCAAATCTTTCAAGACTTGCTATTTTTGTGAAACCCTATTGCCTATTGAAAGAGAGATATTTCATAATTGAAGGTACATAACACAGAGCATAAAACAAAGAAGTAAAATTTAGCCTCCTCTTTAGAGAATTCGGATTTGGCACATAAGTTTTGTGTTGATTTATTTACTTATCTTCTTTCAGTCTCTCTATAGAGTTTATGTGGATCTTGGATCACTAGACATTGAAGAATTGCTATTGATCACTTTGAGAAGTGTCTTGAGGATCGTGGATCAAGAGAGATAGCAATTATTCAAGAGAAGCATATTCAGTCTAAGGTTGAGTAAACTGTATGGTGATAAATTGTAAGTGAGAGTTTTAAGTTTAGGTTGTAACATCTCAACTTAGTGAATTGTTTTTCATCTGGGCATTGCCTCGTAGATGTAGGATTAATTAATCCGAACCTCGTAAAAATCTCCGTGTCATTTATTTTTTGTAATTTATTGTGTTTTTGAAAAATTAATATTTTTTTATGTTGATAAACAGTGAACAATAAAATATTTCTAAAAATTAATTAAGTTGTTAATTTTAAGTTTTTAATTACCTATATCTATTTACAATAGATCTAAATTCCTTTCAAATTAGTTAATTTTATATACAATTAAAAAGAAAAAGAAAGACATAGCCCTCAAGACATGATTTGGTTTATATTCCTTCAATTGTTATTGTACCTCCTCCCTAGACTGGAACCCTCCCATTATGTTGGTGTTTTGTTGTTTCTCTCATTGGAGTTTGTAGCAGCAGCATAATAGCTGTAATGCCTGTATATTATCCATGGACCCTCTATTCTCTAATACTTTCTTTCGTCGTTTGCAATTATAATCCTCTTCCCTCAATACACCTTACGCCGTTAACCGACAAGGTGAAGCTCTTCTTTCACGGAAGAGAAACTGGAAAGGATCAGATGATGGGTTAAGTAATTGGAGTCCTAGTGATGAGACTCCATGTAAGTGGTTCGGTGTGTCCTGCGACTTAAACAATCAAGTAGTGGGTTTGGACTTGAGGTATGTTGATTTGCTAGGACATGTCCCCACTAATTTCACCTCATTATTGTTCTTAAACAAGCTGGTTCGATCAGGAACCAACCCCGCCGGCTAGATCCCAAAAGAGATTGCCTCTCTCAACCAATTGAACTACCTCGACTTGAGTGAAAATTCCTTAACTGGTGAAATCCCAAGAGAGCTTTGCAGCTTGCTCAGCCTTGAACAACTCCGTCTCAACTCCAATCAGCTCGAGGGCGCCATCCCAATCCAAATTGGGAACCTCTCCAGCTTGACACAGCTAATTTTTACGACAATCAACTCAGCGATGCAATTCCTGCAACGATAGGAAAGAGAATTTGTTAAAAATTAATAATTTCAAAGGTAATTGGTATAACCCAAAAATAACGGTGGGAGAGAGAAATTGAGTGTCATTCTTCCTTTTTATTTTTACTAAATATTTTAGTTTTAATAATTGAAATTGAGTTTACACACAAACACGTAAGAAATCGAGTTTAATATTAATTAAAAAAATTTAGTTTGATATTTTGAAAAAAGAAAACAATAAAAATAAAAAAAACTTATTATTGTATCAACTGTCAGACTTACCATGAATGCACGACAGAATAGTTTTGTAGTTGTCACATAAAAAAATCTAAGATAATTAATGAGAAATACTATATTGGGTCAAAGTCTACAGAACTTTCCAGCTATAATCTATCATTAATCAATTTTGCAATTAATATCCCCACTATAACCTGTTCGCCACCTTATGCTCATTGCTCTTCACACATAATAATAGGAAGCTTTTGATTAACTTCTGTGAAAAAAAAATAAAAAAAAGCTGTTAATCATGTCAACTGCTGAAGCAGCTGAAGCTTCAACGGCAGCAGCAAGAGATAAGTACAGATCCTTCTTGCACGACGAAGCCGAGAAAATCCAATGGAGACATGGCAGGCCTCCCACTTATGATACTGTCAATCAACTCTTTGAAGAAGGCAGGACTAAGGTGCTTGAATGCAAGCAAATCAGATCATGAGCTAGCATCTCCTCTTGTATTTTATTTTTCAATCTCTCTTTTTTAAAAAAAAAAAAATTCTCGGTATTAATATTATTTAGTTTTTTCAATTGTGCAGGAGTGGCCAAAAGGATCCTTAGAAGGAACAGTACAAAATGCTATTAAATCATGGGAGATGGAGCTCACACACAAGACTCGCTTACAAGACTTCAAGAGCATCAACCCTGACAAATTTAAGCTCATCGTCAATGGTACATATACATATACACAATAGTTACAAATCCAATCTCTCCGGAATCTTGATGTGAGCGAAATTAAAATTTTTGTATCAGATGAGTCAGGAATTTAATTGGTTTAACTAGAGTTCGAGTGAAGAAATTGCAAACTTATTATGTAGGTGAAATTATAAAATTTTCCCAAAAAAAAAAGGATAAATCTTAATTTGAGTCTCATTTTTAGGGTCAGGGTCTCCTAGGCCACAACATAGGTCCGCTCCTGTCTGTTATGCTAACCATGGAAACACGCTGTCTTGCAACAGGAAGAGAAGGATTATCAGCGGAGGAGACGCTTAAAGCTGGAAGTTACAATGCTTTGTTGAAAAATTCATTGCCAGAAGAATTTAAATTTTACAAGGCTGAAGAAGAGAGCTTTGAGTCATCGCACGAAGCATTCAGATCAGCTTTTCCCAGAGGGTTTGCATGGGAAGTGTTGAGTGTATATTCGGGACCGCCGTTGATTGCTTTCAAGTTCAGGCATTGGGGTTTCTTTGAAGGACCTTTTAAAGGGCATGCTCCTACTGGAGAGAAAGTTGAATTTTGTGGATTGGGAACCCTCAAGGTATGTTAAAAAATAAAATATAACTAATTACCTAATCATAGTGAAATTTGAAGATTTTACATAAATATAGTTTGGCTTCTATCGGATGAACCTATAGGAAAATGATTAAAATCTACCTGTTGTCTGTTAAAATTAATCATTTTCTCTTTTCATGTTCTAAAATTTATCATAATCTCTCTCTTGTTAGAGCAGTAAAAGATACAAAAAGCAAAAAATTGAAAGTCAACAAAATCTTTCTAATAGCAAGGGGTTTTAATGAGTTTTGAAACATGAGGGAGCCAGAAATGATTAGTATATTGAAACAACAAAGAGGTTTGATTGTGTTCTCATGATATAAATATTAAGCCTTTAAAAATTTAGTCGAGTTACTTTTAGTAGTTTTATTTATCTTGCCATCAAGAAATTTGAATTATGAAAAGATAGGAACTAAACACGAAATGGGGATTTGCTCACAATAAAAAAAAAAAAAAGTAAACAAGAAAATCGATTTCTTTTGAAAGATTGAAAATGAAGTAAAAGGAATTTTTTTAACAAACACTTTTAAAGAGGAAGAGAAATTCGAAATCACTCGTCCTGATGACATGGATTGGCCAACCTTTTTCTCTATACAATAAATATAAGATTTGATGACTTGAGCTCTTGAAGCTCGGGCTAGGTGAGCTGCATATCATCTGCAAGAGCTTCTTTAATACTATCTTTTCTATGTGATCCATTCAGATTGATTGGCCCAACTTCAACTTTTGCCCATAACATGTGACATTGAAAGTCGAACCAACTAAATAAATATATCTATTTTTCATTCGACTTACTTTTAATGTCAAATTGTTATATTATGTTTTAAATTGCAAATCTGAGTTTCATCAAGAGCTTAATATAATGAAATTCGAGTGTCAAAAGCAATTTTTATTTTTTAGATCAATTGAAACTCCGTGCTGATGAATGAAAAAATTGATATATAGGTTGATGAATCACTTAGAGCAGAGGATGTTGAGATTTATTATGATCCAGCTGAGCTTTTTGGAGGCCTGTTGAAGGGTTCATCAATTGAAGATTCAACAGCAGCTCAAGGCTGTCCCTTCCCCAAGAAAACATAAATGTATATGCTCTATGTATCGGTTTTTTAATCCCATTAAAACACAGTCCTTGTCTGTTTTCATTGCTCTGTTTCTGTTTTTGTTGATTGTTTTTCTTCATCTGTAGGCTTCCACTCTATTGCTAGAGTCAGCCTCATTATTATATATTGCCAGAGTCAGACTCATTATTATATATTGCCGTGAGTGTTTTGGAATTTTGAATCAGTATTTCTTGTAGCAGACTTATGCCATTGCCAACTTTTAAGCACTGGCCCTCTCCTCAAGCGAAGCAAAGGAAGTTGCATTAGTGATGTTGACAGAATCAAGAACATATAAAAAAGAATATTTTGATCAATATTATTTCTCAGTAAAATAACGATCAATACACACCTTGATGCTTGATGCTTAAGGGCTTAGATGAGTGGTTTTCAAACAATCTTATTTAGTTGGCAGTTGGCCATCTGAACTCCAAGATAAGGAAAGTAAGGAAGAAATATAGATTTTGTCTACCCTCTATTTTTACTTGTATTTTCAATGAATCATTTTTCCAAAATGCCTTTTAATCTGTCTAATTATAAGTAATATTCTAAGTTTTTCATTATAGTTTTTTCTGTTTTGTGGATTCTATATTTTCAATCCATGAAAATGGAAGAGCGTTTTGCTCCGGGTTGCAGCATTTTATACATATAAAACTGTAGGTTATTATAATAAAATACTGCTTGGAGATCTAGTTGCCTAACATTAATTTTTCTTCCCAACATTTGAAATAATATTGTGAACGGATTAATCATGGCAATGGAGCTTTAGTGCAACTTTTTATGAGTAAATGAGTTAGCATGCTTTTGTTTCATTTCAAGCGGGTAAATGGCAATCCCAACACAAAAGGAACAACGATAATGATTTTTAGATAGAAAAAATTGGCAGAATGCTGACAGAAATACTTTGTTAATTGAAAAATACTCAATAAACACAAATACAGTGACCCCAGTCGGTTATTCAGGTTACGTCTGTCATCGCTCTATGTTGGTATTCAGTTTCTTTATCGTTTTTCATTTACAAGACAAGACGTCCAAAACTTAACTAGCAGAAAATCTCTAGCACAAGATTGTAGCTACTACCCTTAAGTCTGCGTGAGCATAAAAAACCCGACGATTTGATTTGACCATACAAGTTAACATCATTCAGAGTCATGAAGATGAACAATACAATTATCAGATACAGCAAGAATAATTAATACTGAACCATGCAAGACCTTTAGAAAACGAAGCAAAAGCAAACGAATATAACTCATAATTAAAATACGGTACAGAGAAACACACCTTGTCACACAAAACAAAGCCAGCAATATATATAACTCAACAGGGAATGTCAAACTAACTAGATACGGCCAGCAGTGAAAATCATCAACAACCCAGTGGATAGATATATTTGATTTGTCCATGGCATTAGCTAGGGATCAGCTGCTTTTATCTCACTGCGAAAGCTTCGGTAATGTTGCAAAACGGGACCCAAAACTTCTGAAATCCAGATGCTGCGTCTGAATCGAATCTTGTAGAAGGCCAGTTGTATATCTAAAAGACGCGGAGGTAAGAAAATAATTGTAAAAAAGGCCAATAGCAATACCGGGTTTGTACCTGTCACTAACAAGAAAAAACAGACGGCTAGAGGATACACCAGAGTGGTCGCGAAGCCATTCGGGAGGTGATGATTAATCACTTGCATGGCTATAGAAAAGGCTATAATATTTGATAATGAGAAAAGTCCAGAAATCACAAAGATGAATGGTTTATAAAAGTCTCCTGATGAAGACAGTGGATAGCGCTGGCTATCTTGGATGACGGTTCGATTGTTATTAATGCTGGTTGCGGTGACGTTTGTGGCAGAGTCGGTGTCGCTGCTGCTGTTTCCCCACAAATCCTGAGGAGGGGTAAGCGCTGCTTGGAATGTGGCTGTCGCGATTAGTACGGCAACCACAAGCAGTGCATTTCAACTTTCATCCGTAATGGACAGTGATGAGCGATAAAAGAACAAAAGCATCTTTCGACGCCATGTCAAACCTCGTTTTAAGTAATCTGCAATCTCCACAGTAGCAAGGGAGGACCCTTCTCGACCGCCAGCATTGCGCACCATGCTCTTCAGTTCTTGAAATTCAGGTTTCGTTTGCAAATGAAATTTTACCATGTCCATGGCTGTCTTATCTTTTGAGTTTCGGGCATTTATTTGATCACGTGCTCTGTTGACTATTAGCCTCACCATCTGCGTTATGGAAGCAAAAGAATCAAAAATTAAATTCAGGGAATAATTGGACAATTAGCTCAAAATTAAATTAAAATTTTCGTGCCTGGATATGACTTCGGGAGATTGAGATGTGCAACAATGTGTTGCCTTCATCATCCTTCCAGTTAAGGATATCATCTTTGTTGACAAATCGAAGCCATCCTAGCATGACTTCAAGGACTTCCAACTTGCCATTTTTTGCAGCAACATGCAGAGCAGTTTCTTTTCGAATTGTCACCTGCAGGATAGACTCTGGGCAAGCTGCTAGAAATTTACATAGAAGATCGACATTTCCTTTCTCAGCAACATAGTGTAGAGGCGTCACACCCTCCCTTCCTTGGACACGAACCAGATTTCTATCAACATCTATGAGCCGAAGCACCATTTGAGTATGTGTTTTCTGCAAAGCAAGATGCAAAGGGCAAAATCCATATTGGTTTTGTTTTCTGGCAAATGATGGCTTTAATCTCATAATCTCCAAGGCAAAGTTGATATGCCCCATTGATGCTGCTGTATGTAAAGGAGTATCCACAAATGGTACTTGGTCTATATGATCTAACAGATATACGTCCTCCCATATTAATTCATACAAGCCATCAACATTTCCTGCTTGAGCAGCCTCATTCAACCTCTGATCCGTTCTGAAGGACATTAATTGATTGATTTAAGCAATATTTTTAGCAAGTAATTACGATGTGCATAACATGAAAATGCAAATCAATGAAATATATTATTTAAAATTATTATCTATATATTGACCATACTTTAGCAAAAGAGCTGTTTTACCTCAATAAATTTGTGGAGTTGGCCCTAATAGGAAGTGAAGTTGCTTCTAATGCTCCAGCGCTGCGTAGCATATCCTCAATCTCCTGGTTTCTTGATTGCGTTTGATCAAGTAATGTAATATCTAAAGGTGTCAAGCCATCAGAGTTCAAAGAATTTATTTCAACTTTGCAGTTCAACAAACACCTTACAATCTGCTGGGACATGTGAATACAAATTCGTCAGGTAGTTTTGAAGTTAAAAGAGCAGGTGTTTGATCTTTTGAATAAGTTGTTTGATGAAATGCTTCAGTTATCGAGTAATGATTGAAGTTAAAAGAGAAGCATTTGATTTGAATTCTACAAGTTATCAAGTAATGATTGAATCTTCGTGTCAAAATCAAGGGCTATGATTTCATCTAGTGTATAACTTGTAGAGCAAGAACACTCTAGGTTGATTATAATAATTAAGGTTGTAATGTCATGTGTAATACAGTAATAAGACAAATATCATGTGATATCTTCTACAATATTTTGTAATGTAATGTAATTGATTGTGAGCCTTTGAAATTAGGTCTAGATGATGAAGGAATGTAACAACGTAGTACAAAATTAGAATAACGTAATGACGAATGTTTAATATGGAAAAATAAGTTCTTTATTTGCTTGTGAGTTTGTGCCCAAGCTATTATAAATAGTAGGAAAAAGGACATCAACACGCACGAATTCGGTAAATTGATCATATAGAGTTTGATTATTTTCAGAAATGATTCGATATTACCCCTTTTGGGGACATGTAAATCATTTTCACATTCAGAAATAGTCACATAGACCCACAAAGTTTGTCAAAAAATTGGATTTGTGTATCCTGAAAGGTGTCTATATAATTAGTTCTAAAACTAATTAGGTTTCATAACTATTTCACCAAACCACAGGGGTGTTTTTTCCTTTTTTTCCTATTGTCACACTCTTAATGTAGCATCACGCGAAAGAAAGAGAGAATGGGGGAACTCAGGGAGCTAATTAATCACAGCTTAGATCGTGTTGTATTATATGCTTACAAAGAGGTCTTTATATACAAGTTTAAGTAATATTGCTACTATAAGGTATCCTAATCTAATGGGGAGAAACCATGCTTAAACGGGAAAACATAATAATATGTGCATGATTATCTTTAGAAAAACTTACTCTTGATCTAATTAATTAGGAATCATCTACTCCCTAAATACTTAGAAAACTGTCCTAAGTAAGTTAGGTGTGAGTGAGAGCTCTACAGCTCACAACAATAGGGGGCACGACACTATGTAATATACAAACTCCGAAACTTTAAAACAAAAAACAGGTGGGAATATCAACAATGTAATCACTCAACCGAATTTTTTAGCATATTAATTCAAGCTTGCCTGGACTTGATTTTTTGATGTTGCAATGTGTAGTAGAGTGCTGCCATCCCTATTTTGCGAGTTGAGGATTCTTTTGTTGTAGCATTGATCAGCTTCTTTAAGGCCAATGACCGACGGAGGGCATCTTGTTAGGACTTGAAAAGCTTCAACCTTATCGTTTTTCAAAGCAATATGAAGAGCAGTATCGCCTTTATTTGTCACATCTTCAAGAGATTTCGGACAAACAGACAAAAACTTCTCCAAGAGATACAGGTCTCCATCTTCAGACGCATGATGCAGAGGAGTGATGCCTTCTCTTCCTTTAACACGAACGAGTTCCGGATCAGTATCTATCAGCTGAAGCACTGTTTGAGTTTGACCATTTTGCAAAGCCAAGTGCATGGGAGAGAAGCCATCTTGGTTGGGTTTCTTGGCAAATGAAGGCTTTAGCCGAATAATCTCCGTTGCCAATTCAACATTTCCACTCCTTGCAGCATCATGTAAGGGAGTTTCAATAAAAGGTATCGTATCGAATTTGTCCAAAATATACGGATCTTGTCGAACTAGAGAATACAAAGCATTGGTATCCCTCAGTTGAGCGGCAGCCTCCATCCCCGAAATTAATTAACACAAAGAAAGTTGCAACTCCAAATGTACCCTGCAGAGAGGAAAGTTTCAACAACTTAAAGAAGATGATCAGCTTAAAGAAACAGGGAGGAAAGCATCAAGATAAGTTCAACGAACATTCCTTTGTATAGTACGACAAAGGGAACAAAATTTCTTCATCAACATGTCTGCTTTTGATTCTTGGAGATTGATTTTTTCCAAAGGAGAAACAAACCTTACTTTGGTCATACCCAGGACAATGCGCAATATTTGACTAGGTCATACCCAGGACAAACCTTACTTTGGTAAATGATTTTTTACTCTCTTTTTTTTTTCCTTCTCCCGTTCTCTCTTTAACAATCAGCTCCATTTCTTATTGAATTAACCGATCCACGTGCTATCGAAGATTTTTTTGGATGCGATCAAGTTCGAAAAAAAAAAAAAATTGACATCTTTCACTTTATTATTATGAGAATAAATCCTACTACTTGGGTTTCCGCCATCGCCAAATCTAAGGCATAAATTTCGGTGAAACCAATAATATGTGCTTTCTTTTGACAAATTAAAAATAAAAATCGAATAAGTTATGCTCAAGATCATATGCAATCATGTATAGGGTGTTCACACATAATCCTATCCCATTCAATTTGTTATATACATTCAAAATCGATCCATTTTTATGCAAATCAACGAAAATCCATTTTGAAAAAAGTAATATAATTATCTTTTGAAATTTTGAATTAATTTCAAAGAATAAAAACAAAAATTTGTACATGCGGCACTATAATAGTGATTGTTACATTAAGCTAAAATTAACGTTATGGAATGTAACTCAAACAAAAATCCCTCCATAACTATATTGTTGAGACCAAATTAATCTTATTAATATGAGGATATTATAGTGTAATGAAAGTGTAGTTCATCTCTAAATGGTAAGAGGCACTGAAATTTTTTTCGTTATTAACCGCCTGACACTCAAAATCAATTTATACATTTCCAGAAGTTATAAAATATATATTTTCAGTTTAAACAACAAAAGCAAAGTGTTTGGGAGATCAAAGGCTGAAAAAAGAAGAGCAGGTACCAATTAATGGGTTTGACCCATGTGCCTTTTAGTCTTTGACAGAAGCCATTTATGAACTTGGAAAAAGATGTGAGAGGAGAGCCATGTGTCTCTCTGCCTCCTCGTTCCTCTCCCCCTCTTTCTTTTGTAATGCTCCCAGCCGCCCCCGCTTTCCTTCTTCTCACTTTTTTTTTCCCCTTTCATGCATGGCCCCTCCACTTTCCTTCTGCTTTTCACCCAACAAACATCCTTAGTGCAAAGGATGTAAAGATAAAGCGTACATTGTATTAATAATTAATTAATAGAATATGTACAATTTAATATACATGTATTAATAAAATAAACAGACATAATTTCAAAAACAGCACTGATATTTGACCTTAAATTCCATCTTAACTATGATATTAAAATTTGCTGTTAAAATCAAATCAAATTTGAGCAATAGCCCACTGCCCACCAACTAGTTTTGAGTGAAGGCCCATCTTCAGGAATTGGAGATGGACCATTACCCAAAATAACAAAAAAGAAATTCGATTTATAGAAATCTCGAGCCAACTATCATTTTTATTTCAGAAAAGCTAATAAATTACATATATATTATAACAGTGAGGAAAAGAATATTCTCAGAATCATTAAATTTTAAAAACAGATAAGCGAAATTCGATTTTAGGATCAATGCCAATATGCCCTAGCGACCTTCATCAACAAGAGCCAAACTTAACATTTCCTGTTTCTTTGTATCTTTATCAACTTCGTTCTTCTCTTCTTCATTGCTTGCTTATTCTTTTCCTCATTTAGTCTTTTCTATTGCTCTGCATCTTCAATGTCTTTTGCTATTCACCCCTTTACATAGGTTTTAGGATCAATGCCAATATGCCCTAGCGACCTTCATCAACAAGAGCCAAACTTAACATTTCCTGTTTCTTTGTATCTTTATCAACTTCGTTCTTCTCTTCTTCATTGCTTGCTTATTCTTTTCCTCATTTAGTCTTTTCTATTGCTCTGCATCTTCAATGTCTTTTGCTATTCACCCCTTTACATAGGTTTTGAACTTTGAAACTCAACATTTCCAGTTTCTTTGTATCTTTATCAACTTTGATATAAATAATGATGATCCAGTCAGGAACAGTTTTATACAAATACATTGTACAAAATGGTGTGACTTAATATCATTAGACCTGCAAATTGTAACTGAAAGCAAGACCTGCATTGGTGCTCAAGCTTCTATTTGACAATGTCATCGCTCGCTTGTGTCGGGATATTGCCTCGTGATACTTCCTAAATTATGATAGATTCTTAAATCAGGCTTAACAATTACCACTGTTTAACTTTGGCTTATGAATTGAAGACGCAGTCACATTTTAATTGATTAAATTCGACTTGTGAATGTTTCTCAAAAGAGGGAACACATTCATAGTAAATGGGCAGCATATGAAGTACCCAGTACAAAGTAGACCAATCTATAATCTGCCGTATCCTTATCCAAAAACTATTTTGTCCAAATTTTTAGAGCAATTACTACTTTAGCAGATCTCTGTATTTATAGAGTCAGTAAATTTACTCAGGTTGGAAAGTTCAGGCTGTATTTACTCTCCATGTGATGACAGCTAACTTTGCTGCCAAGTAAGCTCCAGCTAGCACTCCGATTTGATCCAAGTTCAGCTTCATCAGTGATTCCAACGGAGGGCATTAATCATCTCATTATGAGAGAGTCGGTAGTGTTGCAAAATGGAGCCCAAAACTTCTGAAATCTAGCGGCCTCTGTAATGAGGGATATCCAGCGACTTGAGTAAGAAACACCGAATCCCATAAACAAATTACAGCAACCACTAGTATTGCATTGTGACTTTCATTTGTTATGCACTTTGATGAGCGGTAAAGTGATAAATGCAACTTTCGAGACAAAGACAAATTATTTCTTGAGGGTTCTACAATGTTCACAGTAGGAAGGGGGAACCACTTACGGGCACGAGACTTGGGTAGCATAATGTTACGGGCCGCCCAAGTTGCTAGCCCAATTTGTCCACCAAGAGCCCAAGACAAGGCCAAGAGTGTTACCTTGGCCCAATTCTAGAAAATTCTAGGGCATTTAGCATTTGAGAAACAAGCTTAGAACAAACAACTCAAACACTTGTAAGCTCTTTTGTAATCTTTCTTGTAAGCAATACAAGTTTCCTTATTCGGCTCCATTGCTCTCTTCTCTCTAACTCTTCGAAAACCGTTAGGCTTAGCTGGTCAAGAAACTCAAGGCTTACTTAGCAACATTCGGCAAAGTTGTCTAAGTGTCGCAACGGTTTGCTAAGCAAAACACTCATCCCGTGACAAGTAGTATCAGAGCAAGGTTTGCACCCACGCAAGTGAGTTCACGAGCAATGACCAACCCTTCAAATCCATCGCAAGAGGGTGTTGTTGGTTTGGATGTTCCACTGGAACCAAGCAGCGGCCGTGAGGGAGAGCGCCCCCAAAGCAAGACTCGCGGCAAGTCCAAGGCCCCATCCATGGATGCATTGGAGCCTCGTGTAACCACTCTCGAAATCGCATTGTCCGCCGCTCAAGACAACCTCGAGGGACTAGAGGAATGAGTGGACGGTCTCGAGGGAGAATACGCCGAGTTCACAGTGGCAACAAAATCCATCATCCAAGAGCAAGCGAACATTCTTCGAGGTGAGTTTCGATCTTTCCATGATGAGTTGCTAAAACTTCGTACCTTTGTTCAAGATGAACTATGAGCTGTCCGTGCGGAAGTGGATGAAGTCCGCTCGGATTGGGCTTGGCATAAGCGCACACTCTCCGCTAGTCCAGCTTCCGCAAGCACGAGTGATGCGCAACGCATTGACGTGCCAAAGCCTGACACCTACGATGGCACACGCAACGCCACAATCATGGACAACTTCCTATTTGGGCTTAATCAATACTTCGATGCCATGGGCGTACGAGATGAGGCATTAAAAGTGGGCACAACACCCACCTATCTTCGAGGCGCTGCACAACTATGGTGGCGTTGCAAGCATGGCGAGATGGGCAAGGGCATTTGCACCATCGACACTTGGGTCGACTTCAAGTAAGAACTCTGAAAGCAGTTCGCCCCAAGCAACACGAAGAAAGAAGCGCGAGCGCGCCTACGCCGCCTCAAGCAATCAGGTAGTATTCGGGACTACATCAACGGGTTCACTACCCTTATGTTGGAGATAAGCGACATGTTTGACAAGGATTCGCTCTTCTACTTCCAAGATGGCCTTAAGGATTGGGCCAAGACCGAGCTTGATAGGTGTGGTGTTCAAACACTTGATGACGCCATCGCTATTGCAGAATCACTCACCGAATACTCCACTCAATCCAAAGACAAAAAGGCCAACCAAGGCAAAGGTGGAGGGGAGAGTCGCAAGGACAAGGGCAACAACCGCAAAGATTAGGGGCAGAAAAAGCCGCCTAGCAACAAAAGCGGGTAAAGAAAGTCGGAGAGCAAGAAGGAGGTAAATAACAATGTCGGGGTTGTACCTGTCGCTAGCAAGAAAAAATAGACAGCTAGAGGATACACCAGAGTGGCTGCAAAGCAATTCGGGAGGTGATGATGAATCACTTGCATGGCTATAGAAAAGACTATAATATTTGAAAATGAGAAAAGTATAGAAATCGCAATGATGAATGGTTTATAAAAGTCTCATGATTAAGACAGTGGATCGTGCTGGCTGTCTTGGATGACGGTTCAATTGTTATTAATGCTAGTTGCGGCTACGTTTGTGGCAAAGTCGGTGTTGTTACTGTTGTTTCCCCACAAATCCTGAGGAGGGGTAAGCGCTGCTTGGAATGTGGCTGTCGTGATTAGTATAGCAACCACAAGCGGTGCATTTCGATTTTCATCTGTAATGCTCAGTGATGAGCGATAAAAGAACAAAAGCACCTTTTGACGCCATATCAAACCTCTTTTTAAGTAATCTGCAATCTCTACGGTAGCAAGGGAGGACCCTTCTCGACCGCCAAAGTTGCGCACCGTGCTCTCCAGTTCTTCAAATTCAAGTTTCGTTTGCAAATGAAATTTTACCATGTCCACGGCTGTCTTTATATTTTGAGTTCCGAGCATTTATTTGATCACGTGCTCTGTTAGCTATTAGCCCCCACCATCTGCGTTATGGAAGCAAAACAATAAAAAATTAAATTCAAGGAATAACTAGACGATTAGCTCAAAATTAAATTAAATTTTTCGTGCCTGGATATGACTTCGGGAGATTGAGATATGCAACAAAATGCTGCCTTCAGATTAGCTCAAAATTAAATTAAATTTTTCGTGCCTGGATATGACTTCGGGAGATTGAGATATGCAACAAAATGCTGCCTTCATCATCCTTCCGGTTAATGATATCATCCTTATTGACATATCGAAGCCATCCTAGCATGACTTTAAGGACTTTCAACTTGTCATTTTTTGCAGCAACATACAGAGCAGTTTCTTTTCGAATTGTCACCTGTAGGATAGACTTTGGGCAAGCTGTTAGAAATTTATATAGAAGATCGACATTTCTCTTCTCAGTGTTAAGGAAGCACATTATGCAGAGCATGAGAAAACAAAGCTTGGGTCAACTCAAGTCAAACTATCAGAAGATGTTAAGCAACGCAGCAGTCCAGACTGCTAGCTCAGCATAATTAGTTAAAGTTTGTTATTACTCACAGTGTGTACTAAAAAAATGATTAGCTGGAGCTGATTCTTAGTTAGTTATTGTTTAGTTAGTATAAATAGAAATGATGTAATCATTCTTTATATGAAAATAAAAGTTCTGGAAAATCAAAAGATTATTTTCTCTGTTATTTTCTTTTAAACCAAACACTTCGTTTCATATTTTCTTCACTCAGCAACATAGTGTAGAGGCGTTACACCCTCCCTTCCTTGGACACGAACAAGATTTCTATCGACATCTATGAGCCGAAGCACCATTTGAGTGTGTGAATTCTGCAAAGCAAGATGCAAAGGGCTACACCCATATTGGTTTTGCTTTCTTGCAAATGATGGCTTCAATCTCATAATCTCCAAGGCAAAGTTGACATGCCCCATCGATGCTGCTATATGTAAATGTGTATCCACAAATGGTACTTGGTCTATCTGATCTATAAGATATGCGTCCTCCCATATTAATTCATACAAGGCATCAACATTTCCTGCTTGAGCAGCCTCGTTTAACCTCTGATCCGTTCTGAAGGACATTAATTAATTGATTTAAGCAATATTCTTAGTAAGTAATTACGATGTGCATAACATGAAAATGCAAATTAATGAAATATATTATTTAAAATTATTATCCATATATGGACCATAGTTTAGCAAAAGAGTTGTTTTACCTCAATACATTTGTGTAGTTGGCCATAATAGGAAGTGAAGTTGCTCCTACTGCTCCAGCGCTGCATAGCATATCCTCAATCTCCTGGTTTCTTGACTGAGTTTGATCAAGTAATGTAATATCTAAAGGTGTCAAGCCATCAGAATTCAGAGAATTTATTTCAACTTTGTAGTTCAATAAACTCGTTACAATCTGCTAGGACATGTGAATACAAAGTCGTCATGTAGTTTTGAAGTTAAAAGAGTGGGTGTTTGATATTTGGAATAAGTTGTTTGATGAAATGTTTCAGATAAGCATTTGATTTGAATTCTACAAGTTATCAAGTAATGTTTGAATCTTCATCAAATGTCAAAATCAAGGGCTATGATTTCACCTAGTGTATAACTTGTAGAGCAAGAAAACTCTAGGTTGATTATATTAATTAAGGTTGCAATGTCATGTGTAATACTGTAATAAGACAAATATCATATGATATCTTCTACATCATTTTGTAATGTAATGTAATTGATTGAAAGCCTTTGATATTAGGTCTAGATGATGAAGGAATGTAACAATATGGTACAAAACTAGAATAACGTAATGAGACATGTTTAATATGGAAAAAATCAATTCTTTATTTGCTTGTGAGTCTGTGTTTAAGCTATAAGATGTAGTAGGAAAAAGGACATCAACACTCATAAATTCAGTAAATTGATCATATAGAGACTGATTGTTTTCAGAAATAGTCCGACATTACCTCTTTTAGGGACATGTAAATCATTTTCACATTTAGAAAAGTCATATAGACCCCTAAAGTTTGTCAAATAAATTGGGTTTGTGTATCCTAAAAGGTGTCTATATGATTATTTCTAAAAATAAGTAGGTTTCATAACCATTTCACTAAACCACGGGGGTCTTTTGTCCTTTTTCCAATTTTCACACTCTTAATGTAGCATCACGCCAAAGAAAGAGAGAATGAGGAAACTCAGAGAGCTAATTAATTACGGCTTAGATCTTGTTGTATTATATGCTTGCAAAAAGGTCTTTATATACAAGTCTTAAGTAATACTGCTACTATAAGGTATCTTAATCGAATGAGAAGAAACCATACTTAAAAGGGAAAACATAATAATATGTGCAGGATTATCTTTAGAAATTCTTACTCCTAATCTAATTAATTAGGAATCATCTACTCCCTAAATACCTAGAAAATTGTCCTAAGTAAGTTAGGTGTGAGTGAGAGCTCTACAGCTCACAACAATAGAGGTGCGACAGTATGTAATATACAAACTCCGAAACTTTCAAACAAAAAACAAGTGGGAATAGCTACAATGTAATCATTCAACTGAATTTTTTAGCATATTAATTCAAGCTTGCCTGGACTTGATTTTTTGATGTTGCAATGTGTAGCAGAGTGCTGCCATCCCTATTTCTTGAGTTGAGGATTCTTTTGTTGTAGCATTGATCAACTTCTTTAAGGCCAATAACTGACGGAGGGCGTCTTGTTAAGACTTGAAAAAGCTTTAACCTTATCGTTTTTGAAAGTAATATGAAGAGCAGTGTCGCTTTTATTTGTCACATCTTCAAGAGATTTCAGGCAAACAGACAAAAATTTCTCCAAGAGATACAGGTCTCCATCTTCAGACGCATGATGCAGAGGAGTGATGCCTTCCCTTCCTTTAACACGAACGAGTTCCGGATCAGTATCTATCAACTGAAGCACTGTTTGAGTTTGACCATTTTTGCAAAGCCAAGTGCATGGGAGAGAAGCCATCTTGGTTGGGCTTCTTGGAAAATGAAGGCTTTAGCCTAATAATCTCCATTGCCAATTCATTATTGTTAAGATTAAATGATGAGTCAGATCATTGTTGCTTAGGTGGAGTGCTTAGTCAAGTGCTGAGCTGGAATTCTGTTGTGTAAAGTTGTTGAATTCCCACTAAGAGTTTGTTATGCTTTAGCTTTGTTTCTAGCTCATGCTTTGCATGCTTTAGAAGATTCTAGGCTTCACTATAAATATCATTGTATCAATTCAGATTAATAAGATTTACAGAACATCTTTTTAGTTTTCCAGAATTCGCTCTCGTTTATACTTTCCTTTATTTTCCTGCTAACCAAATAGAGCTTATACATTTAACATGGTATCAGAGCTTATTTTCATATCAATCTAATGGCCTTAACAAGTTCAAGTTCACAGCTAAATACTTCTTTTACCTTCACCATTCCAATTAAGCTAGATCGCACTAATTACACGATCTGGAAGCAGTAAGTGCTTTCTTCAATTCGTGAAAATGGATTGGAGAGCTATATTGATGGATCTAAACTCTGTCATACTCAATATCTATTTTCTGAGTCTGGAATAGCTAGTTCTTCGAATACTGATGCTCAAGCACAAGAAAATCCAGAATATGGAGAATGGAAGTGTCAAGATCAACTACTGCTGAGCTGGATCATGTCCTCCATAAGTGTCGATATACTAAGCCTTGTGGTAAACTCTCAAACCTCTTTTGAACTTTGGAAAAGTCTAGAAAAGCAATTTGGATCTGAATCCATGGCAAAGAAGGTTCATTTGAAAATGCTTCTTAATAGTTTGAGAAAAGGCTCTCTGTCAATGACTGAGTATTTTATTAAACTCAAAACAGTTACCGATGGTCTTGCATTAGCTGGTAGTCCTGTTAGTGATATTGACTTCATAACTCATCTCATTACTGGATTAGATCATTCTTATTATCCGGTTGTTATTTATGTCGGGTCAATATGTTGAACATGGATCTGAGTGAAGCATATTCTATGTTGCTAACACATGAAGCTAGGCTTGAGAATAATAAACTTAGTGAGAATAAGGAAATGAAAAGCAATTATGCAGCAAATATAGCTCAATCTAGAAATTTTCAGAAGAAAAGGGTTAGTTCTAATAACTCTCACGGGAACTGGAATTCTAATAACTCTCAAGGGAACTGGAATCAAGGCAGGGGTAATAACTGGAATTCTAATGGTGGAAGGAGTGGTTTTACTGGAAATAGAAGAGGAAATAACCAAGGACAAGGCAGGGGTAATAACTGGAATAGTAACTTCAGGGGGTAATTCTGGTGGTTTTAACAATGGATATGGAAGAGGTGGTTTTGGTCCTGCTGGATATGGAAGAGGTAGTTATAGCTCTGCAGCTGTTGTCTGTCAGATTTTCTTTCGATACAATCACATTGCTGCTGAGTGCAGAGATCGATTCAACAAGAACTTCATTCCAAACTATCCACCTCAAAACTTTTTTCTAGGACAGCAGCAGGGACCAAGAGCAGCCTATATGGCCACTTTTGAGGGAGTAGCAGATTAGAGTTGGTACCTTAACAGTGGAGCTACTCATCATCTCACCAACTCAGGGCAGCATCTGAATGATGGTAAACTCTACTCTGGTTCTAATTCCTTACTCATAGGAAATGGTCAGGGCTTACAAATCACACACATTGGCTATACCTGCTTTTACACCTCTTGTGGTTCATATATTCATCTTCAAGACATATTATGTGTTCCTAAAATCACCAAAAATTTAATAAGTGTTTCAAAACTTCTTGCTGATAATAACATCACTATTGAATTCATTTCTGATGCATGTTTTGTTAAGGATAAGGTGAATGGAACACTACTTGCTCAGGGGATTGCTAAAGGTGGCTTATACAAGCTATTGTCATGTGAAGATTCTGTGCTATCTTCCAATATCTCAACTCTCAGTCCAAGTTCTATGATGTCAGTCTTATTTTCCAGTCCAAATAAAGAATGTCTTCCTTCTGTTGCTTTCAATAAAGAGTCTGTTAAAAGTGTAAACTCTGCAAACTTGTTACATAATAGACTTGGTCATCCAAGCAAGCATGTTATTCAAGTCATTTTGAAGAATTCTTGTATGTCTTCCAGTTATAATAATCAACACTCATTTGAATTTTGCAATGCTTGTCAACAAGGAAAGTTGTATAGGTTTCATTTCTCAACCTCTGAAATTAGAACCAAACAAGCATTAGAACTAATCCATACAGACCTTTGGGGACCTGCCTCAGAAATGTTTATGAATGGTTACAAGTACTATGTTTCATTTGTTGATGACTATACTCGGTATAGTTGGATTTTTTCCTCTTGTTCTTAAATCTGATGCTTTAGAAACTTTCAAAACCTTCAAACGATTGGTTAAAAAACAGTTCAATATGCCCATCAAAACCTTGCAGTCAGATATGGGAGGAGAGTTTAGAAATTTTCATTCTTTTCTTCAGCAAGAGGGCATTCAATCTAGGTTCAGCTGTCCTCATTCACATCACCAAAATGGTGTTGTTGAAAGAAAACATAGACATATTATTGAGACTGGTTTAACCCTTCTTGCACAAGCCAACATGCCCTTATCATTCTGGTGGGAAGCTTTCCATACTGCATCCTTTCTTATCAATAGAATGCCCACATCAGTTCTGAATAATGTGTCACCTGTTCAAAAGTTACACCATCAGTTACCAGATTATCAGTTTCTTAAAGTGTTTGGATGTGCCTATTATCACATTCTCAAGCCTTATAATTCACATAAGCTTGATTTCCATTCTAAAAAATGCTTATTTCTAGGGTACAGCCCTCTTCACAAGGGTTATAAGTGTTTAGATAAATCAGGGAGAGTATATATAGCTATTCATGTTCAGTTCAATGAGTCTGAATTTCCTTATTCAGAAATGTTTTCTTCATCCTTTTTTTCTCAGTCCTCTGTTGATCAATCAGTCTTTTCTTCACCACTTTGTACTCTTCATGACAATAGCTCGTATCAGTCCCCTGCTATATCACCTTGTTCAGCTGTGCTACCAACACCAGGTTCTTCAGTTTCAAGTCAGCATCATGAACCTTCCTCTCCATCAACATCAGTCCCTCACCAAACACCTCACATACTTCCTTTGTCTCAACCACCAATTAATCAACATTCCATGACCACAAGAGCCAAATTAGGCATTTTCAAACCAAAATCTTTCCTCACTGTCACACAAAGTTATGAACCAAAGAGTGTTAAAAAGGCTTTAGCTGATCTCAAATGGCACATGGCCATGAAAGAAGAGTTTACTGCCCTGGAGAAGTGTTAGAGTGCAATTTATGCACTAGTTTTGCATTATTTACTTCCCTTAATATCAATGTTTTTCACTTAATAATAGTGATTTACTTGTGTTTTACTTTTGTAGGTGCAATTCTATTGATTGATGATAAAATTGAGCTATAAGATGATGTTTAAGGATGATTGTTCTCTTGAAGAAATTATGAGCGTCAGAAGAACTTTGTTGATAAGGCGTGGGCGCGTGCTGTCAACTGCGGACCTGCAGTTTTTTTTAGTTTAACGTGTTTTGTATTTTTGGTTATTTTTGTAATTACGAATTTAATATTTCAGATATTAGTATTTTATTTTAAATAGAATTTTAAAAGAGAAGAGAGAGAGAGTATTTAAGGGAGGAATCTATTGTGAAAAAGGGGGATTTTGGATTGGAGAAAAAGAAACCCTAGATCTAATTTTTCTCTTCTCTCTATGAAGAGCTAAACCTATTTTTCTGGTTGAAGGATAATGAAGCTTTGATTCATCACTACTGTGAGATCTTTCTTATGCTTTAATTGTTTTATTACTTTTTGGGTATTTGTTTATTCTCTGAATTAGTTTCATGATTATGTTTGTTAATTAGGTAATTGGCCACTATTTAATTATCAACTTAATCTATTGTCAATTAAAGGATTCATCGTATGAAGAATTTAATGTTTGTGACAAATAACATAGCAGAGAGTTGTGTTGTGAGAATAAACAATCTAATTTAAATGAATCATCATATGTGTTGATTAGGATTTGGGTCTCTCTGGTTTTTCAGGCTGTCAATTGATTAAATCCTATGATCGTATCTAGGGTTGTCTATTGATTAGGGAAATATCCAACGGTCGTACCTTGGTTATCGACTAATTAAGGAGAGATTGGCTATTAGAGGGTCTCAGTAGCTATAACCGGTCTATTCATAAGTAATAATAATATATATTTGAATCAATGATCAGTAGTCGAATCAAGCTGAGTTAATTCCTTCAACCAGAGCTTTCTCCAATTTGAATTACAACTTTAATTTGCATTCTTGTTATTTTAATTTGATTTTTATTATTGTCAACAATTCCCCCATTTTACGTTTTACGTTTCAAAAGGATTTAAATAATTACCGATCTCTGTGGACACGACCCTGCTCAATCACTATACACAATTTATTTAGAGTAGGAATTTATTTTTGTTGGCTTCGACACCCATCAAATTTTGGCGCCGTTGCCGGGGATTGGTGTCATTTATTTAATCCTTTTTACGTTTTACTTGGTGTATGGTTCGTTCTTCTCGTACAGGTACACTTTCGTTTGATCCTGAAATTGAGAAGACAGCTCGTCAGCTGAGACAGCAGACAAAGCGAGCTAAGCAACGATCCTCGTCGCCTTTGCTTTCTGAAACAGATACGGTGCCTGATTTAGTTGAATCATCTAGCGATTCAGAAGAACAAGTGATGGATAGACCTGCACCTGTAGAAAGAACTCTTAGAGAGTTAGCTGAACCAGACTTGAATCAACAACCACTCTGCATTCAATATGTAGACTTGGAGGTAAATTTTGAATTAAAGTCTGGTCTTATTCATTTATTACCCAAGTTTCATGGTTTTGCAGGTGAAGATCCTCATAAACATCTTAAGGAGTTTCATGTTGTGTGTTCAAGTATGAGACCACAAGGTGTGACTGAAGAGCAGATTAAGCTGCGTGCTTTTCCGTTCTCTGTAGATGGGCTAGCTAAAGATTGGTTGTACTACTTGCCTCCTGGATCAATTACAACGTGGAATGGTTTGAAGAAGCAGTTCCTTGAGAAGTACTTTCCGGCTTCAAGAGCTGCCAACATCAGAAAAGATATTTGTGGGATCAGACAACTTCCTGGGGAGACTTTATATGAGTATTGGGAGCGATTCAAACAATTGTGTGCCAGCTGTCCTCAGCATCAAATTTCTGATCAACTTCTTATTCAATATTTTTACGAAGGACTGTCATTGATGGATAGGAGTATGATAGATGCTGCTAGTGGAGACGTGTTGGTGAACAAGACCCCTACTCAAGCAAGGGAGTTGATATCAAATATGGCTGCCAATGCACAACAATTTAGCAGCAGGCAAGAGCTCACTTCAAGGAAGGTGAATGAGGTAAATATTTCTTCTGTTGAACAACGTTTAGATAAACTTACTTCTCTTGTGGAAAAGTTTGTTGTAGGTAATGTGCAGCAGGTGAAGACTTGTGGTATATGTTACAATATGGGTCATTCAACTGATATGTGTCTTACACTTCAAGAAGAACCCATTGAACAAGCCAATGCAGTTGGAGGATTTCCAGGCATGCCTCAGAGGAGGTATGATCCTTATGCACAAACATACAATCTGGGATGGAAGGATCATCCCAACTTCAGCTATGGAGTTAGGCCGTCAGGATTCCCACAACAGTATCCACCAAGATATCCAGCACCTCCACAGTCAAACTCCAAGTCAGGTATATCTCTTGAAGAAATTGTTAAATCACTTGCGACTAACACTCAACAATTTCAGCAGGCAACTACAGCAAGCATTCAGAACTTGGAGAACCAAATGAGTCAATTGGCGACTACAGTGAGCCGTCTGGAGTCTCAAGTATTAGGGAGATTGCCTTCACAATCTGAGGTGAATCCAAAGCAAAACGTTAGTGCTGTCATCCTTAGAAGTGGGAAAGAGTTGCAAGAGCCTAGTAAGAAAGTGACAAAGCATGTAGAAGATGAGCTTGAGAAGAATGAATTGATGCCTCAATCTCAAGATACGGAACCCACCAGAGCGAAACCCCTACCTATTGTGATACCTCCTCCTTTTCCAAGCCGGTTTGCAAAATCCAAGAAGGAGGAACAAGAGAAAGACATCCTTGAGACATTTCGCAAGGTTGAGGTAAATATTCCTTTATTAGATGCTATAAAACAAATACCTCGATATGCTAAAGTCCTTAAGGAACTGTGCACCTCTAAGAGAAAATTAAGAGGAGATGAAAAAGTTCACATGGGGGAGAATGTTTCAGCAGTTCTTCAAAAGAAACTACCTCCTAAGTGCAAGGATCCAGGTATGTTTACTATCCCTTGTAAAATTGGTAGTGTTAAAATTGAAAAGGCTTTGTTAGATCTAGGAGCTTCTATTAATGTCATGCCTCGTTCCATTTATTTATCCTTGAATGTTGGTCCATTAAAAGAAACTGGCGTAATAATTCAACTAGCTGATAGGTCTAATGCATATCCTGATGGGGTATTAGAAGATGTCTTAGTACAAGTTAATGAGTTGGTTTTTCCTGCTGATTTTTATGTACTTGATATGGAAGATGATAACTCCTCTAATTCTGTCCCAATTTTGCTAGGAAGACCTTTTCTTAAGACTGCTATGACTAAAATGGATGTACATAAAGGAACTCTCACTATGGAGTTTGATGGAGAGGTTATAGAATTCAATATGAATGATGCCATGAAATATCCTAGTGAGGAACATTCAGTATTTTCTGTGGATGTTATTAACCCTATAGTGCAGGAAATTTTTTACAAGAAAAAGACGAAGACATTTCATGATAGAATGATTTTGAGAAACGAGTTCTCTGTTGGTCAAAAAGTTCTTTTTTTTCATTCTAAACTTAAACTTTTTCCGGGTAAATTACGTTCTTGCTGGGTTGGACCTTTTATTGTTACTAATGTTTTTCCTCATGGTGCAGTTGAGATTCGGAGTCCGACCTCTGACAAAGTTTTTAAGGTTAATGGTCATCGCTTAAAACCTTTTTATGAAGGTTTTTCGGTGAATATTGTGGAGGATGTGGCTCTCGAGAGTCCCAATTATGGAGATTGATGCATAAATGTGTCTAGCCAAAGACATAAAACAAAGGCGCTTTTTTGGGAGGCAACCCAAATGATTTGTTTGTTTTGGTTTTTGTTATATCTTCTTTTAATTTTGATTCAAAAAAAAAAAAAATTTGCTTATTTTGGTCAGAAGAAAATTTTTGATAAGGCGTGCCCACGTCTTAGCTAATAAGTACTTCTGTAATTTTTAAAGTAACATAGTTTTAAGGCGTGCCCACGTACTTAATAGAAAAGTACTTCTGAAATTTAATGTGTTTGCTTATTTTGGTCAGAAGAAAATTTTTTATAAGGCGTGCCCATGTACTTATTAGAAAAGTACTTCTGAAATTTTTAGTGTCTCAAAGTGATTCATCACTATAAAAAAAAAAAATTTATTTATTATTTTTTTTTCTTTTTCTTTTTTCGTTCCTTTCTTTCTTTTTATTTATTTATTTATTAAAAAAAAACCAAAAATCGAAAATCACTGTTCACTATTCACTGTTCACAAAATCCCTAATTTTCCAGAACTTGTTTTCTTCTCCAGCCGCTTGCAGCACACCAGCAGCAAACCAGCCCGCCGAAAAACGCACCATCCCGTGAGCGCAAGCACCAGCATCCCGTGTCTCGCAGCCCAGCAGCGCGCAACGAAGTCCCACCAGCGAAACCAGCCGCGCACAACACAGCAAGCTCCAGCCATCACCATCACGCAGCGCATCAGTCCCGCGCGCGCAACGCAACGCAGCACCAGCGTCAGCCCAGCTCTCGCGCACAACACAGCCCACGCAGCGCGCAGATCCAGCAGCCCCAGCGCGCGCGCGCAACACAATCAGTGCCATCCCGCGTCCATCAAGCAAGCTCCAGCCGAGCAGCAATCGCAACGCAACCAGCCTACGACCTGCATTCCAGGCCCGTGAATCGAAATCCGTGACAAGATGGAGCAGAATTTGGCCGCATACTTCAAGAGTGTGGGATTTATCCCACCATTCCCGCCAAGCCCATAGACGTTATGAGGATCAAAGCTCACAATTCAGGGAAGTTTTTGCCCTTAATCTTTTATCCTTACGCTTTAATTTTATGTGAGCTTTGATTATCTTACATTGGGGACAATGTCAGTTCTTAGTGTGGGGGAGGGATTTTTGCATTATTGATGTCTGGAATTATTGTTTTCACTCTACTCATCCTTAAATGATTTTGGAGTTAGTATGCTTTATATATTATTAGTTTTCTTTTCCTTTATCTCTCACTATTCTTTTCCCATCTATCTCACATTATTTACATCTATTTTTATTCTATCATACTCTTTCATCACTCACATTTTATCTTTCACTTTTCATATTACTACATACGTCTTTCTCACTTCTTATCATTTTTACCTTTTCTTTTATATATCACTCATACCTTCTTCTCATTCTACACCATTATTGATGGTTGATTCATTTGAAGAGTGTACATGATTTGATGGCAAATTTACCAACTTTGTGAGGATTTGAGCCTATAAGCAACCACTTTGCTCTAATATTTTTGTTGTGTGAATATCAATCTTAGTTTGTTTATTCTAGAACTTGCTTTGTTATGCATGTTGAAGCCGCATTACGGGATTTTATGCATTAAAATGATAAGGGCAAACCCTTTTCCATTTTTCTATTCTCGCATTTTTTTTTTCTCTACCCGAATACCTGTATTTGCTATCTTTGTTTGAGCCTTAACCATTACCCATCTAATTTTCTCCGTCTACTTAACCATTTTTCTTCTTTTTGAGCCTTAATTTAAGGAGATTTTTGGACTCATTGTGTGGATATATTTTGTTGCTTTTTCTACCTTGTAATAAAGTTTCTCAATTAGATCAACAAGCATTATGCTTGAATTAAATTGTGCAAGGTTCGTTTCTTTTGTTTGATTCAAAAAAAAAAAAGAAAAAAAAACAACAAAAAAAAAGAAAAAAAAAGAAAAAGAAAAATCGAAAAAAAAAAAGAAAAAAAATGTTTACATTCTTGGTGACTTGAGTAGAAATAAGCATTTTGATATCATAAGTTCATTCAATGAGTTCATTCTTCTCGTTTTGATCTCTTTTTCTTTCGTAAACCTTTCTTTTTCATTTAACCCCATTACAACCCTTTTAAGACCCTTAGATTTTTGCATTTTATTCATGTTTTGTGGATTGAGATGTGATATATAAGCAAGCTTATGGTAATAGCATTCTTTGATTTGATTTGAGTGCATAAATGACACCCTAAACACATTGAGTGCATGGAGTGAAGTTAATGAGAGGGTTATTAAATCTTGTTGCACTTGAATTTTGAATGGATCTTCTTGGTGGTTGAATGTTCTTATTCTATCTTATGAGATTCTATGCTTTAAAAATCCTTGTCTCTCGAATGTTGATCGACTTAATTTCTTGAGGTATGCTTGCTTAAAATTGTTTTTGGATGAGTTGAGATGAGAATTTAGTGGAGATTTGAGATTAGTCTTGAGTTATATGCTTGAGGACAAGCATCAGCTTGGTGTGGGGGAATTTGTTAGAGTGCAATTTATGCACTAGTTTTGCATTATTTACTTCCCTTAATATCAATGTTTTTCACTTAATAATAGTGATTTACTTGTGTTTTACTTTTGTAGGTGCAATTCTATTGATTGATGATAAAATTGAGCTATAAGATGATGTTTAAGGATGATTGTTCTCTTGAAGAAATTATGAGCGTCAGAAGAACTTTGTTGATAAGGCGTGGGCGCGTGCTGTCAACTGCGGACCTGCAGTTTTTTTTAGTTTAACGTGTTTTGTATTTTTGGTTATTTTTGTAATTACGAATTTAATATTTCAGATATTAGTATTTTATTTTAAATAGAATTTTAAAAGAGAAGAGAGAGAGAGTATTTAAGGGAGGAATCTATTGTGAAAAAGGGGGATTTTGGATTGGAGAAAAAGAAACCCTAGATCTAATTTTTCTCTTCTCTCTATGAAGAGCTAAACCTATTTTTCTGGTTGAAGGATAATGAAGCTTTGATTCATCACTACTGTGAGATCTTTCTTATGCTTTAATTGTTTTATTACTTTTTGGGTATTTGTTTATTCTCTGAATTAGTTTCATGATTATGTTTGTTAATTAGGTAATTGGCCACTATTTAATTATCAACTTAATCTATTGTCAATTAAAGGATTCATCGTATGAAGAATTTAATGTTTGTGACAAATAACATAGCAGAGAGTTGTGTTGTGAGAATAAACAATCTAATTTAAATGAATCATCATATGTGTTGATTAGGATTTGGGTCTCTCTGGTTTTTCAGGCTGTCAATTGATTAAATCCTATGATCGTATCTAGGGTTGTCTATTGATTAGGGAAATATCCAACGGTCGTACCTTGGTTATCGACTAATTAAGGAGAGATTGGCTATTAGAGGGTCTCAGTAGCTATAACCGGTCTATTCATAAGTAATAATAATATATATTTGAATCAATGATCAGTAGTCGAATCAAGCTGAGTTAATTCCTTCAACCAGAGCTTTCTCCAATTTGAATTACAACTTTAATTTGCATTCTTGTTATTTTAATTTGATTTTTATTATTGTCAACAATTCCCCCATTTTACGTTTTACGTTTCAAAAGGATTTAAATAATTACCGATCTCTGTGGACACGACCCTGCTCAATCACTATACACAATTTATTTAGAGTAGGAATTTATTTTTGTTGGCTTCGACACCCATCAAGAAGAATCAAACCTGGACATTAGTACTAGCAGACACAGCAACAAAAATTGTTGGTAACAAATGGGTATTTCGGGTGAAGTACAATCCAGATGGGAGTGTTTCAAAGTTTAAAGCCAGGTTAGTTGCAAAAGGATTTCATCAAACTTATGGCATAGACTTCTTTGAAATCTTTAGCCCTATTGTTAAGCCTTGTATTGTCAGAATTATCTTAAGCCTTGCTGTCATGCATCACTGGCCAGTTAGACAATTAGATATCAACAATGCATTTCTAAATGGAGAGCTAACAGAGGATGTATATATGCATCAGCCTGAGGGATTCATTAATTCACAATATCCTTTTCATGTGTGCAAGTTAAACAAAGCCTTATATGGTCTCAAACAAGCTCCAAGAGCCTGGTATGACAGACTCAAAAACTCTCTGTTACAATGGGGTTTTCAAGCTTCAAAGTCTAATACTTCATTATTTTTTCAACACAATGAGAGGGATATAGTAATGGTTCTCATTTATGTAGATGATATACTTGTTACGGGCTCAAATACAGTTTTTATAGAGAATGTTATCAAGCAACTTGGTTCTGAATTTGCACTCAAAGATCTGGGGGATTTCAGCTATTTTCTTGGTCTGGAAGTTACACTATCAGCTGAAGGGTTGCATCTATCTCAGAAAAAATACATTTGTGATATTCTAAGCAAAACTAATATGCTTGGTAGTAAAAGCTGCAATACTCCTATAAGTGTTTCTGAGAAGCTTCAAAAAGACTTAGGCAATCCATTTGAGAATCCATCTCTTTACAGAAGTGTTATTGGTTCACTTCAATATGTAACTTTAACAAGACCTGAGATAACATTTACAGTTAGTAAACTTAGTCAGTTCTTAGCAGCTCCTACTGTTCTGCATTGGCAAGCCTGCAAAAGATTGCTCCGGTATCTTCAAGGCACAACTCATTTTGGCCTCCAGTTTCATCATTCAGGTTCACTTAACTTGACAGCTTACTCAGATGCAGATTGGGGTTCTGATCCAGACGACAGAAGGTCAATGGGAGGTTATTGTATGTTGCTTGGCTCAAACCTTGTAAGCTGGTCATCAAAGAAGCAAACACTTGTTTCTCGATCTACTGCTGAATCAGAGTATCGAGCACTTACTTCAGCCACCTCTGAAATGTTGTGGATAACCTATCTGCTGAGAGAGTTGAAAGTGCAGCTGGACACATCTCCTCTTTTATATTGTGACAATAAGAGTGCCAAGGCTTTAGCTAGTAATCCAAAATACCATACAAGAACTAAGCATATCGAGCTGGATCTCCACTTCATATGAGAGCATGTGGCTAAGAAAGAATTCACAATTCAGCATGTATCAAGCTCAGACCAACTTGCTGATATCTTTACTAAGCCATTGTCATTTGATCATTTTGCTTACATGAGATCTAAGCTCAATGTCTCTCCAAGACCTTGAGCGTAAGGGGGAATGTTAAGATTAAATGATGAGTCAGATCATTGTTGCTTAGGTGGAGTGCTTAGTCAAGTGCTGAGCTGGAATTCTGTTGTGTAAAGTTGTTGAATTCCCGCTAAGAGTTTGTTACGTTTTAGCTTTGTTTCTAGCTCATGCTTTGCATGCTTTAGAAGATTCTAGGCTTTACTATAAATATCATTGTATCAGTTCAAATTAATAAGATTTACAGAGCATCTTTTCAGTTTTCCATAATTCCCTCTCATTTATACTTTCCTTTATTTTCCTGCTAACCAAACAGAGCTTATACATTTAACAATTATTGTCTAAGTATTAATGGCTTTGTAATTAAATTCATACAATACAAATTGTTATAAGATTTTATGAAATATCTTTAAATAAAGTATTGTTGAAATAATATTACTGGTTAATTACATTTATTTTAATGCTATTACATATATTTTTAATGCTAAATGTAAAAGCAAAAAAAAAATGTAAAATTGTAAAGTGATAGAACCAGTACATAACAATTTTAATTCCAAAATTAATTATTTGTATTTATCAGTTGATTAGATAAAAAATAATTTAAAGTATGAAGAAACATCACAACTTGCAAATTATTTGTTACATAATTACTTAACTATTAAAATTAAATTAAGGGTAAAGATTATAATATTAAATCAAATGATCCCACCATCGAATGTGGGGTTTTTATCCAACATAATATAAATTTTCTTAAAAAAAAAATCCACATTTACTTGCAACCTGAAGGTTACCTGTTATTATTTAAATAATTAATTTTTTTTATCCACTATATCAAATGAATGGTAGAGATTAAAACATTAAAATTCAAGAATCTACAACAATTCGACTATTAATACTATAAAAACTCATACAACATTATAAAGAAATCTTCATTATTAATTTGTTAGATGATTTTAGAGAGAAATATTATATTTTAACAGGCTTCTGTTCCAATAGAAAGCTAAAGCCATTTTCATATTAGAACTCCATGACTTCGATAATAAGGTTATCTTTTTACAATTTGTCCTCAATTAAATAATTTAAGGGTTCAGCTACCGCGCTCCTGTATATGCATGGTACCCTCAACTTTTTGTGCATTTACAATAAGATCTCATGGAGAAGTGGTTTCACTGGTGGAAGTTTAATTGGGCTATTATTACTGCAATCTCTTGGAAATCGAAATTTGAAAAAGAAAATTAAAAAATTTTAAATTTTGACGTATAAATCACTAAATCTAAATTGCTTCAAATTTAGAAATAACTAGACAATTATATAGAGAGAGAGAGAGAGGATAGTAATCCGATGCGGGACATCAAAGGTCCACCACGCGCAGCCTGCAAAATTAAAAAAAAAAAAAAGGACGATAAAGGGCGCTCCCACCACGTGCAGCCTGCAAAATAAAAAGAAAAAAAAGAAAAAGGGCACCATGAGCCGCTGGATTTATTATGACCCAGCAGAGCCTTTTGGAGGCCTGTTGAAGGGTTCATCAATGAAGATCCAACAGCGGTTTCCTCTCTCCAAGAAAACGTAAATATATATGCTACATGTGTCAGCTTTTTAATCTCATCAAACATTGCCTTGTCTTCTTTTATTGCTATGTTTGTGTGTTTGCTGTTTGTTGTTTGTTTTTCTTCATAAATTGCCGTAAGTATTTTGAATCATCTTTTCTTCTAACAGACTTTTATAGGTACAATTTTAAGTAGCCTGTGGGTGGGAGCATCAAAAGCCCAATGATATTGATATTTCATATGTTCATAAAAATTTGTTAAGAATAAGTTGAGTCAGCTAATTGATGTCAGATGCCAAGCTGGACAAGCTGCTGGAACCTACTGGAAGATTGTAATGCAAGTTGTTAAAAGTTTTTTATTTCCCACCAAATTGTTATGGTGAATATCAGAGAGTGTGTATATGATTCTGTTACACTTGGAAAGTTCCAGATGCATATAGTTTCAATCTCTGTTTTTCCTCTCTAAGTCAATAAATTTTCCTTCATTTTCTTATCAAACAAACAAGCATATAGTTTTAATTAAATTAACATCATTATATTCACAGTCACGAAGGTGAACAGTACAACTATCAGATACAACAAGAGTAATTAATATTACATTGAAACATGCGAAGACCTTACAAAATGAAGCAAAAGCAAACGAACATAATTCAGAAAATACAGTACACAAAAGCACACCTTCTTACGCAAAATAAAACCAGCAATATTACTTGAGAGGAAGTGTCACACTAAGTAGATAAAGCCAAGCCAGCAGAGAACATCAACAGACCAACGGACATGTGTTTTATCCATGGCAGCATATTGGCATTATAGCTATTTTTCAGCATCTTTCATTATCTTATTGAGGAAGCTTCTATAATGTTTGAAAACGGAGCCCAAAACTTGTGTAATCCAGAAGCTTCGTCTAAATCGAATCTTGGAGAAGTCCAGTTGTACAAATAAACAAATCCGAAAGACGATAAGCATTGAAAGTGAGGCAAGTAGCATCACCGGGGTTCTGCCAACCACTAACAGGCAAAAGCAAATAACTAGAGGATATACCAGAGTAGCTGCGGAGCCATACGGGAGGTGATAATTAATCACCAGCATAGATATAAAAAATGCTGTAATATTTGAAAATGCGAAAAGTATGGAGATCATATCACTGATGGCTTCGCCATATAATTGCCCCGCAGCGAATAGAATCTTGTCACTTCTTGGGATGCTGCTGCTGGTTCCATTGCTCAGAGTAGTGGCGGTTGCATTTGCTGTTCCTGATCGTGTTACTGATGCCCATACTGATGTCCACGTCGATGCCGATGTCGATGGTGAGTGTGATCCATTAGTGGCAATATAGTTGGGGGTTCCAGTTGACTTATTTCCCTCAAGATCGTCAGACGGGGTAAGCGCTGCTTGGAATGTGGCTGTCGCGATTAGTATAGCAACCACAAGTAGTGCGCTTCGATTTTCATCCGTAATGCGCTGTGATGAGCGGTAAAAGAACAAAAGCACCTTTCGACGACATGTCAAACCTTGTTTTAAGTAACCTGCAATATCCCCATCAGGACGGGAGGACCCTTGTCTACCGCCAGCTTTACGCACCATGCGTGTTACTTCTTTAAATTCAGGTTTCCCTCCCAAATGTTCTTCTACCATGTCCATGGGTGTCTTATTGTCTAAGTTCCGGGCATTTATTTGATCACGTGCTCTTTTAACTAGTAGCCTCACCAACTGCAAGTATATATTTATATATGCATGCAATTAATAATCATGAAAATATAGGGACTAACTGAAGTAAAATTTAAAAACTTTTCATGCCTTTATTTGACTTTTGGAGATTGTGATATGCAATAAAGTGTTGCCTTCATCGTCCGTCCAGTTAAGGATATCCTCCATGTCGACATATCGAAGCCATCCTAGCATGCACTCAACGGCCTCCAACTGGTCATTTTTTGCAGCAACATGCAAAGCAGTCTCTTTACGGATTGTCACCTCTGTGATGGACTCAGGGCAAGCCTCTAGAAGTTTGCATAGAAGATCGACATTTCCTTTCTCAGCAACATAGTGTAGAGGCGTTACACCCTCCCTCCCTTGGACACGAACAAGATTTCTGTCCACATCTATGAGCCGACGCACCATTTGGGTATCTTTCTTCTGCAAAGCAAGATGCAGGGGACTAAATCCATATTGGTTTTGCTTTCTTGCAAATGATGGCTTTAACCGCATTATCTCCAGGGCAAAGTTGACATGCCCCATTGATGCTGCTATATGTAAAGGAGTATCCATGAATGGTACTCGGTCTATCTGATCTAAAAGATATGCGTCCTCCCATATTAATTCATACAAGGCATCAACATTTCCTGCTTGAGCAGCCTCGTTCAGCCTCTGATCCTTACTTCTGAAGGACATTAAACATTTTTTGAGATGTACATAATATGAAAATGCCATATTGTTTTTAAAAAGATAATCGATAAATGGACTTTAATTTAGTAAAAGAGCAGTGTTCCTGTTACCTCGATAAATGTCTATCGCTGTTGGTAATAGGAAGTGAAGTTGCCTCTAGTGCTCCAGCTTCGCGCAGCATTGCCGCAACTATATGGTTTTCTGATTTAGTTTGATCAAGTAATGAAATATCTAAAGGTGTCAAACCTTCCGAATTCCGGGCATTTGTATCAACTTTCCAATTCACTAAACACCTTACAACCTGCTTTGGATAAACAAATTCATCAATTTAGACATCATTCAACTGAATTTTATTTGTGACTATATACATATAATCCTTCCCTAACGAGAAACTTTAATAAAGTAAGAATGCAAATTAAAAAAAAAACATATTTTAATATATTGAAAATTGTTTTTTTTTTTTGTTAGTGAAAAAAATACATATTTTACACATACATATTTTATGTTAAAAGGATATATATATATATAGTCATTTTCTAATGTGAATACCCTCAATTTTTTTCCTCATATGGACACGCTATTAATCTATATGCAGGCATGCTATTAAAATACATGGTTTTATAATGAATTAAAAACTAATTCTATTTAACCACATAATTTAATAGCGTGTCTACATTAAAAAAAGAAAAAATGGGATGCCTGCACTCATTGAAAATTTTCTATATATGTGTGTGGATTCGAGCTTGCCTGGACTTGACTTTTGGATGTTGCTATGTGTAACAAAGTGTTGCCATCCCTATCCTTCAGGTTGAGGATTCTTTGATTGTATTGTTGAGCTTCTTCAGGGCCAAGCCACGGTGGTCGTACTGTTGTTAAGGCTTGATCAAAAGCTTCGACCTTATCGTTTTTCAAAGCAATATGAAGAGCAGTCTCGCCTTTATTCGTCACATCTTCAAGAGATTTCGGACAAGCAGACAAAAATTCCCTCAACAGATGGATGTCTCCTTTTTCAGACACGAAATGCAAAGGAGTGATGCCTTCTCTTCCTTGGACACGAACAAGGTCCGGATCAATATCTATCAGCTGAAGCACTAAATGAGTTTGATCATTTTGCAAAGCTAAATGCACCGGAGAGAAGCCATCTTGGTTTAGCTTCCTGGCAAATGATGGCTTTAGTCTGATAATCTCCATGGACCATTCAACATTTCCATCCCTTGCAGCAGCATGCAAAGGAGTATCGACAAAAGGTTTCTCGTCGAAGTTGTCCAAAAAATATCGATCATGTCGAATTAGCTCATACAAAGCATCGACATCCCTCACTTGAGCAGCGGACTCCATCACCGAAATTAACACTACGAAGGTGGCACTTCAATGATCAAATATTCTTTGTACTACAGAGAGGAAACTGGAAAGTTTTAACAACTGAACAAGAAGAGCAATTGAAGAAACCCAGCAAGAAATCATTTGCTCAGGAAGCAATTTTTCAATTTTTTTCAAAAGATTCAATATATATATATATATAGCTTCAACGAAAATTCTCTTTAGATAGTGAGGACTAGGAACAAAATTAATTTTCTTCATGTTCTGTGATTGCCTCTATGAGGTTTGCCTTAAATAAGAGTGAGAGACATCATATTTTGGAGAATTCGTGACGTAGAAATCATGACGTAGACTCCTCGTAAAGAAAATTGATTCAGATGTATGAACATCAATATCAGTGGTCCTTCATATAGAGGTGTTCAGAATCCAAACCGATCCGCTCAATCCGTCTAATCCGTAGAAATCCGATCCGTGGATTGAATTGGATTGAAAATTTGATAATCCGCAATCGATGGATTGGATATGGATCTACTTCTGTAAATTCAAAAAAATCCGCGAATCCGCAAAAAAAATAAAAAGTATTTATTTAATTAAAAAAATAAAACTTGTAAATATGACATTAGTATTTACTAGTAAATAAATAAGTTAAAATATAGTTACATTAACACTATATTATATTTTATCCAATAATAATATAAAATAAAAACAACTAAATAAACAAATATAACTTCTTAAATAGTTAATTTCCATGTACTGATCTAATTGCTAATATCAACTACATGTCTCCCCCTTCCCCCTTCAAAAGCCTTAAACGGCCTTAATGGCCTCTCCGGCCGTCGATGATGGCAACCGGCCATCACCAGTCTACACCCTCTCTGCAAAAGAACAAATTATCAGGAGTTTGAACCCTCCTAAGAAATCATTTAGACGACCCCCAAAATTCACCAATGAACCGCCACCAGACGTCCAGTTGCCATCACCGCGAATCAAACCAAACCACTCTCATGCAGACCCTCCATCTCAAATCCAACCCCATGCAAACCAACCACCATTGTCCACTGCCGCTATCCTCTCGAAACTTCAACAACCTTCAATCACACCTAATGCCATAAGTGAGCAAAAAGAAATGGCAATCAATGGTGGCATTAATGACTATGAATGCTGCCGTGAGGTAGCAAAATCACCCCTCCATTCACTAGAAGAAGGGGAAGAAACCAATACTGGAGACAAGTCGATTCTTATCTCGTCGGTTGACGATAATGGCAGCCAACCACCACCGGCTCCTCCCCTCACTTCCAGAAATGAACCTCCTTTTCTTAGGAGATCCCAAAGGCAAACTCGCTCAAAATATAGGAGTCAAACGCCAGCTCAACCCCAACAGCCCTTAACTTCTGCAAACACACCGCCATCGTCGTCCCTTCAACAACCATCTCCAACCGCCATCGTCACTGTTAGGAAATTGAGTTTCCTCCCAAGATCTCTCCAAGCAATTTATCAAGCAACAAATTAATAAGAAAAATTAAATGGAGAATATACCAATCACACAACACAAGATTTACGTGGAAAACTCCAAATCCGGAGAAAAACCACGGCCGTTGTCAAAAAGACAACCAGAGAAAAAATATTCACTATGTGAAAAATTATTACAACCACACTCTCATAAATTTTCTCTCACCCAAGCCCCAGATACACCCAAAATACTAAAATTTCCTAATACTCACTTAATGCTTAACTTGCATTAGATTTTACAACTTTGAATGTTTCTCTCTGGGATGATTAGAATGAAGGAAGGGCATCTCCTATTTATAGGCAAAAAACTCGCCTAAAAGTCTTCAAGTTTGATCAAATTTGGTGGCTTACCCATCAAATTTGATCAACAAATTTGGTCATGTTCAACCATGGCTTCAACCATGGCTGCTCCCATGGTTCAAGAATGGAGGCTAAAGTCTTTACTTTGACATTCTCCCACTTGGAGATTTGATTGAGAATCAATCAATCTCCACACCACCCTTGTTGTCTTCACCTTTAGTCATAATTCTCAACATAGAGAATTATCATACTCCACCATAAAGAGTATACCACTTAGAATTAATTACCAATTCCAAGAATTTTACATCAGCACATGTCGAAATATCCTGCTGAAATTTATGGTGCAGCTTCCATGTTGGCTTTCTTGGAAATTCATCAGCCATCGACATAAATTCCACCACACACCCTGCATCAATGCCAACCATGCCTTATGTGTAAATCTTGTGGACCCGCTAGTAGTAAAGCATCCCCTTTCATGGTACTAGCGGTATACCATGAGGATGTCATCATCATCTATTTTACAAGGGATCATCGTCTCCCACGATGATGAGAGACTTACTACTAGCAATACTATCAGTATCTAATCTGGAGCCACTTGCCGATCCTGCTCCATTTCTACTATGACAATCTCTTTTTAAGTGCCCTGATTGTCCACAACCCCAGCAGACTCCTTTCTTCTTAGATTTATCTTTCTGCCAATTCCCTACAACTGCCAAAGCTGAGGCATCTGTAGTTTTAGTACTTTCACCACTCAGTCTTCTTTCTTTTGAGAGTAAAGTACTAGTAACTTCTTCAAGATCTACTATCTCCTTCCTGTACATCAAAGTAGGTAACAAGTGTTTGTAGGAAGTTGGAAGTGACCATAGTAACCTAAGCGCCTTGTCCTCATCTTCAATTTTAACTCCAATGGCTTCTAGTTCTGACACAATACCAGCCCCTATACACCATCAAAACCAGCCCGTACTCCATGGCCATTTGTCTCAAGATTCGGTCCAAGATAGAACCACTAGCCAGCCACAATCACCACCTACACAAACAACTCCCACACGACAAAAAACCCCATGCAAATCACAAGCTCACGGCCAGCTGCAGCTGTCAACAGAAAGTCAGCTGCAAGCAACCACCACAAAACCTAGCCAAGGTCAGTAAACATCCACCCAACACCAGCTTAAAAGTCTGCACGCATGTAATTCCCATGCTCATAAGACACTTTCGATAGCACATGAATTGTGTTCCTTATGTGTGTCTCCCACTAGCTCTTCCCATGCCCCATTAACCTTTCCCACTAGTCAAACCCAAGCCCAATCCGTTTTCGAAATAAGCCCCAACACCCAGCCCTCCCGAATGCCCTCTCCATTCTTATTAAATAACCCCCAAAATAATCTGCTAATCTAAAATACCACTCAGCCCACATCCGCACATTCTCATGCATCGGTTTTGAAATCCATCCCCAATCTGAATCAAAATAAACCCACTAAAAAATCTTTGGTGGATATTATGAACGGCCCAACTAGCTTGTCGATTCCAATCAAGATTGTCACTTCGTTCGAGGGAGAGCCTAAAGTGCAATTTTCCACTGCGGAAATTCAAGCGATGGCTATTCCTTTCAAGCTGACATTGGTAGGTAAATTTTCCTACAATAGACCTAGTATGGAATTAATTTGAATTTTTTTAATACTATGAGATTGAAAGGAACTTCCAAGGTGTCCTTTTTAGATAATCGACATGTGTTAATTCAATTGGATGTTGAGGAGGACTACTCCCGCCTACGGGTTAGATAGACATGGTACATCAATGGGAGTGCCATGAGAATTTTTAAATAGACCATCGATTTTCGATGTTCCGAGGAGTCCCCTATAGTCCCAGTATGGATTTTATTTCCTTACTTGCTTGCCCACTTTATGCACTGTAAGGAAGCATTATTTTCTATTACATCAGCTATTGGCAAGCCATTACGAATTGACCAAGCTACTGCCTCTTTAGCTCGCCCTTCTGTAACTAGGGTGTTAGTGGAGTATGATGTCACTCAACCTTCGTTGCCACGAATACGAATCGGTGTGAGAGATTCTGGATTTTGGCAGAGTGTAATTTTTTAGAAAATCCCTCTCTACTGTGCTTCCTGCAAGTTCCTTGGCCATACCATTGAGACGTGTTTCGTGGCCAATCCAGGGGTCCTTCCCCAGCGACCCAGTGGGAATTGGCAGACCAGAGTAAATAATAACAAGTCAGAAGTTCTGCCGTCAGATACTCCACAACCCTTGGATACTCCACGACTTGAGCCTTCCATCACTAAGCAAATTGCAGATGTGGGGTCTCCGATTGTACCTACGGAGAACCGAGTTAACGCTACAAACTCTACTTCCATTCAGGAGCCGACTGGCCAGGATGTCACGACTCATGATTCTAGGATCCGAGAACCAAGTGAGTATAATATATAGCTTCATCGAGCATCCAACACATATTTTAGGCATTACAATTCTCATACTGATAATGATGATAGTTCTGACGAACATTTGGCGAATAATGACTATTTTCTGTCTGCTCCTGAGAATTCTGAGAGAATTGACTCTAGCCCTGATTTTAGCGTTGTCGGTCACTCGAAAAATGACATTAAATTACTTGCCGGCCGCAAGTATCGTAAGAGATATTGTCACCGTCGGCATTACTCTTTTTCTTCTTATGTTAGGCTATGCCTAAGTCATTTCTTTTACTGTTATATTTATTTCTCTAGATTGGAGGTTTTAGTTTATGTCCCCCTCCACATGTATTTTTCATTATCTGTTCTAAATGCCAAGTAGGGGTCCCACCTAACCCCCCACCAATAGAGTGGTATTCGCATAAAAAAAAATGTACCGATCTAAACAAATAAGATTTTTTTCGTTTTAGTGTGTTATATTTTGAAACTTTAAATATATTTTCTAGCTTTATTTAAACAATTAATTTATTGAAATCTTATTTAATTTTAAATTTGATCGGTAGTAAAATTATTTTTATATTAAATTTTTTTTATTTAGTTAGTTTGTGGATTTGACAGAATTAAAAATTTTCAGCCTGCAAACTAATCCGCAAAATGATGGATTGGATATGGATTTGGTCAAATCCGTATCTGATCTGCAAATGTATGGATTGTATTTGGATTTGAATTGAATTTTACCAATCCATGAATTGGATTGAATTAAAAATTTATAATCCGTAAAATCATAGATCGGATATGGATTGATGTCCAATCCATAAAATTCGATCCGCGATCACCCCTATCTTCGTGTGTATTATGCTATTTATTAATAAAACGTAGAAATCATGACGTAGACTCCTCATAAAAGGTAGAAATCAAGATATACATCATATTTTGGAGAATTCGTGACATAGAAATCATGACGTAGACTCCTCATAAAGAAAATTGATTTGGATGTATGAACATCAATATCAGTGGTCTTTCGTGTGTATTATACTATTTATTAATAAAAGGTACTTTAAGAAATAATAAATTGATGGATATTTTAAAATACATTTCACGTACTAATATTTAAATACTTGTAAAAAACTGAGATCCAAGTTCGTATAAAAAAAGAAAAAGGACAATGACATTTCCCAAATTTGAGAAAATAGTTATAAAAACTCTCAAGTTTTAAAAAAAAAGATACAAAAACTCTTTTTTACCCATAATACCCTTTGATTATAGTAATTAAAAAATTGATTTTAAAAGTTTTTAATTAACACAAATTTAATATAAATAATATAAATCTATTTGGTAGACTAATAATAATAATTTTTTTACATTTAAAATAATATTAAAATTTTAAATTATTATATTTATTTTAATAATATAATTGTAATATTAAAAAGATTTTAAATAAATCTTTGGGTTAAATAGATTTTACAATCAAAAAAATCCCCCTATTAATAATATTTAAATTAACTTTTACATAATAGCCAAAATAATTTTAATTTTAATATTTTGTTTCTATTTATTATTAAAAATTGCTTTAATATAATAAAAGAGGTCTAATAGATTAAAAATATTAAAATATTTTTAAATATATATATATATTATTACATTTATTTTAATGCCATATTTCTATTTATTATAAAATTTTAGAGTTATTTTTTTAGAAATTTATAGAGTCAAAGGGTATTATAGTCATAAATGAATTTCGGTGTCCTTTATTAAAAACTCAAGAGTTTTTGTGATTATTTTCCTAAACCTTGTAATGTAAATATCATTTTTCTATATATATATATATATATTGGTTAAAAATTAAACGTTAAGACCGGCTTAGTTTATGCGCTGATTTTTTAAATAAATTTTTGTGGCAGATGGAAAATGAGAAGGTCATTCGCTTTATGTCCTTCCAGTTCAACGGTAAGTCAACTTGAGTCATTTAAAATTAAGAGCGATCGTCTTATGCCGTCTCGTGGAAAACAAGGTAGCAGCTCCCTTTTCATAAAGCTTTGGTGGAGGTAATAAGGGGATTGTCACTTTTCTCCTTAAAGTAATTAAAATATACTATGTATTTTTTTGTTATTTTTATAATTATCGAAAACTCCTCTAACACCATAAATTTATATTTTTTGTTATTTTTTGTTATTTTTTATTTATATTTATTATAAATTACATGAATAAAAATTAAATAAGAAATATATGTTTTGATATGAGCAAAAAAATAATAATAAAATTTTTTTCTTATAATTATTTATTTTGTGAAAATTTTCTTATAATAAACATTTTGTAATATTTTAAAATTAAATGTAAAAAGAATAGGTAAAATATTTTATTATTTATCTTATAATAAATTTTTATTTGTCATTCAAGTTTTCTTATAATAATTTTTTTATCATTTTATAATAATTTTCTTATATATTTATTATAAGAAAATTTTCACAAAATAAATAAGTACAAAAAAAATTTTATTATTAATTTTTTTGCTCATATCAAAACATATATTTCTTATTTTTCATATTTAATTTTTTATTTAGTTTCTATTCATGTGATTTATTTAATTTATAATAAATATAAATAAAGAAATAATTAAAAATAAAGGTAATATTATAAACTTATGCTGTCAGGAGAGTTTTTGACTATTATAAAAATAATAAAAAAAAAATAATATATATTGATTATTATCGGGAGGAAATTAGCAACCTCCCAAAGTAATAATCAATTACTGTCTCATTTAAAAAAAAATAAATAAATAAATAAAACTTCAATTATTGCTGGCTTTAAATAATTTAAACGATCAGTCCCCACTTCACAGCTTCCAAGAATCTGATTCACGTTCACGTAAAAGCAAAAGTTGTGGGTCCGGTATGTTTTCTCACCCAATTATTCACAGCTAATAATTTGATATGATACCATTAAAATGTTGACACGTGGTCAACTAAAGTTCGAGTGGTGTTATCCAAATGGAGAAAATAATCCCAAAAAAATTAAACTTAAGGCTTTTCGCTAAGATAAAGCATCAGTAGTAACTTGTAGCCCGGATCCACTCTTATAATTATTCATATTTACACAAAATAGTTGGGTCATAAATTACTCACCCGGTAATTTAGCACGACTCTAGATTTAATTATAAAATTATATAACTTAAAAGAAAGTTACAATATAACCTATATTTAATATTCAACTCAATTTTTACTGAACAATATATTAATGATAAGAATTTATTTTACAATTTTATCCTTTTATTCTTTTATTTGATAAATATTAATTCAATACTCAATAAAAACTCAACTCAACTCCTAAATTAACAACTACCTCGCGTGCATCTCGTGTTTCCACTGAAAACGAAAAGTCTTAAGGAAAAATATTAAAAGTTGCTAAAAGAATAAATGACAAAAAAATTCATTACTTATCGGGATCTACACTACAAAGTGACCTAAACAAACGACGACCACAATAATAATAATAATAATAATGAAATAGAAAATGATCCAATGAAATAGAATCACATCAATCAATCACCAAAGAAAGCAATTATTTTCATGTTTCATTGTTCTCAAAATTATGAGAACTAGAAGTTGAAAAACAATTCAAATGGTAGCAATTAGGAATCTTGGTATAAACCAATAATTTTTGGATGAGACTCAGAAGCTTAGCCGATGCTTTCTTTAGTCGTTCAACAAAGTTCACATAATAGGAATGGCGGGAGGCCAAAAAAACTTAATAATAATAATAATAATAGCTGTCTTACTCGACTTGCTTATTAGCTGCCTTTCTAACTAATATCATAATAATAATATAAACCTAATTAGACTTGTGAATTTAGAATTCTAAACTGAGTACACGAGGCTCGACGAAATTTAACTCTTTTGATTTCGGCCTTGCTCCTCTTTTATTTATTTATTTTTAAAAAAAAAATCTTTTTTCATTTAATAAAAGATTGCATGTGTTAAATAGGAAACAAAAATACTCAATAAAAGATATTTTACTTTGCTGCTTAACAAAGGATTACAAGGTTGTAAACTAATATAATTAATTCCTAAGAGGAATGTTATCTCTTTATAGCCTAACTACGTCTAATATATCACTTTATTAGTAAATTTTTTTAATAATTATATTTTTACAGTTTCATATTCCAACTATTACATTTTACTTGCTAAAATAACCAAATTTTAATAGAATTTATACTAAAAGTCTGGTTTACCCCTAAATTGTGAAAATAAGTTAAATCTTCCAAATCAATAAAAAAAATAAAGTTAATCATACACAAAGAGATAATACTTTTATCAATTGGTTGTTTTATTTATCCAAATTGATCAATTGATAAAATTGTAAATATTATAATACTTCCAGCTTAATAAACTAAAATTCCTGAGATATCCATGTGACATCATTAATTTCTTAATGGACTTAACTGTTTGGTGGTAAATAATAAAAACTGTGAAGAAAATGGTTCCATGAAAGAAAGCAATATAGTTTGATGATGAAGACAACTTTGAGGTCTAGTAACACAATATATAGTGCATGTTCACTACCTATGGACATATTTAATGATGAAATGGTTAATGTTGTACTGCACATGGCCTCTGATGTGGTCAATTATGGATGTCTCCCTATATTTGTCACCACATATCCTCGAGTTCCGGCCGAAAATCCTAAGCCACTTGTGGAAAGTGAAACTTCGTTTAGAGCAAACTAGTCTGTCCCCGATATTTAGGAAGATGTGTTACCACAACACATGTCGTTCCAGCAACGTTACTCACCAGTCAACGAAAACAATGACACTATTGATGATAATGGCATTATGTTAGCGGATGTTGAAGAAAATGTGTTACCATTAGGGACATCGTTAGGGCAACATTACTCTCCATTTCACAATAATGAGTTCCGCAGTTATGATGATCTTGGTTATCACACCAAAAACACAGAAGCTGATAATGCTTGTTTGGAACCGTTCAATAGTGTGCAAGGCATGAACTCCAATACTGAAGTTGATGATATAGGCATTGGTCATTCCGATATTCCTATCAATGATGAGGATGAGCATCAGTATGATATTCCTATTAACAATAGAGACAACCGACCTATTCCTCTGATGGCCCGTTCGAGGAGGAGGACAACAGTTAATCCCCTGGTGAGTCTTGCTCCAGTTTTGCCTTTAAATTTGGTTGCTCCAGACTTAGTTAGAAGCTGTAATTCTGCTGACATTGGTGTGGGAAAGTTATTCGCTGAGTAGAATGAGTTAATACTGGAATTGCACAAAGTGTCCTTGCGGGAAAAGTTTGATTTCAAGATTGCACGGTCCATAACGACACGCTTTAAGGCTAACTGTTCTTCGGAATCATGTAATTGGCATCTTTGCGCAACGAAAGATTCGAATGAGCAGAATGTTCCTTGGGTAGTGAGAAGAGTTGACAATGTTCATACGTACTCTAATGAGGTTTTGCCTAGTGGCCTCTGTCAAGTTAAGAGTCGGGTTGTTGGCCATCTTATTGCAAATAAATTTATTCAAGCTAAACGGATATACACACCGAATGACATTAGAGCAGACATGCAGTAAGAATACGGGGTCCAGTTAACATATCAGCAAGCATATCGGGCTAAAGAAGTCGGTCTTGAAATAGTACGAGGGAACCCTGCAAAGTCATACAACTTACTTCCCAAATACTCTCACGTTTTGACCAAAGCGAATGAGGGCACAGTGACATACCTCCAGCTGGATGGAGATGATAATTTCTTATATTACTTTGTTGCGCTTGGATCTTCCATCAAGGGCTTCACGCAGTACATTAGGCCTGTGATCGCTGTAGATGACACTCATTTAAAGGGGCTATATCGTGGAAGCATGTTTATAGCAGCATGTCTGGATGGTAATAATCAATTGTATTCGCTAGCTATTGGGGTCATGGATTCAGAAAACAATGATGCTTAGTAATGGTTTATAACGAAGTTACACGGAGTGATTGGCGATAGAACAGAGTTAGTATTTATCTCTGATCGATGCACTGCCATCAAGAGAGCCATTTTAAAAGCATTTCACACTGTTGCTTATGGAGTTTTTTTTTTACCATGTCAAAGGAAACATTAAGTCTAAATTTAGGATGTCCAAAGCTATTTGGGATCAATTCGAGCCAGGCTTTATTAATGCAGCAAATGCATATGGACACGAAGAATTTAAAAGACAACTTGAAGGGTTGTGGATGCTCCACTCGGGCGTGGCTGATTACTTAGAGAATAATATGGGTACGTGTAATTGGCAAGGTTTGAATTTAAAGGTAGGAGATACAATATACTTACCACCAACATTGCGGAAAGCGTGAATTCTTTAATTAGGGAACCACATAAATTCCTTGTAACTCATCTTGTTAATCACTTTAGAAAAATATTACAGCAATGGTTTTATGATAGGAAAATTGTGGCTGAATCGATGAGCACTCGTCTAACGACGTAGGCAGATGAGATAGTCGGGGAAAGGAGAATTTTGGCCGAAAGAATGACCATCCGGCCTGTGTCTCAGCATCGATTTCATGTTTTGGGTGAAGGTACGAAGGAAGGGATAGTTGACATTCATGAAAGAACTAGCTCCTGTAGAGTATTCCAACTCGATCAGCTTGTTTGTGCGCATGCAATTGCTGCTTGTCTGACCGTCCGTGTGGATTACATAAGTCTTTGCTCTGATTATTACTTTAAATATTCATTGGTCATGGCATATGTAGAACCAGTGGAGCTGGTTGGTGACGTGACAGATTGGGACATTCCAGAAGAATCCAGGAAATCAGAGTTAACCCACCGATCGAAGCACCACCACCTGGTCGTCGTCCAGAGTTAAGAATTCCTTCTATTGGTGAGAATGTTAACCGAAGAACTATGAGATGCGGTCGATGCAACCAACCAGGTCATAACCGCAAGAGATGTAAAAATCTCATTGTGTCGAATCCAAACTGACTGTATCATTGTAACTAATTATGAATTCTGAACTCTTATTATAATTTATTTTACAATTATATGTAATGAGGTATATTATTTTATGTTCATTTGCATAATGAGTATTAAAGTAGATCAACAATTACTTATAGCTAAATATATGAATATATCAAAAGTTTATATCTATTAGAAAAATAATCTACATCCATATATCAAGTCTAAACACAATACAATGCCTTACAAGGCAATATCGCCCGTGAATATATCTACAACAATTTTCTTCCTAAAGTAATGCCCGTGGCTACTATCAAAATCAAGTTTTAGCCTGAACATCAAATACATTGTAAACATCAACATAAATACGCCACAATCACCACTTCCAGGTTCTTGTTGGGGCACATCCTTAACGATTCTTATTTTCCAAGGGTTGGCATTCTGCAGCCCAGGTCAGATGTTGTAGAATCCAACATCTTGTAGCCATTGAGGGAAGACGACCTAAAGAGGTTTGAATTTACGCAAATATGTTTTGTCATCGCGAAAGGTAACCAACGAGTCGTAAATCCGCACCCTCTTCGTGTGAAGGTCTGCTTGAGCTAGTACCCAATGATCGCCGCCCAAATTCACAGGGATGAATATCTACATAAAAAAATACTAAATTAGTATATTTTATACACAATTACCATAAGCTTGAGTGACAATTCTTACCATATCAACGTCCGTAAACGGTTTGGACATAATATCTTTCCGTCCATCCATATATCAGTTTAAGTTGCTGCCATATTGTAATGAATGGACATCACAACTACCATTGTTCCATAATTGCTTCAAGAACACCTATTATATGATGAGTAGAAAATTAATAACATTTCGAGATATTTAAAATATCAAAATTATAGTTAATGATTATAGAGTTCGTAAACATGCCCAAAAGTATGTATCTGTATGCGTGACGCGCTGCGGTAGTGCATTTGAAAACCGACGTTGCTTCTCGCTGATCAAGCGGTAATATGTGTGAATATGTTGTGAAGGGATTAAACCAAGTAAATTTAGAATATAATTCATGCTAGCGGAAATATGAACAATATTGTAATGTATTGACCATTAAACACACTTACCTCGTCACCAAGCCACCCCATCAAAGCATTGCCCATGAGTATTTCAAAGAAATTTCGGGACTGTTGGACGGGCTGATCCACGGAAAATTTACCGGCAAACCACTGATCAAACTTCTCACATAGCCTTGAATCTTCTAATCCCCTAAGTGGATTCATATCCACACTCGATCTTTTATCAATTTCATAGTCTGTAATGTTCATCAATTTCATAGGCCTGACATTCCTAACTCTCTTGAAAGGAGGATTGAAGTAAGGATTGCCAATGATATACGACGGTCAGTACGGACGGCCAAATTACTAACGCCGGGAGGTGCCTCCGTGAATATCTGTACACTGTCGCCACTTATGTCCCCATATAAACTGTACAACGACATAGGGGTGTGCTCATCGTCATTACCAGCATCAGTATGCGTACCGTAGCTAGCATCAACATTTGGACCATAGACATCTGGGGCTTGTTGTTTCGAGGAGATGAACATATTAAAATAATTTCGGGTTTGAAATTATAATAACATAACAAAAGCATATGAAACTTGCTCACCGTGTGCGAGGGGCCAAACGGAGAATCAACGTACGCGCCCTTTGAAGAACCCGCGCCAAACGAAGCCATAAACCCATGACCGCTTCTCTGTATTGTTGTGCTTCTCTGCGTTCTGCCAGAAGTTCTGACCTCAGTTCGTTAATGGAACTGTGTCCAGTCTGAAATTCCGACCTCAACTTATGAATGGAAGACTCTATTTTGTCCAGTCGTTGAACGAAATAATCATTGCGGAACTTAGTCCTTACTTATTATTACAAAATAAGAAAGTAATGACAAAGTGCTGAAATTAGGTATATGTGATTAAACAAAATGTTCAAGATGACAAAAGTTATCTCCGGCTCATTTCTATCATCTGAATCATGTGCGGATTCATAATGGTCGTCGGCAGCACAGTCATCCTCAACATGACTCTGCTGTAGTCCTATTTGGCTCGTGGTGTCATGATCCGCCTCGTTGATTGAAGGCTGGTGCTGCACCAAGTAAAACAGAAAACAGTAAATACAAAAAAAAAACATATAAATGACTTTGCATCCGGTTTTCAATGATACTATAAAGGATACCCACATTACGGACCTAACTTGGCAAATATGGCACGTAATCCTCGACGGTCTTCCAATAATTTGTGGCTTTCTCATTTGCATCCGGTTTGAGGGTTTGGAAAATGGTGCCATCCTGTCGTAAAGAATACCAAATTTTCAATTAGTATAACCATCTATTATTTAACAGTTATATACATACATACATATAAATGACTTCAAGACGCTCGTTGAGGTATATATAGACTTCGCCGAAGTTTATATTTGAAGAAGCCACGGGCTTCCATCGCACGATTTGAGGACCCTTCCTCCTAATTTTCACCACCCACTATGATGGTAGTCCTCCAATCGCTTCAAAAATCCATGCCTTCAACAAGGAAAAATATGAAGTAAAAAAACGTGTCATTAAATAATTATTATAACAAAACTAAGTTATAAAAAAAATTCTTCACTCACATGCACTGCAGACGTAAAGTCGTAAAAATTGTATTTCTTAATTCTATGCAAGGGATTTTCTGCGCTTGCTCTCTTAAATTTATTGGCTTTGCCGTTCAATGCATTATTAATGCTTTTATATATTGTTTCCTATGACAAACGACCCCACGAACAACTTCGAAAGTGATTTATGTCATCTACCTCATTAAGCAACTTGAAATTGATTTGACAATGATCTTTTCTTCCGTTTAGTGGTCTATCAGCAAAGTAAAACATAGCAATTTTTAGCGCATCGGTGTCATCCATAGTCTTAAAGTCTAAGTTCATAAATCTTTCCTCGAACTGGCCAAGATTTATATCGATTCCTACCTCCAAAGTACTTCTTAAGTAACCTATGCATTGTTTTATACTTCGTCAGGACGACATTTTTGCCATAGCAAAGTCCCGTTACAAGGCACCACTCTCCAATCGATAGCCATATCAAATGGTCGCCAACTTGAAACCATAACTCATTCTATTCATTTCCAGCGCCATGGGACACTTGCCGAAGCAATATATTGTGCACAATTGCGCCACTGAACGGATATCTTCGGCACTGTAGGAAATGCCCAAATATATTATCTTTGAACAGTTGCAACTGTTGCTTTGTTAATTTTTCCCGGATGACATTAACAACGACATCTAATTTACACATACTCGTGATACGCCCGGGAAAGTGATCAGCATAAGGTATCTTCATCATTCCTCGTTCTTTCGTCGGTCCAGGTGAGTTATGCAATGCTATTTTTTATTTTCCCATTTATCTAGTACAAGTTAAAAGTATTATATGTTAATAAATTATGAACAAAAGCAAAAAAAAAAAAAGGCAGCACCAAACAATGAGCTGTCTTGTGGTGCGACGGGGATGCGACAGGCACCAAGAGCTGCGCCAAGCGCGCAGGCTAGCACGCGTCTCGCGCGCGGCATGCGCATCTCGTGGGCGAGGCCGCGCCTGTCGCCCGCGAGATGCGCGCGGCACGCTCATCCGAAATGCGCGTGGCATACCCATCCGTGCGCGCTGGATGAGCGTGTCGTGTGCATCTCGCTTGCGACAAGCGCGGCCTCACGTGAGGGGGATGCGCATCTCGCGTGCGTCAGGCGCAGCCTCGCGCGCACGAGATGAGCATCTCGAGTGCGCGAGATGAGCATCTCGCGTGCGACAGCCGCGGCCTCGCGCTCCCCTTCACTTCCCTTTCCCTTCCCTTTCTCTTCCCTTCCCTTTCCCACATACATCTCACCCACCACTGCCATTAAACACCAACAACAACAACAACAACCCAAATAACAACAACAACAACAACCCAAATAACAACAACAACAACAACAAGAACAACAACAGCCCAAACAACAACAACAACAACAACATCAACAACAACAACAACAACAACGATAATAACAACTCACCTAGGGTTTCCAATTTTTGTCTTTGATTTTGGAGATCTCCGAAGATTTTCAACGTGATTTAGCTTGTTTCAGCCGCCGACAACTTCCTCCGCTGCCGATCTATGCCGCCGACGATGTATACAGGATTCCGGTGATGAGATTTTGGTGAAAAGGGGAGGAATTTGCTTGAGGGAAACGTGAGAATGCTGAGGGCAATTTCGTCCACAATTTGGTGATTTGACTAATGTTCATAGAAAAAAATTGAGGGGGTTAAAGTTGAAAAATGCTTAATTTTTTTTGCTCTTTTTGTAAATTTCCCTGGACTTAACTGTTTGGTGGTAAATAATAAAAACTATGAAGAAAATGGTTCCATGAAAGAAAGCAATTTAAATCACTTCTAAGCCAAGTAGATTTCAACAAATGAGGAAATAAATTAATAATGTAAAAGGTAGAATATAGATGAAGATGACGCCCCTGAGCTTATACAATAAAAGCCCTTCACCAATACCAAAATAATTAAACTGTTATAGGTATGAATAACAAATTACACTCAAATTCGATTTTGGGGTCAATGCCATGGCGACCTTCATCAACAAGAGCCAAACTTAACATTTCGGTACAAAACAGATCATCTGGCTTCAGCCACAATGCCTGATTTGCAGATTAGAATGAAAAAGCAAATCAATGATCCATATAATGTAGCGAGATTAGAGTTGTCTCTTCAACAGTGGATGACTACGATAGACAGTAAGCTTATTGCACATAAAGGAAACAGCAAGAGCACTTTTTAGTTTACCTTGTGATAATATGTAATGGCCGCAGAGAAGTTATCCTGCACAAGAGACCCAAAAGAAACAAATTCGCCACCATAGACTCTAGCAGTTTTTTTAACGCAACGGTGAAGATCTGACAATAGTTTTTTAAACCCTAAGCTACAAATATTAGATGCATCCAATAAACTAGTATTTGCTAACAAATACTACTTAGATCAATTTGCTAACTACTCCTCACATCAGCAGAATATTCATAGGCACACAAGTTTTCATTGAAAAATGAATTAATAATAAATCCACCATACCTGCAAATGGTAAGTGTAAGCAAGACCTGCATAGGTGCTCAAACTTATATTGTGCTCAAACTTCTATTCGACAACGTCAGCGCTCGCTCGTAACTGGATATTGCCTCGTGATATATCCTGAAACATGATAGATTCTAGAATCAGGTTCAATAAACAATAAGTCAAATGTATGTTTATAGATTAGCAATACTAGAAATAAACCTAAATCCACCGCCTACTAAGAAGGAAAAAAGCAAAAACATGAAAAAAAAAGTACTCTTCCATAAAGAGAAAAATATATAAACGGGTAGCATATGAAGTAGCCAGTAGAGAGTAGACCAATCCATAATCCGGCATATCCTTATTTAAACTATTTGCATCAAGTCCTTTTAGGAAGTGCTACAGACAACTTCTACGGCTCCTAGTAGTCTCTCGAGCTTATTGGGCAAAGCTGATCATAAGCAGCCATGACGGTATAAGGAAGGTTATACTTCTTTCTTATATCTTCATGCTGCTCACAATCTCAGACGATGCAAACTGAAAAATCTTACATTATTACCCTATGCTGGAATCCCTAAAATAAAATGCATTTATCAAGATAAAGATGATCCTCTACTTGAAAATTTAGCCAAAAAAAAAAAAAACAAATCTAGATATCTGAATGATATTTCATGTAAAATTCAACAAAAACACAATAAAATAAAGGATAAATATCTTGAGTAGGCAATAGAACAAGAAAATGCAAGTGAGACAACCTATTCCAATAAATTTAAACATACTTTAACTTTCTGTAAGCATGTGCAAGATTCACCACGGTTGGTTTCCACATTTCACTTAAAGAGGACGGAATGTGCGCCAAGGTCTTTTCAAACCACCACACATTTCAAATAATTGCTGGTCAAACTGATGATTGGGAACTCATACAAAAGCCATAACATATAACAATAAAAAGAGCACAATTCCTGAAAGGCACCGTTTGGGATTGAATTGGACAACTATAGCTTAAAAACTAAAGCACTAAAATATTTGGTAAACACCAGCTGTTGTAGTTTGAAAGTTAACTTGATTTGATTTTACACTTGTATGATGAAAACTTTATTATATCTTTACTAATTTTGTCAAAATTATTATTTAAAAATTATATTTACTACAAGCTATTAACTTTTATTTAATAGTTGCAGCTTTTTTCCACAACACCTGTAGCTTAAAAGCTATAACACCTCAACACCAAACAAGACCTAAGTTTAAATCAACTAGAATTTCATATACTTAAGTAATAATATTATTAAAAATGAAACACTAATAAGGTAAATGGATCAACAGAAAACAGCAACTCAAGTGAACCAAACATCTTTCATGTGGTAAGCAACAACACCAAGTTCATTATATACAAGTGGATCTGATGGGCATATGGTCTTTGCCTGCATGAAAAACTGGAGAAAGGGCAGCTAATCAGAAATTCAACAATATATTCAAAGAATTATGACTAAGAGATTTGGGTAAAGAAGACATTATTTTGACAACAAAGGAAAATGGACGATATGACCAAAATTCTAATTACACAGGTCTCAGAATCATGAATAAAGATTGTGATTAGCATCTATTAGAAGTTGTCACAATTAAACAAAGAGGAAAGAAGTCGTATTCACATTAAATCCAAAGAGGAAAATGAAACCCCCAAGACAACATCAACTAGCAAATCGTATAGACCAACATCTGAATATCCAACAATCAGACTTCATATTGCAAACAAACAACCTCTTAAGAGTTCTCATTGAAATCTAAAGAGAAAAATGAAAGGCAGCCTATATTTAGAAGAAAGTAATACACCTGTTCGGCAAGCTTAAAGCTGTGAGTTCGCATGTACTCCATTCCAATATACAAAGTTGGTAAATGGCACCTGGAATAAGAGACCATCAAGATTCAACCTGTAAAAAGACAATTCATAGTGATAAGAGTACTCCCACAACACAATGCATACCATCACTAAACAATAAACAATGAAATTCATTGATCTTTACGACCATAAAACTACTATGACAGTGTGGTTTATTATCACAATAGAAAGACATTACAACAATGCCTTGGGTTGATTTAAGACTATGTTTAATCAACTTACAACATTTCTCAGGAAGAAATATGGAGATCAAATGCAAAGCATTCATCAAAAGTTTATATTGGTAAAACAGTTTATTAATATTAAATCAAAGGAGAAAAAAAAATCTTGGTTGATAACCCATGAAACCCAATTTTTTTAGTGGTAGCGCACTTGAAACAGATTAAGCTGAAGCAACAGAAATTTCATGGATTACATGAAACCTAATAGAAACTTGAGGGACCAAAAAAATTTTTTACCCACATGATTATACACCCAAAGCACACTGTTCTTCAAATTAAACAAGAATTGAATAATATCAAGATGAGCAAAATCAACCAAACCCTACCCTTAAGATATCTTTCAGAGACCAAGAAAGTAAAAAAAAAAAGCCAAAAATGAAATTCTAAAAGTGTTCTGAAACTTGCTCAAAAGCAAGTTAGTGGCTTTGTCCTTGTCCTCATTGCATGAATATGCTGATCCAAGGAAAAGAAAATCAGGAAGGTATAGAAATGAATAAATAATGCTAAAAATTACCCTGGAAACAAACAAGCAGCAGTGCGATAACCCAACATTGCTTGGTCACCCTCTTCTTGAGCAGCAAAAGCATTTCCATAACCTATCCAAGCGGGGGCGAATGTCCCATCAAGATTTGTAGCCTTGCTGTGGTGAATAGAGCCAACAAGAAATTAAATTTCACTAAATAACATTTCAAACCTCATATGAAATCCACAAAGGATATATTTAACAACAGCGACAAATTAACAATGCGTTTACTTGTTTTGAGTATTGTTAAAAAATGAGTCTTGTCTTTTGACAAGTGTGTGTGTCTTGTCTTTTGACAAGTAAATTCTGGTCTCCTTTTGTTATTTCTCTACTGTCTACGGATTCGATCCTTTTCTTTCTTTAATCCATGGCCAACACAAGTAATACTTCGAAATCTGAGATGAGCAACATCTGTGCGCGCCTGCAACTTGACGAGGAGGAGGAGGGTGGTTTGATTGTGGCTGGAGAGGAGATTGATGATCCTGGGGATATCCGTCTTGATTCCAAATTCTGCCTTGTGGGAAGATTTCTCACGAACAAAGTAGTGAACTTTATTGCCATGAAAAATACTATGGCTTCGTTATGGCGTCCTGGGCGTGGTGTTTGTATTAAGGATTTATCTCCCACGCTTTTTCTCTTCCAGTTCTTTCATGAAATTGATGTGAGGAGGGTTCTTGAATCTGGTCCCTGGACCTTTGATCAGCATATTCTTATAATTCGGAGACTTGGGGTAGACGAACAACCGCAGAATATCCCTCTTTTCCACACATATTTCTGGGTTCAAGTGTATAATCTGCCTCTTGGATTTCAGTCCGAGAAAATATTACAGAGTATTGGCAACTTTATTGGTGAATTTTTGGCATCTGATGAACATAATCTTACAGGAGTATGGCGTAATTACATGAGGCTGAGGGTTTCGATTGATGTTAGGAAACCCCTTAAACGACGAATGCGCCTCAAAAGAGCGGGTGGGGAGTGGTTATGGGTAGACTTCAAGTATGAGCGACTGCACAATTTTTGTTTTATCTGTGGCATTTTAGGACACACTAATAAAAATTGCCCCTCAATATATGAAACTGATGCTACCCCTGTTATTAAACCTTATGGCCCTTGGATGAAGGCTCCCAATCGGAGAAGCTCGATGAACACCGGTGACCGTTGGCTCAGATCAGGAGTGTTAGAGATAGATGAGGTGAAATTTGGTAATCCCTCAACTTACGCTGTTGAAATGGCAGTTGACTTGGAAAATGGCGTGAATCATGGGACAGCTGGTCACGGAGACCTTGGGAAGGAAAGTGCTCAAGTCACAATGAATTCTAATATTCTTGTAACAGGCTGTAAGTCAATGCGTGTAGATGGAATTGACGAGGAACTAATAGCTAATCATTCGATGCTTGTGAAGGAAACTGATGTGGAGTATAATTCTGCATTAATTTTAGTTGATGCAAAACGGAGAAGATCAGGAGGTGGGCCTCCTATCAACTTGAATTTAGAAGAGCATGCTGATACTGAGATAATGGAGATGAGTGAGCACTCAAAAAATAGACCAGCGGTGGGCCCTGTATTCTAGGCCCACCGACACCAATGAGTTGTTTAAGTTGGAACTGTCGTAGGTTGGGCCAACCACGGTCAGTTCAAGCTCTTGTTGAGTTGGTCCAGAATAAAAGACCGGATTTTATTTTCTTGATTGAGACATTGTGTTACAGAGATAAGTTAGAAAGCATCAAAATTAGATTAGGTTTTGAGGGTCTGTTTGTGGTGGATAGAAAGGGCCGTAGTGGTGGGCTTGCTATGTTCTGGAAAAATAGTTTTAAAGTTAATTTATTGAAGTTTGGGTGTAATTTTATAGACTTTGCAGTTGAGGATAGTGAAAGGGGCAACTAGAGACTTACTGGTTTCTACGGGTTTCCCGAGTCATTTCGCAGACATGATTCTTGGAATCTTTTCCGGTATTTAGCTTCTACTTCGTCGTTACCATGGGTCTGTCTAGGGGACTTCAATGACCTCCTCAATTTCTCAGAGAAGCACGGCTCTCATGCTCACCCGCAGTGGAAGATAAATGGTTTCAGGGCTGCACTTTCTGATTCGGGCCTCATTGATTTGGGTATGGATGGTTACCAGTTCACGTGGGAAAGGTCACGGGGCACTGAAGCTTGGGTTGAAGAACAGTTAGATCGAGCCCTTGCAAATTCCGCTTGGGTGAATCTTTTCCCGCAAGTGAAGGTTCTGTGTCTTGAAGCTTCGAGTTCAGATCACCTCCCTATCTTTTTGGATGTGTCTCCTGTGGTTTTGAGACGACGGTCTATGAAGTTTCGTTTTGAGAACTCATGGTTTAGAGATCCAGATTGTGCTAATATTGTTGAGAAGAGTTGGTCTATGGTGGGTGGGCTTCCTATTCTCAGTAAAATCTCGGCTTGCAGCTTAGATTTAGTTCGGTGGGGCTATCATCGTACTCGGGATTTCAAAGCTCAAATTAAGGAGTGTAAGGATAAAATGCATCAGCTTAGGGGCAAGCGTGATGCAGTTAGCTTGGCTGATTTTATTGAAGCTCGAGATAGATACAATGAGCTCTTGCATAGCCACGAAGTTTATTGGAAGCAGCGTTCGAAGACGTTTTGGCTTCGAGATGGGGATTCAAATTCAAAGTATTTCCATGCCATGGCCTCGTCAAGGAAGCGTAAGAATACCTTAATCAAGCTTCGCAATCAAGAGGGGCAATGGTGTACTAATCCTGCGGATGTAAATAATTTAATTTGTGAGTATTTCACAACTTTATTTACTGCTAGGATTTGTTCCTATGATGATGTGCTTAATTGTGTGGAATCTAAAATTACTGATGCACAAAATCAATCTCTTTTGGAACCTTTTACTGCTGAAGATGTTCAATCTGCCGTGTTTGATATGCACCCTGATAAATCCCCTGGTCCTGATGGAATGAACCCAACATTTTACCAAAAGTTTTGGAATGTAGTGGGTACTGATATTACTGAGGCGTGTCTTAGGTTCATTCGGGATTGTTCTTTCCCTGAGGGTCTTAATGAGACTTCTATTGTCTTTATTCCTAAGAAGAAACAGATAGAATTTTTAACTGATGTTCGACCAATTTCCTTATGCAATGTCCTCTATAAAATTGTAGCCAAGATGCTTGCTAACCGTATGAAGATGGTTTTAGGATCGATAATTTCCGATTCACAGAGTGCTTTTGTTCCAGGCAGAGCTATTGCTGATAATGTTTTAATCTCGGCTGAGATAATGCACTTTCTCAAACGGAAACGTCAAGGAAAAGAGGGGATTGCTGCATTAAAGATTGACATGTCCAAGGCTTATGATCGGATTGAGTGGGGGTTTTTTAAATCGATTTTACTGAAGTTGGGCTTTGATGTTGTTTGGGTGAATCTTATTATGCTCTGTGTCACTACAGTTACCTATAAGATTACCCGGGGAGAGTTGGAGCTAGGCCCTATCGTGCCAAGTCGAGGTCTTAGACAAGGAGAACTGCTATAGCCATATCTGTTTATCATCTGTGCAGAGGGGCTGAGTTTGCTGATAAATCACTATGAGAGGGCCGGGATGATCCATGGGGCTCGAGTTGCTAGAGGTGCTCCTTTGGTTTCTCACTTCTTTTTTGCTGATGACTGTTTTCTTTTCTTTAAAGCTACTGTCCAGGAGGCTCATCTGGTAAAAAAGGTTTTGGCAACTTATGAAGCAGCTTCGGGGCAGCAAGTGAACTACAATAAATCCTTAATTTCTTTCAGTAGGAATGTGGCAGACGATACTGTTCATAATATATGTCAACAGCTTGGAGTTGTAGCTACTACAGACCATGGTACCTATCTTGGATTACCATCTTATGTTGGGCGCAAGAAGATAGACATTTTCCGATATATAAAGGATAAAGTTTGGCAGAGAATTCAAGGGTGGTCAGAAACTCCTCTCTAGAGCTGGAAAGGAAATCTTAATTAAAACTGTGGCACATGCCATACCTAATTATGCTATGCAAGTTTACCTCCTCCCTCTCGACCTATGCCGGGAACTTGAAAGGATGCTGAATTCTTTTTGGTGGGGCAGTAAAAGATATGGTAGTGGTGGAATTAGGTGGATGCAGTGGGGCAGACTTTGTAAGCCCAAATCTTATGGTGGTATTGGATTTAAACACATCCACAACTTTAATGTTGCTATGCTAGGGAGACAAGGCTGGAGGTTAATTACAAATCCATCTTCGCTGGTGGGCAGATTGTTTAAAGCACGGTATTATCCTAATGCAGACTTCACTCAAGCAAAGATGGGAAGTAATCCGAGTTTTGTATGGAGATCGATTTTGGCTGCTCAGAAGATTTTAATCCAAGGGAGTCGTGTCCAAGTTGGAAGTGGACAGAGCATTACTATTGGCTCGGTTCCTTGGTTGCCTGATCAGGAGAGTGGCTTTATTACAACTAATCTTCCAGCGACGTTAGCATCAGCTCCTGTGAGTAGTCTTATGATTCCTGATCACCGAAGGTGGGATTATGACCTTGTAAAGGATGTGTGTAATAGAAGAGATCGAGACTGCATTCTCCAAATTCCTCTTAGCTCTCGGAGGGATTGTGATACTTGGTATTGGTTCCCCGACGCAAAAGGAGTTTACACTGTTCGGAGTTGTTATAAGTGGATGGATATTATATCGGAACCGCCTGACAGTGGAGTTTGGAATAAGATTTGGAAGCTGGCTGTGCCCGCCAAAATCAAGAATTTTCTTTGGAGAGCTGTGGCAAATGTGGTTCCTACTGCTGATAACCTTCTCAGTCGTCGAGTTGAGGTACACCCTTATTGTTCTATCTGTAATGCATCTCTTGAGACAATTTATCATGTCTTAGTTGATTGTCCTTTTGCCAAACAATGCTGGATGGTTTCTTTGGTTGGTTTTGCTGGAAATTTTGTTACTTTTGGAGCTTGGTTGGATGCTCTATTTACTCGGTGTAGTATTGAGGATAGTTGTCTTGCTGCAATGGTTTGTTGGGGTCTTTGGCAAAATCGGAATACTAAAGTTTGGAGGCATGTAGTAGGCAGAGTGCCTCAAGTGCTCAATAAAGCTGGTCAAGACTTGTTCCAGTGGCAAAGGGCTCGTCAACTGAGTCACTTTACTCAGATGCCAGCAGATTTAACTCTTGGCTCTTTTTGTTGGAAACACCCTCGCGTTGGATGGTTTAAATGCAATGTGGACGCTGCCACTTCCCGTGCTACTACTAGGATTAGCTACGGCACAGTTATCCGGTCTTCTGAGGGTCAATTTCTTGCTGCAAAATGTGGATCTTTGGTTGGCAATTTTGCAGCCCGTGAGGCAGAGGCTTTGGGTGTGCGGGAGGTCTTGAGTTGGCTTAAGAACACCCAGTTTTTTCCTATTATTATTGAGACTGATTGTTTACAAGTGTTTAATGTGTTGATTGATTCCAAGGACTATCAGAATGGATTTGGCCTTATTATTTCGGATTGTAGAGCCTTGGCTCATAGCTTAAAAGAGGTGACTTTCTCTTTTGTAAGGAGATCTGTGAATACCGCTGCCCATGTTGTGGCTAAGGTGGGGTGTTCTTTGTCAGGTCCGGGTGAATGGAGACATGTTCCACCACCCTGGTTATTTTCTCATTTGTCTGTTTAATGAATTTCTTCCTTTCTTCAAAAAATAAAAACAATGCGTTTACTTCCCATGAATCAAAATGAGCAGGAGTTGAAATGGGATGGAATTTGGAACCAAAATAAGAAATGAGAATCATAATAAATTGTTTACTATCGAATTAGCTGAATTTCATTTATGCATTTATTTTATTTCGTAGTCAGATTAGATTATTGAAAGTTATCATGATGCCCTTAGTTAAAATTATATATATTTCACTAACAAAATAAATAAATATATACATGTTTATTATAATATTGAGCGTAATACTATAATTTTCATTATTATTATTATTATTATTATTATTATTAATACTACTACTATTGTTATCATTAAATTTTGTTATTATTATTATTACTACTATTACTATTATTATTAGTTATTTATTTACATAAGGTAAAAAAGAAATATTTATTATTATTATTATTATTACTACTACTAATGTTATCATTAAATTTTTTTTATTATTATTATAACTATTACTACTACTACTACTACTATTATTAATTATTTATTTATATAAGATAAAAAAAATATTTAATTTTCTTTAAGAATAAAAGTGTTAATTTTCCCATTTTCATTCCCACCTCTCTCATGGCAATGGGATTCCAGTACCTCATTTCCAAACTTGTGGGCTCCACCCAAAATCAATCCTCATTTCTTCATGTTTTTAGCAAGTAAACACAATCAATCATTCCCATTCTCCATTCCAATTCTCCAATTCGAGAATTAAATGCGCTCTAAAACTTTTGCGAGGTGGAGCAAGTTCCAATTTTTTCCTTGTGAAAGGGAAATAGTAACAATAATAATAATAAAGAAGAAGAATCAAGCCAAAAAAAGAAAAAGACAAAAATCTTCCCTAACCCAAAAACCATACAATTGAAAATATTATAATCAAGGTAATCAATATTATTGAAGTCCACAAATATTAAACTGCATATATACAATGCATCAGACAGAAAAAAGGCTTTTCAACTTTTTGACAATTACAGAGCCAAGAACACTGTGTGAAGAGAATATTTCTGAAATCTAGTATCGCTGGTTGACAGAATAATAAGCCCTCTAAAAGATCAGTATTGTTTTTCAGACTGTGTGAGAAGGATGGGCTCGAATGGACACTGTCACATCTTTCTTTTTCAATTTCTCTGAATTTGGCTTCTACAACATTCTCTTTGTCATACTGCATAAAACAAAGGGAGACAGGAAAGAAGGAAAGAAATTGTTCACTGCACTCGAACACAGCAAAAAGAATCAACATCACGAAAACATATGGGAAACTTATTATTGAAATGGTTACATTTGGAAGAGCATATGAATTTGCACACAGTTCACCTTTTTTATCAAACATGAGTAGAATGAACAAAGCCATCCATCTTCAAAACCAAATTCCAATGATGAAAGTAAACTTGTTTCTGAAATTCAACAGCAAATCCAATAATTTAAAGTATTAGCCTATTATAACATGTTCCATGAAAAATCCAATGCTAGTTGAACACAGCCAAAGAAATTTTTACCAAAATTAAATTTATATCAACATGTTTGTGTGTGACTATAATTTCATTTATGTGTGTGTGTGTGCGCGTGTGCGCGTGCACACTTATGTAAGAACTATAATTCAAAATGTAAACATTTTCATAATCCACTTCTCTCAGATGAAAGAAACAGATGACTAGGAAAAAACTACATCATTACCTTGCTCGCATGTTAGCATGTGATTTTCTATAAGGCATTCCAAAGCCTGAAAAAGAAATCAAGGTACAGCCATAAAAAAAATCATAAAGAATGAGAATCGATATATCTTATAAGGAACATCCAAATGAGACATCTATGTGATCAGCAGAGGTCAAATTAAAGAAAAGGATTAAAATTCTATTTACAAAAAAAAAAAAGGGACAAGCCTAGCTCAAAAAATCTAGCCCTCTTTTGAGTAATTTTCTAATCCTTGAGAAGGCAACAGTTTCCACAGGTTGTAATATTTTGCATAGAAAGTCATGTCTGAAATTTATGCAGCCACAAAATTCAAGGTAAGGAGTTTTTGAGAACGGGACGCTCCCCCCACCAGCTTATCCCTAGGGGGAAAGGAAAAAAAAAACATTGATAGCGTGTCATGCATACCTCACAGCACAAAGGATCAGCTATGATTGCTGCTTTGTACCTTAAATCATTATGAAAAAATATAGTAAGCCTTTGTATGAACTATAGCGTTTTAGTTCAACATAACTGAGAGAATAGAGAAAAAGGAATTGAACAGAATAGAGCAGATATACTGACAAATGAAAAACCAAAGAGAAGCTAATTAAGGTTATAAAACAATACCATAATAGTTACTAAAGAAAAAGAGTTGAGGGAAGAACCTAACTTACTGAAATACATGCAAGCTTTCAATCAGATAACAAAATGAGGCCACTAATTCAGACAGCATACAACTCTAAAACAAATATCCAGGTGTGTAGGTAACCACATGGAGTGAAGCATAGCTGATCTGTCAATTGAATCTTGTTACATTTGATTTAAAACCACCTTTCTGTACTATTAGTTTTAACCTTCTAAAAATGCTGCACATGAAAGTTAGTAATGGAACAAGATAAAGAGGAAGCAAATAAGTTCCTCTGTTGTTAGAGCTGAATTTAGTAATGAGGTATTGCAGCTAAAATCATCGAGATACAAGTAGGAAGTGTGAACCAATAGAAGACCAGAATTGTGGTTGGAAGCAAAAACAATTCAGGATACAAAAAAAAAAAAAAAGACAATCTCCTTCATGTGGCTGTTAATTTGGCAATCAACCTCTTTGAAAAAGCAGATCAGAACTAATAGCCTTATTGAACTAAACCATCCCAGCATATACTACCATTCCTCTGTCACCAAATGGACTCCAGAAGACATGGGATGTTAACATTTTAAACTGTCTTATCAAAATTATACATTGATTTAATCAAGGAGAGTTTTCTAGACTACCCAATCTATATATAGATAATTCTTAAAGTAGTATCTAAACAAACTCCTTGGCTATTAAACACATATATCAAACATTCATGCATTCAAACAAAATCTGCTCAGTAATGAAATTGAAGATAAATTTACTTATGCCCAACTTAAACAAGTTTATAACAATGTTCAAAATTCTCCCATTAAAACAATAAAGTCATTTCCTTTCTTTAACAGTACGTTAAATTACTACACCTAAGTTACTATAACAGAAGACCGTTAGACAGTATAAGTTGGTATCATTTTGACTGAAAAACTAAGGGAAAATAACCATAAAGCATTTTACAATTAAGCAGAGTGATTTTCATGTAAATTCATTGCAAGAAACTAACCACAGCCGAGCTTGGGCACAATTTCCCAAGGCTTCATATGCTTTGCCTCTCAAAAAGCATATAGCTGAAGAGATCTGTAATAGAAAAAAGAAATATTGGGTCAAGTATACAACAAATGTGCAACAAATTAAAAAATAAAAGGCCAGATAAAATGAGATTACAAACAAAAACTTACATTGATTTCTCCGTCTTCCCCATCTTTATCTAAGTACATGACATTGATATCCTTTGTGTCATAAACATTACCATCTTCATCAACCTTAGCATCACCGAGCATCGACAAACACTAGTCCCACTCCTTCAGTTCCTCCTAATTATACAAAGGACAGACCAGAAATAAATAAGTAAAAGAAAAACTACCCAGTTGTATAAACAAATAAACATTCAAGAAAAAATTGATCAAAATCATTCAGCTCAAAGTCGATAATTTCTCCTTAATTGCTCAAAATCTAGTTTTCATTTTCTTAAAACACACAACACATGCAAATTTGCTAGAGCAATTCAATTTCCAAATATTTTTCATTGAAATTCTTTTGTTCTAAAATAAAACGAACACGAATTTCAAGTTAAAATTTTCAAAATTTCCCTTTTTCATAACATTAAAAAAAAACTAAAAACGCAAAAAGCACAAATCCCAAAATCTGAAAGTCAAATTTTCTAATGCAATCAAAAAACAGAACTTTACCTGACACTTACCAGCCAAGTAACGAAATCGGAGGTCACGGGGCACAATTTTTGAGGCGTTAAGGAGGTGAAATGGACGGCGGTAGTGGCGGCCAAGGAACAGAGCCTGAGCCTGCATGTACACGCCAGTAGGGTCATTGGTCAAAGCGGCGATTTTATCGGCGAAGAAAATGGCCGACGAGTACAAATGCTTACTCACACAGTCGCGAACCAATCCTCGAAGTTTCTCTATTTCTTCTTTTTTTTCATTATGAAATTGGAGATCTAAGGGAATGTTTGGTTCTCGAGAAAGTGACTTCGTTAAGAGGGAAAAATGAGGGTTTTGTTTGGAATGGGGGGTTTTGGAGAGTGAAGGGAACGACCGAGAGAGTGTGATTGAGCGGGAGCTGGTTTTGTTGAATTTATATTTGGGCTAGGCCCATGGACCGTTTTTTATTTTTTTTTTATAGATTAGAGGGTTTTAAATAAAACTAACAAAATAGGTCATTAAGCCACTCATATTGTGTCAATTTTGTGTTAAATTTATGTTGGTTAAAACACGACTTATTTAATAGTCATGTTAAAATATTAAAACTTGAACTTGATACGAAAAATAAAATGTTAAAATATTAAAACTTGAACTCGATACGAAAAATAAAATAGTAACTTGATACGCTCTTTTAATAATTAGGTAGTTGTGTCATCTAACATGATATAACCTAAAAATTCACTGAATACCTATTTAAATTCTAACACGATTTACATCAAATACTACACACTCATTTGATGCAAATACAACATGTATGAACCATTGAAGTTTTAAATCTATCAAGAATTTTACAAAATAGAACATCAAATATATGTTCATCTAGAATCATGACCAAATTTTGAGTTTTAATGATAAGATTCAATAAATTAATTTAGAATTGAAAATATAAGTATATTTTAATGCAAATATGAATTAGTTTGGGTTAACTATTTAATAATCACGTCATTGACCAAGTAAATGCATTGAAAAATTGAATTCTAGCCTGACACGGGAAACAATTGGGTTGACTTAGACCAAATTCATTTAATAATCATGTCAATTTTCATGATAGATACATATTTATTCATGTTGTATTTGTATAGAGTAAACCAGTCATGTTAAATTTTTTCAGCTTTAATTTTATTTCATCAGAAAATGACTACTTATTATTAGACCAGTGTTTAACAAACATTGTTATGATTCGACCAAATACCCTTATTTATTAAGCATTTCATCATTATCAAATTTTCATGGATTTTTGTAATTAAATGTACCACTTAGAAAAATAGTAAAATATTAGTACATGGAGTGAGCTAAGTAAAGTATCGTCGAGTAAGTCGAATAAATTGTTTTAGTAGTCAATTAAGTATAACTAAATCACCTACGCTCAAGTAAGTCGAGTATTGTTGAATACTCAAGTAAATCTAGTGGTGAAGTTAGAGCATCTCCAAAAAAATCTTCAAATAAGATTTTATTACTTATTTGAAGAGTTACATCAGTATTTAAGACTTCAAAAGATACTCTAATTAAGATTTTTCAAATAAGAAATAATTCTCTCTCTTTAATTTGTAGAGTTACTTTCTCTCTCTTCAATTTATATTTTATTACTTTTTATTGGAGAGAGAGAGAGAGAGAAATGCTTTAATTACCATTTATTTTTCCTTTGAAAAAATATTTATTTGATTAAAATAATATTAACTTATTTCTATTTAAAGAGTCTTTTGGAGAATAACATATTTTTTCACTCTCCTTTTTACCACATAGGTAAGCAAATAAATATTTGAAGAGTAAAATTAATAGAACTTTTTGGAGATACTCTTAGGATTTTGGTTTTGGGGCCTAATGAAGAAACTATATACTTGAGTAGGCTACAGTGTTAGCCTAAAGGGCTACCCATAATGTAATTTTGATGATAACAAACATGTGTTAAGTGATTTAATAAATATTGTATTTCACATTTTTACTAGTTTTTTAAGGATAATATTTATGCAAGTGAATCAAGTTCAAGACACTCAACGGACAACGGCAAAATCAAGAATAAAGTTTAGAGCTCAACGGACAAATTATTGTGACAAATTCTTGTAAAATCGGTATGATTTAATTGATATATGATTTAGCATTTGAGAAACTCAAGAGTTTATTTAAATAATTACCTTTCATAAACTAAAAGGTTTTATATTTATAAGATAAAGTATTTTGTGGATTTGAGTAATTTGGACTAAAATGAAAAAGTTTTGCAATCTTTTATTTTATTAAGTATTGTTTTGAATTTCGAATTTAGATTTATTTGTAAATATTTGAAATATTTTGGGTCATATTACAATTTAAGAAAGTTTGAGGACCAAAACGTAATCCAAACAATTGAAATAAAAAATTGGACAGAGAGTGAGCGGCTAACCGCTTGAGGAAAGTCTCATATTTTCAAATTTTGGACTAAATTGAAAAGATTTGAGAACTTTAAAATTTATGGGTATTATTTTAAATTTTGAAAAGGACCTTTTTTAAAAATGTTATTATATACTAGGTCATATCATAATTACAATAAGATTTAGGAATGACATGTATTATTTAGAAATTCTGAAATTAGACTTATTTGCAAAGTTTTATGACATGTTAGGCTATAATATAATTATAGAAAGTTTTGGTCACAAATGTAATTTAATGAACAATGATACTGTAGCAAAATTCAAATTTAATGGTAACATCATTGTTCTGGAGCGGCTAGTTGGATAAATCAAGCGGCTAACCGCTTGAGCGCTGGAATTTGCCTATAACGGTTAGTTTTCGGGCTTTAGTTATAAAACCTTAACTCCATCTTCATTTTCAAGACTAATGTAAGCATAAATAAGATCATATAACACATATTGAGGTTCTATTTCGTAAATCATCATTTATTGAATCATTATTATGCTATTATTTGCAAATCCACTCTTAAAGAGAGTTTTTGTTGTAATTGTTCATTTCTCATCAAATTGTAAGTGTACAAGTGTGAGAAACACTTAGGGTGAATAGATTGGGGAGATAATCTCTTGATTGTAAAGGTTCATTGACACATTGGAAGTTAATTGTAAGAACTTAAGGATTTGGGAGGCTTTGATAGTGAAATCCTCGAGTTTGGTTGGCTTGGAGGCGTGGACGTAAGCGGGGATTGCCGAACCACGTAAAAATTGTTGTGTTTGCTTTCTTTTCCCTTACTCTTTTATTATTGTACTTACTCTTTTAGTATTGTGCTTTAATGAATTTATTGTTTTTGCATTTGATTAAGGCAATACATTAAATTGTTGTGCGAATTATTTAGCGTAAGTTTTAAAATCTCAATTCACCCCCCTCTTGGGTTGCATAACTTACATTTCATACAGTATAGAATCACTAAAATTGAGAGGGCCAAACACAATGACCAAAACCATAAATTTGAGTAGGCGGTAACATAAAATCAACTTGTAAAATTATAGGGGTCAAAACATAAAATACAAATAACATTGCTAATGTTACTACTTATTATTATGTGTCTTTTTTCTTGATTTCTTTCTTTATTATTATTATTGGTATGTTGCCTCAAGGCACCCTAGGCTTTAGATGCGGTGCCATTTTAGCAGGGGCTAAAACCCTTTTTCAATTTTTTAATTTTTTTAAAATTTGTTTTAATATTTGTCCTATTTTTATTTGATTTACCATAATGCCCTTGTTAAAATTTAAAAACAAGTAAAATATTAAATATTCTTTTTAACACTTTGAACCCATAAAGAAAGATTGTTGCATTATGGCACTTGAAATTCAACTTGATGATTATATTATGAATGTGGGTTTTGACAACATTTTTAAGATTAAAAGAGACTAGTGAGTTAGCAAGAAAAATGGTTGAGATAATGGATAGTTGGATTCATTAATTTATATGTTGGTAATATTAGCAATGATTTTATCAGGTAACACAACTAAATTAGAAAGGGTATTTTCAGCTATGAATTTTCTGAAAAATCTTCCACAAAATCATATGGGAAACCAATTGTTGAATGATAGTTTTATTGTATACGTAGAAAAAAATATGTTTGTAGTAATGATAATGAGGTTATTCTTCAATATTTTTAACATATGAAAATACATGAGAACAATTATAATTGTATTGAATTAATGGCCTATTTGGGATTGCTTTTGAGAGACTTAAAAGTGATTTTAAAAGCTAAACTTTAATTTTACTGTTTGGTAGATTTTTTTTTTTTTAAATCACTTTCGGTAAAATCACTCTATCTTATTAACAGCATATTTTGGAAAGCAAAAAAGAAGTAGGCTTTCAAAATCTAATTTTCAGGATAAGTTTTCTAATTAATAAAATTCCATATATATCCTTACATATATTATAAAAATCTAAAATTATCCTTATTCAATTAGGAAATAAAATTATTAAATCTAGAGATTATTATTATTACTAATTATATTGAGATAAAAAATAATTAATAAAACAAAGATAATTATTTTAGTTTTCAATTACTAATATACATAATAAAAAATATTATATGTATGTATTTATATCTATATAATATATTTTATTTAATATTATGTCCATTTTAATCATTTAAACTCTTATAATAGTTCAACAATGAGATTTACAAAAGCACTTTTAAGAAGAAATTTTGTCAAACGTTTAACTAATTCCATTCACAACTTATTATTTTTACAGCGCAAGTAACAACAATTATTTTAAAAGTTATAAGATTGCCAAACTAGCCCTAAATATTTTAATATTTGTTATTTATTGACCATTTTTTTAATTATGTTAGTGTTTGAACTTAGGCACCCCTGTTAAATTAAATTCCTGACACCTCGGCTGCCAGGCGTATACATAGTTCGCCACTGACTATGGTCAAGTAATTATAATCAAGGGTACTATTACAGTTTTTCGATATGTGTTGCAATTGTAAACCTATTGGGACACAAATATTTGCTGCAAGTTTTTGCAAATTCATGGTAATTATTACATTTGTAAAAGTTAGAACTCACGGATCTTAGGTTGATAGTTTGTTTGGCTAGCAGGAAAGTGACGGAAAGAAGAAAGAAAAGTAACTAAATCGGAGAAAATTTTATTGATATGAATTATATGAATTACATTTAGCTCGTAGCAAACTTATATTGTTGATCAACAGTAATAACAACCTTTTGTACAACTGTAATACATCTATTGGCTAAACTAAAACTAATTACAACAACTTAACTAATTTGTCCAGCTCAGCAATCCTTGTCGCACAAATCTCAGCCACTGGTCTACTGCTGTTGATTAAGCATCTTAACACTCCTCCTCAAGCTTAACGGTCATGAAACAACATTAAGCTTGTCCTACAGTAATTAAAAAAGCAGTAAGCCATAGGCTTTGTAAGCACATCTGCAATATTCCATTCACTAGGCACATACTTGATTTCCACTTGTTTATTTGTCACATTCTCTCTTATGAAATGTACATATAATTCTATGTGCTTGGTTTTAGCATGATATACTGGATTTGTTGCCAATGCAGCAGTACCATTGTTGTCACACCAGATTATTGGTGTTTGATTATATTAAGTTCACCAAGCAAAGCCTGAACCCAAACGATTTCTGCACATGTTGTTGATAATGCTCTATATTTTGATTATGTGCTAGATCTAGCTATTGTTTGTTGCTTCTCAGAAGACCATGAAATAAGATTTTGCCCAAGATAAACACAATATGCTCCAACTGATTTCCTGTCATCAACATCACATGCCCAATCTGCATCAGTATATGCAGTTAAGACAACACCACCACCTGGTTTAAATAGCAAGCCATAATCCTCAGTTGCCTTTAAGTATCTTAGAATTCTCTTACAAGCAGTCCAGTACTTCTCTGTAGATGCAGCAAGAAATTGACTCAACTTGTTTACTGAGAAAGCAAGTTCTGGCCTTGTGAGTACCAAATACTACAATGCACCTATTATGCTTTTATATTCAGTAACATTAACAATCAAATTATCTTCATTTCTTGCTCTTCTTAGTTTCTGTCCTGTACTCATTGGAGTACCACTTTCTCTGCAGTTTTTGTGAGCAAATCTCTTACATATTTGGCCTGTGAGAGATGTAAGTTGTCCTTTGTACCTTGAGTAACTTCAATACCAAGGAAGTAATTGAATTCTCCAAGGTCTTTTAAAGCAAAAGTATCTCCAAGATATTTGATGAACCTTTCAATCACTGTATTATTATCTACAGTAATAAGAATTTCATCCACATATACCAACACAACTACAATACCTCCAAGTTCATGTTTAAAGAATAAAGATGAATCTGTTCTTGAGTTCTGAAACCCCCACTTCAACAATGCTTTCCTTAACCGATCAAACCAGGCTCTAGGAGCCTGTTTTAGACCATAAAGAGCCTTAAGCAATTACAAACATGACCAGATGAAGGCTAGACAAATCCCTCAGGTTGAAACATGTAAACATCTTCATTGAGCTGCCCATTAAGGAAAGCATTGTTGATGTCTATCTGCCTTATTTTCCAGCTCTTCATAACAGCAAGACTAAGTACAATTCTCATAGTAGATTGCTTAACCACTAGACTAAAATTCCCAAAGTAATCAATACCAGGGGTTTGATGAAACCCATTTGCAACCAAACGAGCTTTGTACTCAGAGATAGAGCCATCTGCATTATACTTAATGCGAAACACCCATTTACAACCAACAACTTTAGTAGCTTGAGAGGCTGGAACAAGAACCCAAGTTTCATTTTTCATGAGTGCATCATACTCAGCCTGCATTGCTGCTTTCCATTTAGGATTGGAGAGAGCTTGAGAAATTGTAGCAGGTTCATGTTCTTCAAGAACAGAAGAATATGCAAGAAACTTTGGCTTAAATATTCCTGCTTTTGCTCTTGTAACCATTGGATGAGTTGGCAGTGGTACATGAGCAGGGACAGAAGGCTGTGGAATAGGCACAATAGATGTAGAAGAAGAAGAGTGTTGGGAATTATGGGACATATTGTGATAAGGATCAGGGAAATATGGATTTGGAGGTAAAGGTGATGATGATGAAGAACTAGAGGAAGAAGAGGAAGCTGGAACTGCATGGAGCTAAAGCTGTTGTACAGTGTTGTCACTTGAGCCTGAAGGATCATGTATCAGAACTAACACAGAAGAAGTTTTAAACATAGGATGTCTATACTCGGAAACAGAGGTAGAAGATTGCTTAGAGAATTGAGGATCAGTAGAGAAAAGAAATTTTGATTCGTAAAACACCACATGCCTAGCAACAAAGATAACCCCTTTTGAGAACAGGATGAAGGAAAAAAAATGATTATTTTGTTTTAGGGTTTGGTTTTGACTATAATAGTTGATTTATTGACTTATTGGTATTGGAAAATCAGAAGAATTTTTAATTCTAATTCTAGATTTGCAATGTTGTAAATGCGAATGATTAAATGGAGAAAATCGGGCTGAATTTTGAAGAGAAGGGAAGAAGAATGGGAAAATAAATTTACAATTGTACTTGTAAATAGGGAAAAAGACTAACACACTCACAACGTTTAGACAGATGGATAAAAGTCCCTCTAATATTTCGAAAAAAACATCCACACCCTCGTTCATCAACGGAAACTGTTACTTTTAACAGAAATTATAATTTTAATATATAATTACCGTTATACCCTTCTAGCACATAAAAAAATAGTTGTTAATTGTCCAATTTGTCCATATATTGTTAATAAAATTATAAATATATTCTCATTGCCCAATTTCTTTATTTAAATTTTTATCAAATTCTCTCTTCAAGCTAAATAAATTTAATTTATAGAGGTCGAAATCAACACGTAAGGAACCGAAGAATTTTGATTGAGCTTGTCAAAATACAGGCTTTCTCAATTGGTTGCCCGCACTTGGATTTCGTGAACAAATGACGAAGGAACGTGACTGAATTTGAGAACAGGATGAAGGAAAAAAAATGATAATTTTAGTGTCAATCAGGTAACTTTAAAGCACTCAGTGGATTTCAACAAATGAGGAAACAAAGTACTAAAATAAATTAACAATGTAAACCGTATAATATAGATGAAGAGGAAGCAGCACCTGTACTTGTACAATAAAGCCGTTTGCTGTTTGTTGTTTGTTTTTCTTCATGTGTAGGCTTTCACCCTATTGCCGGAAGCATACTTATATATTGCCGTAAGTATTTTGAATCAGCTTTTCTTCTAACAGACTTTTATAGGTACAATTTTAAGTAGCCTGTGGGAGCATCAAAAGCCCAATGATATTGATATTTCATATGTTCATACAAATTTGTTAAGAATATGTTGAGTCAGCTAATTGATGTCAGAAAATTGTTAAGTAGAGTAATGAATCAGATGCCACGCTGGACAAGATGCTGGAAGCTACTGGAAGATTGTTATGCAAGCTGTTCAAAGTTTGTTATTAGTTTGTTATTTCCCACCAAAATGTTATGGTGAATATCAGAGACTTTGTATATGATTCTGTTACACTTGGAAAGTTCCAGATGCTACTATATATATATAGTGTATTGTAATCTCATTTCACTGTATCAATCATAACGAATTCAATTTCTGTTTTTCCTCTCTAAGTCAATAAATTTTCCTTCATTTTCTTATCAGCCAAACAAGCATATAGTTTTAATTAAATTAACATCATTATATTCACAGTCACGAACGTGAACAATACAACTATCAGATACAACAAGAGTAATTAATGTTACATTGAAACATGCAAGACCTTACAAAATGAAGCAAAAGCAAACGAACATAATTCAGAAAATACAGTACAGAAAAGCACATCTTCTTACACAAAACAAAACCAGCAATATTACTTCAGAGGAAGTGTTTAACTAAAACACTTGTCCATGGCAGAGAACATCAACAGACCAACGGACATGTGTTTTGTCCTTGGCAGCATATTGGCATTATAGCTATTTTTCATCTTCGTTCATCTTATTGCGGAAGCTTCCGTAATGTTTGAAAACGGAGCCCAAAACTTGTGTAATCCAGAAGCTTCGTCTAAATCGAACCTTGGAGAAGTCCAGTTGTACAAATAAAAAAATCCGAAAGACGATAAGCATTAAGAATGAGGCAAGTAGCGACAACGGGGTTCTGCCAACCACTAACAGGCAAAAGCAAATAACTAGAGGATATACCAGAGTAGCTGCGGAGCCATACGGAAGGTGATAATTAATCACCAGCATAGATATACAAAATGCTGTAATATTTGAAAATGCAAAAAGTGAGGAGATCGTATCACTGACGGCATCGCCATAAAATTTCCCGTGAGCGAATCAAATCTTGTCACTTGTTGGGATGCTGCTGCTGGTTCCATTGCTCCGATAAATGGCGGTTGCATTTGCTCTTCCTGATGGTGTTACATATGCCCATGCTGATGCCGATGTCGATGTCGGCGCTGATTGTGATCCAAAATTGGCAACAGAGTTGCTGGTTCCAGTTGACTTATTTCCCTGAAGATCGTCAGCCAGGGTAAGCGCTGCTTGGAATGTGGCTGTCGCGATTAGTACAGCAACCACAAGTAGTGCGTTTCGATTTTCATCCGTAGTGCCATGTGATGAGCGGAGTTAGAAAAGAGTCCAAGTCAGATGCCACATAATCGTGTGAAGCTGTCAAGCAATAACCTTGGACACAAAGCAAGAATCTGTATTCAAGGAAGGAGATCAACGAAATTGTAAATATGAGGAGATTGAAAATATTGTATAATTAAATGGTGATTCTTGCCATGTAAACACTTACCATGTAAAGTATCTAGCCCTGCATATAAATAGTAGAGCTCTGTACAAAGAACACATACCGCAATAAAAAGCTATTCCTTTAAGAAATTTATCTTAGTATCAGAGCGGGTAAGTCGAAATAATGGCTTCATCTAGTTTTGTTAATACCACCAATTCCGCCACCCATACAATACCACAAACCAATCCCACCACCTTCAATTTCACCGTCCCAATCAAGCTAGATAGACAAAATTACCTGATGTGGAAATCTCAAGTCCTGCCCTCAATCCGTGGCAATGAACTTGAAGGCTTCATAAACAGCACAAAACCTTGCCCAAACAAATTTCTGGTAGTTGCTGTAGATGACCAAACTGCAGAAACGACTGTAAATCCAGAATATGCACTTTGGAAGAAACAGGACCAACTTCTTCTTAGTTGGCTGCTGTCTTCAATGAATGAAAGTGTCTTAAGTTCAGTCATCAGTTGCACCACTTCTTATGAAGTTTGGAATGCACTGGAAAGGCTTTTCTCCTCTCAGTCAAAAGCTCGAATCCTACAACTTAGGATGCAGCTTCAAACTCAGAAAAAGGGGTCTATGACTGTTAGTGATTTTTATTCCAAAATGAAAAACTTTGCTGACAATCTCACCGCCTCAGGAAATCCCATCACAGAAGAAGACTTAGTTCTCTATATTCTTGCAGGCTTGGGATCAGAATATGACCCTGTAGTGGTTAATATAACAGCAAGATCAGACACACTACCTCTTCAAGAAGTGTATTCACTTCTCTTGAACCATGAAAGCAGACTTGATCAGCTGCATACTGCTGCCAACATAGCTTCTGATGGGAACATATCAGCAAACTATGCTCAATCTACTCAAAACCAAAGAAAATACAATAGTGGAAGAGGAAACAATCCAAGAGGTAGAGGCAGAGCAAAAACACCACAAACATCTGGCAGAGGAAAATCAAAGCCAACTTGCCAAATTTGTGGAAAGGTAGGACACACTGCATTCGATTGCTGGCATCGCTTTAAAGAAGACTACGAGCCACAAAGCAATGAGAAAAACCAGAGTCAAGCCACGGCTAATGTTGCAAAGATTGATTCGGAAAATGATCAAGGTTGGTACCTGGATAGTGGTGCTACAAACCATGTCACATATCAGATTGAAAACCTTGAAACGAAATTTGAATACAAGGGAAGTGACAAACTTATGGTTGGTAATGGTCATAAGTTAAAAATAAATTATATTGGTAGATCCTCATTACATGTCCCATGTCAGAAGCCAATTATTTTAAAAGATGTTTTGCATGTCCCTCATATTACAAAAAATCTCCTTAGCATCTCTAAATTATTATCTGACAATGACTTGTTTGTTGTTTTCAAGAAAAATACTTGCCTTATACAGGACAAGATGAGGAAGAAAGTCTTGCTTCAAGGAACGGCTGATGGAGGATTGTATCTGTTGGAAACATCCTGCAAGACACCTGAATCTAGAGTCAAAAGTCCCCTTGCAACTTCTCTTTTTGCTGCTTTAAATAAGCCTGTGTTGTCACACAGCGAATCAGAGTCTTCTAAGAGTCGAAGTCTAGAATCAACTTGTAATGGAGTCAATAAAATAGATACATTACATCAAAGATTTGGTCACCCTAGTGTTCAAACATTAAATGACATATTAATGTCATGTGATGTATCTAGTAACATCAATAAAATTTCCGTTCCTCAATTTTGTGTAGCATGCCAATATGGAAAAAGTCATAGACTAAGCCATACAAACTCAGCAACAAAAACAAATGAACCACTGGAATTATTGCATCTTGACCTCTGGGGACCATCACCAATAGCCTCTGGAAACAACTATAGGTACTACCTAAGCATTGTAGATGACTATTCCAGATTTACATGGATTTATCCATTGGCTGCCCAATCAGAAACCTTTTCCACCTTCCAAGTATTTAAGAAAATGATTGAAACCCAACTTGAAAAGAAAATTAAAACCTTGCAAACAGATTGGGGGGGTGAATTCAGATCCTTCGTACCATTTCTCAAAGAAAATGGAATTTTATTTAGGCATTCATGTCCTCACTCTCATCACCAAAATGGAAGGGTGGAAAGAAAACATAGGCATATAGTAGAAATCGGCCTAACCTTACTACCACAAGCCTCAATACCTACAAAGTATTGGTGGCAAGCCTTTGAAACAGCCACATTCTTAATAAATAGGATGCCGACATTAGTACTCAATCGAAAATCCCCATATGAGATAATCTATCATCAAAAGCCTGATTACAAATTCATGAAGGATTTCGGTTGTGCATGTTTTCCCCACTTAAGGCCATACAATTCACATAAATTAGATTTTCGCACTGCTAAATGTGTGTTTATAGGATATAGCTCTCAACACAAAGGATACTTGTGCTTACACAGTAGTGGGAGAGTTTATATAGCAATAAATGTGGTCTTTAATGAGTTTGAATTTCCATTTCAAAATGACAAAGCTTTTCAACCTACTGAGAAAAATACAGCTGTGTGTCCATATTATACTCAAATCCTAACAGTGCCACAGGTTTCTACTTCAGGATGTGTCTCAGCTACATCTCCACCAGCAGTCGTTCAAGAAGCAGGCTCCAACCTTCACTGTCCAACAGACAGAGAGCTCCACATCCTTTCACCAAACCAAGAGACCAACACTACAGAACCTAAAACACCAGAACCAGTCATGACAAACTCAGAAACAACAGCAAAAAAGTACCCAAAACACTGTAGCTACAGAGTCAACAAGCCAGCCACAAACACTTCCCCCCAGTCACCCTATGATCACAAGAGCCAAGTCTGGGATATATAAACCCAAAATTTACACAGCAAAAAGATTAGCAAGAGAGAAAATTGACACTCCAGCAAGTGTAGAAGAGGCGTTGAAAAATAAAAAATGGGAGACAACCATGAGGGAAGAGTTTGAAGCACTTCAGAAAAACAGAACCTGGGAATTGGTTCCACCCTTTCAGGATCAAAAGGTAATAGGAAATAAATGGGTTTACAAGGTGAAGTATAATTCAGATGGCACTATAGCAAGGTATAAAGCGAGACTTGTGGCTAAAGGGTTTCATCAAACAGCGGGCATCGATTTTAACGAAACTTTCAGTCCAGTGGCCAAATCACCAACTATTAGAATTGTGTTGAACCTAGCTATTATGAACAACTGGGATATCAAACAAGTGGACGTGAATAATGCATTCTTGCATGGTGAACTATGTGAAAAAGTTTTTATAAGACAACCGCAAGGCTTCGAGGACAAAAGAAAGCCACAATATGTTTGCAAGTTAAAAAAGGCACTCTATGGTCTCAAACAGGCTCCAAGGGCCTGGTATAATAAGCTCAGTTCAGCCTTTAAAGACTGGGGGTTCAAAAACTCAATATCAGACACCTCACTATTCTTTATGAACAAAGATGGAGATACAGTGCTGCTACTTGTGTATGTAGATGACATACTACTCACAGGAAGTAATAGCAGGATAATTGACGACGTGATTCAGAAGCTGAACAAAAGCTTCTCTCTGAAGGATCTTGGCTCGCTAAAATACTTCTTGGGAATTGAAGTAGAAAGGACTGCTGAGGGAATGCATCTATCGCAAGGGAAATACATCACTGACCTCCTACAACGAATAGGAATGGAAAATTGCAAAAGCTTGCCTACACCAATGAGCACAAGTACCAAGCTGAGAAAGGAAGGAGGGAAAGCCTTCAGTGACAATACCTTGTACAGGAGTGTAATTGGAGGCCTACAATATGCTACCTTAACAAGGCCTGAAATAACATATGCAGTGAACACACTAAGCCAATATTTAGAAGCACCTAAACAAACTCATTGGGAGGGGTGTAAGAGAATTCTCAGATACTTGAAAGGAACCTTAAATTATGGCCTACACTTCACACCAAAAGGAAAACCAGGACTGATGTGTTTCACTGATGCAGATTAGGCAAGTGATCAAGATGACAGACGGTCTACTGGTGGTTACTGCACCTTCCTTGGTGGGAATCTAGTCTCATGGAGATCGAAAAAACAGAAGGTGGTGGCACGCTCAAGCACCGAATCAGAATATAGGTCCCTTGCCGATACAAGTGCTGAAATCACGTGGATATGTTCTTTGCTAGGAGAACTTGGAATGAAGCCAAAACAAAGACCAGTAATCTGGTGTGATAACACAAGTGCAGCATCCCTTGCCAGCAATCCAATATTTCATGCCCGAACTAAACACATAGAAATTGATGTACATTTCGTCAGAGAAAAAATTGCAAATGGTGAACAAGAAGTGAGATATGTACCGACAAAGGAACAAGTGGCAGATGTTTTGACAAAACCCTTGAGCTGTGATCGTTTCAGATTTTTAAGAGACAAGCTTAAAGTCTCAAACAGACAGTTAAGCTTGAAGGGGGGAGTTAGAAAAGAGTCCAAGTCAGATGCCACATAATCGTGTGAAGCTGTCAAGCAATAACCTTGGACACAAAGCAAGAATCTGTATTCAAGGAAGGAGATCAACGAGATTGTAAATATGAGGAGATTGAAAATATTGTATAATTAAACGGTGATTCTTGCCATGTAAACACTTACCATGTAAAGTATCTAGCCCTGCATATAAATAGCAGAGCTCTGTACAAAGGACACATACCGCAATAAAAAGCTATTCCTTTAAGAAATTTATCTAGCGGTAAAAGAGCAAAAGCACCTTTCGACGCCATGTTAAACCTTGTTTTAAGTAATATGCAACGTCCCTACGAGGAGGAAGGAAGGACCCTTGTCTACCGCCAGCTTTGCGCACCATGCGTCTTACTTCTTTAAATTCAGGTTTCCCTCCCAAATGTTCTTCTACCATGTCCAAGGGTGTCTTATTGTCTAAGTTCCGGGCATTTATTTGATCACGTGCTCTTTTAACTAGTAGCCTCACCAACTGCAAGTATATATTTATATATGCATGCAATTAATAATCATGAAAATATAGGGACTAACTGAAGTAAAATTTAAAAACGTTTCATGTCTTTATTTGACTTTTGGAGATTGTGATATGCAATAAAGTGTTGCCTTCATCGTCCGTCCAGTTAAGGATATCCTCCATGCCCACATATCGAAGCCATCCTAGCATGCACTCAACGGCCTCCAACTGGTCATTTTTTGCAGCAACATGCAAAGCAGTCTCTTAACGGATTGTCACCTCTGTGATGGACTCAGGGCAAGCCTCTAGAAGTTTGCATAGAAGATCGACATTTCCTTTCTCAGCAATATAGTGTAGAGGCGTTACACCCTCCCTTCCTTGGACACGAACAAGATTTCTGTCCACATCTATGAGCCGACGCACCATTTGGGTCTGTTTCTTTTCCTTAAGATGCTCGTGATCAAGTACATATTGGTTTTGCTTCTGCAAAGCAAGATGCAGAGAACTAAATCCATATTGGTTTTGCTTTCTCGCAAATGATGGCTTTAACCTCATTATCTCCAGGGCAAAGTTGACGTGCCCCATTGATGCTGCTATATGTAAAGGAGTATCCACGAATGGTACTTGGTCTATCTGATCTAAAAGATATGCGTCCTCCCATATTAATTCATACAAGGCATCAACATTTCCTGTTTTAGCAGCCTCGTTCAGCCTCTGATCCTTACTTCTGAAGGACATTAAACAATTTTTGAGATGTACATAATATGAAAATGCCATATTGTTTTTAAAAAGATAATCGATAAATGGACTGTAATTTAGTAAAAGAGCAGTGTTCCTGTTACCTCGATAAATGTCTATCCTTGTCGGTAATAGGAAGTGAAGTTGCCTCTAGTGCTCCAGCTTCCCGCAGCATTGCCGCAATCTCTTGGTTTTCTGATTTAGTTTGATCAAGTAATGAAATATCTAAAGGTGTCAAACCTTCCGAATTCCGGGCATTTGTATCAACTTTGCAATTCAATAAACACCTGACAATCTGCTTTGGATAAACAAATTCATCAATTTAGACATCATTCAACTGAATTTTATTTGTGACCAGATAGATATAGTCCTTCCCTAATAAAAAATTTTAATAAAATAAGAATGCAAATAAAATTAAAAAAAACACATATTTCAATATATTGAAAATTGCTTTTTTTTTTTAGTGATATCCTTACTTTGTTAAACTACTTTTTTTTTTAATTTATTAGTGATATCTTTACTTTGTTAAAATGAAGATAAGGTCATTAATTAGATACTATATATATAAATATAGTTATTCTCTAATGTGAATACTCTCTTTTTTTTTTCTCATACGAACACTCTATTAACTTATATGCAGGCATGCTATTAAAATACACGGCTTTATAATGAATTAAACATTGACTCTATTAAATCACATAATTTAATAGCATGTCTGCATTAAAAATAATGAAGTGCCTGCACCTCATTGAAAAATTTCTATATATATGTGTGTGGATTCGAGCTTGCCTGGACTTGACTTTTGGATGTTGCTATGTGTAACAAAGTGTTGCCATCCCTATCCTTCAAGTTGAGGATTCTTTGATTGTATTGTTGAGCTTCTTCAGGGCCAAGCCACGGTGGTCGTACTGTTGTTAAGGCTTGATCAAAAGCTTCGACCTTATCGTTTTTCAAAGCAATATGAAGAGCAGTCTCGCCTTTATTCGTCACATCTTCAAGAGATTTCGGACAAGCAGACAAAAATTCCCTCAGCAGATGGATGTCTCCTTTTTCAGACACGAAATGCAAAGGAGTGATGCCTTCTCTTCCTTGGACACGAACAAGGTCCAGATCAATATCTATCAGCTGAAGCACTAACTGAGTTTGATCATTTTGCAAAGCTAAATGCACCGGAGAGAAGCCATCTTGGTTTAGCTTCCTGGCAAATGATGGCTTTAGTCTGATAATCTCCATGGACCATTCAACATTTCCATCCCTTGCAGCAGCATGCAAAGGAGTATCGACAAAAGGTTTCTCGTCGAAGTTGTCCAAAAAATATCGATCATGTTGAATTAGCTCATACAAAGCATCGACATCCCTCACTTGAGCAGCGGACTCCATCACCGAAATTAACACTACGAAGGTGACACTTCAATGATCAAATATTCTTTGAACGACAGAGAGGAAACTGGAAAGCTTTAACAACTGAACAAGAAGAGCAATTGAAGAAACCCAGCAAGAAATCATATGCTCAGGAAGCAATTTTTTTCAAAAGATTCAATATATATATATATATAGCTTCAACGAAAATTCTTTTTAGAAAGTGAGGACTAGGAACAAAATCAATTTTCTTCATGTTTTGTGATTGACTCTATGAGGTTTGCCTTAAATAAGAGTGAGATATGTTTACCAAAAGGGGAAAGAATAGATATACATCATAATTTGGAGAATTCGTGACGTAGAAATCATGACGTAGACTCGAAAATTGATTCGGATGTATGAACATCAATATCAATGGTCCTTCGTGTGTATTATGCTATTTATTAATAAAAGGTACTTTAAGAAATAATAAATTGATGGATATTTTAAAATATATTTCACGTGCTAATATTTGAATACTTGTAAAAAAACTGAGATGGGATAAAAAAAGAAAAAGAATAACGACATTCTAAGATTTGAGAAAATAGTTATAAAAAACTCTTTAAATCCTAAAAAAAAGTTACAAAAACTTTTTTTTGCCCACAATAACTTTTGATTATATTAATTAAAAATTTGATTTTAAAATTTTTTTAACTAACACAAATTTTATATAAATAATATAAATCTATTTGGTAGACTAATAATATTAAATTATTTTTTACATTTAAAATAATATTAAAATTTTAAATTATTATATTTATTTTAATAATATAATTGTAATATTAAAAAGATTTTAAATAATCTTTGGGTTAAATAGATTTTACAATTTAAAAAATCTCTCTATTAATAATATTAAAATTAACTTTTATATAATAGTCAAAATAATTTTTATTTTAAAATTAACCAGCAAGAAATCATATGCTCAGGAAGCAATTTTTTTCAAAAGATTCAATATATATATATATATAGCTTCAACGAAAATTCTTTTTAGATAGTGAGGACTAGGAACAAAATTAATTTTCTTCATGTTCTGTATTTGCCTCTATGAGGTTTGCCTTAAATAAGAGTGAGAGATAAGAGTGAGAGACATCATATTTTGGAGAATTCGTGACGTAGAAATCATGACGTAGACTCCTCGTAAAGAAAATTTATTCGGATGTATGGACATCAATATCAGGGGTCCTTCGTACGGGGGTGTTCACAATCCGATCCGCTCAATCCGTTTGATCCGTAAAAATCCGATTCGTGGATTGATGGATTGGATTGGATTGAAAATTTGATAATCCGAAATCGATGGATTGGATATGGATCTATTTCTATAAATCCGCAAATTCGTAAAAAAATAAAAAGTATTTATTTAATTAAAAAATAAAACTTGTAAATATAATATTAGTACTTACTAGTAAATAAATAAGTTAAAATATAGTTATATTAACACTATATTATATCTTATCCAATAATAATATAAAATAAAAATAACTAAATAAACAAATATAACTTCTAAAATAGTTAAGTTCCATGCACTAATCTAATTGCTAATATCAACTACATGTCTCCCCCTTCCCCCCTCAAAAGCCTTAAACGGCCTTAATGGCCTCTCCGGCCGCCGATGATGGCAACCGGCCATCACCGGTCTACACCCTCTCTGCAGAAGAACAAATTATCAGGAGTTTGAACCCTCCTAAAAAATCATTTAGACGACCCCCAAAATTCACCAATGAACTGCCACCGGACGTCCAGTTGCCACCACCGCGAATCCAACCAAACCACTCTCATGCAGACCCTCCATCTCAAATCCAACCCCATGCAAACCAACCACCATTGTCCATTGCCGCTATCCTCTCGAAACTTCAACAACCTTCAATCACACCTAATGCCGCAAGTGAGCAAAAAGAAATGGTAATCAATGGTGGCATCAATGACTATGAATGCTGCCGTGAGGTAGCAAAATCACCCCTCCATTCACTAGAAGAAGGGGAAGAAACCAATGCTCGAGACAAGTCGATTCTTATCTCGCCGGCTGACGATAATGGCAGCCAGCCACCATCTGCTCCTCCCCTTACTTCCATAAATGAACATTCTTTTCTTAGGAGATCCCAAAGGCAAACTCGCTCAAAATACAGGAGTCAAACGCCAGCCCAACCCCAACAACCCTCAACTTCCGCAAACACACCGCCATCGTCGTCCCTTCAACAACCATCTCCAACTGCCATCGTCACCCCTTCAACAGCCAACTCCAAGCTTTCACCACCAAACTTGGTGAATGGGTTTTCATCTCAAACCAACCAACCACCAGCCTCTAGCCCGTAGCCAACACAAACCACACACTATTCGAGAGTTCATCCTGCTGTCACAGCCCCTATACACCATCAAAACCAGCCCGTACTCCATGGCCATTTGTCTCAAGATTCGGTCCAAGATACAACCACCAGCCAGCCACAATCACTACCTACACAAATAACTCCCACACAACAAAAAAAACCCCATGCAAATCACAAGCTCACGTCCAGCTGCAGCTGTCAACCGAAAGTCAGCTGCAAGCAACCACCACAGAACCCAGCCAAGGTCAGCAAACATCCACCCAACATCAGCTCAAAAGTCTGCACGCGTGTAATTCCCATGCTCATAAGACACTTTCGGTAGCACATGAATTGTGTTCCTCATGTGTGTCTACCACTAGCTCTTCCCATGCCCCATTAACCTTTCCCACTAGTCAAACCCAAGCCCAATCCATTTTCGAAATAAACCCCAACACCCAGCCCTCCCGAATGCCCTCTCCAATCTTATTAAATAACCCCCAAAATGATCCGTTAATCCAAAATACCACTCAGCCCACATACGTACCTTCTTATACCTCGGTTTTGAAATCCATCCCCAATCTGAATCAAAATAAACCCACTAAAAAATCTTTGGTGGATATTATGAACGACCCAACTAGCTTGTCTATTCCAATCAAGATCGTCACTTTATTCGAGGGAGAGCCTAAAGTACAATTTTCCACTGCGGACATTGGTAGGTAAATTTTCCTACAATAGACCTAGTATGGAATTAATTTGTAAATTTTTTAATACTATGAGATTGAAGGGAATTTCCAAGATGTCCTTTTTAGATAATCGACATGTGTTAATTCAATTGGATGTTGAGGAGGACTACTCCCGCCTACGGGTTAGACAGACATGGTACATCAATGAGAGTGCAATGAGAATTTTTAAATAAACCACCGATTTTTGATTTTCCAAGGAGTCCTTTATAGTCCCAGTATGGATTTCAATTCCTTACTTGCTTGTCCATTTTATGCACTGTAAGGAAGCATTATTTTCTATTACATCATCTATTGGTAAGCCATTACGAATTGACCAAGCTACTGCCTTTTTAGCTCGCCCTTCTGTAAGTAGGGTGTTAGTGAAGAATAATGTCACTCAACTCTGTTGTCACGAATCTAAATCGGTGTGAGAGATTCTGGATTTTGGCAGAGTATAATTTTTTAGAAAATCCCACTCTACTGTGCTTCCTACAAGTGCCTTGGCCATACCATTGAGACGTGTTCCGTGGCCAATCCAGGGGTCCTTCCCCAGCGGCCTAGTGGGAATTGGCAAACTAGAGTAGATAATAAGAAGTTAGAAGTTTTGCCGTCAGATACTCCACAACCCTTGGATACTCCACGACTTTAGCCTTCCATCATTAAGCAAATTGCATATGTGGGGTCTCCGATTGTACCTAAGAGAACCGAGTTAACGCTACAAACTCTACTTCCATTCAGGAGCCGACTGGCCAGGATGTCACGACTCCTGATTCTAGGATCCGAGAACTAGGTGAATATAATACATAGCTTCATCGAGCATCCAGCACATATTTTAGGCATTACAGTTCTTATACTGATAATGATCATAGTTCTAACAAACATTTGGCGAATAATGACTATTTTCTGTCTGCTCCTGAGAATTCTGAGAGAATTGACTCTAGCCTTGATTTTAGTGTTGTCAGTCACTCGAAAAAGGGCATTAAATTACTTGCCGGCCGCAAGTATCGTAAGAGATATTGTCACCGTCTGCATTACTCTTTTTCTTCTTATGTTAGGCTATGCCTAAATCATTTCTTTTACTGTTATATTTATTTCTCTAGATTGGAGGTTTGGTTTATGTCCCCCTCCACATGTAATCTTCATTATCTGTTCTAAATGAAAAGTAGGGGTCCCACCTAAGCCCCCCACCAATAGAGTGGTATTCGCATAAAAAAAATGTACTGATCTAAACGAATAAGATTTTTTTCATTTTGGTGTGTTATATTTTAAAACTATAAATGTATTTTCTAGCTTTATTTAAATAATTAATTATTTAAATCTTATTTAATTTTAAATTTGATCGGTAGTAAAATTATTTTTATATTTAGTTAGTTCGTGGATTTGACAGAATTAAAAATTTTCAGCCCGCAAACCAATCCGCAAAATGATAGATTGGATATGGATTTGATCAAATCCGCATCCGATCTGCAGATGTATGAATTGAATTTGGATTTGAATTGAATTTCATCAATCCGTGGATTGAATTGGATTGAAAATTTATAATCCGTAAAATCGTAGATTGGATATGGATTGGACATCAATTAAACAAAGAGGAAAGAAGTCGTATTCACATTAAATCCAAAGAGGAAAATGAAACCCCCAAGACAACATCAACTAGCAAATCGTATAGACCAACATCTGAATATCCAACAATCAGACTTCATATTGCAAACAAACAACCTCTTAAGAGTTCTCACTGAAATCTAAAGAGAAATGAAAGGCAGCCTATATTTAGAAGAAGGTAATACACCTGCTCGGCAAGCTTAAAGCTGTGAGTTCGCATGTACTCCATTCCAATATACAAAGTTGGTAAATGGCACCTGGAATAAGAGAACATCAAGATTCAACCTGTAAAAAGACAATTCATAGTGATAAGAGTACTCCCACAACACAATGCATACCATCACTAAACAATAAACAATGAAATTCATTGATCTTTACGACCATAAAACTACTATGACAGTGTGGTTTATTATCAAAATAGAAAGACATTACAACAATGCCTTGGGTCGATTTAAGACTATGTTTAATCAACTTACAACATTTCTCAGGAAGAAATATGGAAATCAAATGCGAAGCATTCATCAAAAGTCTATATTGGTAAAACAGTTTATTAATATTAAATCAAAGGAGAAAAAAAAAATCTTGGTTGATAACCCATGACACCCAAGTTTTTTAGTGTAGCGCACTTGAAACAGATTAAGCTGAAGCAACTGAAATTTCATGGATTACATGAAACCTAATAGAAACTTGAGGGACCAAAAAATTTTTTTACCCACATGATTATACACCCAAAGCACACTGTTCTTCAAATTGAACAAGAATTGAATAATATCAAGATGAGCAAAAACAACCAAACCCTACCCTTAAGATATCTTTCAGAGACCAAAATTTTTTTTAAAAAAAGCCAAAAATGAAATTCTAAAAGTGTCCTGAAACTTGCTCAAAAGCAAGTTAGTGGCTTTGTCCTTGTCCTCATTGCATGAATATGCTGATCCAAGGAAAAGAAAATCAGGAAGGTACAGAAATGAATAAATAATGCTAAAAATTACCCTGGAAACAAACAAGCAGCAGTGCGATAACCCAACATTGCTTGGTCACCCTCTTCTTGAGCAGCAAAAGCATTTCCATAACCTATCCAAGCGGGGGCGAATGTCCCATCAAGATTTGTAGCCGTGCTGTGGTGAATAGAGCCAACAAGAAATTAAATTTCACTAGATAACATTTCAAACCTCATATGAAATCCACAAAGGATATATTTAACAAGAGCGACAAATTAACGGTGCGTTTACTTCCCATGAATCAAAATGACTAGGAATTGAAATGGGATGGAATCTGGAATCGGAATAAGAAATGAGAACCATAATAAATTATTTACTTGAAATATAAGAATCGAATGAGCTGAATTTCATTTATCCATTTATTTTATTTCATAATCAAAATGGATTATTGAAAGTTATCATGATGCCCTTAGTTAAAATTGTATATTTTTCACTAACAAAATAAATAAATAAATATATGCATGTTTATTATAATATTGAGCATAATACTATAATTTTCATTATTATTATTATTATTATTATTATTATTATTATAACTATTATTACTACTACTACTATTATTATTAGTTATTTATTTATATAAGGTAAAAAATAAATATTTAATTTTCTTTAAGGATAAAAGTGTTAATTTTCCCATTTTCATTCCCACCTCTCTTATTGCAATGGGATTCCAATACCTCATTCCCAAACTTGTGAGCTCCACCCAAAATCGATCGTCATTATTTCATGTTTTTAGCAAGTAAACACAATCAATCATTCCCATTCTCCATTCCAATTCCCCAATTCGAGAATTAAATGCGCTCTAAAACTTTTGCGAGGTGGAGCAAGTTCCAATTTTTTCCTTGTGAATGGGAAACAGTAACAATAATAATAATAAAGAAGAAGAATCAAGCCAAAAAAAGAAAAAGACAAAAATCTTCCCTACCAAGAAGAAACCCAAAAACCATACAATTGAAAATATTATAATCAAGGTAATCAATATTATTGAAGTCCACAAATATTAAACTGCATATATATGATGCATCAGACAGAAAAAGGCTGTTCAACTTTTTGACAATTAGAGAGCCAAGAACACTGTGTGAAGAGAAGATTTCTGAAATCTAGTATCGCAGGTCGACAGAATAATAAGCCCTCTAAAAGATCAGTATTGTTTTTCACACTGTGTGAGAAGGATGGGCTCGAATGGACACTATCACATCTTTCTTTTTCAATTTCTCCAAATTTGGCTTCTACAACATTCTCCTTGTCATACTGCATAAAACAAAGGGAGACAGGAAAGAAGGAAAGAAATTGTTCACTGCACTCAAACACAGCAAAAAGAATCAACATCACGAAAACATATGGGAAACTTATTATTGAAATGTTTACATTTGGAAGAGCATATAATGAATTTGCACACAGTTCACCTTTTTTATCAAACATGAGTAGAATGAAGAAAGCCATCCATCTTCAAAACCAAATTCCAATGATGAAAGTAAACTTGTTTCTGAAATTCAACAGCAAATCCAAAAATTTAAAGTATTAGCCTATTATAACATGTTCCATGAAAGATCCAATGCTAGTTGAACACAGCCAAAGAAATTTTTGCCAAATTAAATTTATATCAACATGTTTGTGTGTGACTATAATTTCATTTATGTGTGTGTGTGTGCGTGCGCACTTATGTAAGAACTATAATTCAAACTGTAAACATTTTCATAATCCACTTCTCTCAGATGAAAGAAACAGATGACTAGGAAAAAACTACATCATTACCTTGCTCGCATGTTAGCATGTGATTTCCTATAAGGCATTCCAAAGCCTGAAAAAGAAATCAAGGTACAGCCATAAAAAAAATCATAAAGAATGAGAATCGATATATCTTATAAGGAACATCCAAATGAGACATCTATGTGATCAGCAGAGGTCAAATTAAAGAAAAGGATTAAAATTCTATTTACAAAAAAAAAAAAAGGGACAAGCCTAGCTCAAAAAATCTAGCCCTCTTTTGAGTAATTTTCTAATCCTTGAGAAGGCAACAGTTTCCACAGGTTGTAATATTTTGCATAGAAAGTCATGTCTGAAATTTATGCAGCCACAAAATTCAAGGTAAGGAGTTTTTGAGAACGGGACGCTCCCCCCACCAGCTTATCCCTACGGGGAAAGGAAAAAAAAAAACATTGATAGCGTGTCATGCATACCTCATAGCACAAAGGATCAGCTATGATTGCTGCTTTGTACCTTAAATCATTATGAAAAAATATAGTAAGCCTTTGTATGAACTATAGCGTTTTAGTTCAACATAACTGAGAGAATAGAGAAAAAGGAATTGAACAGAATAGAGCAGATATACTGACAAATGAAAAACCAAAGAGAAGCTAATTAAGGTTATAAAACAATACCATAATAGTTACTAAAGAAAAAGAGTTGAGGGAAGAACCTAACTTACTGAAATACATGCAAGCTTTCAATCAGATAACAAAATGAGGCCACTAATTCAGACAGCATAAAACTCTAAAACAAATATCCAGGTGTGTAGGTAACCACATGGAGTGAAGCATAGCTGATCTGTCAATTGAATCTTGTTACATTTGATTTAAAACCACCTTTCTGTACTATTAGTTTTAACCTTCTAAAAATGCTGCACATGAAAGTTAGTAATGGAACAAGATAAAGAGGAAGCAAATAAGTTCCTCTGTTGTTAGAGCTAAATTTAGTAATGAGGTATTGCAGCTAAAATCATCGAGATACAAGTAGGAAGTGTGAACCAATAGAAGACCAGAATTGTGGTTGGAAGCAAAAACAATTCAGGATACAAAAAAAAAAAAAAGACAATCTCCTTCATGTGGCTGTTAATTTGGCAATCAACCTCTTTGAAAAAGCAGATCAGAACTAATAGCCTTATTGAACTAAACCATCCCAGCATATACTACCATTCCTCTGTCACCAAATGGACTCCAGAAGACATGGGATGTTAACATTTTAAACTGTCTTATCAAAATTATACATTGATTTAATCAAGGAGAGTTTTCTAGACTACCCAATCTATATATAGATAATTCTTAAAGTAGTATCTAAACAATCTCCTTGGCTATTAAACACATATATCAAACATTCATGCATTCAAACAAAATCTGCTCAGTAATGAAATTGAAGATAAATTTACTTATGCCCAACTTAAACAAGTTTATAACAATGTTCAAAATTCTCCCATTAAAACAATAAAGTCATTTCCTTTCTTTAACAGTACGTTAAATTACTACACCTAAGTTACTATAACAGAAGACCGTTAGACAGTATAAGTTGGTATCATTTTGACTGAAAAACTAAGGGAAAATAACCATAAAGCATTTTACAATTAAGCAGAGTGATTTTCATGTAAATTCATCGCAAGAAACTAACCACAGCCGAGCTTGGGCACAATTTCCCAAGGCTTCATATGCTTTGCCTCTCAAAAAGCATATTGCTGAAGAGATCTGTAATAGAAAAAAGAAATATTGGGTCAAGTATACAACAAATGTGCAACAAATTAAAAAATAAAAGGCCAGATAAAATGAGATTACAAACAAAAACTTACATTGATTTCTCCGTCTTCCCCATCTTTATCTAAGTACATGACATTGATATCCTTTGTGTCATAAACATTACCATCTTCATCAACCTTAGCATCACCGAGCATCGACAAACACTAGTCCCACTCCTTCAGTTCCTCCTAATTATACAAAGGACAGACCAGAAATAAATAAGTAAAAGAAAAACTACCCAGTTGTATAAACAAATAAACATTCAAGAAAAAATCGATCAAAATCATTCAGCTCAAAGTCGATAATTTCTCCTTAATTGCTCAAAATCTAGTTTTCATTTTCTTAAAACACACAACACATGCAAATTTGCTAGAGCAATTCAATTTCCAAATATTTTTCATTGAAATTCTTTTGTTCTAAAATAAAAAGAACACGAATTTCAAGTTAAAATTTTCAAAATTTCCCTTTTTCATAACATAAAAAAAAAACTAAAAACGCAAAAAGCACAAATCCCAAAATCTGAAAGTCAAATTTTCTAATGCAATCAAAAAACAGAACTTTACCTGACACTTACCAGCCAAGTAACGAAATCGGAGGTCACGGGGCACAATTTTTGAGGTGTTAAGGAGGTGAAATGGACGGCGGTAGTGGCGGCCAAGGAACAGAGCCTGAGCCTGCATGTACACGCCAGTAGGGTCATTGGTCAAAGCGGCGATTTTATCGGCGAAGAAAATGGCCGACGAGTACAAATGCTTACTCACACAGTCGCGAACCAATCCTCGAAGTTTCTCTATTTCTTCTTTTTTTTCATTATGAAATTGGAGATCTAAGGGAATGTTTGGTTCTCGAGAAAGTGACTTCGTTAAGAGGGAAAAATGAGGGTTTTGTTTGGAATGGGGGGTTTTGGAGAGTGAAGGGAACGACCGAGAGAGTGTGATTGAGCGGGAGCTGGTTTTGTTGAATTTATATTTGGGCTAGGCCCATGGACCTTTTTTTATTTTTTTTTATAGATTAGAGGGTTTTAAATAAAACTAACAAAATAGGTCATTAAGCCACTCATATTGTGTCAATTTTGTGTTGTTTTAAATTTATGTTGGTTAAAACACGACTTATTTAATAATTGTGTTAAAATATTAAAACTTAAACTTGATACGAAAAATAAAATGTTAAAATATTAAAACTTGAACTCGATACGAAAAATAAAATAGTGACTTGATACGCTCTTTTAATAACTAGGTAGTTGTGTCATCTAACATGATTTAACCTAAAAATTCACTGAATACCTATTTAAATTCTAACATGATTTACATCAAATACTACACACTCATTTGATGCAAATACAACATGTATGAACCATTGAAGTTTTAAATCTATCAAGAATTTTACAAAATAGAACATCAAATATATGTTCACTAGAATCATGACCAAATTTTGAGTTTTAATGATAAGATTCTATAAATTAATTTAGAATTGAAAATATAAGTATATTTTAATGCAAATATGAATTAGTTTTGGTTAACTAATTAATAATCACGTCATTGACCAAGTAAATGCATTGAAAAATTGAATTCTAGCCTGACACGGGAAACAATTGGGTTGACTTAGACCAAATTCATTTAATAATCATGTCAATTTTCATGATAGATACATATTTATTCATGTTGTATTTGTATAGAGTAAACCAGTCATGTTAAATTTTTTCAGCTTTAATTTTATTTCATCAGAAAATGACTACTTATTATTAGACCAGTGTTTAACAAACATTGTTATGATTCGACCAAATACCCTTATTTATTAAGCATTTCATCATTATCAAATTTTCATGGATTTTTGTAATTAAATGTACCACTTAGAAAAATAGTAAAATATTAGTACATGGAGTGAGCTAAGTAAAGTATCGTCGAGTAAGTTGAATAAATTGTTTTAGTAGTCAATTAAGTATAACTAAATCACCTACGCTCAAGTAAGTCGGGTATTGTTGAATACTCAAGTAAATCTAGTGGTGAAGTTAGAGCATATCCAAAAAAATCTTCAAATAAGATTTTATTACTTATTTGAAGAGTTACATCAGTATTTAAGACTTCAAAATATACTCTAATTAAGATTTTTCAAATAAGAAATAATTCTCTCTCTTCAATTTGTAGAGTTACTTTCTCTCTCTTCAATTTATATTTTATTATTTTTTATTGGGGAGAAAGAGAGAGAGAAATGCTTTAATTACCATTTATTTTTCCTTTGAAAAAATATTTATTTGATTAAAATAATATTAACTTATTTCTATTTAAAGAGTCTTTTGGAGAATAATATATTTTTTCACTCTCCTTTTTACCACATAGATAAGCAAATAAATATTTGAAGAGTAAAATTAATAGAACTTTTTGGAGATACTCTTAGGATTTTGGTTTTGGGGCCGAATGAAGAAACTATATACTTGAGTAAGCCACAATGTTACCCTAAAGGGCTATCCATAATATAATTTTGATGATAACAAATATGTGTCTTAAGTGATTTAATAAATATTGTATTTCACATTTTTACTAGTTTTTTAAGGATAATATTTATGCAAGTGAATCAAGTTCAAGACACTCAACGGACAACGGCAAAATCAAGAATAAGTTTAGAGCTCAACAGACAAATTATTGTGACAAATTCTTGTAAAGTCGGTATGATTTAATTGATGCATGATTTAGCATTTGAGAAACTCAAGAGTTTATTTAAATAATTACCTTTCATAAACTAAAAGGTTTTATATTTATAACATAAAGTATTTTGTGGATTTGAGTAATTTGGACTAAAATGAAAAAGTTTTGCAATCTTTTATTTTATTAAATATTGTTTTGAATTTTGAATTTTGAATTTAGATTTATTTGCAAATATTTGAAATATTTTGGGTCATATTACAATTTAAGAAAGTTTGAGGACCCAAACGTAATACAAACAATTGAAATAAAAAATTGGACAGAGAGTGAGCAGCTAACCACCTGAGGAAAGTCTCATATTTTCAAATTTTGGACTAAATTGAAAAGATTTGAGAACTTTAAAATTTATGGGTATTATTTTAAATTTTGAAAAGGACCTTTTTGAAAAATGTTATTATATACTAGGTCATATCATAATTACAATAAGATTTAGGAATGACAGGTATTATTTAGAAATTCTGAAATTAGACTTATTTGCAAAGTTTTATGACATGTTGGGCTATAATATAATTATACAAAGTTTTGGTCACAAATGTAATTTAATGAACAATGATATTGTAGCAAAATTCAAATTTAATGGTAACATCATTGTTCTGGAGCGGCTAGCTGGATAAATCAAGCGGCTAACCGCTTGAGGGCTGGAATTTGCCTATAACGGTTAGTTTTCGGGCTTTAGCTATAAAACCTTAACTCCATTTTCATTTTCAAGACTAATGCAAGCATAAATAAGATCATATAACACATATTGAGGTTCCATTTCGTAAATCATCATTTATTGAATTATTATTATGCTATTATTTGAAAATCCACTCTTAAAGAGAGTTTTTGTTGTAATTGTTCATTTCTCATCAAATTGTAAGTGTACAAGTGTGAGAAACACTTCGGGTGAATAGATTGGGGAGATAATCTCTTCATTGTAAAGGTTCATTGACACCTTAGAAGTTAATTGTAAGAACTTAAAGCTTTGGGAGGCTTTGATAGTGAAATCCTCGAGTTTGGTTGGCTTGGAGGCGTGGACGTAAGCGGGGATTGCCGAACCACGTAAAAATTGTTGTGTTTGCTTTCTTTTCCCTTACTCTTTTATTATTGTACTTACTCTTTTAGTATTGTGCTTTACTGAATTTATTGTTTTTACATTTGATTAAGGCAATACATTAAATTGTTGTGCGAATTGTTTAGCGTAAGTTTTAAAATCTCAATTCACCCCCCTCTTGGGTTGCATAACTTACATTTCATACAGTATAGAATCACTAAAATTGAGAGGGCCAAACACAATGACCAAAACCATAAATTTGAGTAGGCGGTAACATAAAATCAACTTGTAAAATTATAGGGGTCAAAACATAAAATATAATTAACATTGCTAATGTTACTACTTATTATTATGTCTCTTTTTTCTTGATTTCTTTCTTTATTATTATTATTGGTATGTTGCCTCAAGGCACCCTAGGCTTTAGATGTGGTGCCATTTTAACAGGGGCTGAAACCCTTTTTCAATTTTTTAATTTTTTAAAATTTATTTTAATATTTGTCCTATTTTTATTTGATTTACCATAACGCCCTTGTTAAAATTTAAAAACAAGTAAAATATTAAATATTCTTTTTAACACTTTGAACCCATAAAGAAAGATTGTTGCATTATGGCACTTGAAATTCAACTTGATGATTATATTATGAATGTGGGTTTTGACAACATTTTTAAGATTAAAAGAGACTGGTGAGTTAGCAAGAAAAATGGTGGAGATAATGGATAGTTGTATTCATTAATTTATATGTTGGTAACATTAGCAATGATTTTATCAAGTAACACAACTAAATTAGAAAGGGTATTTTCAGCTATGAATTTTCTAAAAAAGCTTCCACAAAATCATATGGGAAACCAATTGTTGAATGATAGTTTTATTGTATACGTAGAAGAAAATATGTTTGTAGTAATGATAATGAGGTTATTCTTCAATATTTTTAACATATGAAAATACATGAGAACAATTATAATTGTATTGAATTAAGGGCCTATTTGGGATTAGTTTTGAGAGACTTAAAAGTGATTTTAAAAGTTAAACTTTAATTTTACTGTTTGGTAGATTTTTTTTTTTTAAATCACTTTCGGTAAAATCACTCTATCTTATATACAGTATATTTTGGAAAGCAAAAAAGAAGTAGGCTTTCAAAATCTAATTTTTAGGATAAGTTTTCTAATTAATAAAATTCCATATATATCCTTACATATATTATAAAAATCTAAAATTATTCTTATTCAATTAGGAAATAAAATTATTAAATCTAGAGATTATTATTATTATTATTATTAATTATATTGAGATAAAAAATAATTAATAAAATAAAGATAATTATTTAGTTATCAATTACTAATATACATAATAAAAAATATTATATGTATGTATTTATATCTATATAATATATTTTATTTAATATTATGTCCATTTTAATCATTTAAACTCTTATAATAGTTCAACAATGAGATTTACAAAAGCACTTTTAAGAAGAAATTTTGTCAAACGTTTAACTAATTCTATTCACAACTTATTATTTTTACAGCGCAAGTAACAACAATTATTTTAAAAGTTATAAGATTACCAAACTAGCCCTAAATATTTTAATATTTGTTATTTATTGACCATTTTTTAAATTATGTTAGTGTTTGAACTTAGGCACCCCTGTTAAATTAAATTCTCGACACCTCGGCTGCCAGGCGTATACATAGTTCGCCACTGACTATGGTCAAGTAATTATAATGAAGGGTACTATTACAGTTTTTCGATATGTGTTGCAATTGTCAACCTATTGGGACACAAATATTTGCTGCAAGTTTTTGTAAATTCATGGTAATTATTACATTTGTAAAAGTTAGAACTCACGGATCTTAGGTTGATAGTTTGTTTGGTTAGTAGGAAAGTGACGGAAAGAAGAAAGAAAAGTAACTAAATCAGAGAAAATTTTATTGATATGAATTATATGAATTACATTTAGCTCGTAGCAAACTTATATTGTTGATCAACAGTAATAACAACCTTTTGTACAACTGTAATACATCTATTGGCTAAACTAAAACTAATTACAACAACTTAACTAATTTGTCCAGCTCAGCAATCCTTGTCGCACAAATCTCAGCCACTGGTCTATTGCTGTTGATTAAGCATCTTAACACTCCTCCTCAAGCTTAACGGTCATGAAACAACATTAAGCTTGTCCTACAGTAATTAAAAAAGTAGTAAGCCATAGGCTTTGTAAGCACATCTGCAATATTCCATTCACTAGGCACATACTTGATTTCCACTTGTTTATTTGTCACATTCTCTCTTATGAAATGTACATATAATTCTATGTGCTTGGTTTTAGCATGATATACTGGATTTGTTGTCAATGCAGCAGTACCATTGTTGTCACACCAGATTATTGGTGTTTGATTGCACTTAATATTAAGTTCACCAAGCAAAGCCTGAACCTAAACGATTTCTGCACATGATGTTGATAATGCTCTATATTTTGATTATGTGCTAGATCTAGCTATTGTTTGTTGCTTCTTAGAAGACCATGAAATAAGATTTTGCCCAAGATAAACACAATATGCTCCAACTGATTTCCTATCATCAACATCACATGCCCAATCTGCATCAGTATATGCAGTTAAGACAACACCACCACCTGGTTTAAATAGCAAGCCATAATCCTCAGTTGTCTTTAAGTATCTTAGAATTCTCTTACAAGCAGTCCAATGCTTCTCTGTAGATGCAGCAAGAAATTGACTCAACTTGTTTACTGAGAAAGCAAGCTCTGGCCTTGTGAGTACCAAATACTACAATGCACCTATTATGCTTCTATATTCAGTAACATTAACAATCAAATTATCTTCATTTCTTGCTCTTCTTAGTTTCTGTCTTGTACTCATTGGAGTATCACTTTCTCTGCAGTTTTTGTGAGCAAATCTCTTACATATTTGGCTTGTGAGAGATGTAAGTTGTCCTCTGTACCTTGAGTAACTTCAATACCAAGGAAGTAATTGAATTCACCAAGGTCTTTTAAAGCAAAAGTATCTCCAAGATATTTGATGAACCTTTCAATCACTGTATTATTATCTACAGTAATAAGAATGTCATCAACATATATCAACACAACAACAATACCTCCAAGTTCATGTTTAAAGAATAAAGATGAATCTGTTCTTGAGCTCTGAAACCCCCACTTCAACAATGCTTTCCTTAACCAATCAAACCAGGCTCTAGGAGCCTGTTTTAGACCATAAAGAGCCTTAAGCAATTTACAAACATGACCAGATGAAAGCTAGACAAATCCCTCAGGTTGAAACATGTAAACATTGAGCTGCCCATTAAGGAAAACATTGTTGATGTCTATCTGCCTTATTTTCCAGCTCTTCATAACAGCAAGACTAAGTACAATTCTCATAGTAGATTGCTTAACCACTGGACTAAAAGTCTCAAAGTAATCAATACCAGGGGTTTGATGAAACCCATTTGCAACCAAACGAGCTTTGTACTCAGATATAGAGCCATCTGCATTATACTTAATGCGAAACACCCATTTACAACCAACAACTTTAGTAGCTTGAGAGGTTGGAACAAGAACCCAAGTTTCATTTTTCATGAGTGCATCATACTTAGCCTGCATTGCTGCTTTCCGTTTAGGATTTGAGAGAGCTCGAGAAATTGTAGCAGGTTCATGTTCTTCAAGAACAAAAGAATATGCAAGAAACTTTGGCTTAAATATTCCTGCTTTTGCTCTTGTAACCATTGGATGAGTTGCCAATGGTACATGAGCAGGGACAGAAGGCTGTGGAATAGGCACAATAAATGTAAAAGAAGAAGAGTGTTGGGAATTATGGGACATATTGTGATAAGGATTAGGGAAATATGGATTTGGAGGTAAAGGTGATGATGATGAAGAACTAGAGGAAGAAGAGGAAGCTGGAACTGCATGGAGCTGAAGCTGTTGTACAGTGTTGTCACTTGAGCCTGAAGGATCATGTAGTAGAACTAACACAGAAGAAGTTTTAAACATAAGATGTCTATACTCGGAAACAGAGGTAGAAGATTGCTTAGAGAATTGAGGATCCGTAGAGAAAGGAAATTCTGATTCGTTAAACACCACATGCCTAGCAACAAAGATAACCCCTTTTGAGAACAGGATGAAGGAAAAAAATGATAATTTTATTTTAGGGTTTGGTTTTGACTATAATAGTTGATTTACTGACTTATTGGTATTGAAAAATCATAAGAATTTTTAATTCTAATTCTAGATTTGCAATGTTGTAGATGCGAATGATTAAATGGAGAAAATCGGGCTGAATTTTGAAGAGAAGGGAAGAAGAATGGGAAAATAAATTGTCACCTGCAGGATAGACTCTGGGCAAGCTGCTAGAAATTTATATAGAAGATCGACATTTCCCTTCTCAGTGTTAAGGAAGCACATTATGCAGAGCATGAGAAAACAAAGCTTGGGTCAACTCAAGTCAAACTATCAGAAGCTGTTAAGCAACGCAACAGTCCAGACTGCTAGCTCAGCATAATTAGTTAAAGTTTGTTATTACTCACAGTGTGTACTGAAAAAATGATTAGCTGGAGTTGATTCTTAATTAGTTATTGTTTAGTTAGTATAAATAGAAGTGATGTAATCATTCTTTATATGAAAATAAAAGTTCTGGAAAATCAGAAGATTATTTTCTCTGTTATTTTCTTTTAAGCCAAACACTTCGTTTCATATTTTCTTCACTCAGCCACATAGTGTAGAGGCGTTACACCCTCCCTTCCTTGGACACGAACAAGATTTCTATCGACATCTATGAGCCGAAGCACCATTTGAGTGTGTGAATTCTGCAAAGCAAGATGCAAAGGGCTAAACCCATATTGGTTTTGCTTTCTTGCAAATGATGGCTTCAATCTCATAATCTCCAAGGCAAAGTTGACATGCCCCATCGATGCTGCTATATGTAAAGGTGTATCCACAAATGGTACCCGGTCTATCTGATCTAAAAGATATGCGTCCTCCCATATTAATTCATACAAGGCATCAACATTTCCTGCTTGAGCAGCCTCGTTCAACCTTTGATCCGTTCTGAAGGACATTAATTAATTGATTTAAGCAATATTCTTAGCAAGTAATTACAATGTGCATAACATGAAAATGCAAATTAATGAAATATATTATTTAAAATTATTATCCATATATGGACCATAGTTTAGCAAAAGAGTTGTTTTACCTCAATACATTTGTGCAGTTGGCCATAATAGGAAGTGAAGTTGCTTCTAATGCTCCAGCGCTGCATAGCATATCCTTAATCTCCTGATTTCTTGACTGAGTTTGATCAAGTAATGTAATATCTAAAGGTGTCAAGCCATCAGAATTCAAAGAATTTATTTCAACTTTGCAGTTCAATAAACTCGTTACAATCTGCTGGGACATGTGAATACAAAGTCGTTAGGTAGTTTTGAAGTTAAAAGAGTGGGTGTTTGATATTTGGAATAAGTTGTTTGATGAAATGCTTCAGAGAAGCATTTGATTTGAATTCTACAAGTTATCAAGTAATGATTGAATCTTCATCAAGTGTCAAAATCAAGGGCTATGATTTCACCTAGTGTATAACTTGTAGAGCAAGAACACTCTAGGTTGATTATATTAATTAAGGTTGCAATGTCATGTGTAATACTGTAATAAGACAAATATCATATGATATCTTCTACATCATTTTGTAATGTAATGTAATTGATTGAAAGCCATTGATATTAGGTCTAGATGATGAAGGAATGTAACAATATGGTACAAAACTAGAATAACGTAATGAGACATGTTTAATATGGAAAAAATCAATTCTTTATTTGCTTGTGAGTCTGTGTTTAAGCTATAAGATGTAGTAGGAAAAAAGACATCAACACTCATAAATTCAGTAAATTGATCATATAGAGACTGATTGTTTTCAGAAATAGTCCGACATTACCCCTTTTGGGGACATGTAAATCATTTTCACATTTAGAAAAGTCATATAGACCCCTAAAGTTTGGCAAATAAATTGGGTTTGTGTATCCTAAAAGGTGTCTGTATGATTATTTCTAAAAATAAGTAGGTTTCATAACTATTTCACTAAACCACAGGGGTCTTTTGTCCTTTTTCTGATTTTCACACTCTTAATGTAGCATCACGGCAAAGAAAGAGAGAATGTGGGAACTTAGAGAGCAAATTAATTATGGCTTAGATCTTGTTGTATTATATGCTTGCAAAGAGGTCTTTATATACAAGTCTTAAGTAATATTGCTACTATAAGGTATCCTAATCGAATGAGAAGAAACCATACTTAAAAGGGAAAACATAATAATATGTGCATGATTATCTTTAGAAAAACTTACTCCTAATCTAATTAATTAGGAATCATCTACTCCCTAAATACTTAGAAAACGGTCCTAAGTAAGTTAGGTGTGAGTGAGAGCTCTACAGCTCACAAAAATAGGAGGCGCGACACTATGTAATATACAAACTCTGAAACTTTAAAACAAAAAACAGGTGGCAATATCAATAATGTAATCACTCAACCGATTTTTTTAGCATATTAATTCAAGCTTGCCTGGACTTGATTTTTTGATGTTGCAATGTGTAGCAGAGTGCTGCCATCCCTATTTTTCGAGTTGAGGATTCTTTTGTTGTAGCATTGATCAGCTTCTTTAAGGCCAATGACCGACGGAGGGCATCTTGTTAGGACTTGAAAAGCTTCAACCTTATCGTTTTTCAAAGCAATATGAAGAGCAGTGTCGCTTTTATTTGTCACATCTTCAAGAGATTTCAGACAAACAGACAAAAATTTCTCCAAGAGATACAGGTCTCCATCTTCAGACGCATGATGCAGAGGAGTGATGCCTTCCCTTCCTTTAACACGAACGAGTTCCGGATCAGTATCTATCAACTGAAGCACTGTTTGAGTTTGACCATTTTTGCAAAGCCAAGTGCATGGGAGAGAAGCCATCTTGGTTGGGCTTCTTGGCAAATGAAGGCTTTAGCCTAATAATCTCCATTGCCAATTCATTATTGTCTAAGTATTAATGGCTTTGTAATTAAATTCATACAATACAAATTGTTATAAGATTTTATGAAATATCTTTAAATAAAGTATTGTTGAAATAATATTACTGGTTAATTACATTTATTTTAATGCTATTGCATATATTTTTAATGCTAAATGTAAAAGCAAAAAAAAAATGTAAAATTGTAAAGTGATAGAACCAGTACATAACAATTTTAATTCCAAAATTAATTATTTGTATTTATCAGTTGATTAGATAAAAAATAATTTAAAGTATGAAGAAATATCACAACTTGCAAATTATTTGCTACATAATTACTTAACTATTAAAATTAAATTAAGGGTAAAGATTATAATATTAAATCAAATGATCCCACCATTGAATGTGGGGTTTTTATCCAACATAATATAAATTTTCTTTAAAAAAAAAAATCCACATTTACTTGCAACCTGAAGGTTACCTGTTATTATTTAAATAATTAATTTTTTTTATCCACTATATCAAATGAATGGTAGAGATTAAAACATTAAAATTCAAGAATCTACAACAATTCGACTATTAATACTATAAAAACTCATACAACATTATAAAGAAATCTTCATTATTAATTTGTTAGATGATTTTAGAGAGAAATATTATATTTTAACAGGCTTCTGTTCCAATAGAAAGCTAAAGCCATTTTCATATTAGAACTCCATGACTTCGATAATAAGGTTATCTTTTTACAATTTGTCCTCAATTAAATAATTTGAGGGTTCAGCTACGGCGCTCCTGTATATGCATGGTACCCTCAACTTTTTGTGCATTTACAATAAGATCTCATGGAGAAGTGGTTTCACTGGTGGAAGTTTAATTGGGTTATTATTACTGCAATCTCTTGGATATCGAAATTTCAAAAAGAAAAATAAAAATTTTAAATTTTGACATTTAAATCATCACTAAATCTAAATTGCTTAAAATTTAGAAATAACTGGACAATTATATAGAGAGAGAGAGAGAGGATAGTAATCCGATGCGGGACATCAAAGGTCCACCACGCGCAGCCTGCAAAATTAAAAAAAAAAAAGAGGAGGATAAAGGGCGCTCCCACCACGTGCAGCCTGCAAAATAAAAAGAAAAAAAGAAAAAGGGCTCCATGAGCCGCTGGATATATATACATATACATATGTATGTATGTTCTACTACAGTATTTTAGATCTGCTAATGTCTGGAAAAGACACACACACACACATATATATATAGAGTGTCAAAAGCAGTCTTTATTTTTTAGATCAATTGCTGAAACTCTTTGCTGATGAATGAAAAACCTGATACATAGGTTGATGAATCAATTAGGCCAGGGGATGTTGCGATTTATTATGACCCAGCAGAGCCTTTTGGAGGCCTGTTGAAGGGTTCATCAATGAAGATCCAACAGCGGTTTCCTCTCTCCAAGAAAACGTAAATATATATGCTACATGTGTCAGCTTTTTAATCTCATCAAACATTGCCTTGTCTTCTTTTATTGCTATGTTTGTGTGTTTGCTGTTTGTTGATTGTTTTTCTTCATATATTGCCGTAAGTATTTTGAATCAGCTTTTCTTCTAACAGACTTTTATAGGTACAATTTTAAGTAGCCTGTGGGTGGGAGCATCAAAAGCCCAATGATATTGATATTTCATATGTTCATAAAAATTTGTTAAGAATAAGTTGAGTCAGCTAATTGATGTCAGATGCCAAGCTGGACAAGCTGCTGGAACCTACTGGAAGATTGTAATGCAAGTTGTTAAAAGTTTTTTATTTCCCACCAAATTGTTATGGTGAATATCAGAGAGTGTGTATATGATTCTGTTACACTTGGAAAGTTCCAGATGCATATAGTTTCAATCTCTGTTTTTCCTCTCTAAGTCAATAAATTTTCCTTCATTTTCTTATCAAACAAACAAGCATATAGTTTTAATTAAATTAACATCATTATATTCACAGTCACGAAGGTGAACAGTACAACTATCAGATACAACAAGAGTAATTAATATTACATTGAAACATGCGAAGACCTTACAAAATGAAGCAAAAGCAAACGAACATAATTCAGAAAATACAGTACACAAAAGCACACCTTCTTACGCAAAATAAAACCAGCAATATTACTTGAGAGGAAGTGTCACACTAAGTAGATAAAGCCAAGCCAGCAGAGAACATCAACAGACCAACGGACATGTGTTTTATCCATGGCAGCATATTGGCATTATAGCTATTTTTCAGCATCTTTCATTATCTTATTGAGGAAGCTTCTATAATGTTTGAAAACGGAGCCCAAAACTTGTGTAATCCAGAAGCTTCGTCTAAATCGAATCTTGGAGAAGTCCAGTTGTACAAATAAACAAATCCGAAAGACGATAAGCATTGAAAGTGAGGCAAGTAGCGACACCGGGGTTCTGCCAACCACTAACAGGCAAAAGCAAATAACTAGAGGATATACCAGAGTAGCTGCGGAGCCATACGGGAGGTGATAATTAATCACCAGCATAGATATAAAAAATGCTGTAATATTTGAAAATGCGAAAAGTGTGGAGATCGTATCACTAATGGCTTCAGGATATAATTGCCCCGGAGCGAATAGAATCTTGTCACTTGTTGGGATGCTGCTGCTGGTTCCATTGCTCACACCAAAGGCCGTTGCATTTGCTGTTCCTGATTGGTTTACTGATGCCCATACTGATGCCCACGTCGATGCCGATGTCGATGATGAGTGTGATCCATTAGTGGCAATAGAGTTGGGGGTTCCAGTTGACTTATTTCCCTCAAGATCGTCAGACGGGGTAAGCGCTGCTTGGAATGTGGCTGTCGCGATTAGTATAGCAACCACAAGTAGTGCGCTTCGATTTTCATCCGTAATGCGCTGTGATGAGCGGTAAAAGAACAAAAGCACCTTTCGACGACATGTCAAACCTTGTTTTAAGTAACCTGCAACGTCCCTACGAGGAGGAGGGGAGGACTCTTGTCGGCCGCCAGCTTTGCGCACCATGCGTGTTACTTCTTTAAATTCAGGTTTCCCTCGCAAATGTTCTTCTACCATGTCCATGGGTGTCTTATCGCCTAAGTTCCGAGCATTTATTTGATCACGTGCTCTTTTAACTAGTAGCCTCACCAACTGCAAGGATATATTTATATATGCATGCAATTAATAATCATGAAAATATAGGGACTAACTGAAGTAAAATTTAAAAAAATTTCATGCCTTTATTTGACTTTTGGAGATTGTGATATGCAATAAAGTGTTGCCTTCATCGTCCGTCCAGTTAAGGATATCCTCCATATCGACATATCGAAGCCATCCTAGCATGCACTCAACGGCCTCCAACTGGTCATTTTTTGCAGCAACATGCAAAGCAGTCTCTTTACGGATTGTCACCTCTGTGATGGACTCAGGGCAAGCCTCTAGAAGTTGGCATAGAATATCGACATTTCCTTTCTCAGCAACATAGTGTAGAGGCGTTACACCCTCCCTTCCTTGGACACGAACAAGATTTCTGTCCACATCTATGAGCCGACGCACCATTTGGGTATCTTTCTTCTGCAAAGCAAGATGCAGGGGACTAAATCCATATTGGTTTTGCTTTCTTGCAAATGATGGCTTTAACCTCATTATCTCCAGGGCAAAGTTGACATGCCCCATTGATGCTGCTATATGTAAAGGAGTATCCACGAATGGTACTTCGTCTATCTGATCTAAAAGATATGCGTCCTCACATATTAATTCATACAAGGCATCAACATTTCCTGTTTTAGCAGCCTCGTTCAGCCTCTGATCCTTACTTCTGAAGGACATTAAACAATTTTTGAGATGTACATAGTATGAAAATGCCATATTGTTTTTAAAAAGATAATCGATAAATGGACTGTAATTTAGTAAAAGAGCAGTGTTCCTGTTACCTCGATAAATGTCTATCCTTGTCGGTAGTAGGAAGTGAAGTTGCCTCTAGTGCTCCAGCTTCCCGCAGCTTTGCCGCAATCTCTTGGTTTTCTGATTTAGTTTGATCAAGTAATGAAATATCTAAAGGTGTCAAACCTTCCGAATTCTGGGCATTTGTATCAACTTTGCAATTCAATAAACGCCTTACAATCTGCTTTGGATGAGCAAATTCATCAATTTAGACATCATCAGGAAGTGGAAATAGCAATAATCTGTCTAATCATCATTCAACTGAATTTTATTTGTGACCGTATATGAGAGAAACTTTAATGAAGTAAAGATGTAAATAAAATACAAAAGAACACATATTTTAATTTATTCAAGATTTTCTTTTTATATTTATTAATGGCATCCTTACTTTGTTGAAATAAAGATAAGTTCATTAGATACTATATATATATATATATATATTTATATAGTCCTTTTTTTCATGCAAACACTTTCATTTTTTTCTCATGCGGATACGTTATTAAACTATATACAGGTATGCTATTAAAATATATGGCTTTATAATGAATTAAGAATTATCTATATTAAAGCACGTGATTTAACGGCATGTCTATATTAAAAAAGAAAAGACAGCATGTCTATATTAAAAAGGAAAAAATGAGGGTGCCTGCACCTCATTGGAAAATTTCTATATATGTGTGTGTGTGAATTCGAGCTTGCCTGGACTTGACTTTTGGATGTTGCTATGTGTAACAAAGTGTTGCCATCCCTATCCTTCAAGTTGAGGATTCCTGGATTGTATTGTTGAGCTTCTTCAAGGTCAAACCACGGTGGTTGTACTGTTGTTAAGGCTTGATCAAAAGCTTCGACGTTATTGTTTTTCAAAGCAATATGAAGAGCAGTCTCGCCTTTATTGGTCACATCTTCAAGAGATTTCGGACAAGCAGACAAAAATTCCCTCAACAGATGGATGTCTCCTTTTTCAGACACGAAATGCAAAGGAGTGATGCCTTCTCTTCCTTGGACACGAACAAGGTCCGGATCAATATCTATCAGCTGAAGCACTAACTGAGTTTGATCATTTTGCAAAGCTAAATGCACCGGAGAGAAGCCATCTTGGTTTAGCTTCCTGGCAAATGATGGCTTTAGTCTGATAATCTCCATGGACCATTCAACATTTCCATCCCTTGCAGCAGCATGCAAAGGAGTATCGACAAAAGGTTTCTCGTCAAAGTTGTCCAAAAAATATTGATCATGTCGAATTAGCTCATACAAAGCATCGATATCCCTCACTTGAGCAGCGGACTCCATCACCGAAATTAACACTACGAAGGTGGCACTTCAATGATCAAATATTCTTTGTACTACAGAGAGGAAACTGGAAAGTTTTAACAACTGAACAAGAAGAGCAATTGAAGAAACCCAGCAAGAAATCATATGCTCAGGAAGCAATTTTTTTCAAAAGATTCAATATATATATATATATATAGCTTCAACAAAAATTCTTTTTAGAAAGTGAGGACTAGGAACAAAATCAATTTTCTTCATGTTTTGTGATTGCCTCTATGAGGTTTGCCTTAAATAAGAGAATTCGTGACGTAGAAATCATGACGTAGACTCGAAAATTGATTCAGATGTATGAACATCAATATCAATGGTGCTTCGTGTGTATTATGCTATTTATTAATAAAAGGTACTTTAAGAAATAATAAATTGATGGATATTTTAAAATATATTTCATGTACTAATATTTGAATACTTGTAAAAAAACTGAGATGGGATAAAAAAAGAAAAAGAATAACTACATTCCAAGATTTGGGAAAATAGTTACAAAAAACTCTTTAAGTCTTAAAAAAAAGATACAAAAACTTTTTTTTGCCCACAATTACTTTTGATTATATTAATTAAAAAATTGATTTTAAAAATTTTTAACTAACACAAATTTTATATAAATAATATAAATCTATTTGGTAGACTAATAATATTAAATTATTTTTAACATTTAAAATAATATTAAAATTTTAGATTATTATATTTATTTTAATAATATAATTGTAATATTAAAAAGATTTTAAATAATCTTTGGGTTAAATAGATTTTACAATTTAAAAAATCTCTCTATTAATAATATTAAAATTAACTTTTACATAATAGTCAAAATAATTTTTATTTTAATATTTTGTTTCTATTTATTATTAAAAATTGCTTTAATATAATAAAAGAGGTCTAATAGATTAAAAATATAAAAATATTTTTAGATATTAAAATTATTTTGAAATGTATATCTTATTACATTTATTTTAATGTCATATTTCTATTCATTATAAAATTTTAGAGTTTTTTTTTTTTTAGATTTATAGAGTCAAAAGACATTATGGTCAAAAAGAGTTTTGGTGTCCGTTATAAAAAACTCAAGAATTTTTGTGACTATTTTCCTAAATCTTGGGATGTAAATATCATTTTCTATAATATATATATATATATTGGTTAAAAATAAAACGTTAAGCCCGGCTTAGTTTATGCACTTATTTTTTAAATAAATTTTTATGACAGATGGAAAATGAGAAGGTCATTCTCCTTATGTCCTTCCAGTTCAACGGTAAGTCAACTGGAGTTATTTAAAATTAAGAGCGATCGTCTTATGTCGTTTCGAGGAAAACAAAAAAAAAAAAAAATTTCTTAATCTGTTTTTTCAGAAAGCTTTGGTGGAGGTAATAATCAATAACAATCCTAAGGCTTCAATTATTGCCGGCTTTAAATTTAAATAACTTAAACGATCGCTCCCCACTTCACAGCTTTTCAAGAATCTGATTCACTATATCAAAAAAAAAAAAAAAAAAAAAAAAAAGAGGATCTGATTCATGTTCACGTAAAAGCAAAAGTCGGGGGTCCGGTATGTTTTCTCACTCAATAATTCACAGCTAATAATTTGATATGAAACCATTGAAATGTTGACACGTGGTCAACTAAAGTTCGAGTGATGTTATCCAAATGGAGAAAATAAGGAGATTGTGAATTTCTCCCAACAGTAATGAACATTTATTATTTTTTCTTATTATTTTTATAATGGATAAAAATTCCTCTGATAGTATAAATTTATAATATTATTTTTATTTTTAATTATTTTTTATTTATATTTATTATAAATTAAATAAATCACATAAATATAAATTAAATAAAAAATTAGCATTAAAAATAAGAAATATATATTTTAATATAAAAAATTAATAATGAATTTTTTTCTTGTACTTATTTATTTTGTAAAAATTTTCTTATAATAAATATATAAGAAAGTTATTATAAAATGATAAAAAAATTATTATAAGAAAACTTGAATGACAAATAAAAATTTATTATAAGATAAATAATAAAATATTTTGCCTATACTTTTTACATTTACTTTTAAAATATTACAAAATGTTTATTATAAGAAAATGTTTGCAAAATAAATAATTACAAGAAAAAAATTTTATTATTAATTTTTTTGCTCATATCAAAACATATATTTCTTATTTTTAATACTTAATTTTTTTATTTAGTTTATATTCATGTAATTTATTTAATTTATAATAAATATAAATAAAAGAGTAGTTACAAATAAAGATAATATTGTAACTTATACTGTCAATGAGATTTTTATCATTTTCAAAATAACAAAGGGATAAATGGTATATATTAATTACTGTAAAGGAGAAAGTGGCAATCTCCAAGAAAATAATCCCAAAAAAGATAGACTTAAGGTTTTTCGCTAAGTTAAAGCATTAGTAGTAACTTGCAGCCCAGACCCCTCTTATAAATATTCATATTTGTACAAAGTGGTTGGGTTGTAAATTACTCACCCTGTAATTTAACTGGACTCTAAATTTACTTATAAAATCATATAACTTAAAAAGAAAGTGACAAGATAACGTATTCATATTATAACGTCATATGGTTTAATAGTTTATTATGTTTTCTTTTTATTTTTTCCATTTTTTATTTTTTTTCAAAATTATAGGTTAAACAACGAATTAGAGAATTCAATATTGAACTTAATTTTTACGAACAATATATTAATAGAATTTATTTTACATTTTTATCTTTTTATTCTTTTATTTAATAAATATTAATTTAATGTTCAGTAAAAAACTCAACTCAACTCCTAAATTAACAACCACCTCACGTGCATCTCGTGTTTCCACTGAGAACAAAAAGTCTTAAAAAAAAAATTAAAGTTGCTAAAAGAATAAATGACAAAAAAAATCATTAAAAAATGATAAAAAAGAAAAAGAAAAAGAATTCACCTCCCTATCAACATATGTTGACTCATCTATTCTGTACTTATCGGCATCTACACTATAAATTGACCTAAACACCCTCAAAGACGACGACGACGACAAAAATAATAATAATAAACTAGAAAAATTCAAGATACCAAATGCCCATGTTTTAAGAGATTCATGTTCCATTCTCATTTTAATCCTCCATTTTCTTAGCTAGTTCATATTGATTTCTTCCTTATATCCCAATCATAAATCCGTACCATTGATCTCGTGATTCATTTAACCAATAATAATAAAAAAAAAAGAAATGTGATAATTAATTATAAATAATGTACATGAAACAAACTATTGTACCACTTTTCTTAAACATAGTAATATTGGTAACTACTTATGCACGTGAACATGATTAAAATCTAAATCTCTTAGTTTAGTATAAAGATTTATTAATTAAACTAATTAGAACTCACTAATTTCATAGTAGTTCACTCTTATTCTTAATTTCTTTTTTTTAAAAAAAAAGAGATCCCTATTCTCAAAGTTATTTTTTGTTTATGAAATCCTAAATTGGGGAGGATCGAGATTTGATAAACCCCTTTTGATTCTAACTTCAAAAAGATTAAAGGTTGTGTAGCAGAAAAGCCTACAATTAATGTTCAAGAAGGAACAGGGCGATTAGAGTACTTCTAGAAACTAGAAAGAGATCCCATTAGCATTTTTGTTGTAGCAATGAAAAAATAGATTCAATAAAATGATCCAATGAAATAGAATCACATCAATCAATCACCAAAGAAAGCAATTATTTTCATGTTTCATTGTTCTCAAAATTATGAGAACTAGAAGTTGAAAAACAATTCAAATGGTAGCAATTAGGAATCTTGGTATAAACCAATAATTTTTGGATGAGACTCAGAAGCTTAGCCGATGCTTTCTTTAGTCGTTCAACAAAGTTCACATAATAGGAATGGCGGGAGGCCAAAAAAACTTAATAATAATAATAATAATAGCTGTCTTACTCGACTTGCTTATTAGCTGCCTTTCTAACTAATATCATAATAATAATATAAACCTAATTAGACTTGTGAATTTAGAATTCTAAACTGAGTACACGAGGCTCGACGAAATTTAACTCTTTTGATTTCGGCCTTGCTCCTCTTTTATTTATTTATTTTTAAAAAAAAATCTTTTTTCATTTAATAAAAGATTGCATGTGTTAAATAGGAAACAAAAATACTCAATAAAAGATATTTTACTTTGCTGCTTAACAAAGGATTACAAGGTTGTAAACTAATATAATTAATTCCTAAGAGGAATGTTATCTCTTTATAGCCTAACTACGTCTAATATATCACTTTATTAGTAAATTTTTTTAATAATTATATTTTTACAGTTTCATATTCCAACTATTACATTTTACTTGCTAAAATAACCAAATTTTAATAGAATTTATACTAAAAGTCTGGTTTACCCCTAAATTGTGAAAATAAGTTAAATCTTCCAAATCAATAAAAAAAATAAAGTTAATCATACACAAAGAGATAATACTTTTATCAATTGGTTGTTTTATTTATCCAAATTGATCAATTGATAAAATTGTAAATATTATAATACTTCCAGCTTAATAAACTAAAATTCCTGAGATATCCATGTGACATCATTAATTTCTTAATGGACTTAACTGTTTGGTGGTAAATAATAAAAACTGTGAAGAAAATGGTTCCATGAAAGAAAGCAATTTAAATCACTTCTAAGCCAAGTAGATTTCAACAAATGAGGAAATAAATTAATAATGTAAAAGGTAGAATATAGATGAAGATGACACCGCTGCGCTTATACAATAAAAGCCCTTCACCGATACCAAAATAATTAAACTGTTATAAGTATGAATAACAAATTACATATACATTACAACAGTGGGGAAAAGAATATTATCACTCAAATTCGATTTTGGGGTCAATGCCATGGCGACCTTCATCAACAAGAGCCAAACTTAACATTTCGGTACAAAACTGATCATCTGGCTTCGGCCACAATGCCTGATTTGCAGATTAGAATGAAAAAGCAAATCAATGATCCATATAATGTAGCGAGATTAGAGTTGTCCCTTCGCCAGTGGATGACTACAATAGACAGTACGCTTATTGCACATAAAGGAAACAGCAAGAGTACTTTTTAGTTTACCTTGTGATAATATGTAATGGCAGCAGAGAAGTTATCCTCCACAAGAGACCCAAAAGAAACAAATTCGCCACCATAGACTCTAGCAGTTTTTTGAACGCAACGGTGAAGATCTGACAATAGTTTTTTAAACCCTAAGCTGCAAATATTAGATGCATCCAATAAACTAGTATTTGCTAACAAATACCACTTAGATCAATTTGCTAACTACTCCTCACATCAGCAGAATATTCATAGGCACACAAGTTTTTATTGAAAAATGAATTAATAATAAATCCACCATACCTGCAAATGGTAAGTGTAAGCAAGACCTGCATAGGTGCTCAAACTTCTATTCGACAACGTCAGCGCTCGCTCGTAACTGGATATTGCCTCGTGATATATCCTGAAACATGATAGATTCTAGAAGCAGGTTCAATAAACAATAAGTCAAATGTATGTTTATAGATTAGCAATACTAGAAATAAACCTAAATCCACCGCCTACTAAGAAGGAAAAAGCAAAAACATGAAAAAAAAAGTACTATTCCATAAAGAGAAAAATATATAAACGGGTAGCATATGAAGTAGCCAGTAGAGAGTAGACCAATCCATAATCCGGCATATCCTTATTTAAACTATTTGCATCAAGTCCTTTTAGGAAGTGCTACAGACAACTTCTACGGCTCCTAGTAGTCTCTCTAGTTTATTGGGCAAAGCTGATCATAAGCAGCCATGATGGTATAAGGAAGGTTATACTTCTTTCTTATATCTTCATGCTGCTCACAATCTCAGACGATGCAAACTGAAAAATCTTACATTATTACCCTATGCTGGAATCCCTAAAATAAAATGCATTTATCAAGATAAAGATGATCCTCTATTTGAAAATTTAGCCAAAAAAAAAAAACAAAATCTAGATATCTGAATGATATTTCATGTAAAATTCAACAAAAACACAATAAAATAAAGGATAAATATCTTGAGTAGGCAATAGAACAAGAAAATGCAAGTGAGACAGCCTATTCCAATAAATTTAAACATACTTTAACTTTCTGTAAGCATGTGCAAGATTCACCACAGTTGGTTCCCACATTTCACTTAAAGAGGACGGAATGTGCGCCAAGGTCTTTTCAAACCACCACACATTTTAAATAATTGCTGGTCAAACTGGTGATTGGGAACTCATACAAAAGCCATAACATATAACAATAAAAAGAGCACAATTCCTGAAAGGCACCGTTTGGGATTGAGTTGGACAACTATAGCTTAAAAACTAAAGCACTAAAGTATTTGGTAAACACTAGCTGTTGTAGCTTGAAAGTTAACTTGATTTGATTTTACGCTTGTATGATGAAAACTTTATTATATCTTTACTAATTTTGTCAAAATTATTATTTAAAAATTATATTTACTACAAGTTATTAACTTTTATTTAATAGTTGCAGCTTTTTTCCACAACACTTGTAGTTTAAAAGATACAAAACCTCAACACCAAACAAGACCTAAGTTTAAATCAACTAGAATTTCATATACTTAAGTAATAATATTATTAAAAATGAAACACTAATAAGGTAAACGGATCAACAGAAAACAGCAACTCAAGTGAACCAAACATCCTTCATGTGGTAAGCAACAACACCAAGTTCATTATATACAAGTGGATCTGATGGGCATATGGTCTTTGCCTGCATGAAAAACTGGAGAAAGGACAGCTAATCAGAAATTCAACAATATATTCAAAGAATTATGACTAAGAGATTTGGATAAAGAAGACATTATTTTGACAACAAAGGAAAATAGACGATATGACCAAAATTCTAATTACACAGGTCTCAGAATCATGAATAAAGATTGTGATTAGCATCTGTTAGAAGTTGTCACAATTAAACAAAGAGGAAAGAAGTCGTATTCACATTAAATCCAAAGAGGAAAATGAAACCCCCAAGACAACATCAACTAGCAAATCGTATAGACCAACATCTGAATATCCAACAATCAGACTTCATATTGCAAACAAACAACCTCTTAAGAGTTCTCACTGAAATCTAAAGAGAAAAATGAAAGGCAGCCTATATTTAGAAGAAGGTAATACACCTGTTCGGCAAGCTTAAAGCTGTGAGTTCGCATGTACTCCATTCCAATATACAAAGTTAGTAAATGGCACCTGGAATAAGAGAACATCAAGATTCAACCTGTAAAAAGACAATTCATAGTGATAAGAGTACTCCCACAACACAATGCATACCATCACTAAACAATAAACAATGAAATTCATTGATCTTTACGACCATAAAACTACTATGACAGTGTGGTTTATTATCAAAATAGAAAGACATTACAACAATGCCTTGGGTCGATTTAAGACTATGTTTAATCAACTTACAACATTTCTCAGGAAGAAATATGGAAATCAAATGCGAAGCATTCATCAAAAGTTTATATTGGTAAAACAGTTTATTAATATTAAATCAAAGGAGAAAAAAAAATCTTGGCTGATAACCCATGACACCCAAGTTTTTTAGTGTAGCGCACTTGAAACAGATTAAGCTGAAGCAACTGAAATTTCATAGATTACATGAAACCTAATAGAAACTTGAGGGACCAAAAAAATTTTTTACCCACATGATTATACACCCAAAGCACACTGTTCTTCAAATTGAACAAGAATTGAATAATATCAAGATGAGCAAAAACAACCAAACCCTACCCTTAAGATATCTTTCAGAGACCAAAAAATTTTAAAAAAAAGCCAAAAATGAAATTCTAAAAGTGTTCTGAAACTTGCTCAAAAGCAAGTTAGTGGCTTTGTCCTTGTCCTCATTGCATGAATATGCTGATCCAAGGAAAAGAAAATCAGGAAGGTACAGAAATGAATAAATAATGCTAAAAATTACCCTGGAAACAAACAAGCAGCAGTGCGATAATCCAACATTGCTTGGTCACCCTCTTCTTGAGCAGCAAAAGCATTTCCATAACCTATCCAAGCGGGGGCGAATGTCCCATCAAGATTTGTAGCCTTGCTGTGGTGAATAGAGCCAACAAGAAATTAAATTTCACTAAATAACATTTCAAACCTCATATGTAATCCACAAAGGATATATTTAACAAGAGCGGGGAGAATTGTGGGGGATGTACCCCATTCCCTTCAAAATACCCAATATATATCTAAAATTATAACACTCTTAAATTTTACACATATATACTCTAAAAAACTAGAGAAAGTATAAAAATAACCATAACTAAATCCTCATAAAATTAAACCCAACTCCTCGAAGTCGGGTAAATGGTCGAGAATACTCGACTTCAACCAAACCATACACAATTAATAATTCAGCATAAATTCTCGACTTTTTCATGTTAGTCTGGTAAATAGTCGAGAATACTCGACTTCAATTGAAATAAAAAATTATCTGAAAAATTCTCAATTTTTTCAAGTAAGTTGAGTAAAGAGTCAAGAATACCCGACTTTAATTTAACCTTACCCAATATTCATTCAGCAAAAATTCTTGACTTTTCATTGAAGTTCGGTAATTGATTGAGAATACTCGACTTAAATTGAAATGAAAATTTTCTTTGAATTAAGTCAGGTAAAAAGTCGAGTATACTCGACTTTGGTTGTGTTCATGAGAGAGGAAGTAAACGTAAATAAATGATTTTTTAAGGTTATTTTTGACTTTTTACACTTTTAAGAGGTATATGTATATAATGGGGTATAGATTTGGCATTTAAGGACAAATGGGGTATATTTAAATAAAAAACCCACGAGAGCGACAAATTAACAGTGCGTTTACTTCCCATGAATCAAAATGAGTAGGAATTGAAATGGGATGGAATTTGGAATCGGAATAAGAAATGAGAACCATACTAAATTGTTTATTTGAGATATAGGAATCGAATGAGCTGAATTTTATTTATGTATTTATTTTATTTTGTAATCAGAATGGATTATTGAAAGTTATCATGATGCCCTTAGTTAAAATTGTATATTTTTCACTAACAAAATAAATAAATAAATACATGTTTATTATAATATTGAGCGTAATACTATAATTTTCATTTTATTATTATTATTATTATTAATACTACTACTATTGTTATCATTAATTTTTTTTATTATTACTACTACTATTATTATTAATTATTTATTTACATAAGGTAAAAAAAGAATATTTATTATTATTATTATTATTACTACTACTAATGTTATCATTAAATTATTATTATTATTATTATAACTATTACCACTATTATTATTATTAGTTATTTATTTATATAAGGTAAAAAAAATTTTAATTTTCTTTGTGAATAAAAGTGTTAATTTTCTTATTTTCATTCCCACCTCTCTCATGCCAACGGGATTTCAGTACCTCATTTCCAAACTTATGGGCTCCACCCAAAATCGATTCTCATTCTTTTCTGTTTTTAACATGTAAACACAATCAATCATTCCCATTCTCCATTCGGATTCCCTAATTCGAGAATTAAATGCGCTCTAAAACTTTTGCGAGGTGGAGCAAGTTCCAATTTTTTCCTTGTGAATGGGAAACAGGAACAATAATAATAATAAAGAAGAAGAATCAAGCCAAAAAAAGAAAAAGACAAAAATCTTCCCTACCAAGAAGAAACCCAAAAACCATACAATTGAAAATATTATAATCAAGGTAATCAGTATTATTGAAGTCCTCAAATATTAAACTGCATATATATAATGCATCAGACAGAAAAAAGGCTTTTCAACTTTTTGACAATTACAGAGCCAAGAACACTGTGGAGAGAAGATTTCTGAAATCTAGTATCGCAGGTTGACAGAATAATAAGCCCTCTAAAAGATCAGTATTGTTTTTCAGACTGTGAGAAGGATGGGCTCGAATGGACACTATCACATCTTTCCTTTTCAATTTCTCTGAATTTGGCTTCTACAACATTCTCCTTGTCATACTGCATAAAACAAAGGGAGACAGGAAAGGAGGAAAGAAATTGTTCACTGCACTCAAACACAGCAAAAAGAATCAACATCACGAAAACATATGGGAAACTTATTATTGAAATGTTTACATTTGGAAGAGCGCATATAATGAATTTGCACACAGTTCACCTTTTTTATCAAACATGAGTAGAATGAAGAAAGGCATCCATCTTCAAAACCAAATTCCAATGATGAAAGTAAACTTGTTTCTGAAATTCAACAGCAAATCCAATAATTTAAAGTATTAGCCTATTATAACATGTTCCATGAAAAATCCAATGCTAGTTGAACACAGCCAAAGAAATTTTTACCAAATTAAATTTATATCACCATGTTTGTGTGTGACTATAATTTCATTTATGTGTGTGTGTGTGCGCGTGCGCACTTATGTAAGAACTATAATTCAAACTGTAAACATTTTCATAATCCACTTCTCTCAGATGAAAGAAACAGATGACTAGGAAAAAAACTACATCATTACCTTGCTCGCATGTTAGCATGTGATTTTCTATAAGGCATTCCAAAGCCTGAAAAAGAAATCAAGGTACAGCCATAAAAAAAATCATAAAGAATGAGAATAGATATATCTTATAAGTAACATCCAAATGAGACATCTATGTGATCAGCAGAGGTCAAATTAAAGAAAAGGATTAAAATTCTATTTACAAAAAAAAAAAAAAAGGGACAAGCCTAGCTCAAAAAATCTAGCCCTCTTTTGAGTAATTTTCTAATCCTTGAGAAGGCAACAGTTTCCACAGGTTGTAATATTTTGCATAGAAAGTCATGTCTGAAATTTATACAGCCACAAAATTCAAGGTAAGGAGTTTTTGAGAACGGGACGCTCCCCCCACCAGCTTATCCCTAGGGGGAAAGGAAAAAAAAAAAACATTGATAGCGTGTCATGCATACCTCATAGCACAAAGGATCAGCTATGATTGCTGCTTTGTACCTTAAATCATTATGAAAAAATATAGTAAGCCTTTGTATGAACTATAGCGTTTTAGTTCAACATAACTGAGAGAATAGAGCAAAAGGAATTGAACAGAATAGAGCAGATATACTGACAAATGAAAAACCAAAGAGAAGCTAATTAAGGTTATAAAACAATACCATAATAGTTACTAAAGAAAAAGAGTTGAGGGAAGAACCTAACTTACTGAAATACATGCAAGCTTTCAATCAGATAACAAAATGAGGCCACTAATTCAGACAGCATAAAACTCTAAAACAAATATCCAGGTGTGTAGGTAACCACATGGAGTGAAGCATAGCTGATCTGTCAATTGAATCTTGTTACATTTGATTTAAAACCACCTTTCTGTCTATTAGTTTTTAACATTCTAAAAATGCTGCACATGAAAGTTAGTAATGAAACAAGATAAAGAGGAAGCAAATAAGTTCCTCTGTTGTTAGAGCTGAATTTAGTAATGAGGTATTGCAGCTAAAATTTCATCGAGATAGAAGTAGGAAGTGTGAACCAATAGAAGACCAGAATTGTGGTTGGAAGTAAAAACAATTCAGGATACAAAAAAAAAAAAGACAATCTCCTTCACGTGGCTGTTAATTTGGCAATCAACCTCTGTGAAAAAGCAGAACAGAACTAATAGCCTTATTGAACTAAACCATCCCAGCATATACTACCATTCCTCTGTCACCAAATGGACTCCAGAAGACATGGGATGTTAACATTTTAAACTGTCTTATCAAAATTATACATTGATTTAATCAAGGAGAGTTTTCTAGACTACCCAATCTATATATAGATAATTCTTAAAGTAGTATCTAAACAAACTCCTTGGTTATTAAACACATATATCAAACATTCATGCATTCAAACAAAATCTGCTCAGTAATGAAATTGAAGATAAATTTACTTATGCCCAACTTAAACAAGTTTATAACAATGTTCAAAATTCTCCCATTAAAACAATAAAGTCATTTCCTTTCTTTAACAGTACGTTAAATTACTACACCTAAGTTACTATAACAGAAGACCGTTAGACAGTATAAGTTGGTATCATTTTGACTGAAAAACTAAGGGAAAATAACCATAAAGCATTTTACAATTAAGCAGAGTGATTTTCATGTAAATTCATCGCAAGAAACTAACCACAGCCGAGCTTGGGCACAATTTCCCAAGGCTTCATATGCTTTGCCTCTCAAAAAGCATATAGCTGAAGAGATCTGTAATAGAAAAAAGAAATATTGGGTCAAGTATACAACAAATGTGCAACAAATTAAAAAATAAAAGGCCAGATAAAATGAGATTACAAACAAAAGCTTACATTGATTTCTCTGTCCTCCCCATCTTTATCTAAGTACATGACATTGCTATCCTTTGTGTCATAAACATTACCATCTTCATCGACCTTAGCATCACCGAGCATCGACAAACACTAGTCCCACTCCTTCAGTTCCTCCTAATTATACAAAGGACAGACCAGAAATAAATAAGTAAAAGAAAAACTACCCAGTTGTATAAACAAATAAACATTCAAGAAAAAATTGATCAAAATCATTCAGCTCAAAGTCGATAATTTTTCCTTAATTGCTTAAAATCTAGTTTTCATTTTCTTAAAACACACAACACGTGCAAATTTGCTAGCGCAATTCAATTTCCACATATTTTTCATTGAAATTCTTTTGTTCTAAAATAAAAAGAACACCAATTTCAAGTTAAAATTTTCAAAATTTCCCTTTTTCATAACATAAAAAAAAAAAACTAAAAACGCAAAAAGCACAAATCCCAAAATCTGATATTCAAATTTTCTAATGCAATCAAAAAACAGAACTTTACCAGACACTTAGCAGCCAAGTAACGAAATCGGAGGTCACGGAGCACAATTTTTGAGGCGTTAAGGAGGTGAAATGGACGGCGGTAGTGGCGGCCAAGGAACAGAGCCTGAGCCTGCATGTACACGCCAGTAGGGTCATTGGTCAAAGCGGCGATTTTATCGGCGAAGAAAATGGCAGACGAGTACAAATGCTTACTCACACAGTCGCGAACCAATCCTCGAAGTTTATTTATTTCTTCTTCTCTCATTATGAAATTGGAGATCTAAGGGAATGTTTGGTTCTCGAGAAAGTGACTTTGTTAAGAGGGAAAAATGAGGGTTTTGCTTGGAATGGGGGGTTTTGGAGAGTGAAGGGAACGACCGAGAGAGTGTGATTGAGCGGGAGCTGGTTTTGTTGAATTTATATTTGGGCTAGGCCCATGGACCCTTTTTTTTTTTTTTTTTTTTTTTATAGATTAGAGGGCTTTAAATAAAACTAACAAAATAGATCATTCAGCCGCTCATATTGTGTCAATTTTGTGTTGTTTTAAATTTATGTTGGTCAAAACACGATTTATTTAATAATTGTATTAAAATATTAAAACTTGAACTTGATATGAAAAATAAAATATTAAAATATTAAAACTTGAACTCGGTACGAAAAATAAAATAGTGACTTGATACGCTCTTTTAATAACTAGGTAGTTGTGTCATCTAACATGATATAACCTAAAAATTCACTGAATACCTATTTAAATTCTAACATGATTTACATCAAATACTACACACTCATTTGATGTAAATACAACATGTATGAACCATTGAACATGACCAAATATATGTTCATCTAGAATCATGACCAAATTTTGAGTTTTGATGATAAGATTCTATAAATTAATTTAAAATTGAAAATATAAGTATATTTTAATGCAAATATGAAATAGTTTTGGTTAACTATTTAATAATCACGTTATTGACGAAGTAAATGCATTGAAAAATTGAATTCTAGCTTGACACGGGAAACAATTGGGTTGACTTAGACCAAATTCATTTAATAATCATGTCAATTTTCATGATGGATACATATTTATTCATATTGTCTTTGTATAGAGTAAACCAGTCACATTAAATTTTGTCAGCTTTAATTTTATTTCATCAGAAAATGACTACTTATTATTAGACCAGTGTTTAACAAACATTGTTATGATTCGACCAAATACCCTTATTTATTAAGCATTTGATCATTATCAAATTTTCATGGATTTTTGTAATTAAATGTACCACTTAGAAAAATAGTAAAATATTAGTACATGGAGTGAGCTAAGTAAAGTATCGTCAAGTAAGTCGAATAAATTGTTTTAGTAGTCAATTAAGTATAACTAAATCACCTACGCTCGAGTAAGTCGAGTATTGTTGAATACTCAAGTAAATCTAGTGGTAAAGTTAGAGCATCTCCAAAAAAATCTTCAAATAAGATTTTATTACTTATTTGAAGAGTTACATCAGTATTTAAGACTTCAAAAGATACTCTAATTAAGATTTTTCAAATAAGAAATAATTCTCTCTCTTTAATTTGTAGAGTTACTTTCTCTCTCTTCAATTTATATTTTATTACTTTTTATTGGGAGAAAGAGAGAGAGAAATGCTTTAATTACCATTTATTTTTCCTTTGAAAAAATATTTATTTGATTAAAATAATATTAACTTATTTCTATTTAAAGAGCCTTTTGGAGAATAACATATTTTTTCACTCTCCTTTTTACCACATAGGTAAGCAAATAAATATTTGAAGAGTAAAATTAATAGAACTTTTTGGAGATACTCTTAAGATTTTGGTTTTGGGGCCTAATGAAGAAACTATATACTTGAGTAGGCTACATTGTTAGCCTAAAGGGCTATCCATAATGTAATTTTGATGATAACAAATATGTGTCTTAAGTGATTTAATAAATATTGTATTTCACATTTTTACTAGTTTTTTAAGGATAATATTTATGCAAGTGAATCAAGTTCAAGACACTCAACGGACAACGGCAAAATCAAGAATAAAGTTTAGAGCTCAACGGATAAATTATTGTGACAAATTCTTGTAAAGTCGGTATGATTTAATTGATGCATGATTTAGCATTTGAGAAGCTTAAGAGTTTATTTAAATAATTACCTTTCATAAACTAAAAGGTTTTATATTTATAAGATAAAGTATTTTGTGGATTTGAGTAATTTGGACTAAAATGAAAAAGTTTTGCAATCTTTTATTTTATTAAGTATTGTTTTGAATTTCGAATTTAGATTTATTTACAAATATTTGAAATATTTTGGGTCATATTATAATTTAAGAAAGTTTGAGGACCCAAACATAATCCAAACAATTGAAATAAAAATTGGACAGAGAGTGAGCAGCTAACCGCCTGAGGAAAGTCTCATATTTTCAAATTTTGGACTAAATTGAAAAGATTTGAGAACTTTGAAATTTATGGGTATTATTTTAAATTTTGAAAAGGACCTTTTTGAAAAATATTATTATATACTAGGTCATATCATAATTACAATAAGATTTAGGAATGACGGGTATTATTTAGAAATTCTGAAATTGGACTTATTTGTAAAGTTTTATGACATGTTGGGCTATAATATAATTATCGAACGTTTTGGTCACAAATGTAATTTAATGAACAATGGTACTGTAGCAAAATTCAAATTTAATGGTAACATCATTGTTCTGGAGCGGCTAGCCAGATAATCAAGCGGCTAACAGTTTGAGCACTGAAATTTACCTATAACGGTTAGTTTTCGGGCTTTAGCTATAAAACCTCAATTCCATCTTCATTTTCAAGACTAATGCAGGTATAAATAAAATCATATAACACATATTGAGATTCCATTTCGTAAATCATCATTTATTGAATCATTATTATACTATTATTTGCAAATCCACTCTTAAAGAGAGTTTTTGTTGTAATTGTTCATTTCTCATCAAATTGTGAGTGTACAAGTGTGAGAAACACTTGAGGTGAATAGATTGAGGAGATAATCTCTTGATTGTAAATGTTTATTGACACCTTAGAAGTTAATTGTAAGAACTTCAAGTTTTGGGAGGCTTTGATAGTGAAATCCTCGAGTTTGGTTGGTTTTGAGGCGTGGACGTAGGCGGGAATTGCCGAACCACGTAAAAATTATTGTGTTTGCTTTCTTTTCCCTTACTCTTTTATTATTGTACTTACTATTTTATTATTGTACTTTACTGAATTTATTGTTTTTGCATTTGATTAAGGCAATACATTAAATTATTGTGCGAATTGTTTAGCTAAGTTTTAAAATCTCAATTCACCCCCCTCTTAAGTTGCATAACTTACATTTCATACAGTATAGAATCACTAAAATTGAGAGGGCCAAACACAATGACCAAAACCATAAATTTGAGTAGGCGGTAACATAAAATCAACTTGTAAAATTATAGGGGTCAAAACATAAAATACAAATAACATTGCCAATGTTACTGCTTATTATTATGTCTCTTTTTTCTTGATTTCTTTCTTTATTATTATTATTATTATTATTATTGGTATGTTGCCTCAAGGCACCCTAGGCTTTAGATGCGGTGCCATTTTAGCAGGGGCTGAAACCCTTTTTCAATTTTTTAATTTTTTAAAAATTTATTTTAATATTTGTCCTATTTTTATTTGATTTACCATAACGCCCTTGTTAAAATTTAAAAACAAGTAAAATATTAAATATTCGTTTTAACACTTTGAACCCATAAAGAAAGATTGTTGCATTATGGCACTTGAAATTCAACTTGATGATTATATTATGAATGTGGGTTTTGACAACATTTTTAAGATTAAAAGAGACTGGTGAGTTAGCAAGAAAAATGGTTGAGATAATGGATAGTTGTATTCATTAATTTATCTGTTGGTAACATTAGCAATGATTTTATCAAGTAACACAACTAAATTAGAAATGGTATTTTCAGCTATGAATTTTCTGAAAAATCTTCCACAAAATCATATGGGAAACCAATTGTTGAATGACAGTTTTATTGTATACGTAGAAGAAAATATGTTTGTAGTAATGATAATGAGGTTCTTCTTCAATATTTTTAACATATGAAAATACATGAGAACAATTATAGCTGCATTGAATTAAGGGCCTATTTGGGATTGCTTTTGAGAGACTTAAAAGTGATTTTAAAAGCTAAACTTTAATTTTACTGTTTGGTATATTTTTTTTTTAAATCACTTTCGGTAAAATCACTCTATCGTATATACAACATATTTTGGAAAACAAAAAAGAAGTAGGCTTTCAAAATCTAATTTTCAGGATAAGTTTTCTAATTAATAAAATTCCATATATATCCTTACATATATTATAAAAATCTAAAATTATCGTTATTCAATTAGGAAATAAAATTATTAAATCTAGAGATTATTATTATTACTAATTATATTGAGATAAAAAATAATTAATAAAATAAAGATAATTATTTTAGTTATCAATTACTAATATACATAATAAAAAATAATATATGTATGTATTTATATCTATATAATATATTTTATTTAATATTATGTCCATTTTAATCATTTAAACTCTTGTAATAGTTCAACAATGAGATTTACAAAAGCACTTTTAAGAAGTAATTTTGCCAAATGTTTAACTAATTCTATTCACAACTTATTATTTTTACAGCGCAAGTAACAACAATTATTTTAAAAGTTATAAGATTACCAAACTAGCCCTAAATATTTTAATAAATTTTTATTTTAATATTTGTTATTTATTGACCATTTTTTAAATTATGTTAGTGTTTGAACTTAGGCACCCCTGTTAAATTAAGTTCCTAACACCTCGGCTGCCAGGCGTATACATAGTTCGCCACTGACTATGGTCAAGTAATTATAATCAAGGGTACTATTACAGTTTTTCGATATGTGTTGCAATTGTCAACCTATTGGGACACAAATATTTGCTGCAAGTTTTTGTAAATTCATGGTAATTATTACATTTGTAAAAGTTAGAACTCCCGGATCTTAGGTTGATAGTTTGTTTGGCTAGCAGGAAAGTGACGGAAAGAAGAAAGAAAAGTAACTAAATCAGAGAAAATTTTATTGATATGAATTATATGAATTACATTTAGCTCGTAGCAAACTTATATTGTTGATCAACAGTAATAACAACCTTTTGTATAGCTGTAATACATCTATTGGCTAAACTAAAACTAATTACAACAACTTAACTAATTTGTCCAGCTCAGCAATCCTTGTCACACAAATCTCAACCACTGATCTGTTGTTGTTGATTAAGCATCTCAACACCCCTCCTCAAGCTTAACGGTCGTGAAACAACATTAAGCTTGTCTCTATAGTAATTAAAAAAGCAGTAAGCCATAGGCTTTGTAAGCACATCTGCAATATTCCATTCACTAGGCACATACTTGATTTCCACTTGTTTATTTGTCACATTCTCTCTTATGAAATGTACATATAATTCTATGTGCTTGGTTTTAACATGATATACTGGATTTGTTGCCAATGCAGCAGTACCATTGTTGTCACACCAGATTATTGGTGTTTGATTGCACTTAATATTAAGTTCACCAAGCAAAGCCTGAACCCAAACGATTTCTGCACATGCTGTTGATAATGCTCTATATTTTGATTATGTGCTAGATCTAGCTATTGTTTGTTGCTTCTCAGAAGACCATGAAATAAGATTTTGCCCAAGATAAACACAATATGCTCCAACTGATTTCCTGTCATCAACATCACATGCCCAATCTGCATCAGCATATGCAGTTAAGACAACACCACCACCTGGTTTAAATAGCAAGCCATAATCCTCAGTTGCCTTTAAGTATCTTAGAATTCTCTTACAAGCAGTCCAGTGCTTCTCTGTAGATGCAACAAGAAATTGACTCAACTTGTTTATTGAGAAAGCAAGCTCTGGCCTTGTGAGTACCAAATACTACAATGCACCTATTATGCTTCTATATTCAGTAACATTAACAATCAAATTATCTTCATTTCCTGCTCTTTTTAGTTTCTGTCCTGTACTCATTGGAGTATCACTTTCTCTGCAGTTTTTCATGTCAGTTTTTGTGAGCAAATCTCTTACATATTTGGCCTGTGAGAGATGTAAGCTGCCCTCTGTACTTTGAGTAACTTCAATACCAAGGAAGTAATTGAATTCACCCAGGTCTTTTAAAGCAAAAGTATCTCCAAGATATTTGATGAACTTTTCAATCACTGTATTATTATCTACAGTAATAAGAATATCATCTACATATACCAACACAACTACAATACCTCCAAGTTCATGTTTAAAGAATAAAGATGAATCTGTTCTTGAGTTCTGAAACCCCCACTTCAACAATGCTTTCCTTAACCGATCAAACCAGGCTCTAAGAGCCTGTTTTAAACCATAAAGAGCCTTAAGCAATTTACAAACATGACCAGATGAAGGCTGGACAAATCCCTCAGGTTGAAACATGTAAACATCTTCATTGAGCTGCCCATTAAGGAAAGCATTATTGATGTCTATCTGCCTTATTTTCCAGCTCTTCATAATAGCAAGACTAAGTACAATTCTCATAGTAGATTGGTTAACCACTGGACTAAAAGTCTCAAAGTAATCAATACCAGGGGTTTGATGAAACCCATTTGAACCCAAACGAGCTTTATACTCAGAGATAGAGCCATCTGCATTATACTTAATGCGAAACACCCATTTACAACCAACAACTTTAGTGGCTTGAGAGGCTGGGACAAGAACCCAAGTTTCATTTTTCACGAGTGCATCAAACTCAGCCTGCATTGCTGCTTTCCATTTAGGATTTGAGAGAGCTTGAGAAATTGTAATTCTAGATTTGCAATGTTGTAGATGCGAATGATTAAATGGAGAAAATCGGGCTGAATTTTGAAGAGAAGGGTAGAAGAATGGGAAAATAAACTTACAATTGTACTTGTAAATAGAGAAAAAGACTAACACACTCACAACGTTTAGACAGATGGATAAAAGTCCCTCCAATATTTCAAAAAAGACATCCACACCCTCATTCATCAACGGAAACCGTTACTTTTAATAGAAATTATAATTTTAATATATAATTACCATTATACCATTCTAGCACGTAAAAAAAAAGTTGTTAATTGTCCAATTTATCCATATATTGTTAATAAAATTATAAATATATTCTCATTGCCCAATTTCTTTATTTAAATTTTTATCAAATTCTCTCTTCAAGCTAAATAAATTTAATTTATAGAGGTCGAAATCAACACGTAAGGAACCGAAGAATTTTGATTGAGCTTGTCAAAATACAGGCTTTCTCAATTGGTTGCCCGCACTTGGATTTCGTGAACAAATGACGAAGGAACGTGACTGAATTTGAGAACAGGATGAAGGAAAAAAAATGATAATTTTAGTGTCAATCAGGTAACTTTAAAGCACTCAGTGGATTTCAACAAATGAGGAAACAAAGTACTAAAATAAATTAACAATGTAAACCGTATAATATAGATGAAGAGGAAGCAGCACCTGTACTTGTACAATAAAGCCGTTTGCTGTTTGTTGTTTGTTTTTCTTCATGTGTAGGCTTTCACCCTATTGCCGGAAGCATACTTATATATTGCCGTAAGTATTTTGAATCAGCTTTTCTTCTAACAGACTTTTATAGGTACAATTTTAAGTAGCCTGTGGGAGCATCAAAAGCCCAATGATATTGATATTTCATATGTTCATACAAATTTGTTAAGAATATGTTGAGTCAGCTAATTGATGTCAGAAAATTGTTAAGTAGAGTAATGAATCAGATGCCACGCTGGACAAGATGCTGGAAGCTACTGGAAGATTGTTATGCAAGCTGTTAAAACTTTGTTATTAGTTTGTTATTTCCCACCAAAATGTTATGGTGAATATCAGAGAATGTGTACATGATTCTGTTACACTTGGAAAGTTCCAGATGCTACTATATATATAGTGTATTGTAATCTCATTTCATTGTATCAATCATAATGGATTCAATTTCTGTTTTTCCTCTCTAAGTCAATAAATTTTCCTTCATTTTCTTATCAGCCAAACAAGCATATAGTTTTAACTAAATTAACATCATTATATTCACAGTCACAAAGGTGAACAATACAACTATCAGATACAACAAGAGCAATTTTACATTGAAACATGCAAGACCTTACAAAATGGAGCAAAAGCAAACGAACATAATTCAGAAAATACAATACAGAAAAGCACACCTTCTTACACAAAAAAAAACCAGCAATATTACTTGAGAGGAAGTGTCACACTAAGTAGATATAGCCAAGCCAGCAGAGAACATCAACAAACCAACGGACATGTGTTTTGCCCATGGCAGCTTATTGGCATTATAGCTATTTTTCAGCTTCTTTCATCATCTTATTGCGGAAGCTTCCGTAATGTTTAAAAACGGAGCCCAAAACTTGTGTAATCCAGAAGCTTCGTCTGAATCGAATCTTGGAGAAGTCCAGTTGTACAAATAAAAAAATCCGAAAGACGATAAGCATTAAGAATGAGGCAAGTAGCGACAACGGGGTTCTGCCAACCACTAACAGGCAAAAGCAAATAACTAGAGGATATACCAGAGTAGCTGCGGAGCCATACGGAAGGTGATAATTAATCACCAGCATAGATATACAAAATGCTGTAATATTTGAAAATGCGTAAAGTGTGGAGATCATATCACTGATGGCATCGCCATATAATTGCCCCGCAGCGAATAGAATCTTGTCACTTCTTGGGATGCTGCTGCTGGTTCCATTGCTCCGAGAAAAGGCGGTTGCATTTGCTATTCCTGATGGTGTTACATATGCCCATGCTGATGCCGATGTCGATGTCGATGCTGATTGTGATCCAAAAGTGGCAACAGAGTTGCCGGTTTCAGTTGACTTATTTCCCTGAAGATCGTCAGCCGGGGTAAGCGCTGCTTGGAATGTGGCTGTCGCGATTAATACAGCAACCACAAGTAGTGCACTTCGATTTTCATCCGTAATGCGCTGTGATGAGCGGTAAAAGAACAAAAGCACCTTTCGACGCCATGTCAAACCTTGTTTTAAGTAACCTGCAATGTTCCCATCAGGAAGGGAGGACCCTTGTCTACCGCCAGCTTTGCGCACCAAGCGTGTTACTTCTTTAAATCCAGGTTTCCCTTGCAAATGTTCTTCTACCATGTCCATGGGTGTCTTACCTTGTAAGTTCAGGGCATTTATTTGATCACGTGCTCTTTTAACTATTAGCCTCACCAACTGCAAGTATATATTTATATATGCATGCAATTAATAATCATGAAAATATAGGGACTAACCGAAGTAAAATTTAAAAACTTTTCATGCCTTTATTTGACTTTTGGAGATTGCGATATGCAATAAAGTGTTGCCTTCATCGTCCGTCCAGTTAAGGATATCCTCCATGTCCACATATCGAAGCCATACTAGCATGCACTCAACGGCCTCCAACTGGTCATTTTTTGCAGCAACATGCAAAGCAGTCTCTTTACGGATTGTCACCTCTGTGATGGACTCAGGGCAAGCCGCTAGAAGTTTGCATAGAAGGTCGACATTTCCTTTCTCAGCAACATAGTGTAGAGGCGTTACACCCTCCCTTCCTTGGACACGAACCAGATTTCTGTCCACGTCTATGAGCCGAAGCACCATTTGGGTCTGTTTCTTCTGCAAAAGATCCTCGCCACTAAGTACATATTGGTTTTGCTTCTGCAAAGCAAGATGCAGGGGACTAAATCCATATTGGTTTTGCTTTCTCGCAAATGATGGCTTTAACCTCATTATCTCCAGGGCAAAGTTGATATGCCCCATTGATGCTGCTATATGTAAAGGAGTATCCACGAATGGTACTTGGTCTATCTGATCTAAAAGATATGCGTCCTCCCATATTAATTCATACAAGGCATCAACATTTCCTGCTTGAGCAGCCTCGTTCAGCCTCTGATCCTTACTTCTGAAGGACATTGAACATTTTTTGAGATGTACATAGTATGAAAATGCCATATTGTTTTTAAAAAGATGATCGACAAATGGACTGTAATTTAGTAAAAGGGCAGTGTTCCTGTTACCTCGATAAATGTCTATCCTTGTCGGTAATAGGAAGTGAAGTTGCCTCTAGTGCTCCAGCTTCCCGCAGTATTGCCGCAATCTCTTGGTTTTCTGATTTAGTTTTATCAAGTAATGAAATATCTAAAGGTGTCAAACCTTCCGAATTCCGGGCATTTGTATCAACTTTGCAATTCAATAAACACCTTACAATCTGCTTTGGATAAACAAATTCATCAATTTAGACATCATTCAACTGAATTTTATTTGTGACCATATACATATAGTCCTTCCCTAACGAGAAATTAATAAAATAAGAATGCAAATAAAATTAAAAAAAACACATATTTCAATATATTGAAAACTGCTTTTTTTTGTTAATGATATCCTTACTTTGTTAAACTACTTTTTATTTATTTATTTGTGATATCTTTACTTTGTTAAAATGAAGATAAGGTCATTAATTAGATACTATATATATAAATATAGTCATTCTCTAATGTGAACACTCTCATTTTTTTTTTCTCATACGAACACTCTATTAACCTATATGCAGGCATGCTATTAAAATACACGGCTTTATAATGAATTAAAAATTGACTCTATTAAATCACATAATTTAATAGCATGTCTGCATTAAAAAAAATGAGGGTGCCTGCACCTCATTGAAAAATTTCTATATATGTGTGTGTGGATTCGAGCTTGCCTGGACTTGACTTTTGGATGTTGCTATGTGTAACAAAGTGTTGCCATCCCTATCCTTCAAGTTGAGGATTCTTTGATTGTATTGTTGAGCTTCTTCAGGGCCAAGCCACGGTGGTCGTACTGTTGTTAAGGCTTGATCAAAAGCTTCGACCTTATCGTTTTTCAAAGCAATATGAAGAGCAGTCTCGCCTTTATTCGTCACATCTTCAAGAGATTTCGGACAAGAAGACAAAAATTCCCTCAACAGATGGATGTCTCCTTTTTCAGACACGAAATGCAAAGGAGTGATGCCTTCTCTTCCTTGGACACGAACAAGGTCCGGATCAATATCTATCAGCTGAAGTACTAACTGAGTTTGATCATTTTGCAAAGCTAAATGCACCGGAGAGAAGCCATCTTGGTTTAGCTTCCTGGCAAATGATGGCTTTAGTCTGATAATCTCCATGGACCATTCAACATTTCCATCCCTTGCAGCAGCATGCAAAGGAGTATCGACAAAAGGTTTCTCGTCAAAGTTGTCCAAAAAATATTGATCATGTCGAATTAGCTCATACAAAGCATCGATATCCCTCACTTGAGCAGCGGACTCCATCACCGAAATTAACACTACGAAGGTGGCACTTCAATGATCAAATATTCTTTGTACTACAGAGAGGAAACTGGAAAGTTTTAACAACTGAACAAGAAGAGCAATTGAAGAAAACCAGCAAGAAATCATATGCTCAGGAAGCAATTTTTTTCAAAAGATTCAATATATATATATATAGCTTCAAAGAAAATTCTTTTTAGAAAGTGAGGACTAGGAACAAAATCAATTTTCTTCATGTTTTGTGATTGCCTCTATGAGGTTTGCCTTAAATAAGAGTGAGATATGTTTACCAAAAGGGGAAAGAATAGATATACATCATAATTTGGAGAATTCGTGACGTAGAAATCATGACGTAGACTCGAAAATTGATTCGGATGTATGAACATCAATATCAATGGTCCTTCGTGTGTATTATGCTATTTATTAATAAAAGGTACTTTAAGAAATAATAAATTGATGGATATTTTAAAATATATTTCACGTACTAATATTTGAATACTTGTAAAAAAACTGAGATGGGATAAAAAAAGAAAAAGAATAACGACATTCCAAGATTTGGGAAAATAGTTACAAAAAACTCTTTAAGTCTTAAAAAAAAGATACAAAAACTCTTTTTTGCCCACAATAACTTTTGATTATATTAATTAAAAAATTGATTTAAAAAATTTTTTAACTAACACAAATGTTTTATAAATAATATAAATCTATCTGGTAGACTAATAATATTAAATTATTTTTGACATTTAAAATAATATTAAAATTTTAGATTATTATATTTATTTTAATAATATAATTGTAATATTAAAAAGATTTTAAATAATCTTTGGGTTAAATAGATTTTACAATTTAAAAAATCTCTCTATTAATAATATTAAAATTAACTTTTACATAATAGTCAAAATAATTTTTATTTTAATATTTTGTTTCTATTTATTATTAAAAATTGCTTTAATATAATAAAAGAGGTCTAATAGATTAAAAATATTAAAATATTTTTAAATATTAAAATTATTTTGAAATGTATATCTTATTACATTTATTTTAATGTCATATTTCTATTCATTATAAAATTTTAGAGTTTTTTTTTTTTAGATTTATAGAGTCAAAAGACATTATGGTCAAAAAGAGTTTTGGTGTCCTTTATTAAAAACTCAAGAGTTTTTGTGACTATTTTCCTAAATCTTGGGATGTAAATATCATTTTCTATAATATATATATATATATTGGTTAAAAATAAAACGTTAAGCCCGGCTTAGTTTATGCACTTATTTTTTAAATAAATTTTTATGACAGATGGAAAATGAGAAGGTCATTCTCCTTATGTCCTTCCAGTTCAACGGTAAGTCAACTTGAGTCATTTAAAATTAAGAGCGATCGTCTTATGTCGTTTCGAGGAAAACAAAAAAAAAAAAACAAATTTCTTAATCTGTTTTTTCAGAAAGCTTTGGTGGAGGTAATAATCAATAACAATCCTAAGGCTTCAATTATTACCTCATTTAAAACAAAAAAGAACAAATAAAACTTCAATTATTGCTGGCTTTAAATTTAAATAACTTAAACGATCGGTCCCCACTCCCCACTTCACAGGTTCCAAGAATCTGATTCACTATATAAAAAGACAAAAAAGGATGTGATTCACGTTCACGTACAAGCAAAAGTTGTGGGTCCGGTATGTTTTCTCACTCAATGATTCACAGCTAATAATTTGATATGATACCATTGAAATGTTGACACGTGGTCAACTAAAGTTCGAGCGGTGTTATTCAAATGGAGAAAATAAAGGAGACCGCAAATTTCTCAACCACAATAATCAACGTATACTATTTTTTTTTATTACTTTTATAATGGTTAAAATTTTTTTTGATAGCATAAGTTTATAATATTATCCTTATTTTTAACTACTCTTTTATTTATATTTATTATAAATTAAATAAATTATATGAATAAAAAATAAATAAAAAATTAACATTAAAAATAAGAAATATATATTTTGATATGAGAAAAAAATTAATAATAATTTTTTTTGTACTTATTTATTTTGTAAAAAGTTTCTTATAATAAATATATAAGAAATTTATTATAAAATGATAGAAAAAATTATTATAAGAAAACTTGAATGACAAATAAAAATTTATTATAAGATAAATAATAAAATATTTTGCTTATACTTTTTACATTTAATTTTTAAATATTACAAAATGTTTATTATAAGAAAATGTTCACAAAATAAATAATTACAAGAAAAAAATTTTATTATTAATTTTTTTGCTCATATCAAAACATATATTTCTTATTTTTAATACTTAATTTTTTATTTAGTTTCTATTCATGTAATTTATTTAATTTATAATAAATGTAAATAAAAGAATAGTTACAAATAAGGATAATATTGTAAACTTATACTGTTAACGAGATTTTTGCCATTTTAAAAATAATAAGGAGATAAATGATATATGTTAATTACTGTAGGGGAGAAAGTGACAATTCCCCAGAAAATAATCCTAAAAAGGATAGACTTAAGGTTTTTCGCTAAGTTAAAGCATCAGTAGTAACTTGCAGCCTAGACCCCACTCTTATAAATATTCATATTTGCACAAAATGGTTGGGTCGTAAATTACTCACCCTGTAATTTAACTTGACTCTAGATTTACTTATAAAATCATATAACTTAAAAAGAAAGTGACAATATAACGTATTAATATTATAACATCATATGGTTAATAGTTTATTATGTTTTCTTTTTATTTTTACAATTTTTTATTTTTTTTCAAAATTATAGGTTAAACGACGAATTAGAAAATTCAATATTAAACTTAATTTTGACGAACAATATATTAATAGAATTTATTTTACATTTTTATCTTTTTATTCTTTTATTTAATAAATATTAATTTAATATTTACTAAAAACTCAACTCAACTCCTAAATTAACAACCACCTCACGTGCATCTCGTGTTTCCACTGAGAACGAAAAGTCTTAAAAAAAAATTAAAGTTGCTAAAAGAATAAATGACAAAAAAAATCATAAAAAAAATGACAAAAAAGGAAAAAGAATTCACCTCCCCATCAACATATGTTGACTCATCTATTCTGTACTTATCGGCATCTACACTATAAATTGACCTAAACACCCTCAAAGACGACGACGACGACGACAATAATAATAATAATAATAAACTAGAAAAATTCAAGATGCCAAATGCCCATGTCTTAAGAGATTCATGTTCCATTCTCATTTTAATCCCCCATTTTCTTAGCTAGTTCATATTGATTTCTTCCTTATATCCCAATCATAAATCCGTACCATTGATCTCGTGATTCATTTAACCAATAATAATAAAAAAAAAGAAATGTGATAATTAATTATAAATAATGTACATGAAACAAACTATTGTACCACTTTTCTTAAACATAGTAATATTGGTAACTACTTATGCACGTGAACATGATTAAAATCTAAATCTCTTAGTTTAGTATAAAGATTTATTAATTAAACTAATTAGAACTCACTAATTTCATAGTAGTTCACTCTTATTCTTAATTTCTTTTTTTTTAAAAAAAAGAGATCCCTATTCTCAAAGTTATTTTTTGTTTTATGAAATCCTAAATTGGGGAGGATCGAGATTTGATAAACCCCTTTTGATTCTAACTTTAAAAAGATTAAAGGTTGTGTAGCAGAAAAGCCTACAATTAATGTTCAAGAAGGAACAGGGCGATTAGAGTACTTCTAGAAACTAGAAAGAGATCCCACTAGCATTTTTGGTTGTAGCAATGAAAAAATAGATTCAATAAAATGATCCAATGAAATAGAATCACATCAATCAATCAAGGAAAATAATTCTTTTCATTAGAGCTGGTAAAATTTGACACGGCCCGATTACCCGACACGAACACGACATAAATAAATGGGTATGAGTCGTCAAATTTAACACGATTATTAAATGGGTCGGGTCCGGGTCAACACGATTTTTTTCGTGTCGGGTTAGGGTTAAAGTTCTTGACCCATTTACCCGATCAATGACCCGATTATATTTTCTATTTTAAAATAATTTACATATTCTTATCATTAAAACTCAAATATTAGAGATGCTTTTCTTTTTTTTTTTAATTCTTTAAAAGGGTGAATATAAACACAGTGTTTTATTTATAAAATTTTAAATACATTTAGAGCTTTAATAGTGTAAAGATGTAAAAATTGATAGACATATATATTTTATAATATTGATAAATAATATTATATATATATATATATATATATAATTATGTCAGTACCAATATATTACACATTTACACTATTGAGGTATATATATATATATATATATATAATTATGTCAGTACCAATATATTACACATTTACACTATTGAGGTATATATATATATATAATATTATTTATTAATATTATAAAATATATATGTCTATCAATTTTTACATATTTACACTATTGAAGCTCTAAATGTATTTAAAATTTTATAAATAAAACACTGTGTTTATATTCACCCTTTTAAAGAATTAAAAAAAAAGAAAATTATCTCTAATATTTGAGTTTTAATGATAAGAATATGTAAATTATTTTAAAATAGAAAATATAATCGGGTCATTGATCGGGTAAATGGGTCAAGAACTTTAACCCTAACCCGACACGAAAAAAATCGTATTGACCTGGACCCGACCCATTTAATAATCGTGTTAAATTTGACGACTCATACCCATTTATTTATATCATGTTCGTGTCGGGTAATCGGGCCGTGTTAAATTTTACCAGCTCTAATGAAAAGAATTATTTTCCTTGATGATTGATTGATGTGATTCTATTTCATTGGATCATTTTATTGAATCTATTTTTTCATTGCTACAACCAAAAATGCTAGTGGGATCTCTTTCTAGTTTCTAGAAGTACTCTAATCGCCCTGTTCCTTCTTGAACATTAATTGTAGGCTTTTCTGCTAGACAACCTTTAATCTTTTTAAAGTTAGATTAAAACAAAAAATAACTTTGAGAATAGGGATCTCTTTTTTTTTTAAAAAAAGAAATTAAGAATAAGAGTGAACTACTATGAAATTAGTGAGTTCTAATTAGTTTAATTAATAAATCTTTATACTAAACTAAGAGATTTAGATTTTAATCATGTTCACGTGCATAAGTAGTTACTCGACTTGCTTCCTTGTTGCCTTTCTAACTAATATCATAATAATAACATAAACCTGATTAGACTTGTGAATTTAGAATTCTAAACTGAGTACACTAGGCTCGACGAAGTTGAACTCGATTGATTTCGGCTTTGCTCCTCTTTTATTTATTTATTTTTTAAAAAATCTTTTTTCATTTAATAAAAGATTGCATGTGTTAAATAGGAAACAAAAATACTCAATAAAAGATATTTAACTATGCTGCTTAACAAAAGACTACAAGGTTGTAAACCAATATAATTAATTCCTAAGAGGGATATTATCTCTTTATCACCTAACTTCTTCTAATATATCACTTTATTAGTAAATTTTTTTAATAATTACATTTTTGCAGTTTAATATTCTAACTTTTATCATTTTACTTGCTAAAAATAACTAAATTTTTCGTAAAATTTATACTAAAAGTCTATTTTACCCCTAAATTGTGAAAATAAGTTCAATCTTCTAAATCAATAAAAAATAAAGTTACTTACACACAAAGTGATAATACTTTTATCAATTGATAAAATTGTAAATATTATAATACTTCTAGCTTAATAAACTAAAATTCTTGAAATATCCATGGGACATCATTAATTTCTTAATGGACTTAACTTTGATGATAAAGTGATCATCAAATGATTATATCCCTTCTTAAAATAAAATGGTTCCATGAAAGAAAGCAATTTAAATAACTTCTAAGCTAAGTAGATCTCAGCAAATGAGGAAATAAATTAATAATGTAAAAGTTAGAATATAGATGAAGATGACACCCCTGCGCTTATACAATAAAAGCCCTTCGCCAATACTTCGGATGAATCAGAAACCAAAATAATTAAACTGTTATAGGCATGAATAACAAATTACATATACATTACAACCCCCGCGCGGCGGGGGGAGAATATTATCACTGAAATTCGATTTTGGGGTCAATGCCATGGCGACCTTCATCAACAAGAGCCAAACTTAACATTTCGGTACAAAACTGATCATCTGGCTTCAGCCACAGTGCCTGATTTGCAGATTAGAATGAAAAAGCAAATCAATGACCCATAAAATGCAGAGAGATTAGAGTTGTCCTTTCAACAGTGGATGACTACGATAGACAGTAAGCTTATTCCACATGAAGGAAACAGCAAGAGTACTTTTTAGTTTACCTTGTGATAATATGTAATGGCAGCAGAAAAGTTATCCTGCACAAGAGAGCCAGAAGAAACGAATTCATTATCATAGACTCTAGCAGTTTTCTGAATGCAAGGGAAACGAATTCATTATCATAGACTCTAGCAGTTTTCTGAATGCAAGGGTGAAGATCTGACAATAGTTTTTTAAACTCTAAACAGTAGACACTAGATGCATCCAATAAACTAGTATTTGGTAACAAATACCACTTGATTAATTGGCTAACTACTCCTCACAACAGCAGAATATTCATAGGTACACAAGTTTTCATTGAAAAATGAATTAATAACAAATTCACCATACCTGCAAATGGTAAGTGTAAGCAAGACCTGCATAGGTGCTCAAGCTTCTATTCGACAACGTCAGCGCTCGCTCATAACAGGATATTGCCTCGTGATACATCCTGAAACATGATAGATTCTAAAATCAGGTTCAATAAATAGTAAGTCAAATGTATGTTTATAGATTAGTAATACCAGAAGTGAACATAAATCCACCACCTACTAAGACGGAAAAAAGCACAAACATTAAAAAAATTACTATTCCATCAAGAGATAATATATAAACTAATAGCATATGAACTACCCCGTAGAGAGTAGACCAATCCATAATCTGGCATATCCTTATTTAACTATTTGCATCAAGTCCTTTTCGGAAGTGCTATAGATACAACTACTAGGGCTCCTAGTAGTCTCTCGAGCTTATTGGGCAAAGCTGATCATAAGCAGCCATGTTATAAGGAACATTATACTTCTGTCTTATATCTTCATGCTGCTCATGATCTCATATGATGCAAACTGAAAAATCTTACATTATTATACTATACTCGAATCCCTAAAATAAAATGCATTTATCAAGATAAAGGTGATCTTCCATTTGAAAATTTAGCCAAAAAAAAAAAAATCTAGATAGCTGAATGATATTTCATGTACAATTCAACAAAAACACAATAAAATAAAGGAAAAATATCTTGAATAGGCAATAGAGCAAGAAGACACAAGAGAGACAGCCTATTCCACAAAAATTAAACTTACTTTAATTTCCTGTAAGCATGTGCAAGATTCACCACAGTTGGTTCCCACATTTCACTTCAAGAGGAAGGAATGTGTGCCAAGGTCTTCTCAAACCACCACACAGCTTTGTTATACCTACAAGTGCTTCAATTACTTGCTGGTCAAACCAGTGATTGGAAACTCATACAAAAGCCATAACATATAACAATAAAAAGAGCACAATTCCTGTAAGGCATGGTTTGGGATTGAGTTGGACAACTGTATCTTAAAAGTTAAAGCACTAAAGTGTTTGATAAACACTAGTTGAAGTAGCTTGGAAGTTAAGTTGATTTGATTTTCCACTTGTATGATGAAAAATCTATTATATCATTACTAATTTTGTCAAAATTATTATTTAAAAATTATTTTACTACATACTACTAACTTCTATTTAATATTATTAACTTTTATTCAAAAGTTACAGCTTTTTTCCTACAGCAGCTGTAGCCTAAAAGCTACATCATCTCAATACCAAACAACGCCTAAGTTTAACTCGGCTAGAATTTCATATACCCAAGTAATAATCTTATTAAAAAAGAAACACTAATAAGGTAAACAGATCATCGGAAAAAAGTAACTCAAGTGAACCAAACATCCTTACTCCTTCATGTGGTAAGCAACAACCCTGAGTTCATTGTACACAAGCGGATCTGATGGGCATATGGTCTTTGCCTGCATGAAACACTGGAGAAAGGACAGCTATTCAGAATTTCAACAAGATATTCAAAGAATTATCACTAAGAGATTCAGATGAAGGAGACCCTGTTTTAACAACAAAGGAAAATGGACGATATGACCAAAATTATAATTACACAGGTCTCAGAATCATGAATAAATATTGTGATTAGCATCAGTTAAAAGTTGTCACAATTAAACAAAGAGGAAAGAAGTTGTATTCACATTAAATCCAAAGATCCAGAGAGAAAAAAGAAACCGGCGAGATAACATCAACTAGCAAATCACATAGACCAACATCTGAATATCCAACAATCAGACTCCATATTGCAAAACAAACAACCTCTTAAGAGTTCTCACTGAAATCTAAAGAAAAAAAATGAAAAGCAGCCTATATTTAGGAGAAGGCAATACACCTGTTCGGCAAGCTTAAAGCTGTGAGTTCGCATGTACTCCATTCCAATGTACAATGTTGGTAAATGGCACCTGGAATAAGAGAACGTCAAGATTCAACCTGTAAAAAGACGGTTCATAGTGATAAGAGTACTCCCACAACACAATGCATACCATCACTAAACAATAAACAATGAAATTCGTTGATCTTTACGACCATATAACTACTCATGACAGTGTGGTTTATCACCAAAATAGAAAGACATTACATTTAAGACTAATTTTAGTCAACTTACAACGTTTCTCAGGAAGAAATATGGAATTCAAATGTGAATCATTCATAAAAAGTTCATATTGGTAAAACAGTTTATTAAACATGTAGGGCATAATCTGAGTAAAAAACTTTTACTAAATCAAAAGGGAAAAAAAAAATATCTTGGTTGACGACCCATGAAACCCAATTTTTTTAGCGGCAGTGCTCTTGAAACATATTAAGCTGAAGCAATTGAAATTTCAAGGATTACATGAAACCTAATAGAAATGTGGGGGACCAAAAAAATATTTTATCCACACGATTATACACCCAAAGCACACTGTTCTTCAATTGAACGAGAATTGAGTGATATCAAGATAAGCACAATTAACCAAACCCAACCCTTAGGATATCTTTCAGAGACCAAAAAAGGAAAAAGAAAGGCAAAAATTAAATTCCAAAAGTGTTCTGGAACTTGCTCAAAAGCAAGTTAGTGGCTTTGTCCTTGTCCTCATTGCATGAATATGCTGATCCAAGGAAAGAAGAATCAGAAAGGTACAGAAATGAATATATAATGCTTAAAATTACCCTGGAAACAAACGAGCAGCTGTGCGATAACCCAACATTGCTTGATCACCCTCTTCTTGAGCAGCAAAAGCATTTCCATAACCTATCCAAGCAGGGGCGAATGTCCCATCAAGATTTGTAGCCTTGCTGTAGTGAATGGAGCCAACAAGCAATTAGATATCTCTAGATAACATTTCAAACCTTGTATCAAAGCCATAAATGATATATTTAATAAGAGCAACAGACAAATGATGCATTTACTTTCCATGAATTAAAATGGACAGAAATCGAAATAGGCTGGAATGTGGAATCTGAATAGGGAATGGGAATTAGAATACATTGTTTACTTGAGCTATATGAATTGAAATTGGAATCGGAATCGGAATGAGCTGCATTCCCATTTACTATTTACTTTACCTTGTAATCAGAATGCATTATTGCAAGTTACCATAATGCCCTTAGTTAAAATTGTATATTTTTCACTAATAAAACAAATAAATAAACATTTCTAAGAAAAATATATACATGTTTATTACAATAGAGCATAATACTATAAATTTTAGAATAAATTAGTTGTTGTTGTTATTATTATTACTACTACTACTGTTATTATTACATTCATTATTATTATTAATTATTATTAATATTACTACTATTATTAATATTATTTATTGGTAAAAAAGGAATATTTAATTTCTTTAAGGATAAAAGTGTCAATTCATTTCCCATTCTGTTAGACCCATGAAAATTTATGTTAGGCGCAAATATAAAGGGGCAGGGGCTGTTTAGCAATTTTAGGGGCAGGGGCAATTTAGTAACTTTATTATTAATTAGGGTTTAGCTATAAATAAGAGATTATGGAGTCATTTAGGGTTTATGTTGAGTTTTGTCTGGTATTAGGAACTATTAGGAGCTTTGGGAGAGATTGACCTACCTCTCGAATTGTAGGTCAGGATTGATTGTTTGTTTTCTTTTGATTTAATCAATAAAAGTCAGCCCTAATTTAGCCCTAAGTCCTATCAAAGTGGTATCAGAGCAAGAATCCTGAGACAATGGCAGCAAAGAAAGTGGACGTGCTTGAAGAAAAATTAGAAGCGGAGATTGGATTGCTCAAGGCCACCATTGACGAGCGATTTAATAGCGTTCAACAAAAATTTTCATCCCTTGAAGCCATGTTGCTGAAATTAATAGAACTCCACCTCAACCCACCACTGGCAATATCAACAGGCCAAGGCAGTGTGGCGGGAGAAGGATCTGGCGACACGAAACCCGTGCTCTGTGACGGCACAAAGGGTGGAGGGCCGAAAACCACCAGTCTTACTCAGCTAAGGGCAAGAGTTCACGGCGAATTTGGTGGCAAGGAGGTCAGCCTAGGGGACTTACGGCCTAGGGGAGCCTTTCCTGACGTTGGGTGTGGCGAAGAAGGCTGGGTTGCGGCTGGGGGCGGTGGATCTGAGGGTTACGCAGTTGGAGGAGGCAGTTTAGGGTTGGGAATCGGTGTTTCAACATCGGAATGGGGCGCGCGGGAGTCGGAGGTGGCCGGGGTTGGCGACTCGGCGGCGTTTGGGGGTGACTCAGGGCCTGGGCAGGCCAAATTTTGGGCTGGGCAGGGCCGTTTTGGGCCAAGGCAGGCCGGGCAGGGCTGTTGTGGACCGGGGCAGGCTGGATTTAGGCCTGTGCAAGGCGGTTTTGGGTCTGGACAGGTCGGATTTAGGGGCGGATGGCTAGGAGGAGGGGTTACCGGTGAGAAAGAGAGCGGTTATGACTAGAATGCAGTTGGGCGAGGGATTTCAGCCCAATATGGGGCTGGGCAAGGACCGAGGAGAATTTTGGGCTGGGTCTTCGGGATTTGCGGAAAATAGAGTAGACTCAAGAGGTTGGAGACCTTCAATGGCGCGAAATTGGGCGGGGCTGACTCAATTTGGAGCCGATTTTGGGGTAAGGAAACTAAAAATGCTCATTTTTGAAGGTGAGGATGCCTATGGATGGGTGTATAGGGAAGAGCGCTATTTCGCCATCAATGGACTCTCAGAAGGGGAAAAACTGATGGCGGCTGCATTATGTCTGGAGGGAAAGACCCTTATGTGGTTTCAGTGGCGGGAACAACAACCATTGAGGCCGTGGGGTGAATTTAAGGACCGGCTGTTGGAGAGGTTTCGGGCCACTCAAGAGGGAGATTTGCACGAACAATTTTTTGTCTTGATCCAAGAGAAAACAGTCATGGAGTATAGAAAAAAGTTTGAGCTGCTGTCGGGACGTCTAGGGGACATCTCAGAGGCAGTGTTGGAAGGGAATTTTATGAAGGGACCAAAGCCAGAAATCCGAGCTGTGCTACGCTTGCTAAGGCCAAGAGGGTTAGGGGACTCAATGGAGTTGGCACAAAGAATTGCGGATAAGAACACAGCAACAGTTTCTTGGATTCCACCTTGAGGACAAGGTGTCTTTTTGGGAGGGAGTAATGTTAGACCCATGAAAATTTATGTTAGGCGCAAATATAAAGGGGCAGGGGCTGTTTAGTAATTTTAGGGGCAGGGGCAATTTAGTAACCTTATTATTAATTAGGGTTTAGCTATAAATAAGAGATTATGGAGTCATTTAGGGTTTATGTTGAGTTTTGTCTGATATTAGGAACTATTAGGAGCTTTGGGAGAGATTGACCTACCTCTCGAATTGTAGGTCAGGATTGATTGTTTGTTTTCTTTTGATTTAATCAATAAAAGTCAGCCCTAATTTAGCCCTAAGTCCTATCACATTCCTACCTCTCCCATGGCAATGGGATTCCAATACTACGGTCCCAAATTTGTAGGCCCCACCCAAAATCAATTCTAATTCCTTCATGTTTGTAGCAAGTAAATACAATCAATCATCCCCATTCCCCATTCCGATTCCCCAATTCAAGAATGAAATGCACCCTAAAACTTTTGCAGGGTGGAGCAAGCTCAATTTTTTTTTTTTTTTGGTTAATTGGAAACGGTAACAACAATAATAATAATAATGAAGACGAATCAAACCCAAAAAGAAAAAGACAAAAATCTTCCCTACCAAGAAGAAACCCAAAAACTATACAATTGAAAATATTATAATAAAGGTAATCAATATTACTGAACTCCACAAATATTAAACTGCATATATAATGCATCACACAAAAGAGGCTTTTCAACATTTTGACAATTAAAGAGCCAAGAACACTGTGTGAAGAGAAGATTTCCGAAATCTAGCATCACAGGTTGACAGAATAACAAGGCCCCTAAAATGCAAAGAAAACAGACATAATAGAATCTCATAATATAAGGATCTCTCGGGATATAATATAAAAGCTTTCCCTCTTTCATAATATCACATATGAAAAAAACCAATACCTACAAGCTTCAATATTGAAATCAGCAGAGGCAATAAAAGATGGATAGATTAATTATAGGGCCTCAGTTTACCCAATAATGCATAATCCTTACCTGAAATAACGTCGTGATTGATCATATTTCTTTATACAATAGTAGTAGCAACCAACTGCAAACCATGACAAAGCCCTAAAAAATGAAAAGTCTTCATAAGCTAACAATATAATACTCAAAGAGTACTTTAAATTAGAAGTTCATATTAATATAAAAAACAGTCAATCTAATAGCAAAAATGCTTTCATTATTTGACACTTCCAAAGTTTTCTAGAAAGAGAAGAAGAAAAAAGAGGAAATGCTTACTTTTGAGGATAATCCTTCACTAAATTGCATGCCATCAGATATAGTTCATTTGAATGTCCAAGTTCCATAGCAGCAGCTAAGTGCACGAAGGTACATTTCAGATGGAAAGGGTCTTTCTCAAGTAATCTGGAGAAACAAAAACAAAAGGAAAGAAAAAGGTCATACAGCATCTCAAGAACAATGCAGCCATATTTTCTTCATTTCTTCACCAACTTACACAGAAGTTAGTTCAAAGCATTTTTGGTATTCTCCACACTGATGATAGTACTCAGCTTTGCAGGCTAAAAGATCAGTATTGTTTTTTAGACTGTGTGAGAAGGACGAGCTCGAATGGACACTATCGCATTTTTCTTTCTCAATCTCTCTAAATTTGGCTTCTATAAATTCTCCTTGTCATACTGATAAAACAAAGGGAGACAGGAAAGAAGAAAGAAAGAAATTGTTCAGTGCACTCAAACACAGCAAAAAGAATCAATATCAGAAAACAGAAGGGACGTTTACATTTGGAAGAGCATATAATGAGCTTGCATACAGTTCACCTTTTTTATCAAGCATGAGTAAAATGAAGAAAGCCATCCATCTTCAGAGCCAAATTCCAATGATGAAAGTAAACTTGTTTCTGAAATTCAACAGTAAATCCAATAATTTAAAGCATTAGCCTGTCGTAACATGTTCCATGAAAAATCAAATGCTAGTAGAACACAGCCAAAGAAAGTTTTACCAAATTAAATTTCTATCAACATGTTCGTGTGTGATTATAATTTTCTTTATGTGTGTGCGCATGCGCACGTGGCCGTGTAAGAACTAGAATTCAAACTGTAAACATTGTCATAATCCACTTCTCAGATGAAATAAACAGATGACTAGGAGAAAACTAAATCATTACCTAGCTCGCATGTTAGCATGTGATTTTCAATAAGGCATTCCAAAGCCTGCAAAAGAAATCAAGGTACAGCCATAAAGAAAAAAATCATAAAGAATGACAAAACAGCGTATCTTATACAGAACATCCAAATGAGACATCTATGTGATCAGCAGAGGTCAAATTAAAGAAAAGATTAACATTTTAATAAGAAACGGATTAAAATTTTATTAAGAAAAGGATTAAAATTTTATTAAAAAAAGAAAAAAGACAAGCCTAGCTCAAAAAATCTAGGCCCTCTTTTGAGTAATTTTCTAATCCTTGAGAAGGCAAAATAGTTTCAAGAGGTTGTAATATTTTGCTTAGAACGTCATTTCTGAGCTTTATGCAGCCACAAAATTCAAGGGAAGGAGTTTCAAGAAGAGGACGCTTCCCCCAACAGCTTATCCCCAAGGAGGGCAAAAAAAAAACAATAACATTGATAACATGTCATGCATACCTCATAACACAAAGGATCAGCTTTGATTGCTGCTTTATACCTTAAATCATTATGTAAAAATATAGTAAGCCTTTGTATGAACCATAGTGTTTTAATTCAACAAAACTGAGAGAATAGAGCAAAATGAATTGAACAGAATAGAGCAGATATACTGACAAACGAAACACCAAAGAAAAGCTAATTAAGGCTATAAAACGATACCATAATAGTTACTAAAGAAAAAGAGTTGAGGAAAGCACCCAACTTACTGAAATACATGCAAGCTTTCAATCAGATAATAAAATGAGGCCACTAATTCAGACAGCATAAAACTCTAAAACAAACATCCAGGTGTAGGTAACCACATGGAGTGAAGCATAGCTGATCTGCCAATTGAATCTTGTTACATTTGATTTAAAACCACCTTTCTATACTATTACTCCTTAATGTTCTAAAAATGCTGCATATGAAAGTTGGTAATGAAACAAGATGAAAGAGGAAGCAAATAAGTTCCTCTGTCATTAGAGCTGAATTTAGTAATGAGGTATTGCAGCCAAAAGTTCATCTGAGTTCAGGAGTAGGAAAGAGTGAACCAATGGAAGACCAGAATTGTGGTTGGAAACAAAAACCATTCAGGATACCAAAAAAAAAAAAATGTAGAAAATCTCATTCATGTGGCAGTTAATTTGGCAATCAACCTCTTTGAAAAAGCAAATTCGGCAATCAACCTCTTTGAGAAAGCAGAACAGAACCAATAGCCTTATTGAACTAAATCATCCCAGCATATACTACTATTCGTCTGTCACCAAAGCAACTCCAGAAGACATGGGATGTTAACATTTTAAACTGTCTTATCAAACTTTTGCATTGATTTATATCAAGGAAAGTTGTCTAGACTAACCAATCTATATATAGATATTTCTTCAAGTAGTATCTAAACAAACTCCTTGGTTATTAACCACATATATCAAACATTCATGCATTCAGAAAAAATCTGCTCAGTAATGAAATCAAAGATAAATTTACTTATGCCCAACTTACACAAGTTTATAACAATGTTCAATTTTTTTCATTAAATCAATGAAGTCATTTCCTTTCTTTAACAGTACGTTAAATTACTGCACCTAATTTACTATAACATAAGACAGTTAGACAGTATAAGCTAGTATCATTTTGACTGAAAAACTAAGGGAAAATAACATAAAGCACTATACAATTAAGCAGAACGATTTTCAGTAAATTGATCGCAAAAAACTAACAACAGCCGAGCTTGGGCACGATTTTCCAAGGCTTCATATGCTTTGCCTCTCAAAAAGCATATAGCTGAAGAGATCTGTAATAGAAAAAAGAAATGTTGGGCAAAGAATACAACAAATGTGCAACAAATTAAAAAATAAAAGGCCAAATAAAATGAGATTGCAAAGAAAAACTTACATTGATTTCTCTGTCTTCCCCATCTTTATCTAAGTACATGACATTGCTATCCTTTGTGTCATAAACATTCCCATCTTCATCAGCCTTAGCATCACCGAGCATCGACAAACACTGTTCCCACTCCTTCAGTTCCTCCTAATTATACAAAGGACAGACCAGAAATAAATAAGAAAAAGAAAAACTACCCAGCTGTATAAACAAATAGACATTCAAGAAAAAATTGATCAAACTTATTCAGCTCAAAGTGGATAATTTCGTCTTAATTGCTTAAAATCTAGTTTTCATTTTCTTAAAACACTCACGACACGCAAATTTGCTAGAGCAATTCAATTTCCACATATTTCTCATTGAAATTCTTTTGTCATGTAATATAAAGAACACAAATTTCAAGCTGAAATTTTCAAAATTTCCCTTTTTCATAACACAATAAAACCCAGAAACGCAAAAAGCATGAACCCCAAATCCGAAATTCAAATTTTCTAATGCAATCAAAAAAACAGAATTTTACCAGACACTTAGCAGCCAAGTAACGAAAGCGGAGGTCACGGAGCACAATTTTCGAGGCGTTAAGGAGGTGAAATGCACGGCGGTAGTGGCGACCAAGGAACAGAGCCTGAGCCTGCATGTACACGTCAGCAGGGTCATTGGTTAAAGCGGCGACTTTATCGGCGAAAAATATGGCCGACGAGTACAAATGCTTGCTCACACAGTCGCGAACCACTCCTCGAAGCTTCTCTATTTCTTCTTCTCTCATTATGAAATTGGAGATCTAAGGGTATGTTTGGTTCTCGGGAAAGTGGCTTTTAGTCTTGTTTCTTTGTTAAGAGGGAAAAATGAGGGTTTTGTTTGAGATGGGGGGTTTTGCACAGTGAAGGAAACGACTACGACTACTTACAACTACTGTTTCCAGGTTGCATCAAACCACTAAAAAATCATCTGACGTTCACTGGAAAGCTAACCCCCCAAAAATAATCATCCCATCCTAAAACAAGAACAAAAGTTTAATAATGAATACATCACTGTTTCACAAGCTTGCAAAAATAATTTTTATGTGTAGAAGACATCACCGTTTCCCAAGCTTGCAAAAATAATGTTTACGTTTCCCAAGCTTGCAACCGGGCAAAGCTGCGTGCCAAGGCTAGCGACTCAGCAACCGAGAACAAATCGCCACCACCCACCGTCGGCAACTCGTCATCATCTCTTCTCGGTGATTTCAATTTGGGTATTTGGGCAACTCGGCAATTTCGATTGGGATTTGGCGATTTCGATTTGGGTATTTGGGTTTTGAAAATGGCATTTATATATATTTATTTTTAATTTATTAAGAAACCGGGTCCGGGTTCCGGTTATTTGGTGCTACGCCCGGACCTGCCGGCGTCCTGTCCGGGCGGGTTCTTTTGACACCCCGAAGATAGGATTTTTGTTTTGGTGGCTAATGAAGAAACTATATACCTGAGTAGGCTATACTATAAAATCACTAAAATTGAGAGGGCCAACACAATAACCATAAAAAAGAAATCATAAATTTGAGTACGAGGTAACATAAAATTATAGGGGTCAAAATATAAAGAGTAATGATATAATAACAAATTTTTATATAAATTTATTTTGTATAACTGATGTGACGTTAATTCATTGGTTGAATTAAATATCTCTTGACCCATATAATTTATTTTTATTATTTTATATTTCCATTCAACCAATGAATTAATACCACATCAATTTGTATAAGAATTTGTGAATATATCATTACTTAAATATAAAATACGCATAACATTACTAATGTTACTATTATGTCTCTTTTTCTTGGTTTCTTTCTTTATTATTGTTTTTTTTATTGCTATGTTTCCTCAAGGTTAGTGATGGCGATGGGACAGGTTGAGGGTGGAATTATGATCCTTGAATCCGAACTTGATTTAGAAGCAATCCTCGAACCCACCCTATATCCAAAAAAAAAAAAAATTAATTGGGGATAGTTTGGGTATGTCCCAAAAATCTCCAAATTGAGTGGGGATTAAAATAGGGACTTGATCCCCATTTAATTTTTATTTTAAAAAATGACTACTTTTTAAAGAAAAAATGAATAAGATTATTCATAAACCTATGACAAGATAAACAAAGAAAATAAAAAAAATATTTTAACAATTTTAACTAAATGCATAAAAATTTATCTTGTCAACCATGGACATAACCCACAAACTCTTTTAAAACAAGGACTTTTTAATATTATTCCGATGAATATAACCAGCCATCTAATTGTATTCATTAGTTTATTTGTTGGTAACATTGGCAATGATTTTATCAACTACCACAACTAAATTAGAAAGGATATTTTTAGCTATCATATGGGAAATCAATTGTTGAACGATAGACTTATTGTATACACAAAATATATTTACAGCCATGATAATGAGGTCATTCTTAAATGTCTTCATCATATGAAAATACTTGAGAATAATTATACTGTATTAAATTAAAGGTCTGTTTGGGATTGCTTTTGAAAAACTCAAAAGTGACTAAAATTTAATTTTACTATTTGGTATTTTTTTAAAATCACTTTTGGCAAAATCAACACAGCTTATAGCAGATTTTGAAAAGAAAAAAAGAAGTAAGCTTTCAAAAATCTAATTTTTAGGATAAGTTTCTACATAATACAATTCCATATATATCCTTACATATATTATAAAAATTTAAAATTATATTTATTCAATTAGGAAATAAAATTACTAAATTTAGAGAGATGATTATTAGTAATTATATTGAGATAACAAAATAAATTAATAAAAATAATTATTTTAGTTATTAAATACTAATATACACAATAAAAAATATTTATATAATATATTTTATTTAATATTATGTCCATGTTAATCATTTTAATTCTTATAATAGTTCAACAATGAGATTTACAAAAGCACTTTTAAGAAGAAATTTTGTCAAATGTTTAATTAATTCTATTCACAACTGATTATTTTTACAGCGCAAGTAACAATAATTATTTTAAAAGTTATACAATTATCAAACTAGCCCTAAATATTGTAATAAATTTTTATTTTAATATTTATTATTTGCTGACCATGTTTTTAAATTATGTTACTGTTTGAACTTAGGCGTCCCTGGTAAATTCCTGACACCTCGGCCGCCAAGCATATACATAGTTCGCTACTGAGTATGGTCAAGTAATTATAATCAAGGGTACTATTACAGTTTTTCGATATGTGTTGCAATTGTCAACCTATTGGGACACAAATATTTGCTTCAAGTTTATGTAAATTCATGGTAATTATTACATTTGTAAAGTTATATTATTGTATGAAATTAGCTTTCCTACAATCATGACCGTTGTGACACAAGACTATAGATCAAAAGCTTACTGCACATTTTCCAGATAAGCTTATAATCATAATGCCTGCTGGTACCACTTTTTGAACATGGTGCTTTTCAATATTAGACAGCAGTTTCAATTATAGTGTCTATGAGCTACTTAATAGAATCTATGCTTGTGTTTGCGAGTGATTCCTGGGAAATTTTTGTGTTCTCTCTAGTGCTTTTTTTGGCATAGAATATCGTGTACCGCTTTTGGAAGAAGAGTGTATTAATTAGCAAATTAAAAAGCACTTCACATTCTTTTATTTTTAGTTGAAATAATTTAAATATGTATTTTTTCTGAAAGTACACATAATCTTACATAAAGCAAAAAAGAAACTATTGGAGCGTGAATGTGTGATTTACAAATTGAAATCTTCTCACAAGTAGGGTTTATAATTAATTAAATAAAATGTATAGACTCACGATTATGAGCTATCAAGAATTAAGGCTTGAGCTTACACTAGGATTCATTTTTATGTTCGTAAAAATATTTTTTTTAAGGATTAAAATTTAAAAGTACCCCTATAACCTAGCACATTCTAACACATGACTCCAATATGTCTCTTTTATGAGTCTTCCTATTAGTTGCTTAAATGCTTAGCATGGCTGCATGGGCAAATATTTATTCAAAAATGAAAATTATACATCACATTTATTTTAAAATTAATGTTCGATATTCTAGATTCAAATTAAGCTCTTAGAACTTCCAAATTTGATACTAATTTCGAAGTCCTCGCCTCTTTCGTTCATTTTGAATCGTATATAATCACAAAAACATTTTGCCCCATCAGCACCATGCACCTGAGCTCTACCAGATAACCCTCTGGCCAATTCAAAATTTAAAAAACACAGCTTGTTCTAAAAGGACTTCGAACTCGCTAGCTATCTCAATCTCATATCTACCTCCATATATATTAAGCACAGCACTTGTGCTGCAAGCCTGCCACTTTCCACCTGCATGCATATACATAATACAGACACTCATCATCAAAGCATGGATTGCAAAAGAATTTATCATTGCTATTCATAAAAACTTATATACTATATATATACATATCGGTTACCAAGGTCCCATAGGAGATGATTTGTCTCAAATTTCAGCGGCCAAATCTTTATGCCTTTTCTTTTCCCTTGTTAAAAAATAAATTAAACTTCCCCAAATAAAGTAACTAAATTAACCTAATCGTAGAACCCACCACCATGATTTAGATCATTCCATTTTTCGTGTTTTCCTTTATCTTCTTCTGAGCTTTTATCTATTTTCTCTGAATACATATATTTACACATACATATATTTTTCTTTCCCTCAAAATCTAAATGGCCCTTAATGAAGCCTCGCTAGAAAAAATTAACAGCTGCTGCAGCTGTGAGAGTACTTCTTCATTGCCAACATTCAGTACTACCGGCAGTAGTACTACTGTTCAAATGGTTTCGAAATCGGTATCGGATCGGCTTCTGGGGAAATTCTTTGATGCATTGCAGTATGATTTTGATTATGAGCAGAGCGGCTTGTGGTCTCCTCCGGTTCCTAGAAAGGTTTATTTGAACTCGCCGGGTAAAATGTGCTCAGATGATGAGATGTTCTCCAAGCTTAAGAGAGCAAAGAAGGCTTGTAGATGTCGATTCTTCTGCTTTAATATTGTAATTAAGCATTAATTCTAGTTACCAATTCACAATCAAATTCATTCTTAAATTTACTTTTGTTTTGTGAGAGCGATATATTATTACTATCCAGATGGGCATGTTTTAAAACTTGTTTATTTTTATGGTTTTAGCTAAATTTGCACAATTTTGTAATTTTTCATTGCTTATAAATTATTAAGTTTCTTTGGCAATTATATAAGATGAAATTACGTTAGAATGTTTGTTATACAAAAGAAGAAGGGAAAATTACTTTTTCAAAATATTCATTTAATTTCAAAACTCTTTGTTGTTCTAAAATGACAGAATCTCTCTCTTTTCTTTTGGAATTAAATAACATCCGTAATGAGAATTTTTTCTTTCCTTGTTTAATAAAAATATATTTTTTTCAAAAAAATACTTTTTTTCCTAAGCTTAATAGTGATATTTTCATTTTTTTTTCCTTTTAAAGATGATATTTGCAGTTTTCTCATCTAGTGTGAGCTATTTGCTTTTGCTTCTTTTTGCAGGGCTTTTGATGCTTCTGAAGCTTAAAGCTTTTCTTGCTGGTCTGGTGATTAATTGGCTCATCAACTTCATCCCCATGGTCCATCAGAAAGCTTGATGATTACAACAATCTTAGCACTTGGGTCAAAAGTTTCGGGTCAAAAAAGAAACTCTCAAGTTCAAGTATGCATGTTCTTGTACGTACAACCATATATATAATTTAATAGTTTCATCTACTGCTACACTGATTTTTTCTTCGTTTATGTATATTTTAATTTTATCACATTAAATTCTTCTTTAGTCATTAGTGTTTGGGATAATTATTCAGTTATTAAAGTACTCTTCTTTATACATTTGTATTTTCAAATGGATAAATTTAAATTTTCGCCTTCATAAATCGATATATGTACTTTAATTTACCTTCAATCTACTGAAAATATTATAGATCAGTCCGTCCCTATTTAATTAGCTGCAAGAAAACAAAAAAGTTTGATCAAAATTAAAGTTTTATCGATGCAACCTCCATTTTCCATAATTTGTTGAACGGCAGATTAGAGTAAATTGAATTATGTCAATTTTATTTAGAGTAAAACATAATAAAATAATTTATTTATTTATTTATTTTCATAAAAACAGGTGTAACAACAGAGATTTTAAGTAATTTTTTAAATATGAAGACCAACCGAGCATTTTATCCAAGCCCTGGACCTCAAGAGGCATTTATCCAATTATCCCACATGTACTTACATTATGGAAAATTAATTAAGTACTATATTTTTTGATATTATTTGATCTAAGATCCTAAATTTTATTACGGCCTGGAAAAATTATTAAGTCGCTATTATACTATCAAACTATATAAGTTAATAATTTATCTGATCATTACAATATTAAATCATATGTCTTAATATTTTTTCAGAATTAATAAATTCGGAATCTTAGATTGGATCATTTTTAAAAGTACTTAAATACCGTAAGTTCTTTTCTGGGTATTCACAAATATATTCTCCAAGATTCTGAACAAAGTAATGCCGCAGTTCAGATTTTGAATGATAATAAAAATGACCCATCAGCAGACATAATCTGCAATCTGCATGTGAGCAAAAGGGAATTTCAGACTGAGGTTTTACTGCTAAAGCCTGAGATCTTAAATTACTGATTTTTAAATGTAATTACACTCTCTAACGGTTCGTCCGAGATCCAAAGGAGATGCCAACTTTATATATGATTATATGTACATCATCTTTGTCTTTAATGACTTGAATTTGATTCCTTTCCCTTACTTTTACCTAAATCGAAGCTGAGGCTTCAATTTGAGATAGATATATTTTTAGTTTTAATTTTAGTTATTAATTAATTGTACTCTACATGAGCATGATCACTACTTGCTTGACGCTTTGCCACCAAAAATGAATGCACGTAAACTGGTTTTTTTGTAATTTTGTGCCTTTGAAAATAATAATAATACTGTTTCAGTAATCTCAATCACCTCAGCATATTGTGATCCGCACAAGCAATTTTTTGAAGATCATTTCAGTGTGCGCGCGCAAATAAAATTTAATTTCAGTGTATTCTTTGATTCATTGTAAATTCTCTCTTTCTATTATCATTAACATAATAATTAATAGAAATAAAATATTAAAATCTATTTAATAATGAATTTCAAGTAATATACAAAATTCAATTAATGAACCAAAAGGAACGCAGATAATTTTTTTTATACAACAATTGCATGGCCAACAGAGTAACATTTCAAGTATATGGTTTACCAAAATTTTTAAAACCGAGTATTTTTAATTATTTAGAATCAAATTAAAACTCCCTCAAAGTTTTTTTTTTAGTTTTTTATTTCTTAAAAATAAATGAAAAAACTACTCAATTTTACCCAACGGTCATAAATTTAATTGTTTTCTTTAAAAAAAAATTACGATGAGAAGAAATATAACAGAGCTATATCTGGATAATCAAAATCTAAACTGCAGAGAAACCGAGATCTATCAAAGGCATCAATGGTGGTTAGAGAGGAGGAAATGGTGATTCAAGCTGAAGACTATATATGGGAAATTGTATAGAGTGATTTGGGATTGGGATGAATTTTATTCACATATAATTAGTTTCTTGGAAGGAAAGCAACTAAAAGACAGACAGGATAGGGCTGAAAAAGAAAAAAAAAACCTTATTAATCAGGAAAGCAAATTTTGTTAAGAGTCTGCAGATTATATTCTCAAAGATATAGCAAGAAATTTGCTTTTATTATTATTAACAGTTATAATGGGAAGGTGTTTAATGCATTTGCCGGAGTGTTCGACGAAATGCCTCAGTGAGGCGTTCTTTTGGAAATGGTTACGGAGATCCCTTGATGTTAAAAATGATCAATTTTGGACAATTATGCTCTTCAACTATAGTGACCCAACTGCATTTGCTATAAAAAGGGATTTGTAATCATTTCTAAAAATACATAAAAGTGTCTCTATGAACTTTATTTCATCAAATAATTAGATTGTTGTTGTCCTTTTCCTTTTAAAACATAATTTGAGTTTTAAAAGATGTTTAAAGAACTGAGTGCACTGTCTCAACATAAGATGTATATTGTATAGCTAGAGTCTGTTAAGAATAGCTTGGAAATCGACACCAACTAAAGGTGATATCTCTACGGCTCTATCCTCACACTCAATGAGATATATCTATCCTTCTACTAATTTTTGAGGAGATATATCCATCTCACCCATATTAAATATGAGATTAAAATTCAATCAATGAAGAATTGAATGGGTGTTCTCAAAAATATTGCTGAAAGCACCTCCCCAAAGTCTCTCATTATTGGACTAAAAACCCTGGTACCCTTAACTATATTATCTGATGTTCAATACTAATTGGTCAGGCACACATAAATGGGATGAAACGGAGTTATAAGGAGAGAATTGAGTTAAATATTTCGAATCTTCTTGTCAAACAAGTTAAAGAACAAGAAGAGGTTTGAAAAGAAGCCAAAACAATTATGTGCCTGGTGAACACATAAGAACTGATCTTCACCTTTTATTTTTCAATATTAAAGATTAGTGCTACGTGTACGCGACGTAGATAGATTATAAAATTTAACGTTACTTTCAAGGTTTCCACCCCTTCGTTTGCTATGTAACTAGTCATGATTCAATTGGCCGGCAAGGTTAACTTAATTTCCAAGATTATGCAATGATCAAATCACTAAACCTAGCTCTTCACTACCTGTATCATTGCCAATTTAAAGTTTGAGATGCTTTATTAACTAATAACCGAAAAAAAAAATTCCAGATTTTGGCAAATGCACAAGCTAATAACTGATGTTTGAATAGCCAATGGCAGATATAATTTTTAAAGAATCCTACCAATTAAGCGCATGCATGTGTAAGAATTAATTTAGGTTTTATTTGATATTGATATGATATGGTTTTTAAACTACAACTGTTATGCAATAAAAACTATAGCTGTCAAGGAAAAGTTCATGAGTGTTTAGATGGAAACATAGATGAAATTTTACAAAATAAATTGAAAAACCACCTACTAAAGACTAAAAGCTCATAAAACGATAACAAAATAAGCTATAATACAGTGTGGTATTAGACTGATTATCTTGTCTTTTTCTTCTAACATCGTAAGGTGTTATTATAGTTTCAGTGCTCACACACCCCAATAGCTGGGCTGTGGCGGCAAGCGCATTTGCTCAGCAAAACAAGAACAAATGCGCCCGGCGCTCTCCATTAATTAGCGGTTGCTATATTCGAATTAGTATTAGCTAGCTTTCTTAGATCTACCTTTTGTGTAATTAGGAAAGAAAAGTAGCTAATTAATTTTTTCAAGTTCGTTTGAGGGAGCCTGAACCTCCAAACTACAAGTAGTTCTTTTTTTTTTCCTTTCAAAATCAGAGTTGCCCCTGAAGTATTATTTCATCAACTTAAATAATGGAAAATACAACTGCCTTTCCATAACACGTGCCAACAATTTAGCTACCTATCTTATTCAACAGCTGGCAAAACTTACACATAGCATAACAGAAACAAATAAAATAAACTATCTCTAACAAAGTATCGAACATGCAACGGCGGTACGTATCTTCTGTCACATGTTGATCTTCTGTCACACGTTGAAGTCGCTGGGTCTCAAGCGCTTGTCCGAACTGAAGCACTCCGGAACGCTCACGAAGAGAAGATTCCATATTCCGAAGCCTTTTTTCGTATTTTCTCTTCTTGTACAAGTTCCAGCGACGGATGCTTGAGCACTTTGAAACCAGAGCTTCCCCTTCCTCCAGTTGTTGAAGAAACAAACGAATGATCTCTTGGTTTAACCTATTCATTTCTTTGATGAAAGGACTTAACAAGCTGATGGTGTTTTCAAGGCTATTTAGGGCGTATCTGAAGTTGCTCCACCTTTTTTTTTTGAATATTGTTTATACAGGACTGTAGGTATTACAATTAATATTTATACACAGATTCTACAATTGGGACCTTCATCGTGGCATGTACTCTTCTGAAGCGCTGCCCAAATTCTTCAAACCCTCTCAAATATTCGAGGGCTGTCCACTCTACTCACATTTCGTGAGAAATAGACTGGCTTCACTCAATTATGTGATAATTGAGGAAGGATTGTAAATAAGCCCCATAAATGCTTTTATGGAGGCTCGAACCCTTGCACTCATTATTCTAAGTGCAAGGACTCTCCCACTAGACCAAAGGCCCATTGGTAAGTTGCTCCACCTTGACTTTGATTCTTTAATCGCCACCGTTATCTCTTGAAATACAACACCTAGAAAGGCCCCCGCTACGAGACCCACTGCCGTTGCCGTTATCGTTGCCGGTTCTGGCATTGCCCGCCGTTATCTGCTTCCTAGCTTTGACAAAAATTAATACAAAACAATAATGCAAGAAATCAAGTTGGTCGTGCACAGCTAGAACTACTCTTTTATATAGCAAATTAAGGCTACAAAGACAACAAGTTCACTGAAAAGGACCCAGGACTTTTAATTAGTCCGCATTAATTTATATATTTATTTTAAGTATTTATGTGAGTGCCGGCATATGTAGAGGAGTAAAAAATAAACACATATATCAAGAAACACAGCATTAAAGCTCTTAGCAAAGTATATATGCTTAATAAAATAACAACAACATTAATACAACAATAAGCTTATAATAATATAAATTATTAAAATTGTACGATGAAAAATTATTTATGCGATTCTTGTTTATTTTATTAATAGAGAATGTGACATATTTAAATAATTTGATGTAATAAATGGAAAAAGAGAAAATATGACTGTAAAGAAAATAAATCATAAAATTATGAAAATGTTGTTAAATTAATTGTTACTACATGCCATTTTAACTTTGTAATACTAGCGACGATCGATGTTTCAATATAGGAGAAGGATCATCTCTTGGTCTTTTTCTTCTATCATTCCTATCCTTATTTAGTGAGTGGTTAAGATTGAGTTTTTTTGTTTGTCCTTTTCACTTTATTTAAATCAAGCTAGCTTTTTGTACTAGATTATGAAGGCAAGGAGAAGCAATAAGAGGGAAGGAAAAAAAAAAAAGAAAAGGAGAGGATCATAATTCTATAATGCATTGACGTATTTGTCTTTCAATTAGACTAGACAATAACTTTTTTTTAATAAGTTAAAGAAATAATAACATTTTAGCCCCCAACAATTTTAATCTATTCAATATATTCTAACTTCAATTGATTAAAAAACAAAAAAAGATTGGATTTGGGACATACATGAAAATAAAATAAAACTATATTATTATATAAAAATTGGAAAAAATTAGGGGTATTAATAAAATTTTCCAAGCAATTTGTTTTTACTCTTATTTATGTGGTTCAATCAATTATATAATGTTGTTGCGGAAGCGCGAGGTTGAGCAATTACTAATGCTGCGACTTCTGGAGAAATATAAATGTGGTGATAAACAAATGCAAAGAAAATAAAATACAATAATTTACGTGGTTCGGCGTAATGCCTACGTCCACGGGCGAAAATTGGAAGATAATTTTACTAATAATGAGAATTTACACAAGTGAAAGAAAAACTTACAAAACCCACAACCCCAATACACCCAAATGGAACTATTGAGTGTTAGAAAATGCATATTTATAAAGGAGAAAACCGTCATTTTACATTTCAAGTCTTACTAACAACCCTTACTTTTATGTATTTAACCTTCTTGTGATTTAATTACATGTGTTTTATTTTAATTAAGTATTTTATATATTTTAGGGGCATTATAGTCATTTCACAATAAAGGAGAGATCAGACGGTAAAACGGACATCACTTTTGAACTCAGGACGGTCGAAAACCTTAGGAGAAGTATAAAAGGAAAAATGGCACTATTCATATGTACGGTACTATTCACGTGTACGGTACTAACTACGTTACTGTTCACAACACTGTTCACATAGACGGATCGATGACGTGGCATTGACCGATGATGTGGCATTGACTGATGAGGTGTTACGATCCTGTTGGGCTAAAATTCTTATGTACTGTTGATGGTGACGTGGCAACATATCAGTGGATGAAAAATCTCGCGTACGGTACATGCATCACACAGGATTATTTTCAACCAAACCGCGTTACTGTTCATCCGAGTCAAACCGCATTACTGTTCATCCACGTGGTCAAACCGTGGACTGTTGACTGATGACGTGGCGCAATCCTGAGCGTCCAAACTGTTTTTAATCCGATGGCCATGATTTACTCCATGTATCTATAAAAAAGGGGGCCTCCCCCCCCTAATTTGATATCTCTGAATCCATTTTTGGGATTCATTTTCTGTAATTCCTTCTCCATCTTGTATTTTCTTCGTATTTTAATAAATTCCCATTTTGCCCCTAGTTCAATTATGAGTGGCTAATTTTCTTTTAAGCTTGGGTTGAAGGTGAAGTCTCAACATGTGTCATGGGCTTTATTTGGTAAATTTATTTTCTCTTCCCCTCTAATTTTTGTAGATGATTTGACTTTTCATCGACAAATAATAATAGTCTTGTCTAGATACCGCCTTGGTTACACTGGCTCTATAGTATAAGGTTATTATTATTTGACACGATAAGCCCTTAGCACCATATTGATTAGAGCGTGGTTCATGAGGTGTGGATTCCCCCCTCATGATTTAATTGGCATTAATACAGATTATTTAGCCCATGATGCATGTTGATACGGATCCAGGTACCCAAGTATGTCATTTCAATAGATTTTGCTTCAATTTATTCTCGCCATTGCAATTCCAATTTTAGAATTTATTATCGCCATCTCAATTCCAATTTTAGGATAATTTAAATAACTTCCACCACAATTTCAACCACCCATTTACAAAATTAATTCTACATATAATTAAAATCCACCTCCTCGTGGGATCGACACTCGTCACCATTGATCTATACTACAATAGATTCGTGCGCTTGCGAGTACATTAAAATTTGCACAACAGGAACCTCACTAGAACACTCAAGTGGAAGCTCTCTCAAATTCTCTCAAAGAACTCATTTGCAATTGCTCTCTACTTCTCTCAAATTGGGATGCTATCAAATGAATAAATAGCTTGGTATTTATAGCCAAATATCATGCATGCATTTAATCCTTGTTCCCAAAAAGTCTTTAAAAAATGGTAACCAAAATCAACAAATTTGAAAAAAATGATTGGCTTCTAGAAAACCATCAAATTTTTCTCCATGCAATTTCAACAAAAACCGTGCCACCAACCTTGCTTTTTGAAATTGGCAAACCTACCAATGTTTCTTTTTGAATTTGGCAAGCCGATCAACTTTGTTTTTTTTTTTTTAAATTGGCTTTGAAATTGGCAAGCCATTATTTGACTTTTCAACAATTCTCCATCTCGACGAAGATTTAGTAAATCTGAGCCGATTATCAACAAATCATCCTCCAGTTTCTGCCTTCTCCGACTGCTTTTAAACTTGTAGGATATTGATCAAGTTTAGACAATGCTCAAACTTGATTGCCGTCACTACCTTAGTCAACATATTTGCGGGATTATCTGCAGTCTTAATTTTCTGAAGAAGAATCTTCCCTTCATCAAGAATTTTTCGCACAAAGTGAAATCGTACATCAATGTGCTTCATACGTGTAGAGCTGGCAAAACGGGTCATCGGGTCATGTTCGTTTCGTGTCAGCTTCGTGTCGTGTCAAATTTAGGTCGACCCAAACCCGACCCATTTAATAATCGTGTCAAAATATTGAGACCCAAACCCGACACGAAAAAATAATCGGGTTACCCAATAACCCGTTTAATATCTATATATTGAACAAAAGTTACATCAAATATTTACACACTATCATACATACGTATGTACATAAATACATACATAATTTATCAATATTATAAAATATACATATTTACCAATATATTACACATGTACACTATTGAGGTTTTAATTATATATATATATATATATATATATATATATATATATATCAATATTATAAAATATACATGTCTATCAATTTTTACACATTTACACTATTGAAGCTCTAAATGTATGTAAAATTTTATAAATAAAACATTGTGTTTATATTTACCCTTTTAAAGAATAAAAAAAAGAAAATCATCTCTAATATTTGAGTTTTAATTATAAGAATATGTAAATTATTTTAAAATAGAAAATATAATCGGGTCATTGATCGGGTAAATGGGTCAAGAATTTTAACCCAAACCCGACACAGAAAAAAATCGTGTTGACCCAGACCCGACCCATTTAATAATCGTGTTAAATTTGACGACCCATACCCATTTATTTATGTCGTGTTCGTGTCGGGTAATCGGGTCGTGTCAAATTTTGCCAGCTCTACATACGTGCATGATAAACTTGGTTTTTGGTTAAATGAATAGCACTCTGACTATCGCAATACACATTAATGTGCTCCTGTGCCAATCCCAAATTTTCAAGCAAGCCTTGTAACCAAATAGCCTCTTTAACAGCCTCTGTAATTGCCATGTACTCAGCCTCTATGGTCGACTGTGCAATTGTAGACTATAGTGTAGACTTCCAACTAATTGGCCCTCCAGAAAAAGTAAATACATATCTGATGGTTGACCGTCGTTTCTCCAAATCACCAGCATAATCAGAATCAACGTACCCGATCACACCTTGACCAAGTGTATCGTCTCTCTCAAACAGTAAACCAACATCCACAGTCTTCTGAATGTACCGTAAAATCCATTGCATAGCTTGCCAATGTCCTTTACCATGATTATGCATATACTTGCTCATTATACCAACTGCATGTGAAATGTCAGGCCTTGTACACACCATTGCGTACATCAAGCTACCCACTGCATTTGAATACGGAACTTGTAACATGTATTCTCGTTCTGCATCTGTCAAAGGAGATAGTTATTCAGAAAGCTTGAAATGAGAAGCCAATGGGGTACTCACAAGTTTTGTCTGCTCAGTCATTCCAAACTACTGTAGTACCTTCTTCAAATATTGCTTCTGAGACAAGCTTACTTTGCCACGAGCTCTATCTCTGCATATCTCCATGCCAAGAATCTTCTTAGTTTCACCTAGATCTTTCATTTCAAATTCTTGATTGAGTTGAGTCTTTAACTTTTCAATCTCATATTTGATCTTTGATGCTATTAGCATATCATCGACATACAATAGCAAATAAATGAAAAATCATTCTTGTAGCTTGCGAAAATACACACAATGATAAAATTTGTTTCTTGTGTACCTTTGCCCTTTCATTCAAATCGCTTATACCACTGCCTCGAAGATTGTTTTAATCCATAAAACGACTTTGTCAATTCGAAAACCCAATTTTCTTTTTCAGTAACCTTGAATCCATCTGGCTGAGTCATGTAGATTTCCTCTTCCAAATCACTGTGTAAAAATACAGTTTTTACATCAAGTTGAACTAGTTCAAGGTCAAATTGCACAACCATGGCTATCAAAATTCGAATAGATGAGTATTTCACAACTGGAGAAAATACCTCATTGTAGTTTATTCCTTCCTTCTGAGTGTAACCCTTCGCTACCAATCTAGTCTTGTATCGAATTTCATTTTTATGAGGAAATCCTTTCTTTTTTGCATATACCCATTTGCACCCAATTGCCTTCTTTTCCTTGTGCAGTGTAACTAACTCCCAAGTTTCATTTTTGTGAAGAGACTGCATTTCTTCGTTCATTGCTTTCTTTCACTGTATACTTTTCGGGTTACTTATTGCTTCTCTGTAAGTGGAAGGAACATCATCATCTACAATTAGAAGTGCATAGGCCACCATATCAACAAAGCGAGCAAGTCTGTGAATCTCTCTGCGTGGCCTTCTATATGCAATTGAATCTTGTTGCTGTGAAGGTTCCTGGGTCAGAACCTCTTCATCATCTTCGGTCGATGGAGAATCACTATTCGTCTCATCAACACCAACTAGATCAGCTTTAACTTTTTCAAATTCCACATGCTGCAAAGTGCTACTGGTTTTGTCATCCTCTTGAAAAATCTTTTTGTTTCAACATGGCTGATTCATCAAAAGTTATATCTCCACTGAAAATAATCTTTTTTGTAACAGGACACCAAAGAGTGTATCCTTTTACTCCACCAGTTATACCCATGAACAATGATTTCTTTGCTCTTGGGTCTAACTTAGATTCCTTTACATGATAATAAGCAGTGGAACTAAAAATATGTAAAGAATCATAATCAGTAGCAGATTTACCAACCCACATCTCCATGGGTGTTCTGCCCTCAATTACAGTTGATGGCAAACAGTTGATCAGATGGCATGCATATACAACTGCCTCAACCCAAAACTCTTTGTTCAGTCCAGCATTAGACAACATACATCGAACTTTCTCCAATATAGTCTGGTTCATGCGTTTTGCCACCCTATTTTGTTGTGGTGTATCTCGAATAGTGAAGTGTCGCACAATACCCTCATCTTGGCATATTTGCAAAAATGGATCATTCTTGTACTCACCATCATTGTCTAAGCGAAATCTTTGGCCTTTCGACCAGTCTGAGTCTCGATCATTTTCTTCTATTTCAAAAATATTGCCAAAACTTCATTTTATTCTTCATCAAATACACCCATACTTTTCTTGAATAATCATCAACAAAAGTAACAAAATAGTGCTTACCTCCCAAAGAAGCTGTTTTGGTAGGTCCCCACACATCATTGTGAACATAGTCCATAATTTCTTTTGTATCATGAATTGCTAAACCAAACTTTACCTTTGTCTACTTGACCAGAACACAATGTTCACAAAACTCTAATTTGTAAGAATTTATACCTTTCAATAAGCCTTGCTTCGCCAAAGTCTGCAAAGCTTTTTCACCAGTATGTCCCAAACGCGTATGCCACAACTTAATTGCTTCTGAATTTGCATCTTTTCCAGAAACTGTTGATGCTGATCCAATAACTGTACTTCCTTGGAAATAGTACAAGTTATTTCTTTTTGTGTCTTTCATCACGGTCAGCGCCCCAGCCACTACCTTCAATAATTCATCTCTCAAAGTGATTGTACGCCCTTTAGATTCTAGGACTCCTAATGAGATAAGATTTTTCTTCAAACTTGGTACATAGCGAACATCTGTCAAGACTTGGATTGAGCCATCATGATTCTTTAATTGGATTGTACCTATTCCCATGGTTTTACAAGCATTGTCATTGCCCATAAAAACAACTCCACCGTCTAGCTCCTTGAAGCTAGAAGACCAGCCCTTGTTAGGACACATATGATAAGTACAACCCGAATCCAAAATCCACTCATCTGAGTGACATATCAATGTCATGCCAACCAGACTAAAGTCTGACTCCTCATCATGCTCTGCTACACATGCATCAGAAGTAGCCTTGCCCTTTTGTAACTTAGGACAATTCTTTTTTCAATGCCCTTTCTCACGACAAAAAGCACATTCATTTTTGGCAGGTCTCCCTTTAGACTTGTTCCTTTTTCCAAGTTTGCGGCTTTGCGAACGACCTCTCGCTGTCAATGCTTTTGCAATTGTATCTCTGTGATCCTTTTTGTCTTTCTTTCTAGTCTCAGAGTTGTACAATGCACTGCATACAACATCGAACATGACATTGTCCTTCCTATGAAGCAAAGTGGTGGTGAGATGATCATATTCATCAGGAAGGGAATTCAACAACAACAGTGCCTTATCTTCATCTTCAAAGTTCTCATCCAAATTTAGCAAATCTGCCAATATTTTATTGAATGAGTTCACATGGTCATTCATTGACATGCCAGGTGTATATGTAAATCGATAGAGTTTCTTTCTCATATAAAGCCTATTTTCAAGGCTTTTCTTCATATACTTTTCTTTCAGTGTCTCCCACAATTTCTTTGTCGATGTCTCCCTCATGAAGAGTATTTATGATCTTTAGCTAGACATAGGCGAATAGTACCACATGCCTGTCTATTCATCTTTATCCACTTATTGTCATCCATCATGTCAGGCTTTTCTTCAAGAGCAACGTCCAACTCTTGCTGATATAAGATATCCAACACCTCACATTACCACATACCAAAATTATTGGTACCATCGAATTTCTCCACTTCAAACTTTGCATTAGTCACAGTAGTCCTCGCTAATGAAGATGACGACGACGACGATGCCTCTGCCATCCTTTTTATCTCAAATGATCAGTTTTTCAACAACTATTTACACTTGAAAAACAACATCTATGATGTTTATTTCGCGTGAATAAATGCACCAGGAAAGTTTCCAGGAGAATGGAGGGGTCACAACGGTCCCACTTAAAACCCAGACTCCGTAGGCTCTTATCGCCTTGTTGACAGAACTTTCCTAGACATGCAAAAATACACACTACTTACAATAGACTGTCTCCCAAGTATAAATGGTCGTCTCCATCGTATCAATGAACAGTACTGTATACGTGAACAGTACCGTATACGTGAATAATACCGTATGCCCCAAACACGAACCTTCGGCTTTGATACCAATTGTTGCGGAAGCGCGAGGTTGAGCAATTACTAATACTGTGACTTCTGGATAAATATAAATGTGGTGATAAATAAATGCAAAGAAAATAGGACACTATAATTTACGTGGTTCGGCGTAATGCCTACGTCCACGGGCAAAAACTGGAAGATAATTTATTGATAATCGGCTTAGATTTACTAAATTTTCGCCGAGGTGGAGAATTCTAGAAAACCATCACATTTTTCTCCATGCAACTTCAACAAAAACCGTGCCACCAACCTTGCTTTTTGAAATTGGGTTTGCTTTTTGAATTTGGCAAGCCGACCAACTTTGTTTTTTTTTTTTTTAAATTGACTTTGAAATTGGCAAGTCATTAAATGTTACGTTAGTTTATACAAAAATAATTTATATAAAATTTTGTAACTATAACAATCTATATGTATATATGCACACACCAAGTCGTCTAGAGCTCGATTTGTTGACTTGATCATTGCATATTCTGGAATTGATCTTCCCTCTCAATCGGATTGTGACTAGTATTACCTCCACAAGCATCTACGCATAGACGCGAGGGAAAAAAAATTAACAGAAATAAAATTAATTTCTTTTTTTTTTTTTTTTTTTGAAAAAATGTGGGAGTACGTGCAAAGCTCAAATTATTGGACTAGAACTCCTTAAAAACCACTAGCACAAGTTAAGTACTTATTTATGCTTTTGAAAAGTAATTAAAAGACAAGTCATTTACCTTAACTAATTGATCATATGTGCACATACTATTGCTCTATTGATTCATTTTCCCGATTTTGTCTCCATTTTGGTATGTCTATCATTAGGTTAATTTATACTTAATAACTAACTCAAGAGTTTTGTAACTATTCTCAACTAATGTAGAATATTTTCCCTATTAACACTAATCTCTTTGGTTTGAAAAAGAAAAATAATAGTAGTAATAATTATAGAATCATAACTTCCTTCACAATTTTCCTCGGACTGAGCCGCCTGTGGAATATCCATTTTCATTGATGAATCACACGTGCAGAGACTTTGGTGACTGAAATCTGAAACCACCATATATAAGCCGTACTAATCCAGATGTTCAATTATATATAATAATAATAATAATAATGTTGATGCCGAAAAACGACCTCAACAGCTGAATTTGTTTCTTTAGGGGAATTACAGCACGAATCCAAGCTCAAACGCCAATATGACCGCAATTTTCCGTACCTGTCAACCAGAAAACACGGTTAGGATACGCCGGTGGGTTTCCGGCGCAGACCCTCCGATGCTTAAGTCAGAAATTGTGTATAAAGAGATAAAAATGAGAGGGAAGAATTGTGAATGGGTTCAAAAGAAAGGAACTTTCCGATCAAAGAACTCAAAATATGGTCAGCTCTGTTAAGGCTCTTAGATAGGTCACTTCTAGAGTTTTTTGGTTGATTTTTGCTAACCCCTACCTCAGTTGCCATTTTCAGCTTAAATAGGCCCCTGGTCATGGGTGGTTACCACCTTTAACTTCTGCCCACTTTCTTCAGCAGTTGCACGTGGTCATCGGTTGGAGATAGTTTAAATAGATCGTGGCACACAACTTTCCTAGAAATTAGGCCACGTTATCTTAACCAATAGCTTTCTATGTCAAGCTAATTCTCTGGTCGGGCAAATAAATTTCGAGGTCGGACCGGTGAATTTCCTGGTCGCTCATATAAGTCTAAGGTTGTATTCTTAAATCAGGTTATTCACATAAATCTCAGGTCGTACTTGTGAACCAGGTCGCCAACATAGGCTCCAGGTTGTACTTACGTGATCAGCTCGACAACAACAATGAGTTCTAAGTAAATTAGGGTCGACTATACTTCTGAAGTTTTTTAGAAAAATCCAACCCGAACACCAGTCCCCTAGTTTTCGATATCGGAAAGTCATTACCGGTATTGGAAACTAATCAGTGGAAATAGAAAAAATTGTGTAAACCAAACACCAGTCCCCTAGTTTTCAATACTGAGAAGACGTGAACGGTATTGAAAACTAAAACAAAAAAGGGAAGAGCAATATGGCCGCAAGTGGTGGATGTTGAAGAGTGGAGCAGAAATAATACCGAAATTAATAGTTGTAAAAGTTAGAAGAAATTTGGCAAAAAGAACGGACAAAAGAAAAAGGAAAAAGACAAAACAAACAAAACAAAACCAAATAATAATAATAAAACTATAAAGAGAAATTTGGCAAAAAGAACGGACAAAAGAAAAAGGAAAAAGACAAAACAAACAAAACAAACAAAACAAACAAAACAAAACAAAACTAAATAATAATAATAAAACTATAAAGAGAAAAGAGGGCACGTGACTTGAAGTGTGTATGTGAAAATCACACGTCATATCCTCAAGCTACTTGGCTCGTGGGTCAGGGCTTTCATTTTCCACACACTTTTTCACATTGAAATCCAGAGAAATGTTACCCAGCCGCCGTCTCTGCGAATTTGACGAAGCTAGCCAAAATGGAGCTACATGGTGAGTGTCCTGCTCCCCTCGTTTCTAGTTTGTTCACTCTCGTTATTCACTTCCCTCTAAATTTTTTGCGTTCTTTCTGCGTCTTTTTTTTTTTTTTTTTTTTTTTTTTTTTTGGGGTTGTGTTGTCAAAATCGAGCTCATGTTGCCGTTTACTACTGATGCAGAACTAATAGAATGCTGAATGATGTTACTGCTGTTGACCTTCAGCAAAACTCGAATTCATTCGGGTTGAAGGAGATCCGGTGAGTTATCTCATCCCAGACACATCTGCTTGTTGTATTCATGTGTATATTAAATGTGAGTTTTGCTGGGCATTTAGGATTGGCTATGTGTTGTTTTGTGTTGGATGTGGTGCTGGTAATGAAAAACTGTTGATTTAATGGGTGTTAGTATTGACTGGGAATGAAGTTTTGTTAAATGTAATATTAGGCGGGAATGGACTTAAGGAGTAAAGATGGGTCACTTTGTAGCTACTCGCAAAATGCGAATAAGGAGTTGTTGGATGGGATCAGTGATACTGCATCGGGTATAGATGATAATGGAAAAGTCAGGGAAGATAATGCAGAATTAAATTGTAATACGGCCGAAAATGAGTCTAAGAATACAAGCTGCGGAAATGAGGTGAATGAGGAATCGAGTTGTGCACAATTTGAAGATGAGGGAGATGAGCATGAAGAATACGGCGTGAACAGGCTAAACTTTGATACAACGGAGACAGAGATTGAAGAGTTGAGGAAAGAATATTTGATCCCAGACGATATTACACTTAGGTTATTGGGCGAAGATGAGGTGGCAAGCAAATTGAGTAATGGAGAGACTGCGATTTATCTGGAAATGTTTGATCTTGGTTTCAGGTTGCCCATTCAACCTTACTTTGCTCGAATGTTGGTGAGAGTGGGTTTGAGTCCAGGTCAACTTGACCCGAATGGCTGGAGGGTTTTAGGTGGTATGTATGTTGTATGGGCTGAGCAGAATAAAACTGAGCCTTGTTTCAAGGAGTTTACTCACTTATATTTTTGTAATGAGCATGGGATCAACCACAAAGGATGGTACTATTTTATGTCAAAAACAAAGAGTAGAAGAATAGTACTTGACTTTCCAGGTTCATGTAGAGGTTGGAAAAACAAGTATTTCGTGGTAGGTGGAAATTGGGGTAGGGATGTAGAGCTGACCAAGGGTTGGTTTAAAGTTCCCACTCATTTTAGTAGACCAGGTAATACAAGTTTTGTTCAGGTTAAGGTCGAAATAAGGATACAATCTAACGCATGTTTTTACTGCAGTGACTTGGAAGAAGAAAGTTGATATAGGTGACAAGCTGAGTGTTAGAGTTGAGAAAGGATTGCTAAATGCGGAGGATTGGAAGTTGTTGTTGACATCCGAGAGATTGTTGAGCACTTACCTCATTTCCAGTCTACCACATTACAGCAAGAAAAAGAAAACAAAGAGAACAAAAGGTAAAATTTTACTAAGTGGTTACCCATGTTGTCATACGCCAAAGATTCACTAATTTTAGTGTGGTTGCTATTGTTGCAGGAAACATGTCTACCGCCAAGCGTACCCCTGCAGAAATTGCAAAAGCCTTGATCGAGGAGATGTCGGACGAAGAAGGCGAACCACGTAATAAGAAACCACGGCGGGCATCACAGAAAAACAAAGTTGATGAGAAAAAAGAGAAACAGCCCGCGGTTTCAGCTCGCAACATGCTACCTCAGAGCAAAAGTGACCGAGCTAGTGATTCTCGTCCCCTGCGCATTTTGCCACCTACCCCTTCCCCGATATGTCCGAAAGGAAGCTTGCTTGAAAGCAGTGACATCATAGAGTCAAAGCGAGGAAGAGCGGAGGACTTACTACCCATGGTGAACTTAGCTGCTCGTTTTGTGAGCCAGGATACCCTCGAGAATTTTTCCCACTTGTCAGCTACTCATGCTCTTGAAGCGCTTGCTCGAAACCAAGTTGAGGTGGGTATTAATTCACAACCTTTATTTCTGTGATGTTTATACTTTCCATCCTAATTGTCATGCTTTCTTTTCCAGCAATCCTTGATCATGGCCGCGCATATCGAGACGTTTGCCAAGTCATTGAAAGGCCATGCAAAAATAGAAGAACTCGAGCGCGCTTTGATGAAAGCCAACCTCACGAACGAAAAAACAGCAAGCGAACGAGATCGGCTCAAGCGTGATCTCAATGCTCGCAACGATGAAAATACTCGCTTGGCAGAAGACTTGGTAGCCGAAAAGAAATCTAATGTGAGCAAAGACTCCAAGATTGCCGATCTTAGCTATGAGTTGGAAAAAGTTAAGTCTGATGTTGATCAACGCATTCGACTAGAGAAAAGGCAATTGAAGGCGGATGTCATTCAGACATGCATCGAATTGTTCCAAGAGAAACACCCAGACATGGACTTTCAATGGATGTTGACCGCTTATGTGAGCAAAGAAAAGGCTAAGAGGAAGTCATTGGGTACGGATCAAGAAGCTAATCGAGTTCTTCAGGGTGATGAGATTAGAGTTGAGGGTGAGGCATCTTTAACAAGCAGAGTTGCTGAAGACGAGGAGAGTGCTTTCTAAGTAGATTTGAAAAGTTGCTATAAGGCTTGCCTTTTTGTAGTTTTACGAACGTATAACTCTTGTTGCGCTTTCATTTTGTGTTTGTACTTTAGATAATTGTTACATAGCTTGCACGCTTATTTTTAATAAAGCTAATGCCGACCGCAACAAGACTGAAGATGTTTAGGCTACTGCCGATTGTAACTAAGCTGGAAAGTTGACCTTAGGAAGATCGAAGCTGACCTCGCTATAGATTCTTACGAAGTGTCAACCTCGCGCATAGATCTTACCAAGCTAAAATGTCGACCTCAACCATAGGCCGTACAAATCTGAAGTGTCAACCTCAATCGTAGACCTCACAAAACTAAACTGTCGGCCTTAATAAACAACCTCAAACATAGAGCTCACAAAGCAAAAATATAGAGCTCACAAAGAAAGTGTCGACCTCAACCGTGGAATTTACAAAACTAAAATGTCGACCTTAATAAACAACCTCAAACGTAGAACTTTCAAAACAACAAGTGTCGACTTCAAAGGTAGAGCTCACAAAGCAAGTGTCGACCTCAACTGTGGGCTTTACAAAAATAAAATGTCGACCTTAATAAACAACCTCAAACGTAGAACTTTCAAAGCAACAAGTGTCGACTTCAAAGGTAGAGCTCACAAAGCAAGTGTCGACCTCAACCGTGGGCATTTCAAAACTAAAATGTCGACCTCAACCGTAGGCTTTTACGAAACTAAAATGTCGACCTTAATAAACAACCTCAAACGTAGAGCTCACAAAGCAACAAGTGTCGACCTTAATAAACAACCTCAAACGTAGAACTTTCAAAGCAACAAGTGTCGACTTCAAAGGTAGAGCTCACAAAGCAAGTGTCGACCTCAACTGTGGGCTTTACAAAAATAAAATGTCGACCTTAATAAACAACCTCAAACGTAGAACTTTCAAAGCAACATGTGTCGACTTCAAAGGTAGAGCTCACAAAGCAAGTGTCGACCTCAACCGTGGGCTTTTCAAAACTAAAATGTCGACCTCAACCGTAGGCTTTACGAAACTAAAATGTCGACCTTAATAATTTGAAAATTGTAGAACTTAAATGTTATGGCTATAGCTGACCTCGACAAGGAAATGGCCGAGCTCAGCAAAATAAGAAATTGTAGAACTTAATTGCTAAGTTTATGGCCGCCCTCGACAAGGCAATGGTCAACCTCAATCTCATTGGATAGATTATTATTGTTATTATTATTATTATTATTTTAATGGGCTTCAATTAGGTCAAAAAATGTCTATTTCAATCTCAATAAGATTGAATGAATTTTTTCACGTTAGACCTCAATTATGCCCAAATATGTCGATCTCAATCTCAATTAGATTGAAAAACTTTTCACGTTGGATCTCAATAAGGTCGAAATGTCGATCTCAATCTCAATAAGATTGGATAAATATTTTCACGTTGGACCTCAATAAGGTCGAATGTCGATCTCAATCTCAATAAGATTGGATAAATATTTTTACGTTGGACCTCAACAAGGTCGCCATGTCGATCTCAATCTCAATAAGATTGGATAAATATTTTCACGTTGGACCTCAACAAGGTCGCCATGTCGATCTCAATCTCAAAAAGATTGGATAAGTATTTTCATGTTGGTCCTCAATAAGGTCGAAATGTCGATCTCAATCTCAATAAGATTGGATAAATATTTTCACGTTTGACCTCAACAAGGTCGCCATGTCGATCTCAATCTCAATAAGATTGGATAAATATTTTCACGTTGGACCTCAATAAGGTCGAATGTCGATCTCAATCTCAATAAGATTGGATAAATATTTTCACGTTGGACCTCAATAAGGTCGAATGTCGATCTCAATCTCAATAAGATTGGATAAGTATTTTCACGTAGGATCTCAATAAGGTCGAAAAATTACCGAACTCAATAAGACCGGTCACAATAGATAAAAGATAGAGTTGCACTTCTGAATAACCTCATTGATTAATATAGCAGAAATAACAGAACTACACACATAACAAACTGAAATAACAAACTTTCCTAGCATATTTAAAGAAAATAAACAAACTAGAATATCATAGATGAGATTGGCCTACTGATAGTATTTTCGCAGGTGCTCTGCATTCCACGCCTTGCCGACGACCCTGCCGTTCGGATAACCTAACTTATATGCGCCATTACCAAATGCGTGTAGTACTCTGTATGGTCCTTCCCAGCTCGGCCCCAGAACTCCATCGGCTGGCTTTTTGGTTGACTGGTTGACTTTGCGGAGCACCAGATCCCCCTCCTGAAATTGTCGTAGCCGGACATTTTTGTTGTAGAACTTAGCCACTTTTTGCTGGTAAATTGCCGCTCGACCTCTTGCCGCCTCTCTCTTCTCATCAAGCAAATCCAAATCCAACAACATATGTTCCATGTTTACTATCTCATCATAATACTTTGTCCGATGTGTCTCAATGCCAACCTCAGCTGGGATTACAGCCTCATGGCCGAAAGCAAGTGAGAATGGAGTCTCCCCTGTTGAAGTCTTCACGGTCGTTCTATAGGCCCACAACACTCCTGGAAGCTCATCCACCCAAGCTCCCTTCTTTTCACCCAACCTTTTCTTCAGCAACTGCTTTATAGTTTTGTTCGCCGCCTCTACTTGTCCGTTTGCCTTCGGATGGGCAGGTGAGATAAACCGTAGTTCAATGCCGAGCTGACTACAAAACTTCTTGAAATTCTCATTATTAAATTGGGTTCCATTATCGGTGATAATAGCTTGCGGTAGGCCATATCTGCAAATCACATTCCGCCATATGAAATCTGTTGTGCGCTTCTCGGTTATCGTTTGTAGCGGTTCAACTTCAATCCACTTAGTAAAATAATCAATGGCTACCACCGCGTATTTCATTTGTCCTCTCCCAGTCGGCATTGGTCCGATAAGATCCACCCCCCATTGTGCAAATGGCCAAGTGCTCCCCATTGTCATCATGTTTTCTGGTGGTTGTCTTGCAATTACAGCGAACTTCTGGCATTCATCACATCTTCGAACTAACTCATGTGCATCTTCATGCACGGTCGGCCAAAAATAACCTTGCCTTATTATTTTATGGGCCAACGCTCTACCTCCGCCGTGATTTCCGCAAATTCCCTCATGCACCTCTCTCATCACATAGTTGGCCTCAACCGAGCCCAAACATCGTAGGTAAGGTAAAGTGTAACCTCTCCTATACAGTACACCTTCGATAATGGAGTAGCGTATTGCCTTGCATCGCAGCCTTCTTGCCTCTGCTTTATCTCGAGGTTGTTCCCCAAATTCAATGTACCTCATGATAGGCATCATCCAGCTCTTCTCATCTTCTACCACACAAACTTCCATCTCGGGATCGCTTATACATGGCTTTGAAACCGATTCCAATGGGATTCCTCGTGGGAACTTTGGGCATTCTGCAGCTGCCAGTCTTGCTATATAATCTGCTCGGTAATTCTCTCCCCTCGGAACTTGCTCCATTGTAGCTTGATCAAAGTTACCCCATAGTTGCAGTGCTTTGCTCAAATACTTAGACATGTTCTCACTTTTGGCTTGAAATGTCCCATTCAGGTGGTTTACTACCAGTTGCGAGTCACTCTTCACCTTCAAATGCCGAACCCCCAATGCTCTTGCTAGTTTTAGACCCGCAATGAGAGCTTCATATTCTGCTTCATTGTTTGTAGGATGAAATTGATATTTGAGAGCGTAGCATACTTCTTCTTGGTCGGGCGAAACAAGAACAATTCCTCCGCCTGACCCTTCTGGGTTTGCAGCTCCATCTACATTAAGCTCCCATATATCATTATTCTTCTCTGCCTCTTTAATCTCCTGCCCAGCATCCATTCCTTCATTACCGTCACTGCAATCATTAATGAAGTCGACCAGAGCTTGTGCTTTAATTGCTGACCTCGGTCGGTAACTGATGTCGAATTCACTTAGCTCTACTGACCACTTAACCAACCTTCCTGAAATGTCTGGTTTGTGCAAAATTTGTCTTAAAGGTTGATTGGTGACGACCACGATCTTATGAGCTTGGAAATACGGCCTCAGCTTTCTTGCGGCTACAACTAAAGCCATCGCCCACTTTTCTGCAATAGGGTATCTAACTTCCGCCCCTGTAAAAGATCTGCTCGTGTAGTATACAGGACGTTGAACTCCATCTTCTTCTTTTACCAGGACCGAGCTAGTTGAATAATCAGACACCGCCAAGTAGATCAAGAGAACATCGCCAACTAAGGGCTTAGCCAAAGTTGGTACGTTAGCCAAATATGCCTTTAATTGTTGAAATGCTGTCTCACATTCTTCCGACCACCTCAATCTTTTTCCTTTCTTCATCAATTCAAAAAACGGATGGCATTTATCTGATGATTTCGAAATGAACCTGCTCAGCGCGGCAACTTTCCCAGCTAAGCTCTGAACATCTTTAAGATCCTTCGGCGACCTCATCTTGAGAATGACCTCTACTTTTTCCGGATTAGCCTCTATCCCCCTCTGGCTAACTAGAAAGCCCAAAAATTTCCCTGATTCCACTCCAAAGGCACACTTTTCCGGATTCAACTTCATCTGATTTTTTCGCAGAACCTCAAACGTCTCACGCAAATGCGATGTATGTTCGACCGGCTTAACAGACTTGGTTATCATGTCATCTACATATACCTCCATCGTTTTACCAATCAAGGGTTTGAAAAGCTTGTTTACTAACCTTTGATAAGTAGCTCCTGCATTTTTTAATCCGAACGGCATCACACGATAGCAATACAATCCTTGGTCGGTTACAAAAGCTGTCTTTTCTTCATCTGCTGTGGACATACGAATCTGGTTGTATCCTGAGAATGCATCCATGAAACTCATCAAGCCATGCCCGGCTGTTGAATCCACTAACTGATCAATCTTTGGGAGAGGAAAACTATCTTTGGGACAAGCTTTATTGAGGTCGGTAAAGTCCACGCACATCCTCCATTTTCCATTCGCCTTTTTAACCATCACCACATTCGAAACCCATTCTGGATAGTTCACTTCCCTTATAAACCCCGCTTTCAACAATTTATCCACCTCATCGTGGATGGCCTCATACCTTTCCTGGTTGAACACTCTTCTTTTCTGCTTCACAGGCTTATATTTTTTATCTATAGCCAACCGGTGACACATAATTCGTGGGTCTATTCCCGGCATATCTTCATGGCTCCAAGCAAATATGTCATTATACTCCACCAATAAATTCTGAAGCTCATTGAAAATGGTATCCGTTATCTTTGTTCCCACTCTCACTACTCTGCTCGGATCATCCTCATCTACTTGCACTTGTTTCATTTCTTCATTAGGTTGCTGTTGGCATAACCTATTTTCAGCTCGTGGATCGATACTTGTGATCTGCATGGATTCTCTTGCAGCTGTAGCGTAACAGCTTCGAGCTACTTGTTGCTGGCCCCTCATCACTCCAACTCCACCTTGAACTCTAAACTTCACACATTGCATATGGGTTGAGCTCACTGCTCCTGCTATTCTATTGAATGGTCTGCCCAAAATAACTTGATAAGGGCTTGGCTCATCAACTACCAACCATGTCAACATCACTGTCTTTTGTAGTGGGCTGGACCCTATTGTAAGTGGCAAGTCAATCAACCCAAGGGGAATCAACTCAGCCCCACCGAACCCCTTTAGTGATGTTCTGACCGGATCAAGCCTGAGGTCTCCTATTTGTAGATCGTCAAGAGTTTGCTTAAACAAAATGTCAACCGAGCTTCCCCCATCTACAAAAGCTCGGTTCAATTCCTGCCCTGCCAAGACAACCTTCACTACAAGCGCATCCTCATGTGGATGTGCGACTGCTTCCTCGTCCTCGTCTGTGAACATGATCGGCACCCTTTGAATCCGCTGCTTCTTTGGTATCGGAACATTAAAATTCACCTCAAAACTTTTTAATGAATATCGGCTATAATTTCTCCTTGAGCGGTTTGAGTCTCCTGCTAAAGTCGGCCCTCCCATAATCATCATCGCTACATTATCTATGATGTCTCCTCTCCTACCTCTTCCTTGGTCATCCACATACTCCTTTAAATATTGATTTTGCACTAGCCATTCAATCTGTTCCTTCAAGTCAATGCAATCTACAGTTCCATGTCCGGTCACCTTGTGAAACTCGCAATACTTGTGGTGAGCACTTCCACCCAAACCCCTTACAATCTGCTTTGGCGGTGTTAGTAACCCCTTATCTTTTATTGCAGCATATATTTCTGCTCTGCTCGTGTTCAGTGGTGTGTATCTTCCACTCTGTTCTAATAAATTCACCCCATTGTCAGATCTCAGTCCTCTCCGGTCTACAGGTGGTGGCAACCTATTGTAATCTCTTACTCCGTTCTCCCGTTGGTTCCTCCCATAATTATTTCCTCCCTCTCGGCCCCTTCCTACTAATGAGATTTCTCTTCTTTCACGATTTGCTTCCCAATTTCGACCCGGCCTTTCTGGTTGTCTATAATTGAGCAACCCTCTATCATAATGACGTCTATCACCCATGTTCATCCTCGAGCTATACCCAGAGTTATCTCCTCTCCTTCTCAGGTCTCCCTTTCTCATTGGACCCCCTGTCTGCATTTCCATTCTCCTCTTTTCTTCTTCTGCATCTTCAGTTTTCATATCCAATTTTGCCTGGTCATACGCCTCAGCATATGTTGTTATCCCCTTATTATATAAGCTATTCCACAATCGGTTGATTCTCAACCCCTTCTTTAATCCCTCCAGAGCATCTAGATGATCAAAGGCTCCTAGATCAGTAACCTCCTTATGATACCTGGTCACAAAACTCCTCAAACTTTCAAATTCTCCTTGGACCAATTTTGTTAATCTGCTCGTATCTTGCTCTGGTATGCATGAACCCCTAAAACGCACAGCGAAAAGCTCACATAACTCCTTGAAATTCCCTATGCTTCCCTTCTTTAATCTCCGGTACCACTCCCGTGCTTGTCCTTCTAAGGTTAAAGGAAAAACACGACACCTTTGAAAATCATTCAAGCCTTGGATCCCGGTCATCTCATTAAACTTCTCCATGTGATGATTCGGGTCAGTTTTGCCTTCATACACCAAGGCTGGAACCACATACTTGGGTGGCAAGGTTACCGCCATCACTTCACGTACCAAGGGGGACTCGTCATCAAGTAACAACCTTCCTACCACTTTCTTGCCCTCTGTTTTTGCCTCTAATGCCTCTAAAGTTTTTTGAAATTGCATCATTCGCTGCTCAAGCTCATTTGCCCGGTGGGGGTCTCTCAGCTCTTCCCTCTCCCTTTCTTGATTCAAGTCATTGATTCTCCCTCTCAACTCATTCACTTGTTCTCCAGCACTTCTATTCTCTTGTCGTGCCCCAACTTGTGGTAGTCCCATTCCGCTCTGCTGTTCACCACCAAGCTCTTCCCTCTCTCGCGCTCCACTACTCTCTGGGTCATTAGCTCGAACTTGAGCCCCTCTGACTTGGGCATCAACCAGCCCCCTGATCATCTCTTCAAACTTTGCCATTTGCCTCTCAATCCCTTCTCTCCATCTCTTATCTGCTGTGGCATTCATTTCCTCCGCCAATTGGCGCAAGGTCTGCCTATCTCCGTCGTTGTCATCCATCGTTATTCCGTAATCTGATAGCCTCTTCCTTCTGAATTTCAAACGTATGGCTTTTCGCACTGATCCCCACAGACGGCGCCAAGATGTTGATGCCGAAAAACGACCTCAACAGCTGAATTTGTTTCTTTAGGGGAATTACAGCACGAATCCAAGCTCAAACGCCAATATGACCGCAATTTTCCGTACCTGTCAACCAGAAAACACGGTTAGGATACGCCGGTGGGTTTCCGGCGCAGACCCTCCGATGCTTAAGTCAGAAATTGTGTATAAAGAGATAAAAATGAGAGGGAAGAATTGTGAATGGGTTCAAAAGAAAGGAACTTTCCGATCAAAGAACTCAAAATATGGTCAGCTCTGTTAAGGCTCTTAGATAGGTCACTTCTAGAGTTTTTTGGTTGATTTTTGCTAACCCCTACCTCAGTTGCCATTTTCAGCTTAAATAGGCCCCTGGTCATGGGTGGTTACCACCTTTAACTTCTGCCCACTTTCTTCAGCAGTTGCACGTGGTCATCGGTTGGAGATAGTTTAAATAGATCGTGGCACACAACTTTCCTAGAAATTAGGCCACGTTATCTTAACCAATAGCTTTCTATGTCAAGCTAATTCTCTGGTCGGGCAAATAAATTTCGAGGTCGGACCGGTGAATTTCCTGGTCGCTCATATAAGTCTAAGGTTGTATTCTTAAATCAGGTTATTCACATAAATCTCAGGTCGTACTTGTGAACCAGGTCGCCAACATAGGCTCCAGGTTGTACTTACGTGATCAGCTCGACAACAACAATGAGTTCTAAGTAAATTAGGGTCGACTATACTTCTGAAGTTTTTTAGAAAAATCCAACCCGAACAAATAATAATAATAATAAAATAAAAAAATAAACTAACTAACTATAAACTTTTCAAATAAGCATCGCAATGATATCGAGATTGAGATACTACTAAAAAGAAAGTAATATTATTCAATATTTAATTAAAGCCAACATGTAATTTTTCCTTAGATGAGAATTGGGAACCAATTTTCAAATTTTTTTTTAGGTCGCTATCATGTACAAGTAGCATTTTTTTTTTCCTCTTTTGACCAAGTATGCAAGTAGAATTAATCTTTAATACTGGAATGGGAAATAAAAATTAAAGATTAAGCAATGACCCGGTAATTTACTTGATTGATGACGGATTGAGTGTTGCAATTGGGTTTAATTGCTCGACTACTTGTTTCTTTTAACTCTTTACAGAAACAGACATTCGATCAGAATTTTTGAGCGGATGTGCACTTTCAGGATACTGTAAATATTCTTTTCATATATATATATGACATTACGATCTTGATTTTTATCGTGCTTGTATGTCATAGTGGGTTTAAATCTCACCATTTATAAATTACATGACAGTCTTGATTTTTATCAATAAAATATTTACCTTGAGGCGTTAGCCCATAATTGATGTGCAAAAATGGAGAGAAAATGGAGGACATGATCCAATTGAATAATGACATGTGTACGCACAATCAACTAGTTTAAAGTAACGATTTGTCTTTTTATTTATTTATTTATTTTATCTTTTAGCGTTTTTGTATTCATTTTTGTTCTTTTGTACATACTACTCTTTCTTTGAAGGTTTCAACGTCGTTGCGTGGCTGCAGTTAACTACTTACTAGTCATAATGAAATTTCTAAGAATATGCAATGATGAAATCAATATGCCGAGTTCTAGACGAATGGATGTTATTACTAATAGTTAATCGAAACTTGCAAATCAAGCGATCAAGTTAAATATTATCAAATGAGTTGATGACTGGGGTAGGTTGCATGTCACATAAGTCCCATGCAGTATGCGTATGTTCAAATTTAAAAAAAAAAATTTTAAAAATCTATATTGATATTTTTTAATATAAAGAACTTTTTTTTCCATATTATAACATGATAATTCAATATGCATTGCTTGCGTTGGAATCAACCGTAAACCCTAAACTCTCTTTCTCACGACATTTTTCGTAGTCATAACATAATCTTTAGAGAATTTGACTAATTAAATGCATGTACTTCTGAGATTTAATTTAAGCCTATTTGGTAGTGAGATAATGTGGCTTCTAAATGGAATAAAAGATACATCTATCAAAGAAAAGTTCATAGATGATTAGAAAAGATGATTGGTGAAAACAATTACTAGTTAATATATACTTTTTTGTTTAGAAACATAGATGAAATTTAAAAAAAAAAAAACATGTAAAGAGATTAAAGGCTCATAAAAAGCCAACGAAATAATGAACTATCACACGTCGTGGTGTTATAGTATTAATAAATTATTTTTTTCTCTAACACCCACAGTGTCATAATTTAATTTGTTAATTAATTTTTTTTGGTTTAAATATCAGCACTCACACGCCCCAACAGCAAGGCTGCGGCAACCCATCGGCTAGGCATAACAAAAACAAATGCGCCCGCCCAGCGCCCTTAATTAATTAGTGGTAAATATATCTTGTATTATACGTTGAAGGCACTGGGTATCAAGCGCTTGTCCAACCTGGAGCACTCCGGAAAGCTCACGAAGAGAAGAATCCATATTCCGAAGCCTTTTTTCGTATTTCCTCCTCTTGCACAAGTTCCAGCGACGGATGCTTGAGCACTTTGAAACCAGAGCTTCCCCTTTCTTCAGCTGTTGAAGAAACAAACGAATGATCTCTTCTCTTTTATTAGAGTCCTCCAGCTCTTGATTTAACCTATCCATTTCTTTGATCAAAGGACTTAACAGGGTGATGGTGTTTTCAAGGCTATTTAGGGCGTCTCTGAAGTTATTCTTTAATCGCCACCGTCATCTCTTGAAACGCCTCACCTAGAATGGCCCCTGCTAACAGACTTCCCACTGCCGTTGCTGTTATGATCTGCTATGTTGCCGTTATTGCCGTTATCGTTGCCGGTTCTGACATTGCCCACCGTTATATATATTTGTGTGTGTGTGTGTGTGATCTGCTCTGCTAGCTTTCACAAATATTAAGAAAAACAATAACGCAAGAAATCAAGCTGATACATGAACAATTGCACCCAAAAGAGAAATTATGCTATCCGGCCAACATGCCTCAATATATAACAAGTTGACTGAAGAATGGACCTATGTCAGTCAACCCTTTTTGATAATATTTAACTTGATCATCAAGTTTCAGTTAACAATTAACTATTAGTAAAAATATAATACCAGGTCGTCTAGAGCCTTTGGTCTATTGGATTTGATCATTGCATATTCTTGGAAATTAGTTTTCCCTTCCAATTGGATCATGACTAGTTATGACTTCTTATTATTACCTCCACAAGGATACACGTATCAACGTGAGGAAAAAGAAAAATCAACTAAAGTACAAACCTCTCCTTTTTAACTTTTTTTCCCCTCCAACTAGGTACGTAAGCGGACCAAGTCAAATTAATGAACTTAATTAAGCTCTTTAAAACCACTTACTCAGATTAATATTTAACTACTCTAAAAAAGAAATGATTGAAAGGTCCGAAAATCTCGGACGTGGTGAAAATCCTATTTTGGGAGGGATTTTTCCTCCGCCGTTTAGAGAGGCTAGAACGACCAAGAAAGCAAGGTTTCGTGATGAGGAACAAGCTGGTGATAACCTTATGCAGGTTTCGTACAAAGAAACTCTCGTGAATGTGTCGCAAGCGCTGGAGCAAGGTTTTGGAGGTAGACTAGGGGAGTTTGAGGAAGGGGATGTGATTGAGAATAACGAGGGACCTATGCCGTCCATCACTTTCTCGGCTAGGGTTCATGAAAAGTTGAGTGAACTGTGGAAGAACTCAATTGTTGTGAAGTTGCTTGGCCGCACAATTGGATACAGAACTCTCTGTGCAAGATTGAATGTATTGTGGAAAACAACCATGGGTTTCTCGGTGATTGATTTAGAGAACAATTATTTTTTGGTTCGTTTTCGCTCGGTAGGTGATGTTGTTGATGCTCTAACTAAGGGCCCTTGGCTTATAATGGGTCATTACTTAACGGTGCAGCCATGGACGCCGTCTTTTGATTTCACAAATACGGCTTTTGATCAAGTCATGGTATGGATCTGGTTACCTGGCCTTGTTGTTCATCTTTATGATCGTAAAATCTTATAGAAGCTCGACCAGTTAGTGGGCATCGTGATTAAAATCGATTCGAATATAGCCTCTTCTACTCGTGGAAGATTTACCCGACTTGCAGTAAATATCTCCTTAGCTAAGCCATTGGTATCTCAGTTTGAGTTGGATGGGAATGTTCAAAAGGCAGAATACGAGGGATTGCCAGTGATCTATTTTAAGTGTGGAAGATACGGCCATAATAGCAGCAACTGCAAGGAAGTTGGCACTTCGACAAACTTTGGAAATGTTGGTCAGGCTCAACAGGCTATGCCGGGTAACGAGGCCCCTGCCCAACAGGATGTTAGTCGTAAAGATGATGATAATGTAGTGCCCTTTGGACCTTGGATGATTGCGACCAGGAGAGGCAGGAAACCTAATAGTGGTAAGGAGAATATTAGTGATTTAAACCATAATCGTGAGCATGCTGGGGCTGGTACTTCAAGGTTCTAAATCTTAGCTCAGGTCACAGATGAATGTGAAAATCATGTGCATGCAGCCTTCACAGATATCCCCTCCACCTCACGTCAGCCTCTTTACCTATCTCAAACCCTACATTTACTTCCAATAAAGATATCACAGTAAAGACTTTGGTACGATGCAAGCCACATACCAAGGCTATGGCTGCAAAAACTTAGAGTAGGAAACCAAATGTCTCAGAGAACCCTATTCACAATCCCTTCCAGTCGACTGCTCTTAATATCAGAGAGAAATATATAAATTCCTTACCTCAGCAAACCATAATCTTAACTCACACTTTACTCTTCAGCTTGTCTCTAGTAATCAATATGTCTCCCCTCTCGCTACTACCTTGGACCCTACTAAACATACTGTGGTGTTTTGTTCTTCCCAAACCCTTCATAACAGGGATGTGAGGAAAGTGGCCACGAAGCATAGAGATAGGCAAGGACCGGATCCACAACATTTGGCTGACTCTCAAGATGTTCATAACATCTCTTGTGTGAAGGAAGTTGGAAATGCTCATACCCATCTAGCTGTGCCTATGAGTGGTGTTGATGGGGATGGGATGTCTGATGATGAAGACTCGATGGTTCAAGAAACACCTTTGGCGTTGATGGATGTCAATGGTCAGCAACAGTAGGATTCTGTCCTTCTCTATTTGTATTTTATGTCAATAAGTATCATGTACTGGAATGTCCAAGGGGCGGCCTCAGGCAAGTTTAGGCGCTCTTTTAGGACAATTGTTAAAAAGTATAACTATTCTCTAGTGGTTTTGATGGAACCTCGTATTAGTGGGATTAAAGCAGATGAGTTTATCATGAAAAATGGCTTTGATAAATCACATCGAGTGGAAGCTGTGGGCTTTTCTGGAGGAATTTGGCTCCTTTGGCGGAATTTTATAGAGGTGGAGGTTTACTTAATCATAGGCAATTTATTCATTTTAGAATTTGTATGAATAATGTCTTTGTGTCTTAGGCAACAGCTGTTTATGCCAGTCCAAATCCAATGTTGTGGAGATAGCTGTGGAGTCATATGGAAAACCTTGCTCTTTCAATCCAAGGTCTTTTGGTTGATTGGCGGGGATTTTAATTTTATTTTATATGCTTCAAAAAAGCAGGGGGGTGTTGTAAGGAGTTCGAGAGTGTGCAACTTATTTCAAAAGTGGTTTGATGGGCATCAAATTTTTGACTTAAAGTTCAAAGGTCCAAGGTTTACCTGGTCATGTGGATTGCTTTTTAAATGTCTTGATAAAGCCTTGTATAACAATGAATGGTTACTTAAGTTTACAGACAATTATGTTCTCCACCTTCTGAAGGTTGCCTCAAATCACAGGCTGATGCTGGTTCGGTTTGAAAGAGCTGTGTTTGGACACTAGGTGAACATGCCTTTCTGATTTTTGGCTTCTTGGTTAACACATGAGCACTTTAGTACTTTTGTAAAGCATGTGTGGGATCCGCATGCCCATTATAATACAACGGCTTCTCATTTTGTCCAGACGATTCAAGCTTGGAATCGAGAGGTTTTTGGGAATACCTTTCAGGGAAAACGCCGGCTTATGGATCAGATTAATGGGATTCAAGCAACCTTAGAGAATTATAGCTCTAGAGGTTTGATGCGGTTAGAGGCCCGCTTGGAAACGAGTTAGAAATGGTGATGGGCCAGGAGGAGATTCTTTGGCTACAAAAATTTGAAAAGATTGGCTATTGCATGGAGACAGAAATACGAATTTCTTTCATAAAAAAATTATTACTCGAAGGTGGCGGAATAGAATTGAGGCCATTCAGGATAATTCAGGGAATTGGTTGTATGATGAGGAATATATTTGGAGCCATGCAGTTGAGTATTTTTCTTCCTTATTTAAAAGTGAAACTACAATTTATCAAGATTACGATGTTCCAATTTTTTTCCAGTCTTTGATACTTATGATATTGATTGTGCTGCTGCCCCAGTTTTGGGGGAGAAAATTAAAATAGATGTGTTTAGTATGAAGCCTCTTAAAACTCTAAGTACTAATGGTCTGCATGCTATTTTTTATCAGTCTCAATGGAATATTGTTGGTCCTTCCTTTTGCAAGTTTATTGATGATATTTTTATCACGGGCAAGGTCCCTCAAGAAATTAATACTACCCTTCTGATTTTGATTCCTAAAGTGGAGCATCCTACCAGCTTAAAAATGTTCAGGCCCATAAGCTTATGCACAATTGCTTACAAGACAGTGACTAAAATTATAGCTAATCGATTGCAAGCTTTACTACCTGATCTAATAGGCCCCAATCAGACAAGCTTTGTTCATGGGCGACATATTGTAGATAATATTGTTGTTGCTCAGGAAGTGGTTCATTCCATGCACAGGAAAACTGGTAAGAAAGGGTTTATGGCCATTAAGGTTGATCTTGAGAAGGCATATGATCAACTTAACTGGGATTTCATTTTTGATACTTTTCAATAGACTGGTTTACCGATTCATTTATCTAGGCTCATCATGGAATGTGTAACATCAGCTAGTATGAGCATTTTGTGGAATGGTGAGGCCACAGAGGAATTTTTTTCGGGGAGAGGTATCTGTCGGGGAGATCCTCTATCGCTTTATCTTTTTGTTCTTTGCATTGGGCGGTTGAGCCATGGTATAACCCAAGCGGGGATAGATGGAAGATGGAAGCCTATTCGGTTGGCTAAACATGGAACTCCTTTAATGCATTTATTTTTTGCAGATGATTTGCTTTTATTTGCGGAAGCTTCGATCGATCAAGCTTATATCATTGATGTTGTTCTGGAGAATTATTGTAGGAGTTCTAAAGCAAAGGTCAATAAAACAAAAACCAAAGTCTTTTTCTCAAAGAATGTCTTATTTAGAGATGCACATCTCATCAGTGCTGCTTTGGGCTTTTCGGCTACAAATGATTTGGGTGACTATCTTGGTATGCCCTTAATCCATTCGCTGGTGAATAAAGATATTTATCACTCTATTCTTGACAAGGTGGACAAGCAGCTTATTGGCTGGAATGCGGCTCACTTATCTTTTGCTGGTCGAGTCACCTTGGTTCAATCAGTGCTTCAAGCAATGCCCCGTCTACGCTATGCAAACGACCTTGCTTCCTTCCCCAGTGTGTCATAAAATAGATAAATCTTGTCGGCATTTTATTTGGGATGGGAAGTCGAAGAGTCACAAGATGAGCTTGGTGGGGTGGGATGAAATTTGCATGCTGAAAAATCATAGAGGTCTGGGGTTTAAAAAAATAGACGTGATGAACCAGGCGTTGTTGATGAAATTGAGTTGGGAAGTTGTTTCTAGCTTGGACAAACTGTGGGTGAAGGTTTTTTTGCTCTAAATACGGCTTGGATCCTAGTAAATTACTGATTGCTCTTCCTGATAAACCGGGGTCTCGAATCTGGATAGCTGTTCGGAGAACGTGGTCGGCAATTTTGCATAGAGCTCGCTGGTCCGTTTGTGATGGAGCAAGAACTCGATTATGGATAGATTGTTGGGTTACGAAGCACAATCCCTTGATCAGTCTCGCCCTTCAGCCGATTCCTCATGACTCTATAAATGCCACTGTGAGTGAATTTACTAACGTGCCTGGGGGTCGGAATTGGTCGAGATTTGAACATTTGCTGCCAAATTTTATTCTCATGCAAATTGCTTCGGTAATGCCTCATGCTTCCCATCTTGGTGCTGATAAAATTTACTGGTGTTTTGACCCAAAAGGCATTTTTACGGTTCGGTCAGCCTATGACTCTCTTTGTTATCAACACCTTGCTACTCATGACAAAACTTGGAACTTACCATGGACTTGGAAGGGGCCTCAATCCATCCGCCTCTTTCTTTGGTAGATTCTACATGGGAAACTAAAGACTCACGATGAGCTTGTTAGGCGTCATATTCCCGTTTCTGTGGGCTGTGATAGGTGTGGGGGTACGGTTGAAGATATCCTCCATGCCTTGAGAGATTGCAGCTATATTAAGTAGGTTTGGATTCAGCTTGCTCCAGTGGATAATCATAGCACTTTCTTTCACTCTAATTTACGGGACTGGCTTGTTGCCAACTTACAAAATAAGTGGAAGATTATATCTCCCCTCCCTTAGGATTGTATCTTTGACTTGGCTATTTGAAGGTTGTGGTTCTAGAGGAATCAATTTTTCGTTGCTGGGAAGTTGGTGGATAGCTTAACAATCTATCTGGATACTATGGCCAGAGCTAATGAAATTCATAGAGTAAATAACTCTCACATAAGCCAGCAACCGAGGAGAAATGAGATTTTTATTGGCTGGTTACCTCCGCCATGGCCAGGGTGCAAATTGAATACTGATGGATCTTGTAACAATACACGGGAAGCAGGAGCTGGTGTTGTTATTCGAGACTCTGTCGGCCACTGGATTTTCAGATTTTGTATGAGAATTGGGGAGAGTTCAGTGATTATGGCTGAGCTTTGGGGTCTGTATCAGAGTTTAATTCTTGCTTGGGATGCAGGCATAAAACGACTATTGGTGGAAGTGGACAGTCTTTGTGTTACTCAAATGATCTCTAAGCAGGTGGTCATACCTAACGTGTTCTATGCTTTAGTTGTTGCTGTTTGGGAATTATTAAGTAGAAACTGGCAGACAGCTATCATTCACATCTTTCGTGAAGCAAATTCAGCTACAGACTTTATGGCTAATATGGCTCATTCAGTTCCTCTTGGTTTGCATTTATTTTCTAGCCTGCCTATGGATATTTATGCTATTATTTCGCAAGACATGTTTGGGGTTATTCAATCCCGTTTTGTTCCTGTTTAGATCGTTTTGACGAGCCCCCTCTAATAAAAAAAAAAACCACTTACTCAGGGAAAAATTAATTACTTCTAATGATTTTGGAAAATAATTAAAAGACAAATTAATTGATCATAATATATATCCATGTCATTACTCTATTGGTTTGTGATCCTAATTTTGTCTTCATTTTTTTATAATATCTGTATAGAGCTAACTCATATTTAAAAGCTAACTTAAGAGTTTTCTAACTACTCTCAGCTTATGCATAATTTTTTCCTATAATACCAATTTTTTTTTTGAAATTCTAGAAACCGACCTTCGAGGTTTTCAATCTTAAATTAAAACTTAGATGTTAGGATGCTTAACTCAAAGATTAATGCTACTTGTGCACTTGGTTAAAAACAAAAGATTATTACCAGTACATGACGGCCACGTAAATAAATTTAGAAACCTTCCCAGTTTCATCAGAGGAAATTTACATATTGACCTTCATTAAATACTGAGTAATATTAGACTTTATGATGGTCTCAGCCACTAAAGTCTTTGCAAGTTGAATTCATCAATGAAAATCGATGCGTTACAGGCGACTCAATCCCAAGAAAATCATGAAGGAAGTTATGATTCGAGATGATGATGATGATGATTATTTTTCTTTTCTTTTTCTTAGTAAATGGTTGATATAGTATTCATCAATTAGATAGTAGTTAAAGAAATTACAGGTTATGAAATCCATCATTTAATAAATAAATGATATATGGAATTAGGAATCAAGTTAAAACTGAAACATTAGAATCTCTAAGATTATTTAATAAAAATTAAAACTAGTAATGACCCGATAATTTATTTGGTTGCATGATAGGTTGAACGTTTCAATTGAGATTTAATCACTTACCTGCTTGTTCTTGTTAATACTTTACTTATATTTATATATATGAAATTGCTCAAAAGGGAACATAAAATATTGGGCAGACAAGCACTTTGGGTGTTGTAAAATATTATTTTCATACATGTATGACATAATGATCTTGATTCCTGTCATATGTATATACCTTAATGATTTTAATTCTTGTCATTTTATATATGAATGAATGAATCACATAATAGTCTTGATTACACTGTCAATATTTAAGAAAATGATTACACTCTTATATTTAAGAAAATCAAGATTATGTGTGTACAAATTTTTTGAAAACAAAATTATTATCCTAACTGTGCATAAGGAAAATGTGATATTTGTGAGATACAAGAGTCTCAAACTTTGTGATCGACTAATAAAAATTTAAAACATATGACTAAACAAGCGGTCCAAGATAATTAACTGCGTTTTCAAGTTTCAATACCCCATCTAACAAAACTACATGAAGTCAAGAATAAAGCAAAACTCCCTTCAGGCTCGCCTCTCTTCTTCGCCTCCAAAAAGACCCGAAACTCGCTCTGCAACTCTTCAAAAACCCTAATCCTAACCCCAATGACACCGAAGCTCCTCCATTAAAACCCTATCGCTACAATCTCCTTCACTGTGACCTTACCATCACCAAGCTTGGCCGAGCCAAGATGTTTGATGAAATGCAGCAAATCTTTCACCAGCTCAAACATGACACCCGTGTCATTCCCGAGGAAATAATTTTCTGCAATGTTATTAGCTTTTATGGACGTGCGCGATTACTCGAACACGCACTCCAAGTGTTTGATGAAATGTCGAGTTTTAATGTTCAAAGGACGGTCAAATCTTTGAACACGTTGTTGAATGCAATGTTAACGTGCGGAAAGCTTGATAGAATGAAGGAGTTGTTTCAAATTATGGAGAAATATGTTAGCCCATATCATCAACTTGGAACGGTATGCAATAGCTGCTGCAATCCCCTGCTTTGTAGCCACTGTAATCCTTTGCTTTGTTGACTATGCTGCATGTCTGTGCTCAAGTCAGCAATTTTAAAATTTTGAAAAGTTATAATTTGGGTTTGGTATATATGCACTACGCAGCCGGCCGGGGGACAATAATGTAGCTAGTAAGAATTGGATTAATTTCATCCATGCTTGCATGATAATTCTCCTATTGCTGCCGGCAAATTCCTAGAATTTTGCATACATATTCAACAGTTAAAACTCATTTTTTCTTTGTTCATTGATTCAATTGATAAGATCTTTTGGATTTGTTCGAATATTGCATGCATGATGTAAGACATTGTGTAGCTAGTGCTGGCTTTGATATGGTGGTATATTTGTTTGGGCTAGAGATACGTTCGATTTGTGAGTATAATATATTGTTTTGAAAACAGTAATGAAAGATTAAAAAAGGGCCTCCGTGTTAAGGAATATTGTTGCGGACCGCCCAATTCGCTAGCCCAATTGCCCACAATTTCGGGCTAGAGAGCCAACACAAGGTCAAGAGTGCTAGCTTGGCCCAATTCCGGAAGGTTCTAGGCAACTCTAGCACATGTGAACATGTAAATATTCTAAAATACTTTATACAATTCCAGCACATGCAAATAACTAGGAAATTGTAAAATACTCTAGAGTTTGGCAAAGTTAGGTAAAGTTAGGCAAAGTTAGGCAAAGTTAGGCAAAGCCTCCCCTATAAATATGGGATGGCATTAGGCATTTGTATCCAACAAGCATTGTAATCTCTCTTTGTGTAATACAAGTTTCTTTGGCTCAATTGCTCTCTTCTCTTGTTCGAGAATCTCTAGGCTTACTTAGCAACATTCGGCAAAGTTGTCTAAGTGCCGCACGGGTTAGCTGCGCAAAACACTCATCCCGTGACAAGTGGTATCAGAGCTAAGGTTTGCACGCATGCAAATTAGCTCACGAAGCAATGGCCAACCCTTCGAACGTAGCACAAGAGGGTGTTGTTGGTGTGGATGTTCCACCGGAACCAAGCCGTGGCCGAGAGGGAGAACGCGCCCAAGGCAAGACTCGCGGCAAGTCCAAGGCCCTATCCGTGGATGCGTTGGAGCCTCGTGTAGGCACTCTCGAAATAGCATTGTCCGCCGCTCAAGATAGCCTCGTGGGATTGGAGGAAAGAGTGGATGGTCTCGAGGGAGAATACGCTGAGTTCACGGTGGCCACAAAAGCTTTCATCCATGAGCAAGCGAACATTCTCCGAGGTGAGTTTCGTTCTTTCCATGATGAGTTGCTCAAACTTCGTAGTTTTGTTCAGGACGAACTACGTGCTGTCCGTGCGGAAGTGGATGAAGTCCGCTCGGATTGGGCATGGCACAAGTGCACACTCTCCACAAGTCCAGCTTCCGCAAACTCGAGTGATGCGCGCCGCATTGACGTGCCAAAGCCCGACACCTACGATGGCACACGCAATGCCACCATCGTGGACAATTTCCTCTTTGGGCTGGATCAATACTTCGATGCCATGGGTGTCCGAGATGAGGCATCGAAAGTGGGCACTGCACCCACCTATCTTAGAGGCACTGCACAACTATGGTGGCGTCGCAAGCATGGCGAGATGGGCAAGGGCATTTGCGCCATCAACACTTGGGCCGACTTCAAGCAAGAACTCCGAAAGCAGTTCGCCCCAAGCAATGCGGAGAAGGAAGCGCGAGTGTGCTTACGTCGCCTCAAGAAATCGGGTAGCATTCGGGACTGCATCAACGAGTTCACTACCCTCATGTTGGAGATAAGCGACATGTCCGACAAGGATTCACTCTTCTACTTCCAAGATGGTCTCAAGGATTGGGCCAAGACCGAGCTTGATAGGCGTGGTGTTCAAACACTTGACGATGCCATTGCCGTTGCGGAGTGGCTCACCGAATACTCTACCCAATCCAAGGACAAAAAGGCCAACCAAGGCAAAGGTGGGGGAGAGAGTCGCAAGGACAAGGGCAACAACCGCAAAGATTGGGGGCAGAAAAAGCCGCCTAGCAATAAGAGTTGGCAAGGAAAATCGGAGGGCAAGAAGGAGGCGCCAAAGCCGCAAAGCCCATGCTTTATATGCAATGGTCCTCATTGGGTACGCGACTGTCCGGAGAAGAGGTCGCTTAATGCTCTTGCTACCCAACTCAAGAGTAACCCCGTAATGTCCACGGAGGAACCCCAACTCAGCATGGGTTATCTCCAACGCCTCGGCGCACTCAATCGCCAACAGCCCGCACTCGTCAAGAAAGGGCTCATGTATGTAAGCGCAAAGGTAAACGGTCAGTCCGTTCGCGCGCTGCTAGACACGGGAGCAACACACAATTTCGTGTCCGTAGACGAGGCCAAGCCCTTAGGCCTCAAGGCCACCAAGGAAAGAGGCACAATGAAGGCTGTGAACTCACCCGCCAAGCCAATTGCGGGAATCGCACAAGGCGTGCACATCACACTTGGTACGTGGAGCGGAAAGCTTGACTTCTCCATCGTGCCCATGGACGACTTCAAGATGGTCCTCGGCATGGAATTCTTCGACCAAGTCCATGCCTTCCCACTGCCCGCTACAAACTCCCTAAGCATCCTCGACGGGAGTAAAGCATGCATGGTACCCACGGAGTGAGGCAAGTCCGAGGAGAAGACACTCTCTGCCATGCAATTCAAAAGGGCTTTCAAGAAGGACCCAAGCTTCTTGGTCTCCATTCGGGAACTAAATGAGGAAGGAAATAGCAGAACGTCGCCAAGCCAAGTCCCTCCATGAATTCAAGCCGTCCTCGAAGATTACAAGGATGTGATGCCTCCAGAACTTCCGAAGAAACTCCCACCTCCGCGAGAGGTAGATCATGCGATTGAGCTGGAACAAGGCGTGAAGCCACCAGCCTTGGCACCCTACTGCATGGCGCCACCCGAATTAGAGGAGTTGCGGAGACAACTCAAAGACTTGCTGGATGCAGGCTACATTCGCCCCTCAAAGGCCTCATTCGGTGCACCGATCCTCTTTCAAAAGAAAAAGGATGGATCGCTGCGAATGTGCATCGACTATAGAGCGCTCAACAAGATCACCATCAAGAACAAGTATCTGATTCCATTGATTGCGGACTTGTTCGACCAGCTTGGCAAAGCGCGGTACTTCACCAAACTTGACTTGCGCTCCGGGTACTACCAAGTGCGCATCGCCAAGGGAGACGAACCGAAGACAACATGCACAATAAGGTACGGGTCTTTCGAATTCCTTGTGATGCCTTTTGGCCTTACTAATGCACCCGCCACATTTTGCACACTCATGAACAAGGTACTCCAACCATTCCTCGACCGCTTCGTGGTCGTGTACTTGGACGACATTGTGGTGTATAGCACCACACTCGAGGATCATGCCCAACACTTGCAACAAGTCCTCCAAGTACTTCGAGACAATGAGCTCTTCCTCAAACTAGAGAAGTGCTCGTTTGCCCAACAAGAAGTGGAGTTCCTTGGCCACAAGATTGCGGGCAGGAAGATCATGATGGAGAATGACAAAGTAAAGGCCATCCTCGATTGGGAGCCTCCCTCGAAAGTACCCGAGCTTCGCTCATTCCTTGGGCTGGTGAATTACTACCGCCGCTTCATTAAGGGCTATTCAGCCAAGGCGGCACCCTTGACGGATATGCTCAAGAAAAACAGAACGTGGCATTGGTCCGAAGAGTGCCAACGTGCATTCGAGGAGTTGAAGAAGGCAATTTCGGAGGAACCAGTCCTTGCTCTTCCGGACCACACCAAGCCCTTCGAAGTTCAAACGGATGCCTCGGATTTCGCCACAGGTGGAGTCCTTATGCAAGAAGGCCACCCAATAGCGTTCGAGAGTCGAAAGCTAAATGACATGGAACGCCGCTACACGGTGCAAGAAAATGAGATGACAGCCATCATCCATTGTCTAAGAGTGTGGCGACATTACTTGCTTGGCTCACACTTCACGATCATGACGGACAACGTGGCGACAAGCTACTTTCAAACTTAAAAGAAGTTGAGTCCGAAGCAAGCACGGTGGCAAGATTTCCTTGCGGAATTCGACTATCGGCTAGAGTACAAACCGGGGAAAGCCAATGTTGTTACAGACGCTCTAACCCGCAAGGCGGAATTGACAACACTTAGCATGAGCCAACCGAAGTCCGACCTTGTCTCACGCATCAAGGAAGGCCTCCAACAAGATCCGCTAGCAAAGGATTTGCTGGAGAAGGTGCTCGAGGGAAAGACAAGGCGGTTTTGGCAAGAGGAAGGCATCCTCCTCACCAAGGGAGATCGGCTGTTCGTGCCAAGGTGGGGAAACTTGCGGAAGGAAGTAATCAAGGAGTGCCACGACTCTAAGTGGGCTGGTCACCCAGGAATTGAGCGCACCACCGCACTAGTTCAAGCCTCGTATTTTTGGCCGCACATGAAGGATGACATCGAGGCATATGTGCGAACTTGTCTTGTGTGCCAACAAGACAAGGTGGATCATCAACTTCCAGAGGGATTGTTAGAGCCGCTACCACTAGCAACAAGGCCATGGGAGAGTGTCTCCATGGACTTCATCACATCGCTGCCCAAGTCCGAAGGTTGCGGTAGCATCATGGTTGTTGTCGACCGATACAGCAAGTATGCTACATTCATTGCCGCACCCGTCAATTGCAAAGTGGACGAGGCAGCCCGCCTATTCGTCAAGCACATTGTGAAGTTTTGGGGAGTTCCGAAGAGCATTGTGAGCGACCGAGACCCTCAGTTTACTGGGCGGTTTTGGACGGAGCTCTTTAAGATGTTGGGGACCGATCTCAAGTTCTCGACAAGTTTCCACCCACAAACGGATGGGCAGACCGAGCGCATTAATGGCCTCCTCGAGATGTACCTGAGGCATTATGTGAGCGCTCACCAGCGGGATTGGGCGAAGCTACTCGACATCGCCCAATTTTCTTATAACTTGCAGCGAAGCGAGGCTACAGGCAAGAGTCCGTTCGAGATCATCATGGGATTCCAGCCCATGACCCCCAATGCCATAGCCTCGACTTACGGAGGGAAAAGCCCCGCGGCACACAAGCTTGCCCGCGAATGGCATGAGGAAGCGGACATCACGCGAGCCTATCTCGACAAAGCCGCGAGGAAAATGAAGAAATGGGCTGATACAAGGAGACGGCATGTTGAGTACAAGGAAGGAGATCAAGTCATGATCAAGCTCCTACCCCAACAATTCAAGACTTTGCGGAAAGTTCACAAGGGGTTAGTGAGGCGCTACGAGGGACCCTTCCGAGTTGTTCGACGTGTAGGCAACGTCTCGTATCAACTCCAACTTCCGCCAAGACTCAAGATCCATCCGGTCTTCCATGTGAGCCTTCTCAAGCCATATCATGAAGACATGGGAGAACCAAGTCGCGGAGAATCGAGGCGCGCGCCAACTGCCGTTGTCACCGCGTTCGACAAAGATGTGGACTACATCATTGCGGACCGAACGGTTTCGAGGAGGGGCGTGCCAGCACAGAGCGAGTACTTGGTGAAGTGGAAAAACCTCCCCGAGAGCGAAGCCATTTGGGAACGGGAAGATGATTTGTGGCAATTCGCTGAGCACATCTAGCACTTCAAGCACGAGAGCGCGACGAGGACGCCGCGAGCTTAAGTGGGGGAGGATGTTGCGGACCGCCCAATTCGCTAGCCCAATTGCCCACAATTTCGGGCTAGAGAGCCAACACAAGGCCAAGAGTGCTAGCTTGGCCCAATTCCGGAAGGTTCTAGGCAACTCTAGCACATGTGAACATGTAAATATTCTAGAATACTTTATACAATTCCAGCACATGCAAATAACTAGGAAATTGTAAAATACTCTAGAGTTTGACCAAGTTTGGCAAAGTTAGGTAAAGTTAGGCAAAGTTAGGCAAAGTTAGGCAAAGTTAGGCAAAGTTAGGCAAAGCCTCCCCTATAAATATGGGATGGCATTAGGCATTTGTATCCAACAAGCATTGTAATCTCTCTTTGTGTAATACAAGTTTCTTTGGCTCAATTGCTCTCTTCTCTTGTTCGAGAATCTCTAGGCTTACTTAGCAACATTCGGCAAAGTTGTCTAAGTGCCGCACGGGTTAGCTGCGCAAAACACTCATCCCGTGACAATATGCTAAGAATGGTGATGTGGCAGTACAAGTCAGCAAGTTAGTTATAGGATGGTGATGTGGCAGTACAAGTCAGCAAGTTAGTTGTAAGTTTGTTAGTCAGCTCAGTTTGTTAGCACGATTATGTTATTTAAGCTCATGCATTTAGCATGTATAGAATATTCCGGATGTAACTATAAAAAGCCTTGTAATCAGATTAGTTGATAAGATAGATTCATTGATTTTGCTTCAATCAGAATTTTCTCTCTGTCTTTTTCTTTTACTTTCTCGACAACCAAACAATACAACTTAGCTAAATAAACTTTGATTTGGTATTAGAGGAACGATCAAGTTTTGCTATGGCTTCATCTAGCTTGAATACAAGCGTTATCTCTCCAATAACTGCTTCAGTCTCATCTTTCACTTTCACAAATCCAATCAAACTCGACCGATCTAATTACACAATTTGGAAGTCACAAATATTTTCTTCAGTTCGAGCAAATACTTGAAGGATTACTCGATGGATCAAAACTATGTCCAAATCAGTTTCTCTCTGATGAATCGGGAAGCTCAGATGTTGTTGTCTTAGAGAACCCTGCATGTGCTGCGTGGAAGAAGCAAGATCAAATGCTGCTGAGTTGGCTCATTTCTTCCATCAATGTTGAGATTCTCAGTCTTGTGGTAAACTCTAAATCATCTCGTGAACTTTGGATAACTTTGGAGCAACAATTTGGATATGAAACAGTAGCTAAGAAAGTTCATTTAAAAATGATGTTAAACAATCTTAAAAAAAGATCTATGACTATCATTGAGTACTTTAGAAAATTGAGAACTATAACAGATGAATTAGCTATTGCTGGAAGTCTAGTAAGTTCTTTAGATTTTATCACTCACTTGATTTCTGGTCTAGGTCAGCCTTATTATCCTGTTGTAGTTTACATTGAGGCTAATGTCTTTAAGATGAGCATAAACAAGGCTTACTCTATGCTGTTAACTCATGAGGCTAGACTAGAAAATGCTAATTCTAATGCTAGTAAGGAAATCAAGATGAACTATGCTGCTAATGTTGCTCAAGCTGGAAACAATCAGAAGAAGCAAAGTAATAATGGTGGCTGGAATAATAATAATCATGGGAATTAGAATGGAAATTCTGAAAATAAAAATGCAAATGGTAGCTGGAATGGAAACTTTAACAATATAGGAGGTTTTGGATCAAGAAGAGGAGGATTTTCTGGTACTGGTAATTCTTCTGGACAAAATTCAAGAAGAGGTTGGAATGCTAATCAAGGCAGGGGTGGTTTCTTTAGAAATGAAGGTTTCTCAGGTCCTTTTAATGGCTTTGGCAGAGGAGGTGGCAGAGGAAGTATTATTTGTCAGATTTGCTTCAAATATAATCATTCAGCAGTAGATTGCAGAGATAGATTTAACAGAAACTTTGTTCCAAAATTTCTAGCTTAGGGTTACTTTCCAATAAATCAAACTTCTAAGGCAGCCTATATGGTGAGTTCTGTAGGTGTTGCAGATCAAGGCTGGTACTTGGATAGTGAAGCAACACATCATCTTACAAACATTGTTCACAACTTAACTGAAGGTACACCTTATCTTGGATCTCAATTGCTGCTAGTTGGTAATAGTGATGGTCTTGAAATTACATACACTGGTTATGCTTGCTTCTTAACTTCTTTTGGAACCAGTTTAAGCCTTACCAATGTTCTATGTGTACCTAAAATTACTAAAAATCTTATCAGTATATCTAAACTTCTTTTAAATAACAACATCATAATTGAATTCTCTTCCAATTTTTGTTGTATTAAGGACAAGATGGAGGGAACTCTGCTGGCACAGGGGATTGCTGAAAGTGGTCTTTATAGATTACTGTCACAAGCTGAATCTTCTTCTGAATCTGCAAATCAAAATCTTAATCCTCGCTCTATGTTGTCTGTTTTTTCTACTAATAAAATTGTAAACTCTTCACAAGAGTCAAACTCTCTTAATTTTGGTCGTTATCTTGCAAGTTTTCTGTCTTCAGGAAGTGAGTCTATCAAACTGTTACACAACAGATTTGGTCATCCTAATAAACATACTCTACAAGCTATAATAAAATGTCTTCCTTTACATTCTGTTAACAATAGCTCTATTGGTTTTTGTGATGCTTGCCAGTATGGCAAACTACATTAACTACATTTTCCTATTACTGAAATTAAAACTAAATCTCCACTTGAGCTTTTACATGCTGATTTATGGGGTCTAGCCTCAGTACTGTCCATGGATGGTTACAAATACTGTCTCTTTTGTTGATGACTTTACACGTTATTGTTGGATATTTCCCTTATCATTAAAATTTGAGGCCCTTGACACATTCAAACACTTCAAACTACTTGTGGGAAAAAAATTTTCTTTACCTGTCAAAGCATTGCAATATGATATGAGAAGTGAATTCATAGCCTTTAAACCATTTCTTTAACAAGAAGAGATTCAATTTAGATATAGTTGTCCTCACACTAATCACCAAAATGGTAGAAAGGAAGCATAAACACATTGTTGAAACAATCCTTACTCTTTTGGCTCAATCTCACTTGCCTCTTTCATTTTGGTGGGAAGCCTTCCATACAACCATTTATCTTATCAATAGGATGCCTGCTCCAACACTTGCAAATATTTCACCCTTTCAAAAGCTGCATAACCAAATACCAAATTACCAATTTACTAAAGTTTTTGTTTTTTGTTTTTTGTTTTCCTTTACTCAAACCTTATAATCAACATAAATTTGATTTCCATACCCAAAACAATGTCTTTATTGGTTATAGTCCTTTACATAAAAGCTATAAGTGCTTGGATAAATCTGGCAAAGTCTTCATTGCTAGGCATGTCACTTTTAATGAGTCTAAAGTTCCCTATACTGAATTGTTTTTGGATCAGTCTCCTTTCGTTATGTCTAATTCTGCTGATCAAACACATTCTCAAGTCACTTTCCTCCAAAGTTGTACTCCTGTTGATAGTAATCGTGAAGGCTCATCAATTGCTACCCCTGTATCTACTTTGTCTTCAACATCAAGTTCACATTCAGTATCATCCTCTTTATCTCAATCTTTTCCTTCTCCCTCTATCCCTCCCTCACATCCTATGATTACCAAAGCTAAGACTAGTATTTTTAAGCCCAAAACCTATTTAGCAGTATCTCAAGACCTTGAACTAGCTAATGTCAAAGCAGCACTCCAAGATTCTAAGTGATTTTCTACCATGAAAAAAGAAATAGAAGCCTTGCAAAGAAATAACACCTGGACATTGGTTCCTACTACTACAGTTACTAAAATTATTGGTAATAAATGGGTTTACAGAGTTAAATACAAACCTGATGGCACTGTATCCAAATATAAGGCTCGTTTAGTGGCTAAGGGTTATCATCAAACTCAGGGTGTTGACTTCTTTGAGACCTTCAGCCCAGTAGTTAAGCCTTGCACTGTGAGAGTTGTCTTGAGCTTGGCAGTTATACATCATTGGCCAATTAGACAATTTGATATCAATAATGCATTCCTCAATGGTGTTCTGACAGAAGAAGCTTTTATGCACCAAACGTAGGACTTTATAGACTTTGCTCATCCTTCTTATGCTTGCAGGCTTAATAAAGCTTTATATGGTCTTAAACAGGCTCCAAGAGCCTGGCATGACAGATTAAAAGGCTCCTTATTGAACTTAGGATTCTTTATGTCCAAGTCTGATACTTCCTTATTTCTTCAGCATATTGAGCATGATATTTTACTTGTTCTCATTTATGTGGATGATATTCTCATCACTGGCTCAAATTCTCAGCTTGTTGAGTAAGTTATTCATAATCTCAGTTCAGAATTTGCACTTAAGGATGTGGGTGAGTTCAATTATTTTCTTGGGCTTGAGGTCACTCCTTCTATACAAGGTCTGCATTTATCTCAAACTAAATACATTGGAGACATTTTGAAGAAGGCTAATATGCTGGATAGCAAGGGTTATAATACTCATATGAATACTATTGATAAACTTCATAAAGATAAAGGTACAACATTTAGCAATCCTTCCTTATATAGGAGCATTGTTGGCTCTCTGCAATATGTTATTCTAACCAGACCTGATATAGCTTATGTGGTGAATAAGCTTAGTCAATTTTTAGCTGCACCTACTGTTCTTTATTGGCAAGCATGCAAATGAGTTCTAAGGTATCTTCAGTGTACTGCACACTATGGTCTTCAGTTTTTTAACTGAGGTTCCTTAACTCTAAATGCTTATTCTGATGCTGATTGGGGTGTTGACCCTGATGATCGAAAATCCATTAGTGGTTATTGTGTATTTTTGGGTAACAATCTTATTTCATGGTCTTCAAAAAAGCAGCACATAGTCTCTCGTTCTTCAGCTGAATCTGAATACAGAGTGCTTGCTCTAGCCACTTCAGAAGTTTTATGGCTTACTTATCTTTTTAAAGAGCTTAAGGTTTCTTTAGTTCAGACTCCCACTTTATATTGTGATAACAAGAGTGCTGAAGCATTGGCCAGTAATCCGAAGTATCATTCTCGGACAAAACATATCGAGCTGGATCTTCATTTTGTTCGGGAACATATTGCTCAGCAGCAGCTTCAAATCACTCATGTTTCCAGCTCAGATCAATATGCTGACATTCTTGCAAAGCCTCTCTCCTTTGATGCTTTTGCTTATCTTCGCAACAAGCTTAATGTCCTTCCCATACCTTAAGCTTGAGGGGGGATGTTAAGGAATATGCTAAGAATAGTGATGTGGCAATACAAGTCAGCAAGTTAGTTATAGGATGGTGATGTGGTAGTACCAGTTAGCAAGTTAGTTGTATTTTTGTTAGTCAGCTTAGTTTGTTAGCACAATTATGTTACTTAAGCTCATGCATTTAGCATGTATAGAATATTCCAGATGTAACTATAAAAAGCCTTATAATCAGATTCATTGATAAGATAGATTCATTGATTTTGCTTCAATCAGAATTTTCTCTGTGTCTTTTTCTTTTACTTTCTGGACAATCAAACAATACAACTTAGCTAAATAAATTTGATTCTCCGAGATGTCCGTTGAAGTCTTACCAAATTCTGCTATTTCGAACTTCTAAATTTCATTTGGAGTATTTTTATAACATTTTTCAAAACTTAGCGAGTACTGTAATAAACTTATCATAAAGGTTAAAAATATACTAGGGAAAACATTACTATCGTCATCACTCATTGTAGTTTTCTTCAATTGGAAAAAGTATGCGTAAGAATTTTGTATACCACTTGGCATTACATGATTCAATTAGATAGTATTCGTAGATGTGAAGAGTTGGATTAGGTTCTTTCTTGTAATGATGATTATGATAGATCGGCACATAATACTTGACGGTAGAAAATTTTGCAACACGTAACCACTTCATTAAGAATTAGTCATTGTTATTTAACCAAGACTCGAATCCCACTCAATGGCTTAATGATAAAACCTCCCTTCAGACTCATTTAGGTAACATTCAAGTCTGCCGGTGTGAATTATGTGGTTGATTTACTTTCAAAATTTTAAAAATATAACAAATAATGCACTTGAACTACGCTTGCACTATAATAAGTTATAGATTCCTGTTTAATAAAAGATAAAAAAATAAAATAAAATAAAATTCAATTAATATCCAACACATGATAAAAAATAATTACAAAAAAAATGATTAGCGACATATCAGTTACAACGGCACACACTATGTAACTACAAAAAGTGAGTAGTAGTTCTGAAAATTTCAATTTTTAGGGCCCAGCCTTAAAAATATTTGCGCACCTGCTTAAAACATAATAAAAAACAGTAAAGAATCAAAACGAACATTCACTATTCTGGAAGTTGGAGTTTGTCAATGAAATTTTTAGATAATATAATAATATACAAATAGATTGTCATGACTCAGTATTTCAAAAACAATGTGTTGACGTAAGCAAATGAAGAAGAAAATGTACTGAGATGACAAGTTTCCTCAGTTTTTACAGAGTCACAGATGAACAATTGAAGACTTGGCAAGCCTTCATCGATCTGCTCCGAGCAGGGAAAACAAGACCGGTTCAATAAATCCTCACCTATAAATAGGGTTGCTAACCTTGCAACATTTCTCACCTCGCACTAAGCCAATAAGAATAAGTTCAGAGATTAAACAGAGTGAGATCCCAAAGCTAGCTAGCTAATTAAACACAATGAGAAATGTTCAATTTCTTACAGGTTTTGCTCTCTTGATTTTGGCTTCTTCATTGGCCTCTGCCTTTGACCCTAGTCCTCTTCAGGATATCTGTGTAGCCATTGATGAGCCCAAGAACGCAGGTATATTTTTTACACTTTAATTTTCTCTGTCCTAAAAAATCTTTTAAACTTGTTTATGTATACGTGTACGTTGGTCTCAAATTCACCTTACTAATTAATATTCTGAATTCTTGGACGCAGTCTTTGTCAACGGGAAGTTCTGCAAGGACCCCAAGCTTGTCAGGCCAGGAGATTTCTTCTTATCAGGGCTAGACAAGCCTGGAAACACCGCAAACCGACTTGGCTTCAGTGTAAAAAATGCAAATGTTGACCAAATTCCAGGACTCAACACTCTCGGAATATCAGCAGTCCGTATTGACTATGCACCCTATGGCCAAAACCCTCCTCACACTCACCCTCGTGCCACTGAAATCCTGACGGTTTTGGAAGGAACACTTTATGTTGGTTTTGTGACATCAAACCAGCTAAACAACACACTCATTGCAAAAGTTCTGAAAAAGGGAGATGCTTTCGTGTTTCCAATTGGTTTGATTCACTTCCAGTTCAACATTGGAAAAACAAATGCAGTTGCCATCGCCGCTCTAAGCAGCCAGAATCCTGGTGTCATTACCATTGCAAACTCGGTCTTCGGAGCCAATCCTCCAATCAATCCTGATTTTCTTGCCAAGGCATTCCAGTTGGACGCAGATGTGGTGAAAGATCTTGAGGCCAAGTTCTAAATGTGTAGCTTGTTTGAATAATCTTGCCATTTATACATGTTTCTCGTTCTAATTATTGTCATTATCAGTTAGTTTTGATGTAATAAAGAGATACGTACATGTGTACCTCTCTCAAGTCAGCTTTGTTTGATTTCCTAATGAACCCTTAATTAAATAATGTATTTTTTTTTCAATGTGATCAATGATCTCTTATCTGATCTCGGATTTTTTTTTCCTGGGGGCCCACAAATAATTAAGTTCTTGGCTGCGTCGAGCTAGATGGCCTAATCGGGGGAGATTTTCAAATTATATATAGATTATCAGAAGAAGGTCTCACAAAAGACGAAATTATATAAAGTTCTGGGTTATACTAAAAGACAAGATAATCAATGAGCTGGCCAAATCTACGCTGGCTAACCTCTTACACGTACCTGAGAATCGTTCATAATGTTTTTGAGCATTATGAAACATCTGACTGACATGATAGGCCAAAATGAAGATCACCCATGAAAATTACTGCACAAACCATCCAGAACTGCAATTGCTTTCAGATTGAAGCTAATAAAGTTGTACACATTAACCCTCTCATGTATTATCACTTTCTACAAACTCCTAACTTGGCAACTTGGCCGGTGAGCTAAAACCTGTGCAGACCAAAACAACTACGGACATGAACACGGTGATTGTTGAACATGTAGACAGATAGAAAGATTCACGTCTAGCAACTAGCAGATGTGTTCGCACTTGCAAACTCTCTATTATTGGTTACCAGAGTCTCAAATTTAGGGCCTAATCAAGGATTCAACAAGTTGAGATGCATTCAAGAGCATGTCATCCTTGCACATCTTAGAAATCACAGTTCTCCATGTATCAAAATCAATAACGTTCCCCTTAATCAGGGTACTCAAAACTGACCACAGAACCTCCACATTCCCTATCTCACACAGCTGACCAACAAATGAATGTATACGAGCAGAACGAGGTACAAAACCCTTAAAAATCATCTCATCCAAAATTAAAGCAGCTTCCCCAAACTGCATCCCATCGCATAGCCCATCAAAAAGTATCCTATAGGACACAACATCCGGATTGCAGCCCTGTCTAGGCATATCCTCAAACAAGTCTTTTGCTTCATTGCATTTTCCGTCCTTACAAAGCCCCCCAAGTATTACATTATAACTAATAGGATTTGCCTTACACCCTTTATGCCCCATTTCATCCAAAATTGTAAACGCTGCTTCAAAATCCTTCTCTTTACAAAACCCACTGATCAATGCATTATATGTCACAGAATTCGGTTTGCACCCACGCTCCTTCATTTCCTTTAAAATCCCAGGAACTTCATTCTTCCTTCCCGCCTTAAAAAGCGCGTTGATCAATGTAGAATAAATACCAGCATCCATTTCAATCTTATTTCTCACCATCTCTTCTTTAAACCCAAGTGCCAAACTCAACTCACCAACCGCACAAAGCCCTTTTATCAATGACGCAAAGACTTGTGCATCAGGCTTCACATTATACACTCTCATCATATCCTCCTTCAACTTTAATGCCTCATCTACCCTCAACTCCAAACAAAGACCATAAATTAACGTCCCAAATGTCACCAGTGTTGGCTGCAATCTTCTTTTAAGCATTTCATCAAACACCTTCCACGCGTCCTCTAATCTCCGACTTACAACGCAACCGTGCATCAATATATTATAACTACAAGCATCTGGGCTAACATATTTCTCCATAATTTGAAACAAATCCGTCATTCTATCAATCTTTCCGCACGTTAACATTGCATTCAACAACGTGTTGAAAGATTTGACCGTCCTTTGAACATTAAAACTCGACATTTCATCAAACACTTGGAGTGCGTGTTCGAGTAATCGCGCACGTCCATAAAAGCTGATAACATTGCAGAAAATTATTTCCTCGGGAACGACGCGAGTGTCGTGCTTGAGTTGGTGAAGGATTTGCTGCACTTCGTCAAACATCTTGGCTCGGCCAAGCTTGGTGATGATAAGGTCATAGTGAAGGAGATTGTAGCGAAAGGGTTTTAATGGTTGGGCTTCAGTGTTATTGGGGTTAGGATTAGGGTTTTTGAAGAGTTGCAGAGCGAGTTTCGGGTCTTTTTGGAGGCGAAGAAGAGAGGCGAGCCTGAAGGGAGACGTGGGTTTTGCTTTATTCATGTAGTTTTGTTAGATAGGGCTGCGGACATTTGAAAACGCAGTTAATTATTTTTGACCGATTGTTTAGTCTTATGTTTTAAATTTTTATTCGTCGATCACAAAGTTTGAGGGACTCTATGTCACAAATATAACATTTTCCTTATGCGCAGTTAGGATAATAATTTTCTTTTGAAAAATTTGTCGTCGCATAATCTTGATTTTCTTATACCCACAGAATCTTGATTTTTGAAAAACAAATTCTTGATTTTCTTATACTTAAAAAACAAATTCTTGATTTTCTTATATTGAATTTTTTAAATATAAGAGTATAATCATCCCATCTTCATCAAATTTTAATATTTTAAAATATTAGTAATGTTGAGATATATTTTAAAATATTAGAAATATTGAGATATTAGGAAAAATTAACTATAGATATTTTTTTCTAATAAATTGTTAGAGCTTAACAATGTGTTCTTATTAAAATTCTAATATGTAAATCTAAGTTGTTAATACTAGAATGCCTCTTCACTTAATTCAATACATCCATTAACTCTATATGTAAATATATCTTCATTATTTTTTAATCGTAGATTTTTTAATAAAATTTTATAATTTGATATTAAGGTTCATATATAATTGGGAAATTATCATTCGTATATTCTATAGTTGCTCTGTTATCAAAAATACTACAACACTTTGAGGGTGTATCAATCGTCCACCCTAAGTTGACAGAATGTATATGCCGTCCACCAAACTATTATTTGCCGTCCACCAAACTATTATTTGCCGTTTAAATAGGATGACGCCAGAGGGATAATTTGATTTTTTCATATGATACAAGTGATAATAAAAGAATTTAAGGATATACAAGTGATAATTTTCTTTTACTTTAATTTAAGTTTCAAGGATAAAATTGTCAATTCACTATAATTCCGTTAACTGTCAAACGGCAGCTAACGGTTTGGTGGTCGACAGATAACTTTTGTCAATTTAGGATGGACAATTGATATACCCTTAAAGTGCTGTAGTATTTTTTATAACAGAGTAACTATAGGGTCTACAATTGATAATTTCCCTATATAATTAAAAAATAATTATAAAAATTTCAACGTAACTCAATTACAATATATAGATAGTGGAATTGAGATTAGAATTCTTAACTAAAAAACGCTAAGTTTGGATAGAATCGTTCCGAATTAGATATTAAAATTTGTAATAAAAAAACACTCAATTGAATTTGGATATAAATGTTTAGGCAATTTTATTAACAATATATAGACAAATTGGATAATTTAATAATTTTTTTTATATGCTAGAAGAGTATAATGGTAAAATTATAATAAATTAGGATGTAAATATCTTTTTTAAAATGTTAGGGGGTTTTTTTATCCCTTTACCTAAACGTTGGAGGTGTGTTTGTCCTTTTTCCCAAAATAAATTATTTGTCTTTTAGTTAATTTTATTTTCCTCACATCGATGCGTAGATACTTGTGGAGGTAATAACTAGTCATGATCCAATTGGGAGGGAAGATTAATTCCAGAATATGCAATGATCGAGTCAATAGATCGAGCTTTGGACAACTATTCTTATACATATTGTTCATACGAGATTTCGGGTCTACTCATGCACGACCAGGATTCCTCTTCAACAGTTGAATTTATGGTTGATAGGGAATGATTTCGCGCTGCTCCTTCTAGTTGTATCAGACCAAAAGGTTTACTGCATTTTCTCTTTAAGCTCCTGCACACAAAAAAACCAGTCAGAGCACGCCGGTGATTTTCCCGCGTAAACCCTCTGATGCTCAAGTCAGCAATCGGGGTTTACTGTGGAAAATCCTTGCCACTAATCTTGTGGCTCTATCACTATTTCTAAGGTACTGTAATCTGTCTGGATTCTCTCGAGGTTTCAATAAGAACACCCGCTGGATTTTCTTTTCAGTTAATTTTTAGTGTTTTTTGTAACCAACCCTTTTACCTTTTTTGTTTGCCGCTTTTATAGCCTTTCTGAGAATTTGACCCCCCATGACTCACGTTCACCACTTCACTTGAGTCCCTGGAAGTGGATGCTTGAATGTTATGGTTGCGGCTGAGTGGACTTCGTGCCTGGATTCTCGGATAGTAGCGCACATCCTGTTAACTGCCGTAGACTGGATCTGCTGACTTCGACCCTCAACAGGAAATGTTCTCGGCGCCTAGCAAAGGGCATCCTCGTAAACAAGTAGAAAACTCTTGTTCCCGGATGCCTGCTCTCGAAAGTCATATTGCTCCTCAATTACAAGAAAGATAAATCCTCGTTTAGGGTATGACAGGTCACGTCATAATATACCCCCAAACATCAGTCCCTCAGTTTCTGGTATTGGTAATGCAATGGATCAATACTAGAAACTCAGTAGTCCTGGCTTGCTCGGGGTATATTACGACTTTTTGATGTTGAGAGGAGGAACTGCTCACTTTCTACATTCACTCCCTTTTTTAGCTGCTAACAGTCGTTTCCCTGAAGAGTCGCGTTGTAATTAAACGCTGGTGATGTGGAAGGAATCCATCCGTTCGTTTAAATTTCAAATTGACGGTTATGAAACCTTCGAAGTGCGTGCCATTAAATGCTAATAAACTAAAGGTTTCCGCGTTACTTGAGAACCCTAACCATCAAAAGAAAATTTCCTTTTTTAGTCTTCTTTTCATCCTCCGGTGACCAAGCGATCTTCCTCTACCGAAGTTGAAGCCACTTTTCTTGCCTCTGTTCTGGCGTGCCACTACTTCAGGTATTATTTCCTCTTTTCAGTCTTGGATAATTGTCATTTTCTCTTGGGTTGAGTGGCATTTGGTTGTATTGTTCTGGATATAGTTTACGAAATGTCAAAAGGCAAAGAAAATGTAATTGAGATTGATGATGATGAACTAGATTTCTTGCCTGATCTGCTCACAGAGCCCGCTTTCAACCCTAGGATCTCCTTAGAGCCGGTAAGACCCTCTAGTGTTAAGAATAGTGCTATGAGGATGTCCCCTGAAGTAACCACCTCGCCTAGCAACAGTAACGATGAAGGATCTTTTGGCTTAGAGGAAACCATAAGTGGGCACCCAAGTGAAGAGTCTGGTGAAGCATCCTCACCAGAAATAGCACGACCACAGAAAAAGAGGAAATTAAGTGGTAGAACTCTGGCCGAACATTACCCTATTGACCTCATGACCTGTTTAACCACAGTAGATGACCTTGAGGAGCTTCGAACCGTTTACAAGATCCCTAGTGGTATAGACCTTAGAATTCCGGGGAAAAAAAATACTCACAACCGACCTCTTAAAGGGTTCGTTACTTTGTTTTAGAAAGCTTTAAATTGGGGATTAGGATTCCATTGCAGCTTTATTTCATCAAAATGCTTAGTGGATTACATTTAGCTCCTGATCAACTTAACCAAAATGGATGGAGAGTACTTTTTGGTCTGTTCGTTCTATGGGACAGGTGTGGTCAGAGTGAGCCAACAGTTGACGACGTCAAACACCTGTATCAGCTAAAAAGCAGCCCTAAGGATGTTGTTGGTATTTTTTCATGTCGAGTACCAAGATAGAAAACCTATAACTGACCTCCCAACAGGTGGTGGTGGTGGGAATTGGAAAAAGAAATTCTTTTTCGTTGGGGATCCCTAGGGTTAAATGGCACAGACTAATGGTCGGAACGTTCATGTCCCCTCCCGTTTCACAGTTCCAAGTTACCTGCTCGCTTTAGATGTATTGCACCCCATCTGTCCTAGTGACTTCATTGTTTCTAACATGGTCTCTGCTCATGCTGCAAGTTCTTGGGGTGTACATTACGGCCTTAAACTTGAATTACATAAGCGAGTCGAGACTGCATTGGCGAATTCTTGCCCGTGGAGAGACCTGCTGTCTACTCGCAACTTGGTTGAATCTCGCTTGGTATCCGACGCTTACGCTATGAAGGATGTTGTGATTGGGGCTTTGAGTAGAAAACATCCTCGTCGTAATGTTGCTAAAGGAGGTCTCAGCAAGGAGGCTCCCCCTGGAAAGTGAGTCAATGCTATAGAGAAAACTTCCCCTTTGAAGGCATTGCCACCTCCTCCTCCTACGGTTGGTGAAACTAGTGGAACTGCGAGCGACGCTGGTCCTGCTGCTCCCCCCACCAGTAAGACCCAAACATCGATTGCCGGAAGACCAACCAGAGTACCTGACCCCTCACCTCAATGAGTTTGCTAGGCTCGTGAACAAAAAATGGTCCTAAGGAAGGTATAATCTAGTTTAAGATGAAAGATAGACTCATAAAGAATTTTCATAGACAATGTGGGAGTTGGTAATCCATTGATAATATAAGTAGCTGTGTGAAAAGAATCTCACCATAATTTAAGAGGTAAATTGGCCTGTGCAAGTAAAGTAAGACCTAGTTATGTGATGTGCCTATGTTTTCTCTCCATTAGACCATTTTGGTTATGAGTATAAAGACATCAATGTTTAAATTGAATTCCTTTTTCATGAAGATAATTGACAAAAGGTTTGAACTCTCCCCCCCAATTAAAATGAAGACACTTAATAGGCCTTTTTAGTTGTTTTGCAATTTAAGTTTTCAAGATTTTGAAGACTTGTAATGCTTCATCCTTAGTTTTTAAAGGAAAGAACCATGAGAACCTAGTGAGATCATCAACAAAGCTTACATAGTATTTGTATCCTTGTGTTGAAAGTATAAGAGTTGGTCCCTATAGGTCTGTATGAAGAATTTCTAAAGGATGCTTTGTTTTAGTTTCAGTAACTGGAAAATGCAGTTTGTGCATTTTGCCAAGTTTACAAGCATCACATGATTCACAAGCATCACATGAATCACAAGCTTTGTTTCCAGTTATGTTTTTAAAGGAAGAACATGATTGAATTACATGATTTAGTACTCTAGAGTTTGGATGCCCTAGTCTTTGATGTAAAATAGATGCACTTAACAAACATTTAAAGTTTACATTATCAGTAAATGCTATTGTTTTATTATTGGAATCAGAAATGATAGCTGAAATCATTGAAAGAGGAATGATAGACACATTTAAGACAATTGATTTAACATTAATAACAAGATTTTGAGTAGAAGACTCAGAGACATTCTTATTAGAGGAGATCAATAGCAATCTGTATAGACCTTTTTCGGCCTTGCCCTGTAGTATGATCAAATTCTTCACCCTGTCTTTCACAAAACAGAACTTATTAGTAAATTCAACAACAATGTCATTATCTTTGATTAATTGAGATATACTTATAAGATTTTTGGTTATTTGTGGAACTAATAGTATATTATTCAGTTTAAGTGTAGTGGTGGAATTTAATGAATCATGCACCCTAAGAGTAGCATTCCCAATCTGTGTGTGATATTCAGGCCAATTCCAATACCAATGATAAGTTTGGATGTACTTGCAAAAGAGTATGTGATTTGCATATTGTTCTTATTATTTGTAAGATGTTGATTAGCCCCACTATTAAGGTACCAGTTGGCATAAGAAGGACCTTCCATATCAACCAAGTATGCAGCTCTTGGATTTCTGTTTGGAGGTGGCCTGTAGGATCCAGAAGCAATAAACTCTTCCAATTTCCAGCAAATGTTTACTGTATATCCTATTCTCATGCAGATTTGACAGGTTGGCTTAGAGGAATTCCGTTGAGATTTAGAGTTTCTGGGTGCTCTTCCATTGTTAAATCTACACTAATAGCCTTGGTGTTTCAATTTCCTACTCATTTTTGGTTATCTCCTTGAAAACCTCTAAATTGAGGATTGGATCTAAAAGCATTACTAGTAAAACCAGAGCTCGTATATCCTCTTTTATATCCATTATTGCCAAAGTTTCCATTATTACCATAACCAAAGGTATAGCCATAACTACCAACACTTTCATTTCCTTTCTTAGGTCCTCTATTCCATGCAAAATTAGTTTCAAAATTCTGCTTCACATTCATATTAGCAAGCTTTTGAGCTTTTTGTTCAATTCTAGCTTCTTGAGTCAAAAAGCAATGCATAAGTATCATTAATATTCATTTTGCCAGCACCTACTTGTCTAGTAATGTAAGTAGTTACTGAGTTATAATCTGGTCCTAAGCCAGAGAGTATATGCAAAATCAAATCATCATTACTCATTGCACTTCTTGCCGCAGCCATATTATCAGCTATAGTTTTCATTTTGAGAAATAGTCAGTTATTTTCAAATCATCGTTCTTAGTAAATTCATCATGTACCTCAGATGCGGGAGTCTGGATTTTGATTGTGATCCAAATTGAACCTCAACAACTTTTCATACTTCAAGTGATGTTTCCAGATTGAACACAAGACTAATGATGCCTTCATTCATTAAAGAGAGCTACCAACCGAGCAACACCTGATCCTATGATCTCCATGTTACATAATCTAGATTCTCCACAGATCTAGCATTAACACCAATTCCTTGAGTGATGTGAAAATGAGGAGGATTAATTATTTCATCAATGAGCTTTTTTAGTTTGTTACCACGAATTGATGCAAGAACCTGTGATCGCCAGATCAAATAATTTAATTTATCTAGCTTAACAAGTGTGTTAAAGGTAAATGAAACATTTGTTGAGTTAGTTGCAGCATTAGGAACTTGATTAGAAGAAGATGCAAGATTCATAATGGGCATTATTGGCACTGATACCAAGTCGAAAAGATCAATTTGAGTGTTTGGAAACTGAGAAAATTAATAAAAAGTAAAGAAAACAAAAACTGAATCTGGAAGCTTTTTTCACATTCATTAGAAACTTACGAAAAATATGTACACATGAACTGTTTATATACAGTGTTGAGCTTTAGCTAATTACTATAACTAACTTCACCTAATTGCAAAAAATTATAACTAATTAAGCTGACTATCATGTGCACAAGTAGTCACGTAACTACCAGGTGCTAGCTGGTAGCTCATATGATCAACTTGTAATGGTATGCAATAGCTGCAGCAATCCCTTGCTTTGTAACCACTGTAACCCTCTGCTTTGTTGACTATGCTACATGTGTGTGCTTTCTTAACACACACACACACACACACACACACACACACATAGTACTACTGATACTCACTATCCCATTTACCAATTTGTTAACTTAAACTCATCCTCAAAATTATAGTATATATCTAAATTTGTTCCAAATTAACCTACATTAATGGCTCGTTTCAACTCTCTTATTTTGATCGTTGTCCTCTGTGCTTTAGTTTTCAATTCACCATCTTTAGTTTTCAATCCATTTTGGTTAATTATTTAGTGTACTCACATGCAGGTAGATTAATATTGTAAAACCAGGCATTTATTTAACAAAGTGCCATTAGTAGTGTTCCTAGAACATAGAATCATTTGATCTGAAAATAAGCAAAACGATTAACATAATGAGCCAAGCAATAATAGGAAATCCTGATAGTTTTGCAAGTTTAAAGTGCTAGTAACTTGCTTTATTGAATTGAAGATCGTGATGATCATATATATCTTACGTTGCAAATGCATTCCTTTTTGACACATCGAGGTATTCGAAGATTGTTATGTCTTCTAATTCACGAAGGTCCCGGAATATAAAATTAAAAACTATAGCAAAAGTTGTATAAGATAATCACAATCAGGGACATAGTCACAAAAGTTGATACAATTTTCAAGATTTAGAAATAATAAATAAGACATAATAATCTAAAATTCAATCGGGTTGATCCAAGCCCGTATTTGCTCACCCCTAATTACGGGTATCTAGGTTCACACATTAAAAATATTTATATGTAAAATTACTCATATTTTACTATTTTTTAAAAAAAATAATCATCCAATACTAAACAAATCTAAAATATTCTAAAATAATATTTATGGGTACTTGGGGTGTATTACAATATATATGTGTAATGCATTTTTAGCTTAGAGTTTGTGTTTTCTTATATAAATTTTATTTTTTATTTAATTTATTTTAAAAAAATATGCCGACCGAATATTCGGTCTTTCCAATACAAGTGCATCAGATTTTTATGGGTCCTAAATTTTTACATCTAAATCCACATTAATTATTATGTGAATCAAGATTTTTCCAAATTTAAATCTTTACGGATCGGGTTAGATCCAGATTTATTTGCCATCTCTAGTCACATCACTCAGTAAAGCAGCATTCAACCCAATAAAAACCACCATCAAGGCCCCTTAAAATCCCACAACAAGCTAATAAATCAAGGTTACTCTTAGTTATACCATCAGACAGGGCCGGCTCCAAGGATTCATGATCTTAGGTGAGTATTTTTTTATGCCTTCATACATTCAATAACATCAACCGTCAAATAAATATAAAATAGTTCATAATATATTCAAGCTCTACATTAATAAAAAAAATTCGTAAAAAATAACAATAATTTTAAATTGTATAACTAGAATGATAACACCTTAAAAATTGACTAGTTGAGATGAATATGATGATTAGATGATGGAAATAGATTTCATAGAGAATCATTTTCTTTCTAGAAAAAAGGAGCAAGAAATTTTTTAACTGAGATTATTGTTGATTGAAAATATATTCATTTTAAGGTTTTCATTAGAGTTTGAAGAATACAAAGAGTCAATTCTAAGGTAAATAATTTTAATAGAGTATTTTTTTCTTCTGGAAAGTGAAGCATTTAAATTTTTTCCTTGGAAAGATTAAACAAAAAAAGAAATTAACAGTTAAAATCATTAATTATATTGTGAAGATTATCAAATATTAATTTTTTAACAATAAATCTTAGATTATCAAATATAGAATTTGTATTGAAATTAAAATTCTTTTAGATAATTATGAATGAGAGTAATAATAGGGAGATGTCTAAAATTTGGATTTCCTATAAACATAACTTAAACAAATCTATGAAATTGTAAAGAATAATGATTAGTAATTAGTGTATTAATAAATAAATGCTCAAACTTGAGGGATTTTTAAAATTTCGGGTCTTAGGCAACTGCCTAGTTAATCTAGTATTGAAGTTAGAGCTAGCAAAATTTGACATGACCCATTTACCCGACACGAATATGATTCGAATAAATGAGTCTGGATCGTATTGATGCGATTATTTAATAGGCTGGATCCGAGTCAACACGAATTGTTTTTTTCCATGTTGAGTTAGCGCTCAAGTTCTTAATAATATGATTATGAAAGAGATAATTGTATTGTATCAATCGGAACCCTATAACACAGCCCATTAAAATATGATCTTTTTGACGTCTACAAAAATTGTAAGAATACATTTTTTGTTGAAACCAAACCAATCACCAAGACCAATTTGGAACCCCCAAGACCCACTCTATGAAACTTGATCTTGTTCTGGAATTAATCACTAAACTAAGTTTTGACAAGAAACAAGAATAACCACTGGAAATCAATCACACAATCAAAGAAAATCAGATCACACACTTTCCACCAAGGATTATAGTGGTTCGGCCAATTTCTTGCCTACATCCACTGTGGAAAACGAAGCAACCCTTTCACTGATTTCAGAGAACAAGTTACAAATCTGGAGAAAACATGTAAATGAACAGATACTCTTAACAACAGATCATATGGTCTTTTATACTCCACTCTAACCAATCTGAAAGAAACCCAAGAAACCAGTTCACGCTCCTGGGTTTCCAGCCAAGAGGACCTCCAACTGCTTCCCGCGTGAGCTAACGGTAAAAAACCAATTCTTGAATTAGCTTTGGGACACTTGTCAAACGCACATGTAATCTGTTGATTAAAACGCAGAGTTGGCTGCCGTTTGGATTAGTGAAACACGTGACGCATCACATGCATTACTAATGACTCCAGCCGACATAACTTTTATATCAATTAGTTGTTCTGAACTCAAATGCTTGACATATCGTTTATCCTTGCTGACAAACAAACGACGTGTCATACACATCCCTGAGACCAGATTTGAGCTTCATAATTCCAACACTTTTAATTATGCTAAATAAAATTAAAAAATCTAAACTTAATGTTATTACCTTGATAAAAATCTAAATTGATGCTAATTGAAAAAAAAAATTACTACTAATAGATAAAAACTTACATGCTACCAATTAAAATAAAATTTCTCTCTCTCTCTCTCTCTCTCTCTCTCTCTCTCTTATAAATTTTTTAAGGATGAACATGTAAATGTGTAATATTTTAGTAGACATATATGGGATTGGTTACATAAAACCATCATGGGTCCGTATAACTGAAAAAATAATTGTTATAATACTTTTGTCAATCTCTTCATACCACATCGATTTGTGCAAAACTGTATGTGCCTCTATCATTATTTTGTTTTCTAATGTTAATATATTATATTATTTACACACATGCGCGCACACACACATATATAGCTTCTTAGATGCAGATGTTTGCGATAAATTTCATGTGGATAGGTACTTGCATGTTCTCGCAAAAAGTTTTACAACATCATAAATATTCTACAAAAACCGTGAAAGTGCATATCCACACGAAAATTCATGCGAGGACATCCGCATTTGAGAATTATAAATACATACATAACCAATTTGTATCAAATATTGTGTGATGTTTGATGTAAATCCTATTAGATATATAGGTATTAAGGGGGTTATTAGATTGTATCCTATCAAAAATTAAAAAAAATTAAATTAATTAATTGTTTAAATAAAGTTAGGAAATACATTTAAAGTTTCAAAATATAGCACACTGAAAAGAAAAAAATCTCAATGTTTAGATCAATACATGAAATGAATTGCTTAGGAAGCTATACATGTATATTTAATTATTTTTTATTTTATATTATTATCAGATAAGATATAATACGGTGTTATATAACTATATTTTAACTTATTTATTTATTAGTAAGTACTAATGCCATATTTACAAGTTTAATTTTTTATTAAATAATATTTTTTTATTCTTTTTGCTGATTCATGGATTTTTACGGATTTACAGAAGTAAATCTATATCCAATTCACTGACTACGGATTTTGAAATTTTCAATCCAATTCAATCCACTAATCCACGGATTGAATTTTTACGGATAAGATTTCTATAGATCAAATGGATTGAGTGGATCGGATTGGATTCTGAACACCCCTAGGATTTGGGACATGAATGAAAATAAAATAAAAACTATATTATTATATGAAAATTAGAATAAATAAGGGGTATTAATAAATTTTTTTCAAGTGATTTATTTTTACTCTTATTTTTGTGGTTCAATCAATTAGAGGATGGGGATATTTCCATCCCACTATTTTTATAAATCCTCCCCACTTCTAGAAAACAATTACAATAAGTTCACAATATTCCTAAAAAATACAAATTAATAAAAGTTTTGCATAGTTAATCAATTAAATCTTTCTATTAATTTTTTTCTTAGGTTCTTTGACCATCTTTGATCATAAATTTTAATTTACTATTTTATTATTATGATATAAAAAGATAAAAATTACCCTCATAAATCATGAGTTATTGTATCTAATAATTTGGGTATTTAATTTTGTGACTTATAATCTAATATTTTTAAATGAAACGTAATTATTATTTCACTACCTTTACGTGTAAATGACATAAATTTGACAATCTAATAATTTATATGAGAATTGTGCTATAAATGTACTATGTTAATTTAATTAAAAAATAATAATCATACTAATAAAGTAGTAGTAGAAACAATGAGTTTGGCACAAATTAGAAAAATATTGAAGTTAAAGTAAATTCTTGATAATTTTACTTTATAAAGGTAAAATAGTCAATTTAAACTTATGTTAAAGCAATCTTTGTAGTCAAATATGCTAAAAAAATCTAAGTCACAAAAAAAGTGAATTAAGATAAATTTAATTAATTAATTCTCCAAAATTCTTCTCGATTTGAAAAGTTTTTAAAAAAATGCCACTTTTATAATTATATTTTTAAAATGGGGTGGATTTACAAAAAAAATGTGGAGTGGGGATATCATCGCTCCCAATTATATAATGTCACATTAGTTTATACAAAAATAATTTATATAAAATTTTTTAATTATAATGATCATCTTATTTCATTCATTATATATATATATATGGGGTCGTCTAGAGCTCGATCTATTGACTTGGTCATTGCATATTCTGGAATTAATCTTCCCTCCCAATTGGATCATGACTAGTTATTACCTCCACAAGCATCTACGCATTGACGTGAGGGGGAAAAAAAAAAAAAAACTAAAAGACAAATCATTTCTTTTTTTTTTTTGGGTTGGGGGGGGGGGGGGGGGGGGGGAGAATGTAGGAGTACGGGCAAAGCCCAAATTATTCGACTAGAACTCCTTAAAAACCACTAGCAAAAGTTAATTACTTATCTATACTTTTCAAAGTAATTAAAACACAAATCATTTACTTTAACTAATTGATCATATTATGCGTACATACTATTGCTCTATTGATTCTTATTCCTGATTTTGTCTCCATTTTTGTATGTCTATCGTTAGGCTAATTTATACTTAATAATTAGCTCAAGAGTTTTGTAACTATTCTCAGTTAATGTAGAATATTTTCCCTATCAACACTAATCTCTTTGGTTTGAAATTCCAGAAACTGACCATGAAGATTTTCAATTTGGAATCTCATCCATTTTACAAGAAGAAGAAGAAGAAGAAGAAGAAGAAGAAGAAGAAGAAGAGAATCATAACTTCCCTCACACAATTTTCCTCGGAGTGAGCCGCCTGTGGAATATCCATTTTCATTGATGAATCACACGTGCAGAGAATTTGGTGCTGAAATCTGAAACCATATATAAAGCGTACTAATCCAGTCATTCAATAATAATAATAGTAATAATAATAATAAATAAGTTAATTAACTATAAACTTTTTAAATAAGCATCGCAATGATTTCGAGATTGAGGTACTACTAAAAAGAGAGTAATATTATTCAATATTTAATTAAAGCCAACATGTAATTTTTCCTCAGATGAGAATTGGGAACCAATTTTCTATTTTTTTTTTAATTCGCCATCATGTACAAGTAGCATTTTTTTCCTCTTTTGACCAAGTGTACAAGTAGAATTAATCTTTAATACTGGAATGGGAAATAAAAATTAAAGATTAAGCTATGACCCGGTAATTTACTTGATTGATGACGGGTTGTGATACAACTCTGCAACTCAGAGTTTATATCATAGATTTACACTTTTCGAGTAAGTGCTGACTCCAGCAAAAAGAAGCAGAAAGAATTGAAATTAATTGAGAAACAAAGATAGCAGGAGAGACGGAGAGAGAAGAAGAAATATTTGCTGTTCCATTCCTTTGTATGACGTATTCCCCTCTACATATATCTTTTACCCCTCAACATTACACGTGTAACTAACCAACAACGTAATGATTCTTAAAAAAAATAGTCACAATAAAATAACAAAATCACAGCTGCCATCTTTCCCACTCTTTGTGCCTTCTCGAATATTCCTTAGGTAATGTAATCTTTGAGGTATGTTGGTGCCCTGCGCATACGAGCTGGACCTTTTATGTGCTCCTCAACCTCTGTATCAGGTTGAGTGTTGCAATTGGATTAAATTGCTCGACTAATTGTTCTTTTTAACTCTTTACAGAAACAGACATCCGCTCAGAATTTTTGAGCGGATGTGTACTTTCATGATACTGTAAATATTCTTTTCATATATACGTGACATTACGATCTTGATTCTTATCGTACTTGTATGTCATAATGATTTTAAATTTCACCATTTTATAAATTACATGATAGTGTTGATTTTTATCAATAAAATATTTACCTTGAAGATAATGGATGTGCAAAAATGGAGAGAAAATCGAGGACATGATCCAATTGAGTAATGACATGTGTACGCATAGTCAATTGGTTAAAGTAACGATTTGTCTTTTATTTATTTATTATCTTTTAGCATTTTTGTCCTCATTTTTGTTCTTTTCTACCTACTACTCTTTCTTTGAAGGTTTCAGGTTTCAACGTCGTTGCGTGGCAGTAGTTAACTACTAACTAGTCATGATTCAATTGGGAGAGAAGGTTAATTTCTAAGAATATGCAATGATGAAATCAATATGCCGAGTTCTAGACGAATGGATGTTATTGCTAATAGTTAATTAATCGAAACTTGCAGATCAATTTTTTTTATTTAATAATTTGAGAGGACAATATAACTTGCAGATGAAACGATCAAGTTAAATATTATCAAATGAGTTGACTGGGGTAGGTTGCATGTCATAAGTCCCATGCAGTATGCGTATGTTTAAATTTTTAAAAAATAAATTGAAAAAATCTATATCGATATTTTTTAATATAAAAAACTTTTTTTCCATATGCATTGCTTGCGTTGGAATCAACCGTAAACCGTAAACTGTCTTTCTCGCCACATTTTTCATAGTCATAGCATAATCTTCAGAGAATTCGACTAACGAAATGCATGCACGTCTGAGATTTAATTTAAGCCCATTTGGTAGTGAGGTAATGTGGCTTCTAAATGGAGTAAAAGTTACTTCTATCCAAAAAAAAGTTCATAGATGATTAGAAAAGATGATTGGTAAAAACAATTACTAATTAAGTATATACATTTTTGTTTAGAAACATAGATGAAATTAAAAAAAAACCACATGTAAAGAGACTAAAGGCTGATAAAAAGCCAAGAAAATAATGAACCATCATACCTTGCAGTGGTATACTATTAATTAATTATTTTTTTCTCTAACACCCACAGTGTCATAATTTAATTTGTTATTATTTTTTGTTTAAATATCAGCACTCACACGCCCCAACAGCTAGGCTGCGGCAACCCATCGGCTGGGCATAACAAAAGCTATACGTTGAAGGCGCTGGGTATCAAGCGCTTGTCCAACCTGGAGCACTCCGGAAAGCTCACGAAGAGAAGATTCCATATTCCGAAGCCTTTTTTCGTATTTCCTCTTCTTGTACAAGTTCCAGCGACGGATGCTTGAGCACTTTGAAACCAGAGCTTCCCCTTTCTTCAGCTGTTGAAGAAACAAACGAATGATCTCTTCTCTTTTATTAAAGTCCTCCAGCTCTTGATTTAACCTATCCATTTCTTTGATCGAAGGACTTAACAAGCTGATGGTGTTTTCAAGGCTGTTTAGGGCGTCTCTGAAGTTGCTGCACCTTGACTTTGATTCTTTAATGGCCACCGTCATCTCTTGAAACGCAACACCTAGAATGGCCCCTGCTAAGAGACTTCCCACTGCCGTTGCTGTTATGATCTGCTCTGTTAGCTTTCACAAAAATTAATACAAAACAATAAGGCAAGAAAACAAGTTGATACATGTACAATTGCAACAAATCCTTTGTATAGAAAATTAAGTCTTCAAAGATAACCAGATAAGTGAAGAATGGACCTATGTCAGTCAACCCGTTTTGATAATATTTAACTTGATCATCAAGTTTCAGTTAACGATTTTATTAAAAAATATAATACCAGGTCGTCTAGAGCTTTTGGTCTAGTTGATTCGATCATTGCATATTCTTGGGAATTAGTTTTCCCTTCCAATTGGATCATGACTAGTTATAACTTGTTATTAATTATTACCTCGACAAGGATACACGCATCAACGTGGAAAAAAAATTAATTAACTAAAGTACAAACCTCGCTTTTTAAATCCTCCAGAAAGGTAGCAGGTAAGTGGACCAAGTCAAATTAATGAACTTAAACTCTTTGAAACCACTTGGTCAAGCAAAAATTAATTACTTATTAATGTTTTTGAAAAATAATTAAAAGACAAATTAATTGATCATAATATATACCCATGTCATTACTCTATTGGTTTGTGTTTCCGATTTTGTCTTCAATGTTTTAATGTCTGTTATAGCGCTAACTCATATTTAAAAGTTAATTTAAAAGTTTTGTAACTATTCTCAGCTGATGCAGAATATTTTTCGTTTAACAATAATTTTTTTTTATTTGAAGTTCTACAAACCGACCTTCACGTTTCTCAATTTGAATCTCATCCATTTACCAAGAGAAAAAGAAAAATAATAATAATAATAATCATCATCTCGAATCATAACTTCCTTCACGATTTTCCTGGGATTGAGCCGCCTGTAAAACATCCATTTTCATTGATGAATTCAACTTGCAGAGACTTTAGTGACTGAGACCATCATAAAGTGTAATATTATTCAGTATTTAATTAAGTTCAATATGTAAATTTTCTTTGATGAAACTGGGAAGGTTTCTCAATTTATTTATGTGCCCGTCGTGTACAAGTAACAATCTTTTGTTTTTAACCAAGTGCACAAGTATCATTAATCTTTGAGTTAGGCATCCTAACATCTAAATCTCAATTTAAGTCTTAATTGATGTAACATTCATCCATTAGATAGTAGTTGTTAGACCAAAATATGAAAGGCCCAAACCCACAAAAAATATAGGCCCAATAAAATTATTCTATATAAAATAACTCAAGTCTGTTCTCTATAAGAACGACCTAGGTCCATTCTTTACAAAGAACGACCTAGGTCCATTCCTCACAAAGAACGACCTAGGTCCATTCCTCACAAAGAACGACCTAGGTCCATTCCTCACAAAAAACGACATAGACACTTAGAAAATATTTCTAAGTAAAACGCCCAAAGGGCGAGTCTTCAACAAAGTGTCAAAGACATGATTTAACAAAGAACGACCTAGGTCTATTCTTGACAAAGAACGACCTAGGTCTATTCTTGACAAAGAACGACCTAGGTCCATTCCTCACAAAGAGCGACCTAGGTCCATTCCTCGCAAAAAATGACCTAGGCACTTAGAAAATATTTCTTAATACGCCTAAAGGGCAAGGCTTTGGCAAAATATCGAAGGCATGATTTAACAAAGAACGACCTAGGTCCATTCCTCCTAAAGAGCGACATAGGTCCATTCATCACAAAAAATGACCTAGATACTTCAAAAATATTTCTAAATAAGAGCACACGAGCTACTTGAAATGGGCCTACGGGAAAATACACATTCTACGGAATGGGCTTACGGGCAAATACACACTCTACGGAATGCGCCTCCGGGCAAATACACATTCTACGGAATGCGCCTACAGACAAATACACATTCTAAGGAATGGGCCTCCGGGCAAATACACATTCTACGGAATGGGCCTATGGGCAAATACACATTCTACGGAATGCGCCTCTGGGCAAATACACATTCTACGGAATGCGCCTACGGACAAATACACATTCTAAGGAATGGGCCTCCGGGCAAATACACATTCTACGGAATGGGCCTATGGGCAAATACACATTCTACGGATTGCGCCTACGGGCAAATACACATTCTACGGAATGCGCCTCCGGACAAATACACATTCTAAGGAATGGGCCTCCGGGTAAATACACATTCTACGGAATGGGCCTACGGGAAAATACACATTCTACGGAATGCGTCTACGGGCAAATATACATTCTACAAAATGAACATATGGGCAAATATATGCATTTTACGGAATGCACCTACAGCCAGAATGCACTTACGGGCAAAATGTTGCAAAATCAATCCTCTTTGTAAGGAACCAATATAAGTGCCGAATTTAAGTTAAAGTCCATTAAAGGTTAACAGCCCAAAAACATGACAAATGTCCAAAGATTACTTGTCATGAACAAGCTTGACACATAATAACATGTGTCTTTATGCATGAGTTTTGCAGACACTTGTCACTAAGACAATGCCACGTGCATGATGGCACCTCCACCTCAGGGATCAAATTGTCTATATAAAGACCAAGACTCCCCATTTGAAGAGAGGAGAAAAAGGGTAAGGAAATGTTGTCCTTCTCTCTCTAAATTCTCTCTTTACAATCAAATTTAAAAGGCTGACTTGAGCGTCGGAGGATTATTGCCGGCAACCCCGGCACCCTTTGACAATTTCATTTCTTTTGCAGAACAATTAACGACAAGGAGATATGTAATTTGAGACACTCGCCTCAAAGAAAAAATAAGCCACAGAACTCGATTTAGAAGAAAGCCCGAAACACAAATCAATCGCTGCACATTGAGCAAAAATTTTGCATCAACAGTAGTTAAAGAAGTTTACAAGTTATGAAATCCATTATCTAATAAATAAATGACACATGAAATTTTGGAATCTCTAAGATTATTGAATAAAAATTAAAATTAGCAATGACCCGATGATTTATTTGATTGCATGATAGGTTGAATGTTTCAATTGAGTTTTAATCACGTAACTGCTTGTTCTCGTTAATACTTTACTTATATTTATATATATGAAAATGCTTAAAAGAGGACATAAAATATTGGGCGGACAAGTTCTTTGGGTATTGTAAAATATTATTTTCATACATGTATGACATAATGATCTTGATTCTTGTCATATGTATATACGTTAATGATTTTAATTCTTGCCATTTTATATATGAATGAATGAATCACATAATAGTCTTGATTACACTGTCAATATTTAAGAAAATGATTACACTCTTATATTTAAGAAAATCAAGATTATGTGTGTACAATTTTTTTGAAAACGAAATTATTATCTTAACTGTGCAAAAGGAAAATGTGATACTTGTGAGATATGTGATGTATCTCCGGTATTTACTTAAGAGACAAAGTTTAATGCTTAGCACACTATTGTCTTGTAAATGCTTTGAAATACACTGACTAATTAAAGGTTAAAATCGAAAGATACCTTTTTGTATGTATAAGTTGATCATTAATAAATCTGAAAAATATTACAATCTAGTGGGGATTGTAAGAGAGATTGTAACATTTTTAATCTTTGGTTTGATATTCTGGACAAAAACGGTTTGCCGTTTATGGAGAAAACGGCTAACCGTTTAACTCCAGAGAGCATGTTTTATGGTCTAGAGAAAACGGCTCACTGTTTATGGAGAAAACGGCTAACCGTTTAACTCCAGAGAGCATGTTTTATGGTCTAGAGAAAACGGCTCACCGGTTGTTGAGAAAACGGTTGACCGTTTATGTACAGAGAGCAACGTATTTGACATTCTAGAATAAAACGGCTCACCGTTTATTGAGAAAACGGTTAACCGTTTATTTCCAGAAAGGCGTCAACTAGAAACGGTTGACAAGCTTGAAAATTTCAAGTGTTAATCGTTGCAAATTCAAACCAAAAGAGTTTTTTGAAGAAGTACCATTTCGAATGGTTGCATTCTTTTGAATTAACATCTTCTTCATAAAAGAAATATACATATTTTGGAAATGATCATCAGATTTTGCAGGTTTCATATATGTTCTGGAAATACAATCTTATTTGCTAGAGATTGCATTCAGGATTTGATATATCTTGGGGGTAATTTGCCATTAATACTCTATAGCAAACTAAGATTGGAAATGGCAAATTAAACCTTAAAGGAAAGTGTGCAAACACGTCTCAAATCCTAAAAAATTTTTTTTGTTCTTTGCCTCCATAATCTTATTCAAACATTAACATTATTAGGTTCAGTGTGAGAGCAACGGCAGTTGTGGATGGTTTGTGCAGTAATTTTTCATGGGTGACCTTCATTTTGGCCTATCATGTCAGTCAGATCTTCATTTTGGCCTATCATGTCAGTCAGATGTTTCATAATGCTCAAAAACATTATGAACGATTCTCAGGTACGTGTAAGAGGTTAGCCAGCGTAGATTTGGCCAGCTCATTGATTATCTTGTCTTTTAGTATAACCCAGAACTTTATATAATTTCGTCTTTTGTGAGACCTTCTTCTGCTAATCTATATATAATTTGAAAATCTCCCCCGATAAGGCCATCTAGCTCGACGCAGCCAAGAACTTAATTATTTGTGGGCCCCCAGGAAAAAAAAATCCGAGATCAGATAAGAGATCATTGATCACATTGAAAAAAAAATACATTATTTAATTAAGGGTTCATTAGGAAATCAAACAAAGCTGACTTGAGAGAGGTACACATGTACGTATCTCTTTATTACATCAAAACTAACCGATAATGACAATAATTAGAACGAGAAACATGTATAAATGGCAAGATTATTCAAACAAGCTACACATTTAGAACTTGGCCTCAAGATCTTTCACCACATCTGCGTCCAACTGGAATGCCTTTGAAAGAAAATCAGGATTGATTGGAGGATTGGCTCCGAAGACCGAGTTTGCCATGGTAATGACACCAGGATTCTGGCTGCTTAGAGCGGCGATGGCAACTGCATTTGTTTTTCCAATGTTGAACTGGAAGTGAATCAAACCAATTGGAAACACGAAAGCATCTCCCTTTTTCAGAACTTTTGCAATGAGTGTGTTGTTTAGCTGGTTTGATGTCACAAAACCAACATAAAGTGTTCCTTCCAAAACCGTCAGGATTTCAGTGGCACGAGGGTGAGTGTGAGGAGGGTTTTGGCCATAGGGTGCATAGTCAATACGGACTGCTGATATTCCGAGAGTGTTGAGTCCTGGAATTTGGTCAACATTTGCATTTTTTACACTGAAGCCAAGTCGGTTTGCTGTGTTCCCAGGCTTGTCTAGCCCTGATAAGAAGAAATCTCCTGGCCTGGCAAGCTTGGGGTCCTTGCAGAACTTCCCGTTGACAAAGACTGCGTCCAAGAATTCAGAATATTAATTAGTAAGGTGAATTTGAGACCAACGTACACGTATACATAAACAAGTTTAAAAGATTTTTTAGGACAGAGAAAATTGAAGTGTAAAAAATATACCTGCGTTCTTGGGCTCATCAATGGCTACACAGATATCCTGAAGAGGACTAGGGTCAAAGGCAGAGGCCAATGAAGAAGCCAAAATCAAGAGAGCAAAACCTGTAAGAAATTGAACATTTCTCATTGTGTTTAATTAGCTAGCTAGCTTTGGGATCTCACTCTGTTTAATCTCTGAACTTATTCTTATTGGCTTAGTGCGAGGTGAGAAATGTTGCAAGGTTAGCAACCCTATTTATAGATGAGGATTTATTGAACCGGTCTTGTTTTCCCTGCTCGGAGCAGATCGATGAAGGCTTGCCAAGTCTTCAATTGTTCATCTGTGACTCTGTAAAAACTGAGGAAACTTGTCATCTCAGTACATTTTCTTCTTCATTTGCTTACGTCAACACATTGTTTTTGAAATACTGAGTCATGACAATCTATTTGTATATTATTACATTATCTAAAAATTTCATTGACAAACTCCAACTTCCAGAATAGTGAATGTTCGTTTTGATTCTTTACTGTTTTTTATTATGTTTTAAGCAGGTGCGCAAATATTTTTAAGGCTGGGCCCTAAAAATTGAAATTTTCAGAACTACTCACTTTTTGTAGTTACATAGTGTGTGCCGTTGTAACTGATATGTCGCTAATCGTTTTTTATAATGTGTTGGATATTAATTGAATTTTATTTTATTTTATTTTATCTTTATCAAACAGGAATCTAAACTTATTAATTATTATAGTGCATTATTTGTTATATTTTAAATTTTTGAAAGTAAATCAACCACATAATTCACAACGGCAGACTTGAATGTTACCTAAATGAGTCCGAAGGGAGGTTTTATCATTAAGCCATTGAGTGGGATTAGAGTCTTGGTTAAATAACAACGACTAATTCTTAATGAAGTGGTTACGTGCTGCAAAATTTTCTACCGTCAAGTATTATGTGCCGATCTGTCATAATCATCATTACAAGAAAGAACCTAATCCAACTCTTCACATCTACGAATCCTATCTAGTTGAATTACGTAATGCCACGTACTATACAAAATTCTTACTCATACTTTTTCCAATTGAAGAAAACTAAAATGAGTGATGACGATAGTAATGTTTTCCCTACTATATTTTTAACCTTTATGATAAGTTTATTACAGTACTGGCTAAGTTTTGAAAAATGTTATAAAAATACTCCAAATGAAATTTAGAAGTTCGAAATAGCAGAATTTGGTAAGACTTCGACGGACATCTCGGAGGCCCTTTTTTAATCTTTCATTGCGGTTTTCAAAACAATATATTATACTCACAAATCTAACGTATCTCCAGCCCAAAAAAATATACAACCGTATCAAAGTCAGCACTAGCTACACAATGTCTTACATCATGCAATATTCGAACAAATCCAAAAGATCTTATCAATTGAATCAATGAACAGAGAAAAAAAATGAGTTTAAACTGTTGAATATACATGCAAAATTCTAGGAATTTGCCGCCAGCAATAGGAGAATTAATTATCAAGCAAGCATGAATGAAATTAATCCAGTTCTTACTAGCTACATTATGGGCCGCCGGCTACGCAGTGCATAAGTACCTAACCCAAATTATAACTTTTCAAAATTTTAAAATTGCTGACTTGAGCTACTAGCTAATTAAACTTAGCACTTTAGCCTCACGCCTCTCCTTTATGAAAGCGCGCGCGCGCGCGCACACACACACATATATATATACATGCACCAATTTTCTAACTTAAACTCATCCTCAAAATTATAGTATATATCTAAACTTGTTCCACGTGAACCTACATTAATGGGTCGTTTCAACTCTCTTATTTTGATCGTTGTCCTCTGTGCTTTAGTTTTCAATTCACCATCTTTATTTTTCAATCCATTTTGGTTAATTATTTAGTGTATGCACATGCATGTGGATTACTATTGTAAAAACCAGGTATTTATTTAATAAAGAGCCATTAGTAGTGGGGAAATTTTCTTATATAGCCACTTTCAAAAATTCATTATCAAAACTAGCTATAGAACAAAAGTTCTTAAAATAATAATCACTCACACTTTTTATGAACTAAATTACCCCTCCCCAAAGCTCCTCTCTCATTTCATGCCAACAACTAAATACAAACCATTTTACCTCAACAGCTAAATACAAACTCCATAAAACTCCTCTCATTTGACTTCTCAAACTCCCTCCAACAACTAAACACTAAACTACTTCGATTTCATATGCATCACACAACAATTGTTAACTAACATTGAAGACTGTTAGCCTAAAGGACTACACATATTATAATTTTGATGATAACAAACATGTGTCTTAAGTGATATGATAAATATTGTATTTCACATATTCACTACTTCTTGAAGGATGATATTTATGTAAGTGAATCAACTGAAATCAAGCTCAAGGCACTCAATAAACAACGGCTTGATCAAGAACAAAGTTTACCTCAACAAAATCAAGCTCAAGGCACTCAATACATTAATGATTTTATGGTGTATTTACTTGAGGGTTTAATAAATGCGAATGAAGAAATAAGAACGAAACCCCATGTTTACTTAGCAAAATGTAATTTGAGATTGAGAATAAAATGTGTGGGTTTCACAAAATTTGAGAATAAGGAATGAGAATTCCATTTCCATGGGCGGTTAGGAATGGGAATTCCTATTCCTTAAACTGACTTTTGTATCTCTCTAATGTTTTTATATTTTCTGAATTACTCTCATTCAAATTTAAATTAATTTTATTATTTTAAATGTCATTATTATTATTAAATTTTATTAAAATTATTCTTTTAGTTATTATTAATTATTATTATTAATATTAGCATTATTAACATTTATTATTATTATTAATTTATTTTTTAATTAATATCATTTTTATAATAATATTTATAGATGTATCTAATTAATGAAAATTATATTATTTAATACTATGAGTATTTTGGTAAATTGATTCTCATTCTCATTTATTTTGCCAAGTAAATACATCAATGATATTCCAGTACATTTTATTCCCATTTATTTTTGTGAAGTAAACATTGGAATCTCATTCTCATTTCTCATTCTTCATTCCCATTTCAGCCAATTCTTATTCCTATCTCATTTTCATTCCACTTTATTCTCATTCCATGAAGTAAACGCAACATTACTTCTTGCCATTTTATATATGAATGAATGAATCACATAATAGTCTTGATTATGCTGTCAATATTTAAGAAAATGATTACGCTATTATATTTAAGAAAATCAAGATTATGTGTGTACAATTTTTTTGAAAACAAAATTATTATCCTAACTGTGCATAAAGAAAATGCGATATTTGTGAGATAAAAGAGTCTCTCAAACTTTGTGATCGACTAATAAACATTTAAAACATATGACCAAACAAGCAGTCAAAAATAATTAACTGCGTTTTCAAGTTTCAGTACCCCATCTAAAAAAACTACATGAATAAAGCAAAACCCACATCTCCCTTCTGGCTCGCCTCTCTTCTTCGCCTCCAAAAGACCCGAAACTCGCTCTGCAACTCTTCAAAAACCCTAATCCTAACCCCAACGACACTGAAGCCCCTCCAACGACAATCTCCTTCACTACGACCTTATCATCACTAAGCTTGGCCGAGCCAAGATGTTTGACGAAATGCAGCAAATCCTTCGCCAGCTCAAACATGACACCAGTGTCATTCCCGAGGAAATAATTTTCTGCAATGTTATTAGCTTTTATGGACGTGCGCGATTACTCGAACACGCACTCCAGGTGTTTGATGAAATGTCGAGTTTTAAAGTTCAAGGACGGTCAAATCTTTCAACACGTTGTTGAATGCAATGTTAACGTGCGGAAAGCTTGATAGAATGAAGGATTTGTTTCAAATTATGGAGAAATATGTTGGCCCAGATGCTTGTAGTTATAATATATTGATGCACGGTTGCGTTGTAAGTCGGAGATTAGAGGACGCGTGGAAGGTGTTTGATGAAACGCTTAAAAGAAGATTGCAGCCAACACTGGTGACATTTGGGACGTTAATTTATGGTCTTTGTTTGGAGTTGAGGGTAGATGAGGCATTAAAGTTGAAGGAGGATATGATGAGAGTGTATAATGTGAAGCCTGATGGACAAGTCTTTGCGTCATTGATAAAAGGGCTTTGTGCGGTTGGTGAGTTGAGTTTGGCACTTGGGTTTAAAGAAGAGATAGTGAGAAATAAGATTGAATTGGATGCGGGTATTTATTCTACATTGATAAATGCGCTTTTTACGGCGGGAAGGAATAATGAAGTTCCTGGGATTTTAAAGGAAATGAAGGAGGGTGGGTGCAAACCGAATTCTGTGACATTTAATGCATTGATCAGTGGGTTTTGTAAAGATAAGGATTTTGAAGCAGCGTTTACAATTTTGGATGAAATGGGGCATAAAGGGTGTAAGGCAAATCCTATTAGTTATAATGTAATACTTGGGGGGCTTTGTAAGGACGGAAAATGCAATGAAGCAAAAGACTTGTTTGAGGATATGCCTTGTGTCCTATAGGATACTTTTTGATGGGCTATGCGTTGGGATGCAGTTCGGGGAAGCTGCTTTAATTTTGGATGAGATGATTTTTAAGGGTTTTGTATCTCGTTCTGCTCGTATACATTCATTTGTTGGTCATATGTGTGACATAGGGAATGTGGAGGTTCTGTGGACAGTTTTGAATGCCCTGATTAAGGGGAACGTTATTGATTTTGACACATGGAGAACTGTGATTTCTAAGATGTGCAAGGATGACATGCTCTTGAATGCATCTCAACTTGTTGAATCCTTGATTGCAAGTGCGAACACATCTGCTAGTTGCTAGACGTGAATCTTTCTATCAGTCTACATGTTCACCAATCACCGTGTTAAAAAATAATGATAATAATAATAATCCGAGATCAGATAAGAGATCATTGATCACATTGAACGAAAAATACATTATTTAATTACGGGTTAATTAGGAAATCAAACAAAGCTGACTTGAGAGAGGTACACATGTACGAATCTCTTTATTACATCAAAACTAACTGATAATGACCATAATTGGAACGAGAAACATATATAAATGGCAAGATTATTCAAATAAGCTACACATTTAGAACTTAGCCTCAAGATCTTTCACCACATCTACGTCCAACTGGAATGCCTTGGAAAGAAAATCAGGATTGATTGGAGGATTGGCTCCGAAGACCGAGTTTGCAATGGTAATGACACCAGGATTCTGGCTGCTTAGAGCAGCGATGGCAACTGCATTTGTTTTTCCAATGTTGAACTGGAAGTGAATCAAACCAATTGGAAACACGAAAACATCTCCCTTTTTCAGAACTTTTGCAACGAGTGTGTTGTTTAGCTGGTTTGATGTCACAAAACCGACATAAAGTGTTCCTTCCAAGACCGTCAGGATTTCAGTGGCACGAGGGTGAGTGTGAGGAGGGTTTTGGCCATAGGGTGCATAGTCTATACGGACTGCTGATATTCCGAGAGTGTTGAGTCCCGGAATTTGCTCAACATTTGCATTTTTTACACTGAAACCAAGTCGGTTTGCTGTGTTTCCAGGCTTGTCTAGCCCTGATAAGAAGAAATCTCCTGGCCTGGCAAGCTTGGGGTCCTTGCAGAACTTCCCGTTGACAAAGACTGCGTCCAAGAATTCAGAATATTAATTAGTAAGGTGAATTTGAGATCAACGTACACGTATACATAAACAAGTTTAAAAGATTTTTTAGGACAGAGAAAATTAAAGTGTAAAAAATATACCTGCGTTCTTGGGCTCATCAATGGCTACACAGATATCCTGAAGAGGACTAGGGTCAAAGGCAGAGGCCAATGAAGAAGCCAAAATCAGGAGAGCAAAACCTGTAAGAAATTGAACATTTCTCATTGTGTTTAATTAGCTAGCTAGCTTTGGGATCTCACTCTGTTTAATCTCTGAACTTATTCTTATTGGTTTAGTGCGAGGTGAGAAATGTTGCAAGGTTAGCAACCCTATTTATAGATGAGGATTTATTGAACCGGTCTTGTTTTCCCTGCTCGAGCAGATCAATGAAGGCTTGCCAAGTCTTCAATTGTTCATCTGTGACTCTGTAAAAACTGAGGAAACTTGTCATCTCAGTACATTTTCTTCTTCGAATGCTTACATCAACAAATTGTTTTTGAATACTGAGTCATGGCAATCTATTTGTGTATTATTATATTAGCTAAAAATTTCATTGACAAACTCCAACTTCCAGAATAGTGAATGTTCGTTTTGATTCTTTACTGTTTTTCATTATGGTTTAAGCAGGTGCGCAAATATTTTTAAGGCTGGACCCTCAGAGGCCCAAAAATTGAAATTTTTAGAACTACTCACTTTTTGTAGTTACATAATGTGTGCCGTTGTAATTGATAGGTCACTAATTATTTTTTATAATGTGTTGGGTATTAATTGTCTTATTTTATTTTATTTTTATCTTTTATCAAACAGGAATCTAAAGTTATGATAGTGTAAACGTAGTTCAAGTGCATTATTTGTGAGATGGTATTTCCCTGTCTATCCGTGTAGTTCCGGGGCGTGGCGGTACCTAGATAGTACGTCATTGCCTGTCCGTTGAGGTCCGGATATGACGAGATTATTTCCCTGGGTACTTGTTTGGTGATGATTTTCAGATTTGTGAATTCTATATGATATTGTGATATGATGTCCATGGTTAGTAATCTGATTTCAATGTTTAATGATTTATTACTGGTTTTTCGCTTATGATTTAATGAAATCGTGTTTGGAAATGATATGATTATTTCTTTTAAAGTAAGAATTAATTTTCAAAACTACTATCCACTCACTGATCTCACTGAGTTTTAAACTCATCCCGTTTTTATTATATTTTCCCCCCCTCATCAGGAGGTTGCAGGTACACCAGACCGACCCAGTGACTATAAATATATTTTGAGTCTTGGCCACGTGATGATGTTAAAAGATATAGATGTTTTTGTTAGGACATCTTGGTCATCTTGTTCTTTTGGGATTGTATACTTTTGTTATATTATTCTTTTGATATTAATATTAGTTATAATATTATCTTTTGAGACTCTGGAGATATAAAACTTAGCATTTTGGTTGAGGATGTTGAGCACTGGAGTTTATTGTATATTGAATTGTAATAGGAGTGTTATATTCATATTTATAGATTGGGAGTGTTATATATATAAAGGAGACTCTGCCGAATTTTCAGCAAAATCTTTACGAATAGAATTATTATCAAGTCCGTTTTGATGAGAATAAATAGACTCGCCTGGGGGGATTCGGGGCGGTTCTTTACATTCTCCAAACTTAAGAGAGCAAAGAAGGCGTGTTGATGGCGATTCTTCTGCTTTAATATTGTAATTAATCATTAATTCTGACTGTCATTTCACAATCAAATTCATTCTCAAATTTACTTTTCGTTTGTGCGAGAGATATATTATTATTATACAAATGGGCATGTTTTACGACTTGTTTATTTTTATGATTTGAGGTAAATTTGCACAACTTTGTAATTCTTCATTGCTTATAAATTATTAAGTTTCTTTGGCAATTGTATAAGATAAAATTACGTTAGGGTATTTGTTATACAAGAGAAGAAGGTAAAATTACTTTTGCAAAATATTCATTTAATTTCAAAACTCTTTGTTGTTCTAAGATACACAGAACGTCCCTTTTTTTCCCATCTATCTCTTTTCTTTTGTTTTTATATACATCCGTAATGAGAATGGTTTTTTTTCCCTGTTTAATAAAAATAATTTTTTTTCAAATATAGTACTTTTTGTCCTAAGCTTAATGGTGATATTTTCATTTTCTTTTTCCTTTTAGAGATGATATTTGCAGTTTTCTCATCTTATGTGAGCTATTTGCTTTTGCTACTTTTTGCAGGGCTTTTGATGCTCCCGAAGCTTAAAGATTTTCTTGTTGGTTTGGTGATTAATTTGTCTCATCAACTTCATCTCCACGGTCTAACAGAAAGCTTGATGATTACAACACTCTTAGCTCTTGGGTCAAAAGTTTCTGGTCAAAAAGGAAATCTCAAGCATACATGTTCTTGTATGTACGACCATATATAAATTAACAGTTTCATCTACTGCTACATGTACGTTTCATAATATATATATTATAATATAATAATAGGCCAGCTTTTTTCTTCCAATACTTTAATTTATATCCAATCTACTGAAAATATTAAAGATCAGTCCATCCTATTTAATTAGCTGTACAAAGAAAAAAAAGTTTGATCAAAATTAAAGTTTTATCAATGCTGCCTCTATTTTCCATAATTTGTTGTACGGAGTAAATTGAATTATGTCAATCTTACCCAGGATAATACATAATAAAACAATTTATTTATTTTTTTAATAAAAACAAGTATAAGAACATAGCGATTTCGAGTAATTTTTTAAATACAAAGACCAACCAAGCATTTTGTCTGAGCCTTGGACCTGAGGAGGCATTTATCCAATTATTCCGCATGTAATTACATTCTTATAAATATATATTTTATGGAAAATTAATTAAGCACTATTTCTTTTTTTTTATTATTTGATTAAATATCCTAAATTTTATTAAAATCTGGAAAAATTATACAAGTCCTATGGTTTGATAGTATAACGTCATTACATTATCAAACCATATAACTCAATAGTTTTTTTGGATTATGACTTAATAATTTTTCAGACTAACAAATCCAAGATCCTGAATTGGAATATTTTTAAAATTATTTAATACCATAAGTTCTTTAATGGGTATACACACATATATTCTCCAAGATTCTGAACAAAGTAATGCTGCAGTTCAGGTTTTGAATGGTAATAAAAATGACCCGTCAGCAGATATAATCTGCAATCTGCATGCGAGCAAAAGGGACTTCAGACTGAGGTTTTGCTGCTAAAGCCTGAGATTTTAAATTGCTGCTTTTTGAATGTAATTACACTCTGTAACGGTTAGTTCGAGACCCAAAGGAGCTGCCAACTTTCTTATTATATATGTACATCTCCTTTTGTCTTTAATGACTTGAATTTGATTCCTCTCCCCTACTTTTTCGTTAAATCGAAGTAGGGGTTTCAATTTTAGACTGATATATTCTTTTAGTTTTAATTTTAATTATTAATTAATTATACATGAACATGATCGCTACTTGCTTGGTGCTTTGCTACCACAAATGAATGCATGTAAACTGGTTTTTAGTAATGTTGTGCCTTTGAAAATAATAAAACTGTTTGCTGTAAATACTTGTGCGGGTGGGTTTCATCACCTCAGTCCGATCATACATAAAAAACAGCCCTACGGGCTGGTCGATCAGTGGGGACCGATCATATATAAAAAAATTAAGGTGAGAATCACCAAATCAATCTATATGACTGTTTTTTATTAGTCGATCGCACCACCTCTAATCACTTCACCACACTGTGATGGTGAGACCGATCCACGCAAATTGAAGATTACACTAGTACATGTGCAAATAAAATTAAATTTTACTGTCTGAGGTGGATCTTCTTTGATTCCTTACAAATTCTCTCTTCATATTATCATTAACAATATAATCACAAGAAATAAAATATTGAAATCTATTTAATGATAAATTTCAATTAATATACAAAATTCAATCAATGAACCAAAAGGAACTGAAATATTTTTTTATACAAAAATTGTACGGCCAACAGAGTAACTTTTCAATTATATGGTTTACCAAAAATCTTTTTAAAACTTTCTCGTTATTTATAATTATTTAGAATCAAACTAAAACTCCCTCAAAGTTTTTTTTTTCAAGTTTTTATATAAAACAATAAAGACTAAATGTAAAAACAACTCAATTTTACTCGACGGTCATAAATTTATTTGTTTTTCTGAAAAAAAAAAAACTTACGATGAGAAGAAATATAACAGTAGTATAGTGGATAATCAAAATCTAAATTGCAGAGAAGCCGAGATCTATCGAAGGCATAAATGGTGGTTAGACAGGATGAAATGGTGATTCAAGCTGAAGACTATAGAAAATTATATAGATTGATTTGGGATTGGGATGAATTTTATTCATATATAATTAGTTTTCTGGAAGCAAAGCAATTGAAATACCGCTAGGATATGGCTGAAAAAAAAAAAAAGGCTATTTAATGGGGAATGCAAATTTTGTTGGAGTCTGCAGATTAGATTCTCAAAGATATAACAAGAAATTTGCTTTTATTATTATTAATAGTTAAAATGAGAAGGTGTTTGATGCATTTGCCAGAGTGTCCGACGAAATGCCGCAATGAAGCATTCTTACAGGAACACTCTTATTTGAATTCTACAGAGCGTTTGGGGTGCGTTTGGTACATGTATTGTATTATGTTGTATTGCATTATTTTAATGCATGTGTATTGTATTATATTGTATTGCATTAACACTGTATTATAATAATACTGTATAATGTTTGGTACTACACTGTACTGTAATAAATTTTTTGATTAATTTAAATTAAATATTATACTATATTATATTATATTAATATACTTAAATTGTATTAATATTTTATATTATTATTAATTTTAAATTAATATTATTCAAATTTATTCATATTTAACTATTTATTATTAGTTATAATAAATTATAAATTTATTAATAAATTATAATGTAAAAAATAATATAATATAATAATATTGAATAATAAATTACATGTTTATTAATCTATATTAATAATTATAATATAAAACTATAAAAATATAAAAATAATATTAAATTAAAAGTTATATTTAATAATAATAATAATTATTATTATTATAAAGCAAAACTCAAAAAGCAAGGCTCCAGCGACAGTTGCAAAAGCAAAAAGGGAGAAAGAGAAAAAAAAACAAAACAAGCAGCAGTTGCTGCATTAAGTTAAACCCGACTCAGCTAATGCGGCAACAGCCGCATTAGTTTGGGCTTTTAATGTGGTGGTCCTGTAGCTTTTTATTTGCCAAACATGGGCTTGTGTAAAATTAATACAATGAGGTGCTTTAATACAATAACCAAACAAGCCCTTGGTGTCTTAAGAACAGTCTTTGGATATGTTAGGCTTTTATTATTGGCATCATTGTGTCAATAATATTATTATTTATTTATTTCTTTTATTAGGAATTTGTTTCATTTTGTTAGAGATTTATCTAATCTTGAAAATTAGTTAAGATTAGATTACGTGAAATATTGAAAAATATTTTTGGAGGCATAAAAAAAGTAAGTTGACATGTAAGTAGGATTCCATATCAAAGTGTTCCAAAAAAAGATGACTACTACCTTGGTAAGGATAATAAGTATTTATGAAATATTGGACTCTTAAAAAAGTATATCCTAGTATTAAGTATTTATAAAATATTAGACCCTTAAGTAAGTATATCTTGATATTCTTCTGCTAGAGTTTAGGTGAAATGCTATTCCTATATAAAGAGAAGTGTTTTACTAATTTAACAATGAAGAAGACATATTGAATTTTATATTAGAGAAGCAACCAATGCAGGGAATAAGAAGAAACCTATTTGGCTACATGTAATGTTTCATATCTCTATGATATTTTAGTCTTCTTCATTAAGTCTTCATTGTATCAAGTCTTTTATTAGACATTCTTTATATTTACTTTAGTCTCCTCGGGACAAAGAGATCATTTGTTAGAGTCGAGGGGATCTCAAGGAAAACAGCAAACACAATTGAAGATGAGAGGTTTTTGCTAAATAAGCTTGACTAAGTTAGATATAATAATGTGGCAACAAGAGTAAGAGGGTGTTTGAGATTGTGTAAGAATCCAATAGGATGTAATTTTTTATATTATTTAGTGAAGTAACACTACTAGAAAAATGGGCTACCATGACAGAGAATATCTGTCATCCGACCCTGTTTATGACAGAGTTTCTATCTGTCATTGTAGCCCCTCTCACAAACCTGTGACAATAATTTATCTATCATAGGTGTATGTGACAGCTTATAGCTATCACAAATGTGTCACAACAAAAGCAACGTCGTTTTAATATTTTAGTGGTAAATTTGTTTTATTGTGAAAAATCTTTTGGCGGGTATTATTAATTCAATTTTAAATTATGGCGCGTAATTATGTGTCACAACTTTATGATTCTAATATGGTGTCACGATGTGAATTTTTTTTAAATAATAACATTATTAAAAGAATTTTTAATTTTTTTAAAATCATAAATTTTTAATATTTTAAATAATATTAATATTATTATTTTATAATTTTATAAATTCCATTGAAATTTAAAAATCACAATATGTATAAAATCAATACATCCAAATTATCTCAACAATATTATCAAAACATCACTAAATCATCACTTGAAATAACCAAAACATTATCAAAACATCATCTATTCAATTATCACAAATCTACATCCCAACACTACCCTCTGGATCATTACCAGCATACAAAAACATCACAACACTATATATCATCTGAAACACTACCAGGCTGATCAAGATTCACTACTATACTTAAGACTTTATCAAACAATATAGCATACAAATTTCACTACCACTTAGACTTTATCAAGATTCACTATCATCTAGAACAATACCAGCATACAAAATTCACTTCCACTTAGACTTTATCAAACAATATCATCATCAACTCCACTGCTCATACTATCAGCTCTGACACAAAGGAAGCATACTCGAGACGCACTTCATCAAGCTCACTTTGAGTGTATTCACATTTCCCTTTAAACTGTGAAATGATGATCACATGTCAGACTAAAGTAAACTATATATAGTTAAAAGTATTAAGTGAAGTAATTCGACAATGCATCTGAAAGAATGTGTACTTACATCATGGAGAAGTAAACTCGGGTCTGCAATTATGTCTTTCATAAACCTCAGCACATAGTATCCACACTCAGTACTCCCTGGTTGATTTGGGGACTATATCATCAACAGAATAATCATTAATACATATGCATATGAATTCTTTCAAGTGATTAAATATTAACAAGTCATGCGCTACCAAAAAAAAAAAAGAAAAAAGAAAGTCATGATTGCTTACCAAAACTTTTGTGATCTGTGGTTTCACCCTTTTTTTACCAGTCACCGCAACATGCATTGATATCCCACTACATTATAATACATGCAGTAAGTAAATAAACATGATACATAAAATTATATTAGAAATACAATATCACCATACTTGGTAACTATGTCCTTCAGGTCACTGTCATCACCCAAATCGTTGTTCGTAGAATCCAGATAAAACGCTTGCTTTGTCGTCATATAAATTACAATCAACACCCAATGGAAACTATTACACAAAGAAATTGAAATTATGAATCAATTTTAGTAAATGATCATCAATATAAAGTAAATAGAACTGTACCCAGGGTTATATGGCATGAAAATCATTTGCCCTTTGTTTGCTTTGTTCAACCGTTCGGCAATAAATTGTGCCCTTTTTACCCTTGTAGCAAAGGCATCCTTATCATGGGCTAATGATACGAGTCCTGTATGTATGAACCCAAATGGTCTGCCCACTATATCATTCGCCATGTGTGCATGCAACATCCTGATGCAATTAAGATGATGAAATAGTGAGAATGTTGCCAATAAAAAATATCACTAAAAAAAAGAAACTAGAGAAAGGAAGCAATAAACTAAAAATTGAAAATAAACTAGTAATTATGATTTTGTAAACTTACGCGATGTATAGATGCATATGATTTGCTCCTAGCTCTTTCATTGAAATCAATGATTGACATTCATCGAGACCAATATGTACTTTAGTTGGATGCTTGTATACCTCTTCATCCAACTGATAAGGTACGTAATAACCTATTTGAGCCAACTTCTTTTCACAAAGATTTGCAAATATTACAAGCCCAGGCACCCGGTTCATATGCACAATATGATAATTCCTTGTTCTTCTTCTTGACAGTGGCTTCTCTTGAGGCTTTTTTGGTGATGTCTTCTTCTTTGGACTGCATGGTTTGTCTCTTGGACAATCAAGAATCATTCTTGGTTTCTTGTGAGGCTTCATTGGTGATTCCTTCTTCTTTCTTGGTGATTGCCTTTTCTTAATCACTTGCTGCTTCGGTGATTCCTTTTTCTTCCTTGGTGATTGCTTTTTCGTTGGAGTTTCTGGTTTGTCTCCAGGACAATCAGCAGTCACTTGCTTCTTTGGTGACTCATTCCTCTTCCTTGGTGATTGCCTTTTCTTTGTCAATGTTTCATGCTTCTTCTTTGCAGGTGATCTATTCCTTGTCATGCCGATTGACTGACAAGCCAAAAAAAAAAGGTTTGTTATTACGGTTTTGACTACGGCTAAAATTGTCTAAAATCCAATGTTTAAGTCATTTTTTAACTTGACTGTGCACAACAATCTGTATCATACCTTGTCCTCATTACGAGCAGTCATTTCTTCAGCTTCATCTTCAATTGTTTGCTCATCTAATGGAAAGTTTGAGCTTCCAACATCTGAATGTCGAGGTTGCTTTTTAATCTTCTTCTTCAGATGACTCAACTCTGCTTCTTGCTTATCTAACCTCTCTAGTATGTTTAGTCGCTCTTGTCGCATCTAAAATGAATTGTTTGGGGTGTCAAAGTACATCTTAGGTGATATAAATTTCCCAACACCCTGCATATGTCCAGAAGTGGCAGGCCTTCTAATTGAACGTGAAAGAATATCATTTCTTGCATCAGCTTTAAATTCTCCTTTTTTAGCTTTCTCTTCCAGTGCATCCTAATTGCATAATAATCATATTGATGAATATCAATTTTTTTTCCAACAGAACTTACTTAAAAAAAAAACCTTGCTATTACTTACAATCTTCTTCACAACTGAATCAACATTAGGATCATATTCACCGTTTTTCATCTTCCTAGCACGCTTCCATGCTACACTCCTGTCAACTTCAGTTTCGACAAGTCCAGTTTCTGAGCACTGTAGTTTAAAAAAATAATAATATCACAGCTGGTATGCATCCTTAACTAACCATGAATTGCAAGCAGTAAATTAAAACAAAAGGTTTGCCAATTTATCATCATCAAACCAACTATCTTTATACCAATAGCTATACAAGAATGGTCAAGTTAGTATCATAGTCCTTACAATTTCATCAAGCAATCCAGCATATCCTTTTCTACTTAAACGATGGTTCCACTTATTGTTAGCTCTCTTATTTTGCTGTTGACGCCTAATTCTCTACATAAAACAATCCATAATTAGATTTAAAGATGGTTTTATGAAATATCTAAATGTTTAACATTTAAAAGTATTCACCTCAAACTCAGTGGACAATCTAGAATTCACAAATTTATCCAAAACATTTGAGTAATATGACTGTACTGAAAAGGTGGCCGCTTTAGCCTTTTACGATTGTGCTTGTGTGGCAAGATATACTTTGTGGTGAGCAAGTACTTGAAGTTTCTGAATGCACTACCAAGTGCTTGGAAAACTTGCTTCTTACTATTTGGATGAACAATAAAACGTTCCTGAGAAAAATACATAGCATAATGATCAAATAGTTTAACATATACATTATTCAATTCTGATATATAAATATAAATAATCATTTTACCTTAATAAACTCCCACAAACGACTTTTTAAATCTGGAGTAACCTTTCCTCATTCTTGGTTAATATCTGGAATAGAAGTACGGCCCAACAGCTTAATAAAGCTTGCTAATTCAGTAGCTTCAGGGCCAACAGGTACACCAAGCCCATTGTACCTCACTACAAGCTTCTCGCCACTTATCCTCATCCTGCCAAAGTTTTTAGTTGGTCCTCTCATAGTGGAACTCTTCGGAACATCATTTTCATCCTCTGAATTAGGAAACTCATCAGGAACCTCCTCATCCCTTGAATTATCTTCATCAGGAACCTCTTCATTACCCGAATAATCAATACTTTCCTCGTTAGAGAGTTCATCATCAAGTCCTTTTCCTTTATCCATAAGGTTGCTCCTACAATAAATGCACATTTAGTATTAGAACATTATATAACATATAAATAATGTCAAAAAAGGTAATCTAAAGTCAATACAAGGAAAATATAATAATAAAAGATAACTTAACACAAAACTATTATAAGACATACAAGCAGTAAATGCCATCAGCTTTTTCAAGCATCAATCCAGATGCCATGCTTGCCATCTCTTGCATATCTGTCCGCATCATTTAAATTTTCAATATTTGGTAACCCATTGGTCAGAGGGTTGTGTTCCATCATGATATCTATATCCTCAGCACTTGTCTTCTTTGGAACACATCTACGATGCATATGACTTACAACTGACCATCTTTTATCAAGTCGATCAGTGACATAAAAGACTTGTGTTGCTTGTGAAGCCAATATAAATGGGTCTGATTTATAACCCAAGCGATTTAAGTCCACTAAAGTGAAGCCAAATTCATCAATTTTAATACCCTCATTATTTTGAACCCAATCACACTTGAACAAAGGGATTCTAAACATATGGTAGTCAAGGTCCCATATTTCGTTAATAACTCCATAGTAAGACATGTCACCAAGAATAGGGTTTTTGTCTTTGGTACTTGCTACTTGTAAAGTTGCTGCAATAAGACTAACTCCACTATTTTGATGAACTCGTTGTTCGTCTCGTTCCCGAGTATGGAAACGATACCCATTGATGTCATATCCTGGGTGCTTAACTATAAAAGGACGGGGTCCTTGAGATAACCACCTCAAGATGTTCGAGACATCTTCATCATCATCTATCATCTCATATACCTACATAATAATAATCGTAATGAATGAATTATTGTATAAACATGACAATAACTTTACTAAAAAGAATATATAATGGAACATATATTATTAACCTTCTTATTAAGCCAAGTTGAAAAGGTGCGGTTGTGCTCATTGCTCAACCATCTCTCATTCTTGGCTTTTTGTGAATGATGACCCTTTAGCCATTGAATGTGCTCACTACATATTTGACATTTACATATTAAGCTACTGTTCAAATTCTTTAAAAATAATTCAGTAAAGGAACAAATTAAAGGTTAAACATTAACAAACCTAATAAATGGCTGAACTTCTTCTGTGTTTTGCAATACATATAGGTGCGCTTGATGAATTAAGGAATGATCAACATGCTCAAATTTTCCACCAGGCAAAGGCTTATCAATTGAAGAGGTTTTAACATGTCCAGGAGCAAGCCCAACTGTACGCATGTTTGAAACATATTCTGCACAAAATTCCAGAGCCTCTTCGGCAATGTAACTCTTAGCTATGCATCCCTCAGGGTTATTACAGTTTCGAACATAAGCCTTTAGGCCTTTCATGTTCCTCTCAAATGGGTACATCCATCTTAAGTATACCGGCCCACATAGTCTAACTTCATTAACTAAATGGATGGTTAAAAGGATCATTATGTCAAAAAAGGATGGCAGAAAGCATTTTTCCAGCAAGCATAAGGTCAGCGCAATGTCTTTTTGCATTTGGTCAAGTTTGGTCACATCAACAACCGTTGCGCATAAGGAATTAAAGAAGAAGCACAATCTAATGATGGCATATTTAACATGATCTGGTAAGATAGACCTTAAAGCAATAGGTAAAAGTTGTTGCATGAGAACATGACAGTCATTAGACTTTAAACCTTGCAGTTTTAAGTCTTTCATTGACACTAGGTTTTGAATGTTTGAAGAATAACCTACAGGAACCTTTATGCTTTTTAATACTTCACAAAACCTTTTCTTTTCTTCTTTGGTCAAGGTGTAACAAGCTGGAGGCAAAAAAGTACGATTATTTTCTTTAACATCAGGTGCCAATTTCTGCCTTTAGATCCCACCTCGACTTAATGCCATCTTTGGTCTTTCTCGGGATATTTAGTAATGTTCCGTAGATGCTTTCACAAACATTTTTTTCAATGTGCATAACATCTAACTGGTGACGAATAAGCAAGTACTTCCAATACTCTAACTTAAAGAATATTGATTTTTTCTTCCACCAAACACGATCGTCATCATCATCCTTTTTCTCGCCTTTTTATCTTTCACTTTACCCCATTTGTTTTCAATACTCTCCACCTTTCGAAAAATGGCCTCACTATTCAATGGTTTCGGAGGAGGCTCTCTTTCATGTTTATTATTAAAAGGTTGCTTTTGAGTTCGAAAGGGATGATCATGAGGAAGCCAACAGCGATGGCCAATATAAGCATTTTTTTTACTGTGTTTAAGTCTACATTTTGGCATATCTTCACTGCAATAAGGACAAGCATAATAACCCTTAACCGTACAACCCGCCAAATTCCCATAAGCGGGAAAGTCATTTATAGTCCACAATAGTACAGCCCGTAAATTGAAGAACCCATTTTTGTAGGCATCATAAGCTTCCACACCGACATTCCATAGAGTTTGTAAGTCCTCTATTAGTGGTGCCAAGTACACATCAATATCATTACCGGGCTGTTGTGGACCAGAAATTAATAAGGATAACATCATAAATTTTCGTTTCATACACAACCAGTGTGGAAGATTGTATGTTACAAGAAGAATGGGCCAGCAACTATACGTACTACTAAGAGAGCTATGAGGATTAATGCCATCAGCTGATAGGGCAAGACGCAGATTTCTAGGCTATAAAGCAAAGGTAGGCCATTTTTCATCAACTAACTTCCATGCCGGTGAGTCAGCTGGATGTCGAAGCTTACCATCTATTTCCCTCTCATTTATATGCCAAGTCAAGTCTTTGGCAGTTTGTGAGGACTGAAACAAACGCCTAAATCTAGGTATAGGAGGGAAATACCATAACACTTTTGCAGGAACCCCCTTCCTATAAGCAGCAACACTACCATCTCTTTTCTTCCACCTAGATTCACCGCATGCAGGACAATTAGAAAGGCTTTTATACTCCTTTCTATAGAGTATACAATCATTTGGACAAGCATGAATTTTGATATACTCTAAGCCTAAAGCACTCATTGTCTTTTTGGCTTCATACATTGATACAGGCAAGTCATTTCCTTCCGATAACATGTCAGAAAGAGCACTCAATAAATCTGAAAAGCTACTATCAGACCACCCATATCTGCCCTTTATATTGTACAATTTAACTAAAGCTGATAACTTGGTAAATTTGTTTGATCCAGGGTACAAAGGCTTCTCAGAATCTTCTAATAGTTTTTTGAATGCTTTAGGATCACTATCACAATCCTTAAAAGCATCTTCAACCATTTCAACAGTATTACCACCATCATAATCCATATATCCACTGTCATTTTGGCAACCTATATTGTCAGGAGATTTGTTGCGGATATCTTCCCCATGCCAAACCCATGTTTTGTATGACATATCAAGACCCCACATAATTAAATGATCTTTCACTTCTTTAGGCCTATGAAATGCTAAATTCCGACATTTATCACATGGACACCTAACAACACTAATTTCTTGATTACTTTCAACTGTAGTCTTAATAAATTTTCCACACCAGCCTCATACTCATCGGACAATCTATCATATTTAAGCCAAGATTTATCCATTTTTTGTTTAGTACCTGACATATAATTGAGATAAATTTCAACATAATGTACTAATGGGCAGCAATGATAAACGGTTTCCATTATCAATAAATTAAGCAACAAAACATTATTAATATTCAATTTATAAATTCAATGAAATAAATAAGTTTAAAAAAAACTTGTCATCATGTGCAACAAATATAACTTTACCAACATGCTATCATCATTGACCAAAACCACCGACTAACCATACCCAACTAATAATATCCTAAATAACTTGGCCCACATACATTTAACATTTATTTAAAAAAAATTCTAGCAATCCAGCATTTCATAGACCACAAGACTATATATATATAACCAACTAAACATTACTTGGTCCACATGACCAAACTTGCCCCCACATGGTACCATTTCCTTCAAACATAAAAAAGACAATTGAAAAGGGGGCCTTACTTTTTAACTCAATAAATTACACAAAATCTAGCTCACAATCATTAAAGAAAATGTCAACACCATTGGACCACAGTTTCAGATTAATCCCAACAAAAGACACTAGTAAATGAAAAGTACTATATCATCAACCAAAATCACTTCACACACCTGCAAGCTCTGACTAAAAATTTACAGAATATAACAATATTCATTCAAACCATTGGCAGCAAACATTTTTCAAACATTGAACGGAAAGACAAGTAAAAAATTGAACAAACCTGATGTTAGAAATCAAGTTTGAAAGGGAACAGGGCAGTGAAATCCTGCGATTCAGAACAAATTTTTTTTAAATAAAAGATGAGGACATGCTAAATTAAATGATTGAGCAATTTCTAGATTTAACAGAAGGACAAAGTATAAGCTTCTTGAATTAAAAAATAAACAAAAAATATAACAACAGAAACAAACGAGAATTAAAAAGTAATAATAAAGATAAACCTAGGGCATAAATTATGAACAAATAAGGGAAATAACAACAAAACTAACAATTAATTTTATAATGACCAATTAATTTATTCTGAATAAAAATTAAAAAAGTTAATTGATGACAAACCTAGGGATTCAGCGATTACATGATGGCTTCTCCAACGCTGATTGAACAATACAAAGAAGTAGTGACACCGACGGCTTCAATAATGGACGCAAAGGTGCAACAATGAGCATATGTGGTGATTTTGTTCCTAAAAACAATGGGTTCGAAATAATGGGGGTTAAAGATAATGGGGGTTCAAAATAAGGACGGGAAGGCTCCTTCAATAGCATAAACTATGATTTCGGTTTCCATGCAACAGATTTCAAAACCAATTTGCAGATTAAAATATGTTAATAAACGGATTTTGAGGGGTTTCACTGCTTTGGTTTCTCAGCCCTTGCTGATGGAGTGATGGGTCAAAGGTGCCAACACTTAGAATTTTTTTTGTGTTTGTGGTTTACAATATACTGAAACGATAGCGTTTAAATGTTAAATAAATATTTTTATTTTAAAAATGTTTTAAATCTGTTAAACAATGTCGTTTTATGTCCAAATTAATTCCACTCGAAACCCACGGTTTGATTAAATATTAATACGCTATCATGTTTATCTGATATATAAAAAATCTATCAAAAATCTGTCATGAATTTATGATATACAAAAATTCTATCATATGTCTATCATATTCTTATGATAAATGACTAATTTTCTAATATCTATCACAAAAATTCTGTCGTGGTAGCCCATTTTTCTAGTAGTGTAATTATTGTCTGGGCGATGGCCTCATCAACATAGGATAGTGATTTGAGCCACATAAAAATCCTCTGTATGTATTACTTTATGCCATTTACTATTTCTAATATATTTATGATAATGTGAACAATGAGATATGATGATCAATGACTATACATGATGAACAATAACTGTAAACAGTAATGATGAATGGTAACTTTAAAAAATATTGCATAAACAATAATTATTTAATTTCAGGATTAATTAATTAGAGAAGTTAACTTATCTAATTTTTTTTTATTTTGTCTACACTTGTTAAAAATAGTTTTAAATTCTTAACAGTATAGAAAATGGATTAAAGTTCAAGATCCACGGCCTCGTTGGATTGATGAGCTAGAACATTCACCTTGTTGATAAGTATTGATATAATTCGATGAACTATCCTGACAGATTGTTACAAACTCTTTTGCTATGATACGTGATGTAATATCAACCCTTGATCTAGTTGACGAAAGGGACTGCCTTAGTGTACCCATTACTGTATAAATCAATGAAATCAGCGAAATATTTGTTCTTTATGTCTGCTCAAGTCATTTTCTTGTGTACCCATTATCTTTAAACACCTTAATCACATTTCTCTTTTCTACATCACCACCAGCGATCTCATTCTCCCCTGAAGATGAACGCGTAGACATATTGCTAGCTATTTTTTCAGGTAAATGAAAAAAAATAGAAGAGATTGATTTATTGGGTTTGTTGAATTTGAAGAAGTGACCACAAACTCTTCATAAATAATAATAAGATCCCGACGCAGCGGCAGGGGCAGGGTACAGGGCGCCGCCCATAGGGGCAAGGGCAACGGGCGCCAATATCTATATTTCATACTTATTATTCGTATATAGTAACGGAGTTTAAAGTTTAATGAGAAGTTTTATATGTTAACAAACTGAAAAAATAGAATGATAGGATACAGCTCGAGGCATGATACATTAGTTAGCAAATAGCCGAACGCTTAGAATCAAGGATTTTCTGCATTAGACAAAACTCTTATCAAGTTAATTTTCTCTCAATTAAACTGGAAAATATTGAACATGATCACGAGTTGCCTGATGCTACGAATGAAGTTAAACTGGTTTTCTGGTGGCGTTAGCTATACGGAAGAAACAATTAGATCGATGTAAATAAAAAAAGGAGTTAGGAATAAAGGTGATAACGCTACGGCTCTACCCTCGCACTCAATTTATTGGGTTTGTTGTTGTCCCTTTCCTTTTAAAACATAGTTTGAGTTTTAAAAGATGTTTAAATAACTGAGTGCACTATCTCAACACAAGGTGTATACTGAATAGCTAGAGTCTACTAGGAATAGCTTAGAAATCTACGCCCACTAAAGGTGATAACGCTACGGCTCTACCCTCGCACTCAAGGAGATCTGTCTATCCTTCTACTAATTTTTGAGGAGATGTATCTATCTCACCCATATTAAGTATGAGGATTAATATTCAGTCAATGAAGATTTGAATGGGTGTTCTAAAAAAAATTGCTGAAAGCACCTCCCCCAATTCTTTCATTATTGGACTAAAAAAGCCTGGTACCCTTTAATTATATTAATTTGGTGTTCAATATTAACTGGTCAAGCACACATAAATGGGATAAAAATGGAGTTAGGGAGGGAATTGAGTTAAATATTTGGAATCTTCTTGTCAAACAAGTTAAAGAACAAGAAGAGGTTTGAAAAGATGCCAAAACAATTATGTACCAGGTGAACATGTAAGTACTGATCTTCACCTTAGTTTTTTTTAAAAAAAAAAAATTAAAGATTAGTGCTACTTGTACGCGACGTAGATAAATTATAAAACTTAGCGATACTTTTCAGGTTTCAACCCCGTCGTTAACTAGTCATGATTCAAATTGAGCGGCAAGGTTAACTTAATTTCCAAGATTATGCAATGATCAAATCATTAAACCTAGCTCTTCACGACCTGGCATCATTACCAATTTAAAGTTTGAGATATGCTTTATTAACTAATAACAGAAAAAAAATTGCAGATTTTTGCAAAAGCACAAACTAAAAGAAGCTAATAACTGAAGTTTGAATAGCCAATAGCAGATATAATCTTTAAAGAATCCTACCAATTAAACGCATGCATGTGTAAGAATTAATTTAGGCTTTATTTGGTACGACATGATATGATTTTTAGGCTATAACTGATATGCAATAAAAATTATAACTATCAAGAAAAAGTTCATAAGTGTTTGGTTTACACAATTATGGAAACATAGATGAAATTTTACAAAATAAATTGATAAACCACCTACTAAAGACTAAAAGCCCATAAAACGATAACAAAATAATCTATAATACAGTGTGGTATTATAGTATTAACTGATTATTTTGTCTTTTTCTTCTAACACCGTATGGTGTTATTGGAGTTTCAGTGCTCACACACCCCAATAGCTGGGCTGTGGCAGCGCATTTGCTCGGCACAACTAAAGCAAATGCGCCGGGCAGCCTTATTTAGTGGTACATATCTTGGAGTATACGTTGAAGGCGTTGGGTATCACGAAGAGAAGAATCCATATTCCGAAGCCTTTTTTCGTATTTTCTCTTCTTGCACAAGTTCCAGCGACGGATGCTTGAGCACTTTGAAACCAGGGCTTCCCCTTTCTTCAGTTGTTGAAGAAACAAACGAATGATCACTTCTCTTTTATTAGAGTCCCCCAGCTCTTGATTTAACCTATCCATTTCTTTTATCAAAGGACTTAAGAAGCTGATGGTGTTTTCAAGGCTATTTAGGGTATCTCTGAAGTTGCTGCACCTTGACTTTGATTCTTGAATCGCCACCGTTATCTCTTGAAATGCAACACCTAGAATGGCCCCTGCTAACAGACTTCCCACTGCCACTGCCGTCATCGTTACCGGTTCTGCCATTGCCCGCCGTTAGCTGTATGTATATATATATATATATATGATCTGCTTTGCTAGCTTTCACAAAAATTAATAGAAAACAATAATGCAAGAAATCAAGTTGGTCATGCACAGCTGCAACTACTCCTTTATATAGCAAATTAAGGCTTCAAAGACAGCAAGTTAACTAAAGAGGACCCAGCAAATTAAATAATTTATACATTTATTTTAAGTATTTATGCGAGTGCCGGTATATGTAGAGGAGTAAAAAATAAACACATATATCGAGTAACACGGCATCAAAACTCTTAGCGAAGTACATATACTTAATAAAATAACAACAAGTAATACACCTACTACTCAAAAAAACATCTCTCTTCCACAGTGCTTTTTCTCTAAAAAAGCATAGGAATGAAAGATGACTGAAGCCCCTGTGGCTTTCTCTATCACCCACTATTTGGGTGTTCTCTACAATTTTATTTCTGCAACGCATTTAATTTCGGTGGTTAGAAATTTGGTGAGAAGATTTATTCATAGAATCACAGCAACTAATGGATGCTGAGGAATTATTACGCAAGTGTCAGGCGAGTGTTTCAAAAGAAGAGGAGACCGACATAGTAACATTCATGGGGCGGATGAAGATAAAGGGAGAGGAGGTAGCTGCAAATTGTTTAGTAGGCAAAGTGCTAACATCAAGAAGTATAAACAAGGAGGGCTTGAAAGCTGCAATGCAAATGGCTTGGAGAACTGTCAAAGAGGTTAAAATAGAAAGTATGGGGGAAAATATTTTCCTGTTCAAGTTCGCATCTGAAGAAGAAAAGAAAAGAGTGCTCATGGGAGGGCCGTGGCATTTCAACAGAGCATTGATAGTTTTGACCGAACCAACAGGGATTGGAGACATCAAAAATTAATCTTTTACACATGTCACATTTTGGGTTCAGCTTCATAACATACCAATAATGTGTATGAACAAGGAGGCCATCCAAAAGTTGGGAGAAAAAATTGGAACAGTCAAGGAAGTGGAGGCAGACGACGCTGGGGAATGTTTTGGGCAGTTTGCTAGAGCCCGGATATCCATTGATATTTCACAGCCTCTAAAAAAGATTGTATTCCTACAACAAGCGGACGGCAAAACTCCAATGCCAAATTTGTATGAGAAACTTTCGGATTTTTGCTTTTGTTGTGCGCATATCGGTCACCAGTACAGAGAATGCTTGCGATACAAAGGACAACAAAAGGAGGACTTGCCGTATGGTGGTTGGATGCGAGCTGTTACACAAGCTGACAGGATAAAGCAAAAACGTAGTAGGGAGAAAGGCAATCGAGAGCAATCCAATCTCAACAAAAATGTGCAAGTACCAACCAGTCCAAGCTCAAACAACCCGATTGATCAAGACGGGTCAAAATTGAACAATTCGGATCGAGAAATAAACGATGGAGCAGAACCAGAGGATACAAGAAACCTGCTGATCTCTGACAAAACGCATTTAATGTTGACCTCTTCAGAGACGAAAAACTAGCAAGTGGGGAGTCAGAGTATGGGCTGTGACATCGACGAGGTGCAGAATAGGGTGGCAAGTAATGATAGCCACTATAGCTATGAAAGTACAAAGGCAGGAGAAAAGATTTTGAAGGAGAACGAAAATCCCGTGGATAAAATAGGATGGGAAATACCAAAAGATAAAAGGAAGCAGATTGACGAGAGGGCCAAATCTGATGTGGAAGAAATGGATAGTGGGCCAAGCAAGACCAATGCGAAGCCCAAAGCGCGAAAATGGAAACTTAAGGCAAGAATTCCCATAGCAAAATGAGCGAAGAATCATGGGTTAATAGGAGCAAAAAGACTCAGCAGTGATGACCATCAGCTCAGCCCACAACACAAAAAAAAGAGAGTTCTCAGTCCACCAAAACAATCACACGGGGGAAACCACACAAGCTTAGCCATTAACTCAAACTACATCAACTTCACTAGCTCAAACAAAACAGCCCGGAAGCTTCAGATAACAGAAAAGATATTAGATAAAGGGGACTATGTGGCAGCTATGGAAGAAGAAGTATCGGCGGGTGCTGAATTTCAGGCCTGCCGACAACCATGAAACTCTTAAGTTGGAACGTTCGAGGTCTGGGGAAGCCTCGAACGCGCCTAGCTCTCAAAAAATTTCTCCACCTGCACCGGCCTCAAATTTTCTTTTGTTGTGAAACCAAGATGTTGGCTAGGCAAGTTGAATCGGTTAGTAGAGTTTTTAACTTCGAGAACTGTTTTGCTGTAGATAGAACGGGCATGGGGAGTGGTCTAGCTTTGCTTTGGAGGGCAGATGTTAATGTTAGCATTACCTCGTACAGCTCTCATCATATAGATGCATTAGTGAGTAGTGAAAGTGGTTTGAGGTGGAGATGCACCGGGATCTACGGCCATCCTGAGCTCAGCCAGAAGCATAATACTTGGACCCTCATGAAAAGGTTAGCCAGCCTATTTTCCTATCCTTGGTGCTGTTTTGGTGATTTCAATGAGATAATGCATATGCATGAGAAAAACGGGGGCAATGAGAGAAACCTGAATAGGGTTGCCGAGTTTAGGGAAGCTGTGCAAAGCTGCAATTTGCAGGATATGGGGTGTAAGGGATATCCATATACGTGGTCAAACAAAAGATACGGAGATCATCTTATTGAGGAGAGATTAGACCGTTTTCTGTGTAGTAAAGATTGGGGGATTAATTTTCAAGAATCTGTAGGCACAAATCTAGTGAACTGGTCTTCGGACCACTGCCCAATCATTCTAGATTTCCATGAGCGAAGCAAAAATTCGAGACATGCGGGCAAATCACTCCCCCGAGATTATTATGAGGATATGTGGAGCTCCCACGAGGGCTGTAGGAGTATAGTCCAAGAAGAGTGGAGCCGGTATGGGGCTAGAGCTTGGGAAGCCCCTGTTCAGCAATTTCAGCGAATAGCCAAATCTTCCTTAGCCCAGCTAAAACTTTGGAGCAAAACCGAATTTAATGGTAGGCAAAGAAAGCAAGAAAAGCTGATGCAGAGCCTCCAGGATGCTATGAGAGGGAGTTCAAAGCTGGATGATGGCCAGGAAATTAAGAGATTGGAAAGTCAGATTAACTCTATGCTAGTTGATGAGGAGATTTACTGGAAACAGCGTTCGAGGGCTGACTGGCTTAGAGAAGGGGATAAGAACACGAAGTATTTTCACGCCAAAGCATCTGCCCGCAAAAGGAAGAACAAGGTGTGGGGGATTGAGAATGAATAGGGCATTTGGTTGAAGGAAAGGGATGAAATAGAGGAGGAGATTTGCAACCATTTCCAAAAGCTTTTCACTTCTTCCAGCCCGACTCCAAGCCAAATCCAAGCAGCCCTTCAAGGCATGACAGTAAAAGTAACTCCGGAGATGAATGTTCAGCTGGAGAAGCCGTTCACCGCTGAAGATGTTGAGGAAGCCCTTGCCAACATGTGTCCCACAAAGGCCCCAAGGCCTGATGGTCTTCCAACTGCCTTCTTCCAGAAACATTGGAAATTTGTCCGTAATGGAATGATCTCAACGTGCCTTAATGTCCTTAATGAGCAAGGTAACCCATCTACACTCAATCACACCTTTATAGCTTTGATTCCAAAAATTGCAAATCCTAGGAAAGTGAGTGATTATAGACCTATCAGCCTCTGTAATGTTATTTATAGAGTTGTAGCCAAGGCCATTGCAAATAGAATGAAGCCGATCCTTTCCCAAATCATCTCCCCTATGCAAAGTGTACTCATCCCCAATAGGCTCATTACCGACAATGTTATTATTGGTTATGAATGCCTTAATAAAATTAGACATAGCAAAGGGAAGAAGAACGGACTTGTGGCTTTAAAATTGGATATAAGTAAGGCTTATGATAGAATTGAGTGGCCTTTTTTGGAACAAACTATGCTAAAGATGGGGTTTCCTAGTAATTGGGTAGCTTTAATAATGAGATGTCTTATTTCCACTTCATTTTCGGTGCTTATTAATGGTGTGCTAAAAGGAATGATCCAGCCAAAAAGAGGCTTGCGTCAGGGCTGCCCGCTATCCCCGTACCTTTTTATCCTTTGTGCAGAGGCTCTCTCCAATTTGCTGGCTGTGGCAGAACAGAACCAGTTGATCCGAGGGCTCAAATTTGCGCGGGAAGTTTCAATTACGCACTTGCTGTTTGTGGACGATAGCTTGGTATTCTCTCGTGCATCAGTGGCTGAATGCATGCATTTAAAAGAAATGTTTGATAAATATGCTGCAGCATCAGGGCAGTTTTTCAATTTCCAGAAATCCTCACTGTTCTTCAGTGGAAAAATTCCAGAGCATCAACGGGCTGCTATAAGGGGTATCTTTAATCTAAATGTAGTCTCATAGCACGAGAAATACCTCGGTCTACCATTATTGATTGGGAGAAAGAAGATGGGGTTCTTTAACGACGTCAAGCTGAAAGTGCTGACCAAGATTGCAGGATGGCAGCATAAAATGTTGTCTAGTGGGGGGAAGGAAGTTCTTATCAAAGCAACAGCCCAAGCAATTCCGGCATATGCAATGAGTGTTTTCAAGCTCCCAAGAGGCTTTTGTGATGATATTCAGTGAGCTATAGTGAAGTTCTGGTGGGGCTCGAAAGGGGATAAGCGCGGAATCCATTGGCGGAAATGGGAGAAGCTCAGCCAAGCAAAAATTAGAGGGGGGCTGGGATTTCGAGAGTTTTCTTGCTTCAATCAAGCGCTGGTAGCTAAGCAAGCTTGGAGGTTACTGCAGTACCCAAATTTGCTGGTCTCCAGAGTCCTTCAAGCAAGATATTTCAGGAATTCCAGCTTTTTATGTGCAAAGGCAGGAGCCAATGCCTCGTATATTTGGAGAAGCATCATGTGGGGTAGGCAGGTGATTATGAAGGGTATGAGATGGCGGATAGGTAATGGCAAGAAGGTAGCAATTTTCTCGGATAACTGGCTGCCAAGACCAGAGACCTTCAGACTTATCTTCCCTCCATCTTTGCATGTAAGCTCAGTTGTTGCAGATTTAATTAAGGCTGATAATCAATGGGATGAAATAAAGCTTCGACAGCACTTCATGGATGTAGACACAGTAGAGATCCTCAAGATTCCCCTACCAGCTGAGAAAGAAGAAGATGAAGTGCTTTGGCATTACGACAAAAGAGGGAACTACTCTGTCAAGAGTGGGTATCAGCTAGCATTGAGATCAAAATTTCCAGATTCCACCAGCTGCACAGAGGCTTCCCACAAGTACTGGAGTTCCCTTTGGACACTGGAGTTGCCTGAGAAGCTTAAAATCTTCATGTGGAGGGCCTCTAATAATCTGCTTCCATCGGCGGAAAATCTGTGGAAAAGGAAGGTTGTGGAGGAGCCAACTTGTAAGCGATGCAATCTACGTGTTGAGACTATCAGCCATGCTCTCTTGGAGTGTAAGGCAGCGAGAAAAATTTGGCTCCAATCCCTCTTTCCAGCCCCTAGATTAGAAGCCAATTCTCAGGACATTTTCAGCACTTTGCAAAATATGGCTAAGGAGCTGAGGAAATCAGATCTGGAATTAATGGTTGCTCTGTGTTGGTCTGCCTGGTATGCTAGGAACAAATGTATCTTCGATGGCAGAGAGATTAATCCTATTATATCAGCAGCTAAAGCGGAGTCTGTTTTGTCAGCTTTTCAGAGAGTTAGGAAGCCCCAGCAAGCTCACATCTCTATCTCCTTAAAAGAGAAGCAGCAGGCATGGCTCCCCCCTCCTCAGAATGTTTTTAAAGTTAATGTGGATGCTGCTCTTAATTCAAAGAATCTGAGTGCAGGAGTGGGCGCTGTGATTAGAGACTCTAATGAAAAGATAGTTGCGGCTGGGGTCAATCAGAACCTCCTACAGGGGTCAGCTAGCTTGGCTGAAGCAGAGGCAGTGCTTTGGGGCCTTCAGCTGGCAAGAAAGGCGGATGTATCCTCTTTGATGATTAAATCTGATTGTTTAGAGGTGGTCCAGCTAGTGAACAACACCATGGGCAGCAGATCAGAAATTTTTTGGACAATTCTGGCAATCCAAAACCAGATGAAGAACTTCCAAAAAGTGGTTGTAAATCACATTCCAAGACATTGTAATGCTTGTGCCCATTACCTAGCTAAGATAGCTTTGGAGAAAATCTCTCCCTTTATGTGGCTGGGAAATATTCCAGTTGATTTGTATGGTATTATCAAGGTGTTGTGATTAATGAAATGTTTACTTTCTTTTCAAAAAAATAAAAAAAATAAAATAACAACAACATTAATGCAACAATAAGCTTATAATAATATAAATTTATTAAAATTGTACCATGAAAAATTATTTATGCGATTCTTGTTTATTTTATTAATAGGGATTGTGACGTATTTAAATAATTTGATGTAATAAATAGAAAAAGAAAAAATATGACTATAAAGAAAATAAATCATAAAATTATGAAAATGTTGTTAAATTAATTGTTACTATATGTCATTTTAACTTTGTACTACCATTGATGATCGGTATTTTAACACAGGAGAGAAGGATCCTTTTCTTCTCTTTTTTTCTGTCATTGCCTGTCCTTATTTAGTGAGTGGTTAAAATTGAGTTTTGTGTTTGTCTTTTTCACTTTATTTATAATCAATCTAGCTTTTTTTTTACAATATTATGAGGCAAGGAGAGAGAAGGAAAAAAAAGAAGAAAAAAGATAGGTTCATAATTCTATAATGCATTGACATATTTGTCTTTCAATTAGACCAAACAATAACCTTTTTTTTTAAAAAAAAATAAGTTAAAGCAATAATAACATTTTACTCCCAACACAATTTTAATCTATTCAATATATTCTAACTCCAATGGATTAAAAAAAAAGGATTGGATTTGTAGGGGTGTTCGCAGGTTGGATTTTACGGATTGGTCATCAATCCATATCTGATCCATGATTTTACGGATTACAAATTTTTAATCCAATCCAATCCACGGATTGGTGAAATTCAATTTAAATTCAATCCATACATCTGCGGATTTGACTTAATCCATACCCAATCCACCATTTTGCATATTGGTTTGCGGGCTAAAAATTTTTAACTCTATCATATCCACGAACTAACTAAATAAAAAAATTAATGTAAAAATAATTTTACTGCCGATCAAATTTAAAATTAAAAAAATTAATTGTTTAAATAAAGTTAGGAAATACATTTAAAGTTTCAAAATATAGCACACTGAAAAGAAAAAAAAAATCTCAATGTTTAGATCAATACATGAAATGAATTGCTTAGGAAGCTATACATGTATATTTAATTATTTTTTATTTTATATTATTATCAGATAAGATATAATATGGTGTTATATAACTATATTTTAACTTATTTATTTATTAGTAAGTACTAATGCCATATTTACAAGTTTAATTTTTTATTAAATAATATTTTTTATTTTTTTTGTGGATTCACGAATTTTTACGGATTTACAGAAGTAAATCTATATCCAATCCACTGATTATGGATTTTGAAATTTTCAATCCAATTCAATCCACTAATCCACGGATTGAATTTTTACGGATCAGATTTCTATAGATCAAACGGATTGAGCGGATTGGATTGGATTTTGAACACCCCTAGGATTTGGGACATACATGAAAATAAAATAAAAACTATATTATTATATGACAATTAAAATAAATAAGGGGTATTAATAAAATTTTTCAAGTGATTTATTTTTACTCTTATTTTTGTGGTTCAATCAATTAGAGGATGGGGATATTTCCATCCCACTATTTTTATAAATCCTCCCCACTTCTAGAAAACAATTACAATAAGTTCACAATATTCCTAAAAAATACAAATTAATAAAAGTTTTGTATAGTTAATCAATTAAATCTTTCTATTAATTTTTTTCTTAGGTTCTTTGACCATCTTTGATCATAAATTTTAATTTACTATTTTATTATTATGATAAAAAAAGATAAAAATTACCCTCATAAATCATGAGTTATTGTATCTAATAATTTGGGTATTTAATTTTGCGACTTATAATCTAATATTTTTAAATGAAACGTAATTATTATTTCACTACCCTTACGTGTATAAATTTATGATCAAAGATGGTCAAAGAACCTAAGAAATGTACTATGTTAATTTAATTAAAAAATAATAATCATACTAATAAAGTAGTAGTAGAAACAATGAGTTTGGCACAAATTAGAAAAATATTGAAGTTAAAGTAAATTCTTGATAATTTTACTTTATAAGGGTAAAATAGTCAATTTAAACTTGTGTTAAAGCAATCTTTGTAGTCAAATATGGTAAAAAAATCTAAGTCACAAAAAAAGTGAATTAAGATAAATTTAATTAATTAACTCTCCTAAATTCTTCTCGATTTGAAATTTTTTTTAAAAAGTGCCACTTTTATAATTATATTTTTAAAATGGGGTGGATTTACAAAAAAATGTGGAGTGGGGATATCATCACTCCCAATTATATAATGTTACATTAGTTTATACAAAAATAATTTATATAAAAATTTTTAATTATAATGATCATCTTATTTCATTCATTATATATATATATATATATATATATGGGGTCGTCTAGAGCTCGATCTATTGACTTGGTCATTGCATATTCTGGAATTAATCTTCCCTCCCAATTGGATCATGACTAGTTATTACCTCCACAAGCATCTACGCATTGACGTGAGGGGGGAAAAAAAAACTAAAAGACAAATCATTTCTTTTTTTTTTTTTTTTGGGTTGGGGGGAGAATGTAGGAGTACGGGCAAAGCCCAAATTATTCGACTAGAACTCCTTAAAAACCACTAGCAAAAGTTAATTACTTATCTATACTTTTCAAAGTAATTAAAACACAAATCATTTACTTTAACTAATTGATCATATTATGCGTACATACTATTGCTCTATTGATTCTTATTCCTGATTTTGTCTCCATTTTTGTATGTCTATCGTTAGGCTAATTTATACTTAATAATTAGCTCAAGAGTTTTGTAACTATTCTCAGTTAATGTAGAATATTTTCCCTATCAACACTAATCTCTTTGGTTTGAAATTCCAGAAACTGACCATGAAGATTTTCAATTTGGAATCTCATCCATTTTACAAAAAGAAGAAGAAGAAGAAGAGAATCATAAGTTCCCTCACACAATTTTCCTCGGAGTGAGCCGCCTGTGGAATATCCATTTTCATTGATGAATCACACGTGCAGAGAATTTGGTGCTGAAATCTGAAACCATATATAAAGCGTACTAATCCAGTCATTCAATAATAATAATAGTAATAATAATAATAAATAAGTTAATTAACTATAAACTTTTTAAATAAGCATCGCAATGATTTCGAGATTGAGGCACTACTAAAAAGAGAGTAATATTATTCAATATTTAATTAAAGCCAACATGTAATTTTTCCTCAGATGAGAATTGGGAACCAATTTTCAATTTTTTTTTTTAATTCGCCATCATGTACAAGTAGCATTTTTTTCCTCTTTTGACCAAGTGTACAAGTAGAATTAATCTTTAATATTGGAATGGGAAATAAAAATTAAAGATTAAGCTATGACCCGGTAATTTACTTGATTGATGACGGGTTGTTATACAACTCTGCAACTCAGAGTTTATATCATAGATTTACGCTTTTCGAGCAAGTGCTGACTCCAGCAAAAAGAAGCAGAAAGAATTGAAATTAATTGAGAAACAAAGATAGCAGGAGAGACGGAGAGAGAAGAAGAAATATTTGCCGTTCCATTCCTTTGTATGACATATTCCCCTCTACATATATCTTTTACCCCTCAACATTACACGTGTAACTAACCAACAACGTAATGATTCTTAAAAAAAATAGTCACAACAAAATAACAAAATCACAGCTGCCATCTTTCCCACTCTCTTTGTGCCTTCTCGAATATTTCTTAGGTAATGTAATCTTTGAGGTATGTTGGTGGCCTGCGCATACGAGCTGGACCTTTTATGTGCTCCTCGACCAGCTGGGCTTCTTCCTCTGTTTCAAGTGCAGACTTGTCATTAATCTCGGGCAAAGTTGTATCAGGTTGAGTGCTGCAATTGGATTTAATTGCTCGACTACTTGTTCTTTTTAACTCTTTACAGAAACAGACATCCGCTCAGAATTTTTGAGCGGATGTGCACTTTCATGATACTGTAAATATTCTTTTCATATATACGTGACATTACGATCTTGATTCTTATCGTACTTGTATGTCATAATGATTTTAAATTTCACCATTTTATAAATTACATGATAGTGTTGATTTTTATCAATAAAATATTTACCTTGAAGATAATGGATGTGCAAATATGGAGAGAAAATCGAGGACATGATCCAATTGAGTAATGACATGTGTACGCATAGTCAATTGGTTAAAGTAACGATTTGTCTTTTATTTATTTATTATCTTTTAGCATTTTTGTCCTCATTTTTGTTCTTTTCTACCTACTACTCTTTCTTTGAAGGTTTCAGGTTTCAACGTCGTTGCGTGGCAGTAGTTAACTACTAACTAGTCATGATTCAATTGGGAGATGTTAAGGAAGTTAAGGAAGCTCATATTTGTAGTCAAGCAGAGGATCACAGAGCAGAGGATCAAAGCAGCTTCTATAATCAGTTGCAAGTTGATGACATGTACTGCCAGCTGGCACCAGGTGGTTATGTAGCTGCTTGTACTCATACACGTGATAAATTTGTTAATCATTTGGTAATTAGTTAGTTGGTTTTGTAACCTTCAGCTGAGTAGCAACACTTGTATATATATGCTTGTAATCGTTTAGTAGTATTTTAGCTTGAGAAAATAAAGAAGAAAGTTTTCTAGATCTCAGTTTATTTTCTTATTAGCCAAACACTCATTTTCTGTTTTATAACTTGGTATCAGAGCCAGTCATGGCGTCTCTGAATATTGCCTCATCAAATCACACTTCGAATATTCATACAAACTCAACAAACTTCTCATTCACGTTCAATACACCTGTGAAACTGGATCAGGCAAACTATCTGATCTGGAGGTCCCAAGTTCTAGCTTCCATACGCGGCAATAAGCTAGAAAAGTTCATTGATGAAAATGTCACTCCTCCTCCATCTCATATTGCTCAAAGGATTGACGATGAACTTAGATCTGTTGAGAATCCAGATTCATCAAGCTGGAAAGCACAAGATCAAGTACTTCTTGGCTGGTTGCTATCATCGATGAGTGAAGGTATTATAAGCCTGGTGTTTAATCTGGAAACTTCTCTTGAGGTATGGAAGGCTATTGAAACTCAATTTGGATCACAGTCAAAATCTAGACTCTTACATTTGAGATATCTGATGAATTCAACTAGGAAAGATGATCTGAAAGTAAATGAGTATTTCATTAAAATGAAGAATATTGCTGATAACATGGCTGCGGCAGGAAGTGCCTTAAGCAGTGATGATTTAATTTTGGATGTACTGTCAGGACTAGGACCAGATTATAATGCTGTTGCTACTTATATTACTGGTCAAATAAGTGGTGATAAAATGAATTTGAATGAGGCTTATGCTATGTTGTTGACTCAAGAAGCTAGAATTGAGCAACAAGCACATATGCTTTCTGGAATGGATGTTAAGCATAATTTTGAAGCTAATTTTGCTCAGAACAGAGGTTTCAAGAAAGGAAATTTCTCAGGTGGTAGAGGATCTGGTAATCATGACTATTTTACTGGATTAGATAATGCTGGAAATTTTGGAAATAATTACAGAAGTGGCTATGGAAGATCTGGTTTCTTTGGCAATGGTTTTGGAAATAATCATAGTAACCAGTTCAGAGGATTTCAAAGTGATAATCAAAAGGGATCAGGCTCAGGAAATTGGAACAATGGTGGGGGTGGTAACAATAATTCTATCAGGCCTCAAATGAATCCAAAACCTCAGTGGAATGCTTCTAAACCTACTTGTCAAATCTGCTTCAAAACTGGTCATACTGCAAATGTGTGCTGGAAGCTTGAAGAATTCTTTACCTCTGGTGCCTACAAACCTCCTCCAAACAGAAATCCCAAAGCTGCATATCTAGCTGATATGGATGGTGCAGCTGATGCCAACTGGTATCTGGATAGTGGAGCTACACACCATCTTACCAATGACATGAGGAATATGACTATGGCAGAATCTTTTGCAGGTAACTCTAAACTCATCATTGGAAATGGTACTGGTTTACACATAACACATGTTGGAAATGCTGTGTTAAGAATGCATAACTCTTCTGCTCATCATACACTCAAATTAAACAACATGCTTCTTGTTCCACAAATATCCAAGAATCTTATTAGCATATCTCAGCTTACCAAAGATAACAACATTGTTATTGAATTTACTGATAAATCCTGTTTTGTGAAGGACAAGGTGAGGAATTTGATCATACTGCAGGGCAAAGCTGAAAAAGGTTTATACAGATTGCTATTGTTTCCCTCTAATAAAGTCTCTTCTCAATCATGTCAAAGGTCTCTTGAAGCCACTCAATCAAAATTTTCAGATGTTCCTCTGTCTATGTTTTCAGTTGTTCAGTCAGTTGTCAATAATCAAACAAGTCCCTGCTTGCATACTGCAGCAGAATCTTGTATCAGTCCAAATTGTATGCTAAGTGTTTCTGTCTTGCATCAGAAACTTGGTCATCCTAATTCCAAAGTTTTAAGTCATGTAATAAACTCTTGTTCAGCTTTCAAGAATTTAAATGGAAGTAACTTTCTTGATTCATGTGATGCATGTAAAATGGGAAAAATGCATAGATTACACTTTCCAGTTTCTACTACCAAAACAAAGCATGTATTAGAAGTTTTGCACACTGATTTATGGGGACCTGCCCCTGTGCTTTCAGTTCAAGGTTATCGATACTATGTGAGTTTTGTGGATGATTTTTCGAGGTTCACATGGATATTCCCATTAAAAACCAAAGATGAAACACTAGCTGTGTTTAAAATCTTTAAGAAACAAATTGAGAAACAGCTAGATAGATCCATTAAGTGCATTCAATCAGATTGGGGTGGAGAGTATAGATCATTTGTTAATTTTCTTCATGAGGAAGGTATTCAATTCAGGCACTCATGTCCCTATACTCACAATTAGAATGGCTTAGTTGAGAGAAAACATAGACACATAACCGAGCTAGGTCTCACCTTACTTGCTCAAGCTACTTTGCCTCTCAAATTTTGGTGGGATTCCTTCCATACAGCCACCTATATTATCAATAGACTTCCCACACCCATATTATCTATGCAGTCACCTTATGAATGTGTCTTCAAAACCAAACCTGATTACAAATTTCTCAAGGTCTTTGGTTGTTCATGCTTCCCTTTCTTAAGGGATTATAATACTCACAAATTCCATTTTCATACCTCAAAATGTGTATTTCTTGGTTACAGCCCTTTACATAAGGGTTATAAGTGTATGCATTCTTCTGGAAAGATTTTTATAGCTAGTCATGTGCTATTTGATGAAACTTCTTTTCCTTACACATCAAATTCACAATTCTTAACTTCATCATCCAAACCCTCTGATTTCCATTACAGTCTTCTTCAATCTTATACTGTTTCACTTCCCAATAACAATCAAGAAACCTGTGAAGCTAGCTCTGCAGAAGATGAAGCTCCATCTCATCATTTCAGTGATCATTCCTCACCTGACAGTCATAATACAACTTTTGATGTTTCACCTTCTCAAATACATCTTCAACCCTCTACCATAGCTACTTCACAAACACAACAGCCATCATCATCTACTATTCAATCCACACAACCATCCCAACATCCTCTGCCAAATCATCCCATGATTACCAGAGCAAAAGCTGGTATATTCAAGCCTAAAGCATTCTTAACATCACATAACAGCCTGGAACCATCCACTGTTGATGAAGCTTTGTCTGATTCTAAGTGGAAAGCTGCAATGCAATTAGAGTTTGATGCTTTAACTAGAAATAATACCTGGACTCTAGTACCTATGACATCTCAGCACAAGTTGGTTGGTTGTAAATGGGTCTTTAGAACCAAGTACAATACAGATGGTACAGTTTCTAAACACAAAGCAAGATTGGTGGCCAAGGGCTTTCACCAGACAGCAGGAGTGGATTATAAGGAAACCTTTAGTCCTGTGGTAAAGTCTTCTACAGTCAGAACTATACTAAGTTTGGCAGTGATGAAAGGTTGGAAAGTCAGGCAAATCGATATAAATAATGCCTTTCTTAATGGAGATATTTCAGAGGATATATACATGACACAACCAGAGGGCTTCATCACCAAAGAGGGCTATGTCTGCAAACTTAGCAAGGCTCTTTATGGCTTGAAGCAAGCTCTTAGAGCTTGGTATGACAAACTCAAAGGATGTCTTACAAGCTGGAATTTCTTCAACTCCAAGGCTGATACATCCCTGTTCATCAGACATGACACAAGAGGTATCATTCTTGTTCTTATCTATGTGGATGATATTCTCATTACAGGACCAGATTCTTCCCTGTTGGAAATATTCATCACTAAGTTCAATAAGGTTTTTGCCTTAAAAGATTTGGGATTGGTATCCTATTTTCTGGGTGTTGAGGTGTGTTATACTGATAGTGGGATGCATTTATCACAAACAAAATATATTAAAGACCTCTTAAGTAGAGCTTCAATGCAGAACTGTAAAGGTTCTGATACACCTCTTAGCACAGGTCAAAAGTTAGAAAAAGTAGCAAATGGTTGTTTGGGGAAAGAATTTGAAGATCCAACTCTCTATAGAAGTATTGTTGGAGGGCTCCAATACCTGATACTCACCAGGCCAGATATTGCATACTCAGTTCATAAACTCAGTCAATATCTAAGTGCTCCTACACTTCAGCATTGGCTTGCTTGTAAGAAGGTACTTAGATATCATCAATCAACTGTCACTCATGGAATATATATTCAGAAGGAAGGGGAACTTGAAGTTACAGGTTTGAATGGGTACTCCGATGCAGATTGGGCTTGTGATACAGATGATAGAAAGTCCATTGGAGCATATTGCATCTATCTTAGCAACAATTTAATTTCACGGTCCTCTAAGAAACAAGCTATAGTGGCAAAATCCAGTATTGAAAGTGAGTATAGAGCACTGTCATCAGCAAGTTCAGAAATCTCTTGGCTGGAATCTCTATTTTCTGAGCTCAACATTGTAAAACTGCCAACACCAGTACTTTGGTGTGATAATCAGAGTGCTGGGGAATTAGCCAAAAATCCTGTGCTTCACTCCAGGTCTAAGCATATCGAGTTGGACATTCATTACATTCGAGATAAGGTACTTCAAAACCAATTAGAAGTGAGATACATTCCTACAGATGAACAAGTTGCTGATGTCCTCACCAAAGCTTTATCACTTCCAAAATTCAGCTACTTCAGGTCCAAGCTCAATGTCATTAGTAGACCCTTGAGCTTGAGGGGGGATGTTAAGGAAGTTAAGGAAGCTCATATTTGTAGTCAAGCAGAGGATCACAGCAGCTTCTATAATCAGTTGCAAGTTGATGACATGTACTGCCAGCTGGCACCAGGTGGTTATGTAGCTGCTTGTACTCATACACGTGATAAGTTTGTTAATCATTTGGTAATTAGTTAGTTGGTTTTGTAACCTTCAGCTGAGTAGCAACACTTGTATATATATGCTTGTAATCGTTTAGTAGTATTTTAGCTTGAGAAAATAAAGAAGAAAGTTTTCTAGATCTCAGTTTATTTTCTTATTAGCCAAACACTCATTTTCTGTTTTATAACTGGAGAGAAGGTTAATTTCTAAGAATATGCAATGATGAAATCAATATGCCGAGTTCTAGACGAATGGATGTTATTGCTAATAGTTAATTAATCGAAACTTGCAGATCAATTTTTTTTATTTAATAATTTGAGAGGACAATATAACTTGCAGATCAAACGATCAAGTTAAATATTATCAAATGAGTTGACTGGGGTAGGTTGCATGTCATAAGTCCCATGCAGTATGCGTATGTTTAAATTTTTTTAAAAATAAATTGAAAAAATCTATATCGATATTTTTTAATATAAAAAACTTTTTTTCCATATGCATTGCTTGCGTTGGAATCAACCGTAAACCGTAAACTCTCTTTCTCGCCACATTTTTCATAGTCATAGCATAATCTTCAGAGAATTCGACTAACTAAATGCATGCACGTCTGAGATTTAATTTAAGCCCATTTGGTAGTGAGGTAATGTGGCTTCTAAATGGAGTAAAAGTTACTTCTATCAAAAAAAAAGTTCATAGATGATTGGTAAAAACAATTACTAATTAAGTATATACATTTTTGTTTAGAAACATAGATGAAATTAAAAAAAAAAAAAGAGTAAAAAAACTATAAAAAAAACCACATGTAAAGAGACTAAAGGCTGATAAAAAGCCAAGAAAATAATGAACCATCATACCTTGCAGTGGTATACTATTAATTAATTATTTTTTTCTCTAACACCCACGGTGTCATAATTTAATTTGTTATTATTTTTTGTTTAAATATCAGCACTCACACGCCCCAACAGCTAGGCTGCGGCAACCCATCGGCTGGGCATAACAAAAGCTATACGTTGAAGGCGCTGGGTATCAAGCGCTTGTCCAACCTGGAGCACTCCGGAAAGCTCACGAAGAGAAGATTCCATATTCCGAAGCCTTTTTTCGTATTTCCTCTTCTTGTACAAGTTCCAGCGACGGATGCTTGAGCACTTTGAAACCAGAGCTTCCCCTTTCTTCAGCTGTTGAAGAAACAAACGAATGATCTCTTCTCTTTTATTAGAGTCCTCCAGCTCTTGATTTAACCTATCCATTTCTTTGATCGAAGGACTTAATGATGTGCTCATAATTTATCTATTATTTTAATGCTTCCATAAATTAATTTTATGTTTTATTATGTTAATTTTATTTTAATTTTTATATTTTATTATTTTAGGTACAATATGGGATTAAAGAAGAATAAATCGGAACATTCAGGAGCAAATCCATTTAAAGGAATAAAAAAAGAAAAGAAATAACGAGAATTAATTGGAATAAATCACAAAGCATTTAATTTAATTAATCATTAACCATGCATGCATGTGGGGCAGCATTTGAAGAATTAGTTGTCAAAGAAAATATGGCTTGCACGTGAACTTGGGCCTTTTGATTTTGAAATATAATGGCCTAAGATTGCAAAGGTGGGGGCGGCAATTTTAATCCTTTCCATTTAAGGATTTGGAGGTGGCGCAACATTATAAAAAGAAAAGTGAATAGGGCAGCCGGGAGGTTTTAGAGCGAAGAGAATAAAAGAGACAAGAAGGCAGCCGCACAACAACTGAAAATTGGAGAGAAAAACGAGAGCAAGGAAAGAACAAGAGAAGCCGTTGTAAATCCGGGAGCAACAATTTGGAGAAGTCAATTGCAGAGATTGGAGAGAGATAATTTCTTGAGTTTTTCTTTTCCTTTTCTCTATTATCTTGCTTGAATGTTTCTAATTAAATTAATGAATTTTCTTTATATTCCCATGAACTAATTTATTTTACTAGGGCTACGATGTAGCCTAACTATGAAGATTTAATTCCATAAATCTATGTTATTTTTAATTAATTATTCCATGATTGAGTGTTCATTATTGTGCTTAGTGCTTTTAAATATCTGGCCAATATTTGAATGATTTGAGGATACATAATGAGACCGAGAGGAGATTTATGTATTTTTGCTCTGTGTAATGGATGCCATGAATTGAACGAAAGACAGAGATGTGCCAACGTGATTCGTGCAGTTTTATCTAAGAATTTCCATAGAACTTAATGAATCTTTGCATATTTAAATTCACATAGAGATATAGTGGGTTGATATGTGGAGATATTTTTGATATTACTCGAGAGAGGATATTGAATAAATTAGGGAAATTCACTGTCAACATGGCTAATAAATTTTAATAGCATAGATGGAGGATTAAATTGGATTGGTTATGGTGAAATCAAATGTCCTAGTGTCTTAATCTCTTGGTGATTTCTATTGCTGCCTGCGTCTTTATTTAATTTTTAATAATTTTATTTTATTTTATTTTAATCTAAATTCGTTTATTCGATTGTTTAAATAAATTAGGGTTAGAATAATTTCGGTAACTAATAGGATATACAATCTCTATGGGACAATACTCTACTCTTCATTATATTACTTGTGCCGACTAGTACACTTGCTAATTTACGCAACACTTAACAAGCTGATGGTGTTTTCAAGGCTGTTTAGGGCGTCTCTGAAGTTGCTGCACCTTGACTTTGATTCTTTAATCGCCACCGTCATCTCTTGAAACGCAACACCTAGAATGGCCCCTGCTAAGAGACTTCCCACTGCCGTTGCTGTTATGATCTGCTCTGTTAGCTTTCACAAAAATTAATACAAAACAATAAGGCAAGAAAACAAGTTGATACATGTACAATTGCAACAAATCCTTTGTATAGAAAATTAAGTCTTCAAAGATAACCAGATAAGTGAAGAATGGACCTATGTCAGTCAACCCGTTTTGATAATAGATAACCAGATAAGTGAAGAATGGACCTATGTCAGTCAACCCGTTTTGATAATATTTAACTTGATCATCAAGTTTCAGTTAACGATTTTATTAAAAACTATAATACCAGGTCGTCTAGAGCTTTTGGTCTAGTTGATTTGATCATTGCATATTCTTGGAAATTAGTTTTCCCTTCCAATTGGATCACGACTAGTTATAACTTGTTATTAATTATTACCTCGACAAGGATACACGCATCAACGTGGAAAAAAAAATTAATTAACTAAAGTACAAACCTCGCTTTTTAAATTTTTTTCGCCCTCCAGAAAGGTAGCAGGTAATTGGACCAGGTCAAATTAATGAACTTAAACTCTTTAAAACCACTTGGTCAAGCAAAAATTAATTACTTATTAATGTTTTTGAAAAATAATTAAAAGACAAATTAATTGATCATAATATATACCCATGTCATTACTCTATTGGTTTGTGTTTCCGATTTTGTCTTCAATTTTTTTATGTCTGTTATAGAGCTAACTCATATTTAAAAGTTAATTTAAAAGTTTTGTAACTATTCTCAGCTGATGCAGAATATTTTTCGTTTAACAATAATTTTTTTTTTTATTTGAAGTTCTACAAACCGACCTTCACGTTTCTCAATTTGAATCTCATCCATTTGCCAAGAGAAAAAGAAAAAAATAATAATAATCATCATCATCTCGAATCATAACTTCCTTCACGATTTTCCTGGGATTGAGCCGCCTGTAAAACATCCATTTTCATTGATGAATTCAACTTGCAGAGACTTTAGTGACTGAGACCATCATAAAGTGTAATATTATTCAGTATTTAATTAAGGTCAATATGTAAATTTTCTCTGATGAAACTGGGAAGGTTTCTCAATTTATTTATGTGGTCGTCGTGTACAAGTAACAATCTTTTGTTTTTAACCAAGTGCACAAGTAGCATTAATCTTTGAGTTAGGCATCCTAACATCTAAATCTCAATTTAAGTCTTAATTGATGTAACATTTATCCATTAGATAGTAGTTAAAGAAATTTAGAAGTTATGAAATTCATTATCTAATAAATAAATGACACATGAAATTTTGGAATCTCTAAGATTATTGAATAAAAATTAAAATTAGCAATGACCCGATGATTTATTCGATTGCATGATAGGTTGAATGTTTCAATTGAGTTTTAATCACGTAACTGCTTGTTCTCGTTAATACTTTACTTATATTTATATATATGAAAATGCTTAAAAGAGGACATAAAATATTGGGCGGACAAGTTCTTTGGGTATTGTAAAATATTATTTTCATACATGTATGACATAATGATCTTGATTCTTGTCATATGTATATACGTTAATGATTTTAATTTTTGCCATTTTATATAGAGTAATGATACAGCCACAAACTCTTGTACAAACTTATTTTGTACAAACTGATGTGGCATAATAAGATTGGTTAAATTAAATATCACTTGGCCCACATGATTTGTTTTTATTAATTTATATTTTCATTCAACTAATCTTATCATACCACATCAATTTGTACAAAATAAGTTTGTACAAGAGTTTGTGGCTGTATCATTACTCTTTTATATACGAATGAATGAATCACATAATAGTCTTGATTACACTGTCAATATTTAAGAAAATGATTACACTCTTATATTTAAGAAAATCAAGATTATGTGTGTACAATTTTTTTGAAAACGAAATTATTATCTTAACTGTGCAAAAGGAAAATATGATATTTGTGAGATAAAAGAGTCTCTCAAACTTCGTGATCGACTGATAAAAATTTAGAACATATGACTAAACAAACGGTCAAAAATAATTAACTGCGTTTTCAAGTTTCAGCACCCCATCTAAAAAAACTACATGAATAAAGCAAAACCCACATCTCCCTTCAGGCTCGCCTCTCTTCTTCGCCTCCAAAAAGACCCGAAATTCGCTCTGCAACTCTTCAAAAACCCTAATCATAACCCCAATGACACCGAAGCCCCTCCATTAAAACCCTTTCGCTACAATCTCCTTCACTATGACCTTAGCATCACTAAGCTCGGCCGAGCCAAGATGTTTGACGAAATGCAGCAAATCCTTCACCAGCTCAAACATGACACCCGCGTCATTCCCGAAGAAATAATTTTCTGCAATGTTATTAGCTTTTATGGACGTGCGCGATTACTCGAACACGCACTCCAAGTGTTTGATGAAATGTTGAGTTTTAATGTTCAAAGGACGGTCAAATCTTTCAACACGTTGTTGAATGCACTATTAACGTGCGGAAAGCTTGATAGAATGAAGGAGTTGTTTCAACTTATGGAGAAATATGTTAGCCCAGATGCTTGTAGTTATAATATATTGATACACGGTTGTGTTGTAAGTCGGAGGTTAGAGGACGCGTGGATGGTGTTTGATGAAATGCTTAAAAAAAGACTGCAGCCAACGGTGCTGACTTTTGGGACGTTACTTTATGGTCTTTGTTTGGAGTTGAGGGTAGATGAGGCATTAAAGTTGAAGGAGGATATGATGAGAGTGTATAATGTGAAGCCTGATGGACAAGTCTTTGCGTCATTGATAAAAGGGCTTTGTGCAGTTGGTGAGTTGAGTTTGGCACTTGGATTTAAAGAAGAGATAGTGAGAAATAAGATTGAAATGGATGCGGCTATTTATTCTACATTGATCAGTGCGCTTTTTAAGGCGGGAAGGAAGAATGAAGTTCCTGGGATTTTAATGGAAATGAAGGAGCGTGGGTGCAGACCGAATTCTGTGACATATAATGCATTGATCAGTGGGTTTTGTAAAGAGAAGGATTTTGAAGCAGCGTTTACAATTTTGGATGAAATGGGGCATAAAGGGTGTAAGGCAAATACTATTAGTTATAATGTGATACTTGGGGGGCTGTGTAAGGACGGAAAATGCAGTTAAGCAAAAGATTTGTTTGAGGATATGCCTAGACAGGGCTGCAATCCGGATGTTGTGTCCTATAGAATACTTTTTGATGGGCTATGCGATGGGATGCGGTTCGGAGAAGGTGCTTTAATTTTGGATGAGATGATTTTTAAGGGTTTTGTACCTCGTTCTGCTCGTATACATTCATTTGTTGGTCAGCTGTGTGAGATAGGGAATGTAGAGGTTCTGTGGACAGTTTTGTATACCCTGATTAAGGGGAACGTTATTGATTTTGATACATGGAGAACTGTGATTTCTAAGATGTGCAAGGATGACATGCTCTTGAATGCATCTCAACTTGTTGAATCCTTGATTAGGCCCTAAATTTGAGACTCCGGTAACCAATAATTGAGAGTTTGCAAGTCCGAACACATCTTCTATTGGCTAGACGTGAATCTTTCTATCAGTCTGCATGTTCACCAATTACCGTGTTCATGTCCATAGTTATTTAGCTCACCGGCCAAGTTGCCAATTTAAGAGTTTGTAGAAAGTGATAATACATGAGGGGCTTAAGTTGTACAACTTTATTAGCTTCAGTCTGAGAGCAACGGCAGTTGTGGATGGTTTGTGCAGGAATTTTTCTTGGGTGATCTTCATTTTGGCTTATCATGTCAGTCAGATCTTCATTTTGGCCTATCATGTCAGTCAGATGTTTCATAATGCTCAAAAACATTATGAACGATTCTCAGGTACGTGTAACAGGTTAGCCAGCGTAGATTAGGCTTGCTCATTGATTATCTTGTCTTTTAGTATAACCCAGAACTTTATATAATTTCGACTTTTGTGAGACCTTCTGATAATCTATGTATAATTTGAAAATCTCCCCCGATAAGGCCATCTAGCTCGACGCAGCCAAGAACTTAATTATTTGTGGGCCCCCAGGAAAAAAAAAATCCGAGATCAGATAAGAGATCATTGATCACATTGAAAAAAAAATACATTATTTAATTAAGGGTTCATTAGGAAATCAAACAAAGCTGACTTGAGAGAGGTACACATGTACGTATCTCTTTATTACATCAAAACTAACTGATAATGACAATAATTAGAACGAGAAACATGTATAAATGGCAAGATTATTCAAACAAGCTACACATTTAGAACTTGGCCTCAAGATCTTTCACCACATCTGCGTCCAACTGGAATGCCTTGGAAAGAAAATCAGGATTGATTGGAGGATTGGCTCCGAAGACCGAGTTTGCAATGGTAATGACACCAGGATTCTGGCTGCTTAGAGCGGCGATGGCAACTGCATTTGTTTTTCCAATGTTGAACTGGAAGTGAATCAAACCAATTGGAAACACGAAAGCATCTCCCTTTTTCAGAACTTTTGCAATGAGTGTGTTGTTTAGCTGGTTTGATGTCACAAAACCAACATAAAGTGTTCCTTCCAAAACCGTCAGGATTTCAGTGGCACGAGGGTGAGTGTGAGGAGGGTTTTGGCCATAGGGTGCATAGTCAATACGGACTGCTGATATTCCGAGAGTGTTGAGTCCTGGAATTTGGTCAACATTTGCATTTTTTACACTGAAGCCAAGTCGGTTTGCTGTGTTTCCAGGCTTGTCTAGCCCTGATAAGAAGAAATCTCCCGGCCTGGCAAGCTTGGGGTCCTTGCAGAACTTCCCGTTGACAAAGACTGCGTCCAAGAATTCAGAATATTCATTAGTAAGGTGAATTTGAGACCAACGTACACGTATACATAAACAAGTTTAAAAGATTTTTTAGGACAGAGAAAATTAAAGCGTAAAAAATATACCTGCGTTCTTGGGCTCATCAATGGCTACACAGATATCCTGAAGAGGACTAGGGTCACAGGCAGAGGCCAATGAAGAAGCCAAAATCAAGAGAGCAAAACCTGTAAGAAATTGAACATTTCTCATTGTGTTTAATTAGCTAGGATCTCACTCTGTTTAATCTCTGAACTTACTCTTATTGGTTTAGTGCGAGGTGAGAAATGTTGCAAGGTTAGCAACCCTATTTATAGATGAGGATTTATTGAACCGGTCTTGTTTTCCCTGCTCGGAGCAGATCGATGAAGGCTTGCCAAGTCTTCAATTGTTCATCTGTGACTCTGTAAAAACTGAGGAAACTTGTCATCTCAGTACATTTTCTTCTTCATTTGCTTACGTCAACACATTGTTTTTGGAATACTGAGTCATGAGTCATGACAATCTATTTGTATATTATTATATTATCTAAAAATTTCATTGACAAACTCCAACTTCCAGAATAGTGAATGTTCGTTTTGATTCTTTACTGTTTTTCATTATGGTTTAAGCAGGTGCGCAAATATTTTTAAGGCTGGACCCTCAGAGGCCCAAAAATTGAAATTTTTAAAACTACTCACTTTTTGTAGTTACATAATGTGTGCCGTTGTAATTGATATGTCACTAATTATTTTTTATAATGTGTTGGATATTATTTGTATCTTATTTTATTTTATTTTTATCTTTTATCAAACAGGAATCTAAAGTTATGATAGTGTAAACGTAGTTCAAGTGCATTATTTGTTATATTTTAAAATTTTTGAAAGTAAATCAACCACATAATTCACACTAGCAGACTTGAATGCTACCTAAATGAGTCCGAAGGGAGGTTTTATCATTAAATCATTGAGTGGGATTAGTCTTTGTTAAATAAGAACTACTAATTCTTAATGAATTGGTTACGTGCTGTAAAATTTTCTACAGTCGAGTATTATGTGCCGTTTTATCGTAATCATCATTACAAGAAAGAACCTAATCCAACTCTTCACATCTACGAATCTTATCTAATTGAATTATGTAATGCCACGTAGTATACAAAATTCTCACACACACTTTTTCCAATTGAAGAAAACTACAATGAGTGATGACGATAATGATGTTTTCCCCACTATATTTTTAACCTTTATGATAAGTTTATTACAGTACTCAGTGAAAAAGTTATAAAAAATGTTATAAAATACCCTATATGGAATTTAGAGTTTCGAAACAGCAGAATTTGGTAAGACTTCAATGGACATCTCGGAGGCCTTTTTTTAATCCTTCATTGCGATTTTCAAAACAATTTATTATAGAGTCGGACTATTAGCACCCCTTCAGAATCCTATTAAAACCCATTTATCAATTATATTTCATATAATACCAAAAATATTTTTTTAATAAACACTCTTTTCATTTATGAATTTTTCAGTTTTTAATAATTTTCTCACTCTTTCAATCTTAATATCTATATTCATCTCTTCAAACTTTCTTTATTATTTAATTTTTAAAAAAAATCTAAAAGAAAAAATAAGAAAAACATTATACTTAGAAAATAATGAATATTTTATGGGTTTAATACAATTTTATCCAACCTGTAAATTTTGTTTTGGCTTAGAAGATTAATTCTCAAATTCAAATTATTTTAATGATAATAAAAAATTTTATATTGTGTAAGCAAAATAAAAATGAGGAGTAAAAGAAAATATAAATGGTTTAATTATAGTTAAATTTGTCCTTAAAAGTAATTGTAATATAACAGAGGTTTTATAAGATTAATCAAGGGGTGCCAATAGTCCAACTCTTTATTATACGCACAAATCGAACATATATGTCTAGCCCAATAAATATCCAACCATATTAAAGGCACCTTGTCATGGGGCTAAATTGGCGTGTGCGGGTACGCTCAATAAAAGCATGCAAGATGCACTATGCAGTAGAGTGCGCTCAACAATGGGCCACTTTTTACAACTAATCAGCCGTGGTGCACTTAGTAAATAATCATGCTCGGCCTGAATTTTAAAATTCTCTAACAATTTGTAAATTACTAGAAGTTTTTACACTTTTGTACTTTAGTCCCTAACTAGATATTTAGGCAAGTTACTCCCACTTGATAGGAAGCTTCATGAGTTAGCACCCAACTCTATAAATAGGGGTGAGCACTCACCATTTTGCGCAACAACACACACCACCACACCAGCACACACACACAACACACAAGCTCTCTTGCAAAAAGCTCTCTTTTTCCTCTTTAATGAGTAATAAAATTATATTTAGTCATATTACTCTCTTCTCTCTAGCATTTCCACAAGTATCATTTCTTTGCTAGTTTGAGAAGATCGAAAGTAGGGATGACCGTTTTTTCCAGACCCGCCCCGGACTCGAACGAACCTGGACAATTCGGTTCGGGTTTAACCCATACCATAGTGCAATAAAATCCGGATCCAGAATTATTTTTCGTAACCCGGATATATCTGGGTTCGAATGCGGGTTTGATTTAACTCGCATATCCGGAACCCAGAACCCCGGATATATTATTTTTATTATTTTTAATTATATTTAATATAAATAGTAACATTAGAAAAACACACACACAACACACAAGTGCCCTAATTTCACTCGTATATCGCAGCCACCGTAGCCCAAAATCAGAGCCAACCATTTTCTTTCTCTTCAAATCATCTCCTCATCAACTCAAATCAGTGTTCTTCGCTATTGTCGCAGCTCTTTTCATCATCATCATCATCGTCAGTTGCCGCATTTCGAGCCATGATATGGTTGAAGACGCACCTTCATCAGCTTGTGGAGAAAACAACACTGATACGGCAAAGTCGATCACGGCCGACTTGCGAAATTGAACTGATTTGCGAAATTGCCCACAAAACTACTCAGATTGGGAAAAAAATGAAAGAGTTATACTTTCTTCCTCATGTGCTGTCTTATGTGTTTCTCCTGCTGGAAAACTTTTCCTACTTCAAAAGCTTTTGCAATTACTCATTTTTTCGACTTTTTTTTTTCTTTTTGGATGGCATTTTTTTGACTTCGAATAAGTATGTGATTGACCAACATGATGGATTTTTAATTTTATGACTTTGTATATCATGTTAATTCTTAAATTTTATGGTTCATGTGATGGGATAAAACTCTTTTTTTTTTCTTTTTCAAACTGCTCTTATTGATCCGGGTTCAAAACCCAGAATCTGAAAACTCGGATTTTTCCGGGTTTAACCTGGACCGGACCCAGATGCAAGAAAACCAAGTTAACATCCGAGTCCGATATAATGAAAACGGTATCTGGGTCTGGAACTGGGAAGGCCAAATCCGGACCCGAACCCAACTTTTGCCATCCCTAATCGAAAGGCTTATTTAGCAACTTTTGTACTAAAAGTTGTCTAAATGCCATATAGGGTTGCTGTGCATTACACTCATCTCGTGACAACTAGTTACACAATGTCTTACAACATGCATGCAATGTTCCAAAAAAATCCAAAAGATCTTATCAATTGACTCAATGAAAGGAGCAAAAATGAGTTTTAATTGTTGATATGTTTGAAAATTCTAGGAATTTGCCGGCAACAATAGGAGAATTATCATGCAAGCATGGATGCAATTAATCCAGTTCTTACTAGCTACATTACTGGCCGCCGGCTGCGTAGTGCATATGTACCTAACCCAAATTATAACTTTCCAAAATTTTAAAATTGTCAACTTGAGCTACCAGCTAATTAAACTTAGTACTTTACCCTCACGCCTTTCCTTTCTCAGAGCCATATATATATTACTACTGATACTCATTATCCCGTGTACTAATTTGTTAACTTAAACTCATCCTCAAAATTATAGTATATATCTAAATTTGTTCCACATTAACCCACATTAATGGCTCGTTTCAACTCTCTTATTTTGATCTTTGTCCTCTGTGCTTTAGTTTTCAATTCACCATCTTTAGTTTTCAATCCATTTTTGTTAATTATTTAGGGTACGCACATGCAGGTGGATTAATATCGTAAAAACCAGGCATTTATTTAACAAAGTGCCATTATTAGTGTTCCCAGACCATAGAATCATTTGATCCGAAAATAAGCAAAACAATTAACATAATGAGCCAAGCAGCAGTAGGGAATGCTGATAGTTTTGCAAGTTTAAAGTGCCGGTAACTTGCTTTACTGAACTGAAGATCGTGATGATTATATATATCTTACGTTGTAAATGCATTCCTTTTTGACACATCGAAGTATCCGAAGATTGTTATGTCTTCTAATTCAAGGTCCTGGAATATAAAATTAAAAACTGTAGCAAAAGTTGTAGATAATCACAATCAGGGACATGGTCACAAAATTTGATACAATTTTCAAGATTTAGAAATAATAAATATGACTACAACCAGTGGCGGTGCCAGAAATTAAACTTAGCAGGGACTAAGTTTAAATAATATTGTAATTTAAAAAAGGTCAATAGATAACAAGTATCAAAAATAAAAATTCACTAATATATTCAATACATTTATAATTGATATCGACGTGTTTTCATATGTTAAAAACGTTAAAAAATAAATTTATCATCAAGAATACAAAATAAATTTTTTTCTACATGTGTAATAATAACATTACTCAATTATTAATCTCTAATCTGATTTCACAAACGATTTTTCACAAAATTCATAGTTGAAAATTTCTTTTACTATTGTAGTCATGAAAACTAGTAAATTCAATGCTAATGCTATCAATAAACAAATTCATGAATACAATTTATCTTTTTTAGTATGAACTATTTTTCTTATTAGCCTATCAATCTCTTTCAATTTTGAAAATTTGTTATTAGAACCCACCTATGTAATATAAACATCAAATTAAATTTTAAGTATCATAAGATTCATTGAAGAAAAATCATTTTGATAAATTCAATAAGATAAAATAATTTCTATTTTTTTTTTTTGTGTGTGAGGAGAGTTACCGTGCAACGAATCTCAAAATAACAATTTCTTTGTGGGTTGAAAGTTAAACATAAATACTTAATATTTTGATTATTTTTTAATTTTAATAGGGACTTTTATGGTAAATAAGGTAAATATTAAATTAAATTTGTAAATTTTGAAAAGTTAGGGTGTCCCAACGTGGCACCGCCTATGACTACAACTATAATATTCATTTACTATATTTCTACTCATTACAATTGTTATAGCTGATTTCATGTTTTCAAAATGATGCATGATTTATTAGCTGTTTGTTTTTGAAGAAGAAGCACTAAAAATAGGCCTCAAGGAACTGTTTTAGTCATTTAAAAACATTTTTATTTTATTGATTGCTTGAATTTGAAGGCAAACATTAAAAAAATTTATTTGGTCTTTGTCTACTCTCAATCTTTTTTAAAAAAAATACAAAAAAAAAAAGAAGAGAATGTCTCCTTTTGATTTATTTATTGTGAGTTATTAATTATCTTAATGAATAATCCGTTTTTATAAAATCAAAATAACGAATCAAATTGTAGAGCGTTGGGATTTTTGGAGAAGGGAAATCAGAACTTTCCAAAATTTTGTGAGGCATTTTCAAAGTTTTAAAATTCAGATGGGATATTTTCACAAATTTGAAAAGTGCAAGGTCTTTTTATTAAGAAATTCTTGCAATATTCACATAGCTATATTTACATTCACATGCTCTCCTCAAATACAATAATATCTTTGGTAAAGTAGATCAACTGCAGTTTGTCCTTGTGCATGATATGATAAGATCGTATGATTCAGTGCTAACGTGTGACTAACTATATGTCCTATCTATGGGTCCTGCTACGTTACATTTGTTGTAACATACATTCTAGTTAAAACAAATGTAAAGACCACACACTGGTCTACAAGCCCCATCTCTCACGTTACTTATTTTTGCATGTTTTAATTGAATTATAAGTTACAACAAATGTAACTTAGGAAAATTCCCTATCTAATTCTCTTTTGTGGTGTCAAATCAACTAGATTGCTAACACTTGTGTCAAATTAGAATTGCTTCTTGGAACCCATCTTATCCAACCTATATTTTCATTTGTGAGAAATATTCCCAATTCGTCATTATATGAACATCATTTAATAAATTAAGCCAACTTGTTAATCAAAGTAATAGAAAAAATAACCTAATAGGACGGAGGGATGATAGTAGGTGGGTGGGGACCTTTTTTCATTATCTTTCTCATTTTCTATTTTAAGCCTATTTTTTAATAAATTTAATGGGACGAAAAATCACACTCAATCCACAAAGAATGCCAACAACGAGCAAGAGCCTCTCAATAACATAAATCACAACCACAATTTCTACCTTAAACAAAGCCACGTCTAGGGATAGTAAAATTTGGATCCGAATCTACATTTGAATCATGATTATTTATTATGGATTCAGATGAGGGTAATGTTCGTGCAGATTCTAGGCAGATATTACGGGTAGGGGTGGACAAATGACCTAATCCAAATCGATCTTAACCGATCATGATTGGATCGGGTCACCTGATTTAATCTGAAAATATGAAGAAATAAAAGCACAAACAAACATAAATTATCGATCTGACTCGATCCAATCTAAATTTATTTTAGATCGGATCAGGTCAAATTATATGTTTGAGTTAAATTCGGGTTGCATTTTTCCCAATCTGATTAACCTGAAATTCAATCGGGTTCATTCGAACCCGTATTTGGCCACCCCTAATTACGGGTATCTAAGTTCACACATTAAAAATATTTATATGTAAATTTACTATATTTTAACTATATTTTTTAAAATAATAATCATCCAATACTAAACAAATCTAAAATATTCTAAACTAATAGTTATAGGTACTTGGGTGTATTACAATATTTATGTGTAATGAGTTTTTAGCTTAGAGTTTGTGTTCTCTTATATAGATTTTATTTTTATTTAATTTATTTTAAAAAAAAATACAAATTGAATGTTCAATTTTTCGGATGCAAGTGCATCCAAATTCGTATGGATCCTAAATTTTTACATCTAGGTGCACATTATTTATTATGTGAATCAAGATTTTTCCAAATCTACCTCTTTGCGGATGTGAGTTAGATTCAGATTTATTTGTCATCTTTAGTCACATCACTCAATAGAGCAGTAAAACAACCCAATAAAAACCACCAACAAGGCCCGTAAAAATCCCATAACAATCTAATAAATCAAGGTTACTCTTAGCTATACCATCAGACAGGCCCGGCTCCAAGAATTCATGATCTTAGGCAAAAAAAATTTTTTTTTATGCCTTCATACATTCAATAACATCGACTGTCAAAGAAATATAAAATAGTTCAAAATATATTCGAGCTATACGTTAATATAAAAAAAATTCGTAAAAAATAACAATAGTTTTACACTGTACAACTAGAGTGATAACACCTGAAAAAATTGACTAGTTGAGATAAATATGATGATTAGATTATGGAAATAGATTTCATAGAGAATAATTTTCTTTCTAGAGAAAAGAGCATGAAATTTTTTAATCGAGATTATTGTTCAACGAGCAAGAAATTTTTTAATTGATATTATTGTTGATTCAATGTATACTGATTTTGAGGTTTTCGTTCGAGTTTGAAGGAATACAAACAGTCAATTCTAAGGTACATAATTTTAATATAGTATTTTTTTCTTTTGGAAAGTGAAAGCATTTAAATTTTTTCCTTGGAAAGATTAGCAAAATAAGAAATTAACAGTTAAAATCATTAATTAGACTGTGAAGATGATCAAATATTTATTTTTTAACAATAAATCTTATATTATCAAATATAGAATTTGTGCAAAAAAATTCTTTTAGATGATTATGAATGAGAGTAATAATAGGGAGATGCCTAAAATTAGGATTTCCTATAAACATAACTTAAACAAATCTATGAAATTGTAAAGAATAATGATTAGTAATTAGTGTATTAATAAATAAATAATCAAACTTGAGGGCTTTTTAAAATTTCAGGTCTTAGGCAACTATCTAGTTCATCTAGTGTTGAAGTTAGAGCTAGAAAAATTTGACACAACCCATTCACCTAACATGAATATAATTTGAATACATGAGTTTGGGTCGTCAAATTTGATGTGATTATTAAATAGGATGGATTCGAGTCAACACAATTTTTTTTTTCCATGTAAAGTTAGCGTTCAAGTTCTTAATAATAAGATTATAAAAAAGATAATCGTATTGTGTCAATCGGAACCCTATAACAAGGCCCATTAAAATATGACCTTTTTGACGTCTACAAAAATTGTAAGAATACATTTTTAATTATGCTAAATAAAATTAAAGGAACGTAAACTTAACGTTACTACCTTGATAAAAATCTAAATTGATGCTAATTGAAAAAAATTACTACTAATAGATAAAACTTACATTGCCACCAATTAAAATAAAAATTCTCTCTTTATCTCTCTCTTTTATTTTATTTTTATTTTTTAACAATGAACATGTAACTATGTGATATTTTTGGTAGACATATATGAGATTGGTTACATAAAACCATCATGGGTTCACATAACTGAAAAAATAATTGTTATAATTTTTTAGTCAATCTCTTCATGCCACATTGATTTGTGTAAAACTGTTTGTAGGTCTATTATTATTGTATTTTCTCATATTAATATATTATATTATTTACACACATGCGTGCTCACGAATATATAGCTTCTTAGATGCAGATGTCGGCAAGAAATTTCACGTGGACAGACACTTGTATGTTCTTGCAAAAGTTTTACAACATCATAAAATATTCTACAAAATTGTAAAAGTGCATATCCACATGAAAATTCGTGTGAGCACATCTGCATTTGAGAATTATATGTGATACATAATCAATTTGTAAAAAATATTGTGTGATGTTTGATGTAAATCTTGTTAAATATATAGATATTAAGTGGGTTATTAGGTTGTATCCTATCGGGTGACATGATTACTTGATTATTAAACGGATCGTGTTGGATTAGCCGCAATTTGATATGATATTCAGTTCACACAAATGAATATGTGTCAGTCAGTGATGAATCCAAAAAAAGATTTATTGGGGCTAAATTACACATCATTAGATGTGGAAACTGAAATTTTATGGATTTATAAGTTAATGGAGGTTTTTTCAATTGATTGAGGCTAAATTAAATGATAGTAAAATCATCTATACGAGTTATTTTATAATTAAACCGTTTGGTATCATTTTGAAGGGCTTATTTTCATTTTCGTTTTTGGAGTTTAAATGTAATACCCGTTCGGTACGCTGAATTCAAAAAATAAACTGTAAAACAAATAATTCAGATTTCCATTTACAGTTATAAAATTGAGAACGTGTTTAACACGTTCTCAGTGAATCACAAACCAAATTTTAGAATAAATCACAAAACAAAACCCGATCAAAATACACCTCTCTCTCATGTCTCTCATCCACAGCTCTCTTTCTCTCCGTGATAGTTCTCCAACCAAAATCAGCTACTGCTACTGCGTCTCAGCTCCATCTCGACTAGTGGTGGTGGTGGTGGTGCGTCTCTGCTCTGCTTCGGCCATGGTGGATCGACTGATACTGCTGCATCTCTGTTGAGGATTGATTGGTGCTGCTGCTGCTGCGTCTCGACTCCGTCCCGACTGGTGGTGGTGCGGCCGTTGCTGCTGCATCTCTGCTCTGCTTTAAGGAGGGCTTAATTTCATTTTCTGCTTAACCGATCGAATCTATTTTTCGTTTTGAATGATTGCTCGAAGCATGCCGTCGATTTTGCATTTAATTGGGCGAACAAAACAAAAAAAAAAATTTATGGATTCATCCGTCATTTTCACATGGATTGAGATTGACCATTACATTTCTTATTATTTGTTGGCAGTACATTATAATGATAACACATATATAAATCATATAATTAACATTATATTAATAATAAATTTATACCTAATAATAATATTGATACCAATTAACATTTTATATCAATTTTTTAAAATTTTAAAATTAACAATTTTTGGGCAAACTAACAATTGTTAAAAAAAGAACAAAAAGTTACTGATTAGGTAGAGTTGCTTAATGCCCATGGTATGTTTGTGTATGTATTAGTTAAATTTTTTAGTAAAAATTGCTTTTGAAAAAAGCATTACCAAACGTATATTCTCTGTTTTTATCATTTTTAACTGTGTCTACCAAACGCATATTACTGTTTTCAGTTTTAAAATATAGGATATAGAAAATGATACCAGACGCATATTTAAATTCGAAATACAGTAACTGCAAAACACCATTTTTATTTTCGTTTTTATTCTTAGAAAATACAAATTAAAAAATAATACCAAACAGGCCCTTAACTTTTATGGGTTTTTGAAATTATAGATTTAATGGGCGCTAATTAAAAATCAAAGTAATTTTTCCTTAGTTTTTAGAACTTTTTTTTATTTTTTATTTTTCCAGCAAAGCTTCCTCCACTGGTCGTATGTTGATTCGTCACTAGACCGATGACCCATTTTCCTGGCTCTAATTAAAGTCATCCTGCCGTCAAAATTGGCCGTAACCCAACCAGTTGGAGGAGAGCACCAGATAATTTCCCGAACCCTGAGCTTTAAAGAAAGAAAGGGAGACCGTGTTTCGCACTAAATGCTGAAGCAGAGGGCACTAGTACTGCCAAGCCAACACCAAATTATTTGTGCAAAAGAGAACCTGTACAACACATGATCTTGGTCTTCCTCAGCTCAAAATTTCGACAAAGCAAACACAACGAAACACAAACCATATTAAATATGTTGTAAGCTATTTTTTTAAACACAAATCATACGTTCTACGTACCGTACCAGCCGTGCCGATGCTAGAATTAGATCATACAATAACATAAAGAAGAAGCATCGTGGTTTCAAACTGATCAATCATACATCTTACAATTTGTAATTCTCAAAGGATAAGTTATATTTCAAGTTTCATCATTCACTAACAAATGCATGTTTCGACAGACAGATACGTTGTTGAAAAGTCAGCCCACAAAGCTTATTTTCACACGGTTTTTTCTTGACAAATTGGAGGTTGGTGGCACAAATATTTGACAAGTTGTGGCCGTGCATGCATTCAACTTTGGAGAAGCAAATTTGAAGACAAATTCACAAGGTAGGTGCCTAATTTATGTTGACAACTTTGTTGGGGTTGGTGCAATAGTGCACCCCATTTTCCTTATAAATAGAAGGCAATTCCTCATTTGTTAAATCATCCCAATTAGAGAGAAGTAGAGAGCAATTGCAAGTAAGTTGTTTGAGAGAATTTGAGAGAGCTTCCACTTGAGTGTTCTAGTGAGGTTCTATTTGGGTGTATTGGGGTTGTGGGTTTTGTGAGTTTTTCCCACTTTTGTAAATTCCAATTTGTTAGTAAAATTATCTTCCAATTTTTGCCCGTGGACGTAGGCATTACGCCGAACCACGTAATTTATTGTGTCCTATTTTCTTTGCATTTGTTTATCACCACATTTATATTTCTCCAGAAGTTGCAGTATTAGTAATTGCTCAACCCACGTTTCCGCAACAAGTGGTATCAGAGCCGACGGTTCGTACTTGGGGGGATACGGTACTATTCACGTATACGGTACTGTTCACGTATACAGTACTATTCCTATATATAGTACTGTTCACAAATACGGTGGAGACAATCATTTATACTTAGGAGACGGTCTATTGTAAGTAGTGTGTATTTTTGCATGTCTAGGAAAGTTCTGTCAACAAAGGCGATAAGAGTCTAAGGATTCTGGTTTTTAATTGGGACCGAGTTCCCGTCCAGTCTCCTGGGAACTTTCCTGGTGCATTTATTCACGCGAAATAAACATCATAGAGGCTGTTTTTTAAGTGTAAATAGTTGTTGAAGAAACTGATCATTTGAGATAAAAAGGATGGCAGAGGCATCGTCGTCGTCTTCATCAGCGAGAACTACTGTGACTAATGCAAAGTTTGAAGTGGAGAAATTTGATGGTACCAATAATTTTGGTATGTGGCAATGTGAGGTGTTGGATGTCTTATGTCAACAAGAGTTGGACGTTGCTCTTGAAGAAAAGCCTGACGTGATGGATGACAAGGAGTGGATAAAAATCAATAGACAGGCATGTGGTACTATTCGCCTATGTCTGGCTAAAGATCAGAAATACTCTGTCATGAGGGAGACATCGGCAAAGAAATTGTGGGAGACACTGGAAGAAAAGTCTTGAAAATAGGCTTTATATGAAAAAGAAACTCTATCGATTTACATATACACATGCCATGTCAATGAATGACCACGTGAACTCATTCAACAAGATATTAGCAGATTTGCTAAATCTGGATGAGAGATTTGAAGATGAAGATAAGGCATTGTTGTTATTGAATTCCCTTCCTGATGATATATGATCATCTCACAACTACTTTGCTTCATGGGAAGGACAGTGTCACATTCGATGCTGTATGCAGTGCATTGTACAACTCTGAGACCAGAAAGAAAGATAGAAAGGATCACAGAGATACAGTTGCAGAAGCACTGACAGCGAGAGGTCGTTCACAAAGCCGCAAACCTGGAAAAAGGAACAAGTCTAAAGGGAGACCTACCAAAGATGAATGTGCTTTTTGTCGTGAGAAAGGGCATTGGAAAAAGAATTGTCCTAAGTTACAAAAGGGCAAGGCTACTTCTGATGCATGTGTAGCAGAGCATGATGAGGAGTTAGACTTTAGTCTGGTTGGCATGACATTGATATGTCACTCAGATGAGTGGATTTTGGATTCAGGTTGTATTTATCATATGTGTCCTAACAAGGGCTGGTTTTCTAACTTCAAGGAACTAGACGGTGGAGTTGTTTTTATGGGCAATGACAATGCTTGTAAAACCATGGGAATAGGTACAATCCAATTAAAGAATCATGATGGCTCAAACCAAGTTTTGACAGATGTTCGCTATGTACCAAGCTTGAAGAAAAATCTCATCTCATTAGGAGTCCTAGAATCTAAAGGGCTCACAATCACTTTAAGAGATGGATTGTTGAAGATAGTAGTTGGGGCGCTGACGGTAATGAAAGACACAAGAAGAAATAACTTGTACTATTTCCAAGGAAGTGCAGTTATTGGATCAGCATCAACAGTTTCTGAAAAAGATGCAAATTCAGAAGCAACCAAGTTATGGCATATGCATTTGGGACATGCTGGTGAAAAAGCTTTGCAGACTTTAGCGAAGCAAGGCTTATTGAAAGGTACAAATTCTTGCAAATTAGAATTTTGTGAACATTGTGTTATGGGCAAGCAGACAAGGGTAAAGTTTGGTTCAGCAATTCACGATACAAAAGGAATTCTGGACTATGTTCACAGTGATGTGTGGAGACCTACCAAAACAGCTTCTTTGGGAGGTATGCACTATTTTGTTACTTTTGTTGATGATTATTCAAGAAAAGTGTGGGTGTATTTGATGAAGAACAAAAATGAAGTTTTCGGCATATTTCTGAAATGGAAGAAAATGGTCGAGACTCAGACTGGTCGAAAGATCAAAAGATTTCGCTTAGACAATGGTGGTGAGTACAAGAATGATCCATTTTTTCAAATATGCCAAGATGAGGGTATTGTATGACATTTCACTGTTCGAGATACACCACAACAGAATGGGGTGGCAGAACGCATGAACCGGACTATACTGGAGAAAGTTCGGTGTATGTTGTCCAATGCTGGATTGGGCAAAGAGTTTTGGGCTGAGGCAGTTGTCTATGCGTGCCATCTAATCAACCGTTTGCCATCATCTGCAATTGAGGGCAGAACACCCATGGAGATGTGGACTGGTAAACCTGCTACTGATTATAATTCTTTACATGTTTTTGGTTCCACTGCTTATTATCATGTAAAAGAATCTAAGTTAGACCCAAGAGCAAAGAAAGCATTGTTCATGGGTATAACTGGTGGAGTAAAATGATATCGTCTTTGGTGTCCTATAACAAAGAAGATTATTTTCAGCAGAGATGTAACTTTTGATGAATCAACCATGTTGAAACAAAAAGATTCTCAAGAGGATGACAAGACCAGTAACACTTTGCAGCAGGTGGAGTTTGAAAAAGTTAAAGCTAATCCAGCTGGTGTCGATGAGATGGATAGTGATTCTCCATCGACAGAAAATGATGAAGAGGTTCTGACCCAGGAACCTTCACAACAACATGATTCAATTGCATATAGAAGGCCACACAGAGAGATTCGCAGACCTGCTCGCTTTGTTGATATGGTGGTCTATGCACTTTCAATTGTAGATGATGATGTTCCTTCCACTTATAGAGAAGCAGTAAGTAATCCAGAAAGTATACAGTGGAAGAAAGCAATGAACGAAGAAATGTAGTCTCTTCACAAAAATGAAACTTGGGAGTTAGTTACACTGCCCAAGGAAAAAAAGGCAATTGGGTGCAAATGAGTATATGCAAAAAAGGAAGGATTTCCTCGTAAAAATGAAATTCGATACAAGGCTAGATTGGTAGCGAAGGGTTACGCTCAGAAGGAAGGAATAGACTACAATGAGGTATTTTCTCTAGTTGTGAAACATTCGTCTATTCGAATTTTGCTAGCCATGGTTGCGCAATTTGATCTTGAACTAGTTCAACTTGATGTAAAAACTGCATTTTTACACGGTAATTTGGAAGAGGAAATCTACATGACTCAGCCAGATGGATACAAGGTTGTTGGAAAAGAAAATTGGGTTTGCAAATTGACAAAGTCGCTTTATGGGTTGAAACAATCTCCGAGGCAGTGGTACAAGCGATTTGATCAATTTATGAAAGGGCAAAGGTACACAAGAAATAAATTTGATCATTGTGTGTATTTTCGGAAGCTACAAGAAGGATCTTTCATTTATTTGCTATTGTATGTCGATGATATGCTAATAGCATCGAAGAGCAAAGATGAGATAGAGAAGTTGAAAACTCAACTCAACCAAGAGTTTGAGATGAAAGATCTGGGTGAAGCTAAGAAGATTCTTGGCATGGAGATATGCAGAGATAGAGCTCGTGGCAAAGTAAGCTTGTCTCAGAAGCAATATTTGAAGAAGGTACTACAGCAGTTTGGTATGACTGAGCAGACAAAACCTGTAAGTACCCCGTTGGCTTCTCATTTCAAGCTTTCTGCACAATTATTTCCTTCAACAGATGCAGAACGAGAATACATGTTACAAGTTCCGTATTCAAATGCAGTGGGTAGCTTGATGTATGCAATGGTGTGTACAAGGCCTGACATTTCACATGCAGTTGGTATTGTGAGCAGATTTATGCATAATCCTGGTAAAGGACATTGGCAAGCTGTAAAATGGATTCTACGGTACATTCAGAAGACCGTGGATATTGGTTTACTGTTTGAAAGAGACGATACACTTGGTCAAGGTGTGATCGGGTACGTTGATTCTGATTATGCTGGTGATTTGGACAAACGACGGTCAACCACCGGATATGTATTTACTTTTGCTGGAGGGCCAATTAGTTGGAAGTCTACACTACAGTCTACAGTTGCACTGTCGACCATAGAGGCCGAGTACATGGCAATTACAGAGGCTGTTAAAGAGGCTATTTGGTTATAAGGTTTGCTTGAAAACTTGGGATTGGCACAGGAGTACATTAATGTGTATTGCGATAGTCAAAGTGCTATTCACTTAACGAAGAACCAAGTTTATCATGCGCGTATGAAACACATCGATGTACGATTTCACTTTGTACGGGAAATTATTAATGAGGGGAAGATTCTTCTTCAAAAAATCAAGACTGCAGAGAATCCCGCAGATATGTTGACTAAGGTAGTGACGACGATCAAGTTTGAGCATTGTCTAAACTTGATCAACATCCTACAAGTTTAAAAGCAATTAGAGACGGCAGAAACTGGAAGGTAATTTGTTGATAGTCGGCTCAGATTTACTAAATTTTCGCCGAGGTGGAGAATTGTTGAAAAGTCAGCCCACAAAGCTTATTTTCACACGGTTTTTTCTTGACAAATTGGAGGTTGGTGGCACAAATATTTGACAAGTTGTGGCCGTGCATGCATTCAACTTTGGAGAAGCAAATTTGAAGACAAATTCACAAGGTAGGTGCCTAATTTATGTTGACAACTTTGTTGGGGTTGGTGCAATAGTGCACCCCATTTTCCTTATAAATAGAAGGCAATTCCTCATTTGTTAAATCATCCCAATTAGAGAGAAGTAGAGAGCAATTGCAAGTAAGTTGTTTGAGAGAATTTGAGAGAGCTTCCACTTGAGTGTTCTAGTGAGGTTCTATTTGGGTGTATTGGGGTTGTGGGTTTTGTGAGTTTTTTCCACTTTTGTAAATTCCAATTTGTTAGTAAAATTATCTTCCAATTTTTGCCCGTGGACGTAGGCATTACGCCGAACCACGTAATTTATTGTGTCCTATTTTCTTTGCATTTATTTATCACCACATTTATATTTCTCCAGAAGTTGCAGTATTAGTAATTGCTCAACCCACGTTTCCGCAACATACGTCATTACTAGTTAACGAGGATATACTTCAGTAATTGATGCTTCATCAACAGACCATGGCATCGGCTTGCTCGTAGATTTATCAGAGCACTCAAATTCTCTTTCTGGAAAGCTCTTCTCTGTTCGACTACTAATGAACAATGCAGGCTATCGGGGCATTGGAAGTGTGACAGAGTAGCTGTTTAGCACGAGAACTATTGTTGCCATTGAAGGCCTATCAGCTGGATCTTCCTGGACGCATAATAAGCCCACATGGATGCATCTGTTCACTTCATCTCTTGAGTATAAATCTGTAAGATTTGAATCCAACAACTGCAAGGGTGTTCCATCCCTCAATGCTTCCAAGCCTGCAAATCGTATATCAAGTCATAATAAAAAAAGGTTTTGTCATTCTTTACCCTTTTTAGGGCCACTCTATTACTTGTTTAGTCGTGTTTGATATGACACATATAAGCACTTAGAAATGTCAAAATATATAATTTTATTTATGCTTACATAGCTTAAAAGATCTCGAGCACCATCTGTTTGATAAAAGTTGTTGTTCTTCTTGCCAGTTATAGTCTCCAGAGCTATGACACCAAAACTATACACATTTGATTTCACAGAGAATTGCCTATGCATAGCGTATTCTAGGGACATGTAACCACTGCAAACCAGCAACTAAGTCAATATAATTAAAGACAATTATGAATATTTTGAAATTAATCAACTAAGTCAAGGCTAACTTGTTCTGCTAAGGGAGGTAATAAATAAGTTGTGAAGTAAATAAGCAGAGGGTATATATGTAGAAAGGGTAATATTAGTCAATACTCACTATGTCCTCACTATTCTGCTTGTGTTACCTTGAGTTTGATCAACTCCAAATATCCTTGACAGACCAAAATCTGAAATTTTTGGGTTCATTTGTGCATCTAAGAGTATATTGCTAGCTTTGAGATCACGATATATAATTCTGAGCTGGGAGTCTTCATGAAGATAAAGAATTCCTCGAGCCATGCCTCCAATTATCTTGTAATGTCTTGAACAATCCAATTGGCCTTGTTTCTTAGGGTCTAAGCATAAATCAAAATAAAATTTCTAATAAAGACTGAATTTAGAAAAAAAACTCCAAATAAACACCATGAAAGTTTAAATTACATCCATCAAGTTTCGTCGAATTTTTTGTGAATAAAGGACATCGTGTATCAAAAGAAAACGATCACTACGCAAAGTCAATTTGCAAGTGCCTATTCCTTTTCCTTCAACTCTGGAGTTGTTGCCCATGTATATCCATCTAGTCCCTTGGCTAATTCGACAATACTCCACAAATGCATTACGATCATAAGCGATATGGTTTGTTGCTTCTGAGTCTACAATCCACATAGGACGCGAATCAGTTGGGAGTACAGAACATGTAACTAATACATAATTTAATAGAGTGGAGTTGGGTCTCACTTTTTTCAACTTAGTGCACTCACGAGCAAAGTGACCCAACTTGCTACAATCGTAGCATTTCATCTTGGATTTATTCTTTTTCTTGCCAGCACGCCTACTCCTTGGGCACTTCTTAACATATGGCTTCTTCTGATTAGGATCAGATCTCTCACCCTTCTGGTTATACTTATGACCTCTTTTGCGCTTGAAGTCCAAAGCTTTACGCGAACTTGACTCGGCTATATAAACACGATCAGAAAGTTTAACTGTCTCAAGGTGCTCTACTTCCAGCTCTAGGTGATGTTCTATATCATTGAAAGCTCTGATACTTTCATTATAAGTCATATTCACCTTCATGTGTTCCCAAGAATCAGGTAGATATCTTATTACTGCCTAGACTTGTTGTTCATCAGTCAAAATATGTCCAACAGCCTTAAGTTCATTAAATCATGTCTGACATCTCCCTCAGATGCTGCCTTATAGTATGATTCTGGCGCTTCCAATAAGAGTCAAACTTGATCTTAAGCCTTTTCAGTTTAGTGGTTGAAGTGCCACCAAATTTATCTTTCAGAGCGAGCCACATCTCTTGAGCAGTTTCATACTTCCTAAACTTACACATGAGGTCATCTTGCATGCTGCTCAACATCGTTATGCGAGCATTGTTATTCTTCTTTTTCTAGGCTTGGTCCTCAAGATCCCTCATGTGTTGAGTAGTATTGCCATGCTCAGGCTCAACTAAGGTGTTGTTGAGAGCTTCTAGAGTTTCTTGCTCTTCAAGGATGTATGGAATATTACAATGTCAAATATCACAGTTGTCACCATTCAGCTTCTCGTCCTTGTTCACTCAGCCACAATGTTTTTAGATGCAGATGCCATCTTAATTTTCTTTTAACACAGCGACAATTCAAAATACAATCAATAAAGACATCTAATAATTACATAGAAATAATTAATTTTGCCACAAACGTAAACTAAAAAAATGATAAATTAATATCGAGAAGGAATCAAAAGGTCGTCGAAGCTTCCAATCATCATCCGATTCCCTTTATTATATTCATTATTAATTTAATTTTAATGCGCAAAATTATTAGTTCTAATCATGAATTCGTCAAATTTAATTTTGATCAGAACTCCCACTCAATAGAATAATTCATGAGATGTCATAAAAACATATATAAAGTAGAGCAACAACTAATGTAGAAATTCAATTAAAAGCATAACAACATATTGTTCAACCAATTAAGAGAAAAACAACATCTAAAAGCATAAAACATAACAAATGAAAGAAATAACCAAACCTAGTTAAACTAATATCTTGACTCTTCTACATTTTCTTAAAACATTCTTTGTTTCTCGAGATTCTTTCATCCAACTTATACTCATCTAAATTTTCATATAAAAATAATTGTTCCTTCTCAATGATTCAGTTTATGATTTTCTCATACCATAATCTTTGCCCTCTACCAAGGCGACTAGCTTGTCCTTCATTTCGAAGGCTTGTGTGAATGCTGAATACTAAAGTTCACCACATTTTTTAAACAAGACGGTGCTCCTCCATAAGCTCAATTTCACACCTCAGCATATAATATGCATACGAGGGATCCTTGATCTCCTCTAACATGGGAGCCTTAAAGACAAGCGTATTATCATCATCAAGTAAGAAATTGATGAGGATCCGTTGATAATTATCCCAGTTTGTATACTTAGTATTCACTTTTCCACACATCAAGTGCATAAAGACGTCATATATATCTTCTATATTCATACATAGTACGATCAGGACTCATCTTATAATTTTTCATTTTCTTCACAACTTCTTCATGAGATAAGTCATCATTAGTTTCAATTAGATCCATAGGTGAAACCCAAGCTCTAATTGTCATTAATCCCTCTTCCTCAGTCCACAATTTTCTAACGGGAGGCATCTACGACAAATAACATAAAATTCATATTAGCGATTGTTAACAAATGACTAAAACATGAGATATAATCAAATTTCAGCCACTTTCCATGAAAGAAATATTTTCGAGCTCTCACTAGAGCGAAATATTTATTAATGTATAATGCTCATCCAAGAAATAATATATATTTGATCCCAATTTTATTTCAAAATTAAAAATTAAAAAACTTTGATTATAAGTTAAAATTAAATGTCGGATCAAATAGTACAAACGATGCCCAAAACAGATTCCCGGATAGTAAAATACATTGAAAATATTAATCTGAATACATTATATCACACACACAGTCAGGCACGCGCATTCCATGCGATACAGTGCTTGCTACAGTTCGCTACAGTATCGATATAGTATGATGCACCACCTTTTTTGTCTCCGGTGACATCGGGTCTAGCACCTTCCGACTCGATTTTTCATCTTGATTCCAATGGTAGTTTTGGATTTTCAATCGAAGGTAAGAATATATAAGAATCATCAAAAAACCGAATCTAATAATGTTAAAACATAGTTTGAGTTTTAAAAGATGTTTAAAGAACTGAGTGCACCATCTCAACACAAGGTGTATATTGAATAGCTAGAGTCTACTAGGAATAGTTTAGAAATCTATGCCCACTAAAGGTGATAACTCTACGACTCTATCCTCGCACTTAAGGAGATCTATATATCCCTCTACTAATTTTTTAGGAGATGTATCTATCTCACCGATATTAAGTGAGATGTATCTATCTCACCCATATTAAGTATGAGGATTAATATTCAGTCAATGAAGATTTGAATGGGTGTTCTCAAAAAAATTGTTGAAAGCACCTCCCCTAATTCTTTCATTGTTGGACTAAAAAAGCCTGGTACCCTTTAATTATATTAATTTGGTGTTCAATATTAACTGGTCAAGCACACATAAATGGGATACAAATGGAGTTAGGAAGGGAATTGAGTTAAATATTTCGAATCTTCTTGTCAAACAAGTTAAAGAACAAGAAGAGGTTTGAAAAGATGCCAAAACAATTATGTAGCAAATGAACATGTAAGTACTGATCTTCACCTTCGGTTTTTGTTTTAATTAAAGATTAGTGCTACTTGTACGCGACGTAGATAAATTATAAAACTTAGCGTTACTTTCAAGGTTTCAACCTCGTCGTTAACTAGTCAAGATTCAAATTGGCCTGCAAGTTTAACTTAATTTCCAAGATTATGCAATGATCAAATCATTAAACCTAGCTCTTCACGATCCGGTATCATTACCAATTTGAAGTTTGAAATGCTTTATTAACTAATAACAAAAAAAAAAATTGCAGATTTTTGCAAAAAGCACAAACTAAAAGAAGCTAATAACTGAAGTGTGAATAGTCAATAGCAAATATAATCTTTAAAGAATCCTATCAATGATGCGCATGCATGTGTAAGAATTAATTTAGGCTTTGTTTGGTACGACATGCATGATATAATTTGTAGGCTATAACTGATGTGAAATAAAAACTATAACTAGCAAGAAAGAGTTCATAAGTGTTTAGTTTGCACAATTATAGAAACATAGATGAAATTTTACAAAATAAATTGAAAAACCACCTACTAAAGACTAAAAGCTCATAAAACGATAACAAAATAAGTTGTAATACAGTGTGGTATTAGAGTATTAACTGATTATTTTATCTTTTTCTTTTAACATCTTATGGTGTTATTATAGTTTCAGTGCTCACACAACCCAATAGCTGGGCTGTGGCAGCACATTTGCTCCGCACAACTGAAGCAAATGCGCCTGGCGCCCTTATTTAATCGTACATCTCTTTTAGTATACGTTAAAGGCGTTGGGTATCAAGCGTTTGTCCAACCTGAAGCACACCGGAAAGCTCACGAAGAGAAGAATCCATATTCCGAAGCCTTTTTTCGTATTTCCTCTTCTTTCCAGCGACGGATGCTTGAGCACTTTGAAACCAGGGCTTTCCCTTTCTTTAGTTGTTGAAGAAACAAATGAATGATCACTTCTATTTTATTAGAGTCCCCTAGCTCTTGATTTAACCTATCCATTTCTTTGATCAAAGGACGTAACAAGTTGATGGTGTTTTCAAGGCTATTTAGTGTCAAATGAGGTGGGCCACTCTTTCTAGAAGAGCAAGAATTCCACATCCCTTTTTGACATTACAAGCACCAAATTCGGCGCTTAGCTGGTGGAGGAAAATTTGCTAAAATTTGGTCATGATTGCTAGTTGTTTTGTTTGAATTTTTGATGCAATTAATGACCTTTTTTTGGCCATGATATTTCCTATAAATAAAAGTGCTAAGGGAGAGCTCATTAATTCCATTTAGAGAGAGAAGTTAAGAAATTGTAGAGTGAGAGAATAAGAGTTTTAATAAACTCTTAAGTAATTAATGAGTGAGAGATTGGGTGTATTGGGATTCTAGATAGTGAGTCAAAATATTACAATACTTGTAATCCTCATATTACTAGTGAAATATTTTCCTTATTTCTTCGCCCGTGGATGTAGGCTAAAAGTCGAACCACATAATTTCTGATGTCCTTGTGTGATTCTTTTGTCTCATTATTTCTCAATTTAACTTTAGTTGCGTGTCTGCTTCACCCATCAATTTCCTAATAGTGGTATCAGAGCTATTGGTTGTATTTTTTAGAGTCGGGTACTGTTCTCGTACGGTACTATTCATGTATACGGCACTGTTCATATATATGGTATTATTCACGAGAAATTGGGGGAGCAATCCAAGAATTTTACAGTGCAAAGAAGGGAATAGTGGTGTGAGTAAAGCAACTGTGTGAGTTTGTACATGTCTAGGAACGTTCTGTCACAAAGGCGATAAGAGTTTAATGAATCTAGGTTTTAAGTGGGACCATTGTGACCCCTCCAGTTTTTCCTAGGAACTTTCCTAGTGTGCATATTCACACATACTCACAACTATTCGAGGTGATACACTAGTCTATGTACAATATTTATCAATAAAATGGCGGTAAAGTATGAAATTGAGAAGTTTAACAAAAATAATTTTTCGTTGTGGAAAATGAAAATGAAAGTTGTATTGAGGAAAAATAATTGCTTGGCAACAATTGGAGAAAAGGCCCATGGAGATACTGATGACAAATGGAACGAGATAATTGGCAACGCCATTTCTGATCTACATTTGGCACTTACAGATGAAGTATTATTTAGTGTGGCAGAGAAAAATACAGCGAAGAAAATATGAGATACTCTCACAAAATTGTACGAAGCCAAGTCACTATACAACAAATATAAGATACTCTCACAAAATTGTACGAGGCCAAGTCACTATACAACAAAATGTTCTTGAAGAGGAAACTATATTCTCTTCGAATGGCGGAATCTACAACGGTGACCGACCATATCAACGCCTTAAAGACTATATTTTCACAACTTACAATGTTGGGTCATAATATAGAGAAAAATGAATGTGCAGAACTTCTATTTCAAAGTCTACCAGATTCGTATGATCAACTCATCATTAACCTGACGAACAACAATCTAACAGACAGTCTGGTTTTTGACGATGTTGCAACCTCCGTATTAAATGAGGAGAGCAGACTGAAAAATAAGAAAAACAGACAAGCAAGTTCGCAACAAGCGGAGGCGCTATTGGTGATGAGAGGGAGATCAATGTAACGTGGCCCTAGTGGGAGTCATAATCATGGTAAATCAAAATTCAGAAGTAAGAAGAATGTTAAATGCTACAACTGTGGTAAGAAAGGGCACGTCAAGAAAGATTATTGGAGTAACTAGAAGAGAAAAGAGGGCAAAGAACCTGAGTCATCAAATGCTCAGGGGTGTGTAACAAGTATCTGGAATGATGGTGAAATTCTCTACAATGAGGCAACAACTATTTCAGAAGGCAAAAAACGACTATATGATATCTAGCTTATAGACTCAGAAGCTACCTGGCACATGACCTCTCAGAGAGAATGGTTCCACATATGAACCTATCTCAGGAGGATCTGTATATATGGGTAATGATCATACCTTGGAGGTCGCTGGTATTAGTACTATCAAAATAAAGATGTTTAATAGTACAATTCGCACAATTGAGGAGGTACGATATGTCAACGACCTGAAGAAAAATCTATTGTCTTTGGGACAAATGGATGGTCATGGGTAAAAAACTCATGTGGAGAATGGAATTGTGAAGATTGTTAAAGGCATGCTTGTATTGATGAAGGCAAAAAAGATCGGTACTAATCTATTCATACTTAAAGGAGAAACACTATAGGAGATTGATGTGTATGTCGCAACAAATAGAGAAGAATCAACGATGATGTGGCATCTCAAACTTGGTCACATGTCAGAACAAGGTTTGAAGATTCTCTCTGAGCGAAAATTGCTTCTAGGGCTCAAATCAATAAGCTTACCATTTTGCGAGTATTGTGTTACAAGTAAGCAACATAGATTAAAGTTCAGTAAATTTATTGCTAGAAGTAAATGCATTTTAGATTTAGTTCACTATGATGTTTGGGAATCACCAGACATATCTATGGGAGGTGCAAAGTACATGGTGACTTTCATTGATGATTATTCTAGGAGATATTGGGTGTATCCAATTAAGAAAAAGTGAGATGTATTTCCAATGTTTAAAGAATACAAAGCGCGGGTGGAACATGAATCCAGTAAAAGGATCAAGTGCTTAAGGACGAATAATGGTAGAGAGTATATAAATGGCGAGTGTCTTGCTTTTTGTAAGTAAAAAAGTATTCAGAGGCAGTTCACGGTAGTATACACTTCTCAACAAAATGGAGTGATAGAGCAGATAAATATGACTCCTACAGAAATGATAAGAGTTATGTTGAGGACTGTTGGTCTAGCCAATTCATTTTGGGCAGAAGCAGCCAAAACTGCCTGTTATATATTAAATCAGTCGCCATCCATAGCAATTGGGCTGAAGACAGCGATGGGTATGTGGACTAGAAAGTCAGCTGATTACTCCTACCTACATGCATTTGGATGTCCTATGTACGTGATGTACAATGCTCAAGAAAGAACAAAACTAGATCCAAAATTTAGGAGGTGTATCTTTTTGGGGTATGCTGATGGAGTAAAGGGGCGTCGTTTTTAGGACCTCACTGCCCACAAGATCGTCATCAGTAGAGATGTTATCTTTGTAGAAGATCAATTGCAAATGAGAGATGAGGATGATAGCTGTAAAAGAAAAGTTAGAGATTGTACCGGTGTATGTGAAAAATAATATGGAAAAAGAAGATTCAGATTCTTCTGAAGCAGCGCCAGAGCACGAAGAACAAGAATCAGTTGAGTCCGAGGCTCCAGAAGTTCGTCGGTCAACTCGTGAGAGACGACCGCCAATGTGGCACTCGGAGTATGTCACAGAGATCAATGTTGCATACTGTCTTGTAACAGAGGATGGAGAGCCATCAAATTTCCATGAAACTTTAAACAGCTCAGATGTTGCTTTGGGGATGACAACAATGCAGGAAGAAATTGAAGCTCTACACAAGAATAAGACATGGGAATTTGTACCACTACTACAAGGAAGAAAAGCCATTTGAAACAAATAGGTCTACAATATCAAACGTGATGGTAATGACCAAGTGGAGCAGTATCGTGCAAGATTGGTGGTGAAAGGATATGTTCAGAAAGAAGATATTGACTTCAACGAGATATTTTCTCCAGTAGTTCGACTCACGACAGTCAGAATAGTCTTGGCGATGTGTGCTACATTTGACCTACATCTAGAGCAGTTAGATGTGAAAACTGCATTTCTTCATAGAGAACTTGAAGAAGAAATTTACATGCTCCAACCAGAAGGTTTTGCTAAAAAAAGGGAAAAGAGGGCTTGGTTTGCAGGTTGGTATAAGAGATTTGATTCATTCATCATGAGCCTTGGATACAACAGACTTAAATCAGAGCATTGGGCATATTACAAAAGGTTTGAAAACAATGATTTCATTATTTTGATGTTGTATGTGGATGACATGTTGGTAGCAGGCCCTAACAAAGATCGAGTCCAAGAATTGAAGGCATAATTGGCTAGGGAATTTGAAATGAAGGACTTGGGACCAGCAAATAAGATTCTAGGGATGCAAATTCACCGAGACAGAAATAACAAAAAGATTCTAGGGATGCAAATTCGCCGCTTCAATATGCAAGATTGTAAGTCAATTTCTACCACACTTCCTATTAATTTCAAGTTATCCTCAAGTATGTATCCTAGCAATGAAGCAGAGAGAAAGGAGATGTCTCGAGTACCGTATGCACCAGCAGTGGGAAGTTTAATGTTTGCTATGATTTGTATAAGACCACACATTACACAAGTAGTGGAAGCAGTCAGTCGATACATGGCGAATCTTGGTGGAGAACATTGGATAGTTGTGAAGAGGATTCTGAGGTATATCAAAGGAACCTCCGATGTTGCATTATGTTATGGAGGATCAAAGTTTACTGTCAGGGGCTACGTGGATTCAGATTTTACAGGAGATCTTGATATAAAAAAATCCACTATTAGCTATGTGTTTACACTTGCAGAAGCAGCTATAAGCTGGGTTTCAAAACTGCAAACTGTTGTGGCTTTATCTACAATAGAAGCATAATACATGGCAGCTATATAAGCTTGCAAGGAAGCTATTTGGATACAAAGTTTATTGGAGGAGTTCAGACACAAACAACAGAAAATTCTTATATTTTGTCACAGTCAGAGTGCCTTGCATATTGCAAGGAATCCAGCCTTTCATTTCAGGATGAAACACATAGGAGTTCAATATCACTTTGTTCAAGAAGTAGTAGAAGATGGAAGTGTGGATTTACAGAAAATTCATACGAAGGAGAACCTAGCAGATGTTTTGACCAAGCCGATAAATACTGATAAATTTGTATGGAGTAGATTCTCTTGTGGCCTAGCAGAAACGTAAGCAACATGACAATGGCGAAGTAGAAATGATGGTGTGGAGATTGATTGGTCCTCAATCTAATCTCCAAGTAGGAGAATATCAAATGAGGTGGGCCACATTTGCAACTACTCCTTTATATAGCAAATTAAGGCTTCAAAGATAGTAAATTAACTAAACAGGACCCAAGACTTTTAATTAGTCTGGATTAATTTATATATTTATTTTAAGTATTTATGTGAGTGTCGGTATATGTAGAGGAGTAAAAAATAAACACATATATCGAGTAACACGGCATCAAAGCTCTTAGCGAAGTACATATACTTAATAAAAAAACAACAACTTTAATGCAACAATAAGCTTATAATAATATAAATTATTAAAATTGTGCAATGAAAAATTATTTATGCGATTCTTGTTTATTTATTAATAGAGAATGTGACATATTTAAATAATTTGATGTAATAAATAGAAAAAGAGAATATATGACTGTAAAGAAAAGAAATCATAAAATTATGAAAATGTTGTTAAATTAATTATACTATATGCCATTTTAACTTTATAATACTACTAGTGACGATCGATGTTTTAATACAAGCGAAGGATCCTCTTCTTCTCTTTTTTTCTGTCATTGCCTGTCTTTATATAGTGAGTGGTTAAGATTGAGTTTTGTCTTTGCCTTTTTCACTTTATTTACAATCAAGCTAGCATTTTTATTAGATTACGAAGGCAAGGAGAAGCAAGAAGAGAGAAGAAAAAAAAAAAAAAGGAGAGGATCCTAATTCTATAATGCATTGACATATTTGTCTTTCAATTAGACGAAACAATAACTTTTTTTTAAAATAAGTTAAAGCAATTATAACATTTTAGCCCCCAAAATCTATTCAATATATACTTTTTAAAAGTAATTAAAAGACAAATCATTTACTTTATTTAACTAATTGATCATAATATTGGTACATGCTATTGCTCTATTGATTCATATTCCTGATTTTGTCTCCAATTTTGTATGTCTATCATTAGGCTAATTTATACTTAATAACTAGCTCAAGAGTTTTGTAACTATTCTCAGTTAATGTAGAACATTTTCCCTATCAACACTCATCTCTTTGATTTGAAATTCCAGAAACTGACCATCAAGATTTTCAATTTGAATCTCATCCATTTTACAAAAAGAAAAAGAAATAATAATAATAATTATTATTATTATTATAGAATTATAACTTCCTTCACAATTTTCCTCGGACTGAGCCGCCTGTGGAATATCCATTTTCATTGATGAATCACACGTGCAGAGACTTTGGCGACTGAAATCTGATACCACCATAAATAAAGCGTACTAATCCCGATATTTAATAATAATAATAATAATAGTAGTAGTAGTAGTTATAGTAATAGTAATAATAATAGTAATAGTAATAATAATAAAAAATTAATTAATTAATTAACTATAAACTTTTTAAATAAGCATCGCAATGGTATCAAGATTGAGATACTACTAAAAAGACAGTAATATTATTCAATATTTAATTAAAGCCAACATGTAATTTTTCCTCAGATGAGAATTAGGAACCAATTTTCAATTTTTTTTTTATGTCGCCATCATGTACAAGTAGGAATTTTTTTACTCTTTTGACCAAGTATGGAAGTAGAATTAATCTTTAATACTGGAATGGGAAATAAAAAGGGTTATTTATCGTTAGCCCCCACATGTTTCGACCATTAGCACCGTGCACCCACAAATTTCGACTATGTGCACTGCGCCCCCGTTTCCGTCAAAAAATCAGTTAATTCTAACTGGTTAGGCTGTTATTAACTTAAAAGACCATACTACCCCTAATTTGAATTGAATTGAGTTTAAAATACAAAAATACCTCTTACAACTTATAAAATTTACATTAAAAAATAAAATTTAATTATAATAATATCTTATATTGAAATGATTTTTTCTTCATTCATTATCATAACAAAATTGTAAAACCAGTAAACTTTCAAGATGAGAGACAGAGCGGTGGGGAAGCAAGATGACAGACGGGAAGCAAGTGCTACTGGGGAAGCCGTGCGACGATCCTTCAGGTTATGTTGTGTGGGACGGCGTTCACTTCACTCAGGTGGCTAACAAGTTCATTTTTCAACAAACCGCTGGTGGTGCATATTCGGATCCGCCAATTCCTCTGAATATGGCATGCCATCGAATTGAATGAATAACTGTTCAAGCACGTTAATAAATTTCATCTGCTCTTCCTCTAATTGTAATTTCTATTTGTGCAATGTTAATCTTATTATAATCTTATCTTATATCGGACCACTACGTGTTTAGTTGCATAAAACCAAGTTTCAAATAGGCAAATTGTGTGTGATAAATGCGGCTCATCATAATTAAGTTTCTAATTTATGGAGACCAGGTCATCACAACTTGCGGATAAATTCTTTATTACTGCTTTGCTTTAGTCACCCTCCACTCTCTCATCTTAAATCAATCTCCTCAAACTTAGTCCATCTGTCTCTGTTTTCCTCTTCTTTCATGGAGCCTTGTTACCTGAAATACATAACCCTTAGCCTTAATTTAGCCCTATCCATATCTGCAGTAACGTTGTTGCCAAATTCTCCCAAAACTGAAACATCTTTAAAGACTTGTAATTTTCTTGCCATTTTTAACTTCGGTGATTCCAAAGGAAAAGAAAAAAATCAAACACAAAATCATCAGTAGATTACAAAATAATTCCCTAAATCCCACCAAAACAAACAAAACCCAATAATAAAGAAACCGAAGATAATTATACCAAAATTTCATTGTAAAATTTTATTACAAAAGAAACCCAAACCAAGAAAATTTAACAAAAAGGAACTAAAAATCAAAAACCCTAAATTAAATTATAGAGGCGGTGGGAATGACGGCTGCTTCAGGCGGTGGCGTCGGCAGCTTCGAACGATGGTAGATCACGCAGCGTGTGCCATTTTGTTGTTGTTGATTTGAGACGGCGGCAGATCACACCGGCAGGCAACAGTAGTGAAAGGCAAGAAGAAGAAGAAGAAAAAAGAAAGAAGAAGAAGAAGAAGGCGAAGAAGAAAGAAGCAGAAGAGTGAAAGAAAAAAGACGCGAAGAAGAAGAAGAGAAAAAAGAAAGAAGACGTGAGAGAGAGAGAAAAGGGGGAAAAAGAGTGAAGGGTAAAAAAGAGTGTTTTTTATTTATTATTTTAATCTTATATGAAATTATCATTTTACCCTTTTTTCGAGTTAAGTTAACGGTAGTTTGACTGAAATGGGGGCGCGGTGCACATGGTCAAAATTTGTGGGTGCCCGGTGCTAATGGTTGAAACTTGTGGGGGCTGACGATAAATAACCCAAATAAAAATTAAAGATTAAGCAATGAGCTGGTAATTTACTTGATTGATGACAGGTTGAATGTTGCAATTGGGTTTAATTGCTTGACTACTTGTTCTTTTAACTCTTTACAGAAACAGACATCCGCTCAGAATTTTTGAACGTATGTGCACTTTTATGATACTGTAAATATTCTTATATATATATATATAATGGTTTTAAATCTAACCATTTATATATAAATTGCATTATAGTCTTGGTTTTTATCAATAAAATATTTAGCTTGAAGCCTTAGCCCATAATTGATGTACAAAAATGGAGTGAAAATGTAGGACATGATCCAATTGAATAATGACATGTGTACGCACAATCAACTAGTTTAAAGTAACGATTTGTCTTTTTATTTATTTATTTTATCTTTTATCGTTTTTGTCCACCCTTTTGTTCTTTTGTACATACTACTCTTTCTTTGAAGGTGGTTAGTTAACTACTAACTAGTCATGATGAAATTTCTAAGAACATGCAATGATGAAATCAATATGCCGAGTTCTAGACGAATGGATGTTATTACTAATAGTTAATTGAAACTTGCAGATCATTTTTGTTTTATAAATAATTTGAGAGGACAATATAACTTGCAGATCAAGCGATCAAGTTATGTATAATCAAATGAGTTGACTGGGGTAGGCTGCATGTCAAAAGTCCCATGCAGTATGCGTATGTTTAAATTTTTAAAAATAAATTTAAAAAATCTATATTGATAAATTTTTAATATAAATAACTTTTTTTTTTCCATATTATAACATAAAAATTCGATATGCATTACCATTACTTGCGTTGGAATCAACCCTATACCCTAAACTCTCTTTCTCACGACATTTTTCATAGTCATAGCATAATCTTTAGAGAATTAGACCAATTAAATGCATGCATGTCTGAGATTTAATTTAATCCGGTTTGGTAGTGAGGTAATGTGGCCTCTAAATGGATTAAAAACTACATCTATCAAAGAAAAGTTCATAGATGATTAGAAAAGATGATTGGTAAAAACAATTACTAGTTCGTATATACATTTTTTGTTTAGAAACATAGATGAAATTAAAAAAAAAAACCACATCTAAAGAGACTAAAGGCTGATAAAAAGCCAACAAAATAATGAACTATCATACCTTGCAGAGTTATATTATTAATTAATTATTTTTTCTTTAACACCCACAGTGTCATAATTTTATTTGTTCATTTTATTTTTTTTAAATATCAGCACTCACAGGCTCCAACAGCTAGGCTGCGGCAACCCATCGGCTGGGCATAACAGAAGCAATCGTGCCCGGCGCCCTTAATTAATTAGTGTTACATATCTTGTATTATACGTTGAAGGCGCTGGGTATCAAGCGCTTGTCCAACCTGGAGCACTGCGGAAAGGTCACGAAGAGAAGAATCCATATTACGAAGCCTTTTTTCGTATTTCCTCTTCTTGTACAAGTTCCAGCGACGGATGCTTGAGCACTTTGAAACCAGAGCTTCCGCTTTCTTCAGCTGTTGAAGAAACAAACGAATGATCTCTTCTCTTTTATTAGAGTCCTCCAGCTCTCGATTTAACCTATCCATTTCTTTGATCAAAGGACTTAACAGGTTGATGGTGTTTTCAAGGCTATTTAGGGCGTCTCTGAAGTTGCTGCACCTTGACTTTGATTCTTTAATCGCCACCATGATCTCTTGAAGCGCAACACTTAGAATGGCCCCTGCTAAGAGACCTCCCACTGCCGTTGCCGTTATCGTAACCGGTTCTGGCATTGTCCGCCGTCAGCTATATATCTATATATATATATATATATGATCTGGTCTGTTAGCTTTCCTAAATATTAATACAAAACAATAAGGCAAGAAATCAAGTTGATACATGTACCATTGCAACAAATCCTTTATATAGCAAATTAACTTAGTCTTCAAAGATAACAAGTTGACTGAAGAATGGACCTATGTCAGTAAACCCTTTTTGATAATATTTAACTTGCTCATCAGTTTCAGTTAACAATTAACTATTAGTAAAAAAATATAATACCTGGTCGTCTAGAGCTTTTGGTCTATTTGATTTGATCATTGCATGTTCTTGGAAATTAGTTTCCCCTTCCAATTGGATCATGACTAGTTATGACTTGTTATTAATTATTACCTCCGCAAGGATACACGCATCAACGTTGTGAAAAAAAATTAAGTACAGTACAAACCTCTCCTTTTTTATTTTTTTACCCCTCCAAAAGTAACTAAAGTACAAACCTCTCCTTTTTTATTTTCTTTTCCCCTCCAAATAGGTAGGTAATCGGACCAAGTCAAATTAATGAATTAAACTCTTTAAAACCACTTGGTCAAGCAAAAATTAATTACCTCTAATGTTTTTGGAAAATAACTAAAAAGACTAATTAATTGATGAAAATATATATACACATGTCATTATTCTAGTCGTTTGTGTTCCCAATTTTACCTTCATTTTTGTATGTCAATTATTGAGGAAACTCATATTTAGAAACTAAAGAGTTTTATAATATTCTCAGTTGATGCAGAATATTTTTTCTATTAACACAAATTTTTTGTTTGAAATTCTAGAAACCGCCCTTCAGGTTTCTCATTTTGAATCTTATCCATTTACGAAAAGAAAAAGAAATCATCATCATCATCATCTAGAATCATAAGTTCCTTCACGATTTTCCTAGGATTGAGCAGCCTGTAGAATATCCCTTTTCATTGATGAATTTGACCTGAAGAGACTTTAGTGACTAAGACCTTAGAATATCTAATTAAAGTCGAAATGTAAATTTCCTCTGATGAATCTGGGAAGGTTTCTCAATTTATTTTATGTCGCCGTCGTGTACAAGTAGCAATCTTTTGTTTTCGACCGAGTGCACTGTTGAAACGTTAGCCCACCAAAGCTTATTTTTCCACACGGTTTTTCTTGACAAATTGGACGTTGGTGGCACAAATATTTGACAGGTTGTTGCCATGCATGCATGAAGATTTTGTTGCCCACTAAAATTGATTGTTCATTCTAAATTCAATTTGACAATTTGGCAAGTTGTAGCCAAATTGAATCAATCTACAATTAAAAAATATTGAAGATATATTTACATACAGAGTCAATGGATGTATTGAATTAATGGTGTGTTTACTTTATGAATTAGAGAATGAGAATAAAGGAATGAGAATGAAACTCATGTTTACTTGGCAAAATATAATTTGGGAATGAGAATAAAATGTATGAGTTCCACACAATTTGGGAATAAGAAATGGAAATCTCATTCCCATGGGGGGTTGGAAATGACAATGAGGGAATGAGAATGAAATATATGTTTACTGTTGTATCCCTTTAGTTTTTTCATATTTCCCAAATTACCCTCATTCAAAGCACAATTAATTTTATTATTTTAAATGCCATTAATAATAATAATTATTATTATTATTAAATTTTATTAACTTTATTATTTTATTTATTATTAATTATTTATATTATTATTATTATCATTATTAACGATAAAAATAATGATAAAAATAATAATTAACAAAAATAATCAATTTATCATTATTAAAAATATTATCATTATTGTTATTATTATTATTATTAATAATAAAAATAATAATAACAATAATTAAAATAATAAAGTTAATAAAATTTAATAATAATGATAATAATAATGTAATTTTCATTATCTAGATATAAAAATGATATTAATTAAAAAATAATAATAAACGTTAATGATGATAATATTAATAAAAATAATAATAACAATAATTAATAGTAACTAAAATAATAAAGTTAATAAAATTTAATAATAATAATAATAATAATAATGATAATAAATGTTAATAATGATGATATTAATAAAAATAATATTAATAGTAATTAATAATAACAAAAAATAATAAGTTAATAAAATATAATAATATTATTATTATTAATAAATGTTAATAATGATAATATTAATAAAAAATAATTAATAATAATTAAAATAATAGAGTTAATAAAATTTAATAACAATGATAATAAATGTTAATAATGATAATTTTAATAAAAATAATATTATCAGTAATTAATAATAACTAAAATAAAAAAGTTAATAAAATTTAATAATAATAAATTATTAATAATGATAATATTAATAATAATAATTAAATAATTATTTTTTTATTAATTATTAATACTATGAGTATTTTGATAAATTGATTCTCATTCCCATTTATTTTGCTAAGTAAATACATCAATGACATTCTAGCACATTCTCATTCCTATTTACTTTCACCAAGTAAACATTTAAATCTAATTCTCATTCCAGCCAATTCTAATTCTCAGCCCATTCTCATTCCACCTCATTCTCATTCCATGAAGTAAACGCACCATAAGTGAAGAGGCATTCTAGTATTAACTACTTAGATCGATATCTCTTCTGCATATTAGAATTTTAATAATTTTCCAACAATCTTCTAAGAACATATCGTTAAGCTCTAAGAATTTATTAGAAAAAATATCTATAGTTAGTTTTTCCTAATATCTCAATATTAATAATATTTTAAAATATATCTCAACATTACTAATATTTTAAAATATTAAAATTTGATGAAGATGGATGATTATACTCTAATATTTGAGCAAATCAATATAAGGAAATTAAGAATTTGTTTTTCAAAAATCAAGATTATGTGGGTATAAGAAAATCAAGATTATGTGAACACAAATTTTTGAAAAGAAAGTTATTATCCTAACTACGCATAAGGAAAATATGATATTTGTGACATAGAGTTCCCTCAAACTTTGTGATCGATGAATAAAAATTTAAAACATATGACTAAACAATCGGTCAAAAATAATTAACCGCGTTTTCAAATGTCAGTAGCCCTATCGAACAAAACTATATTAATAATAGCACTGATGTTTGCCCCGGGTCAAGCCTCGAAAGATCTCTAAAACAACGCCGTTTCATCTATTATTTTGTTTTTGTTTTCATTCTTAATAAAACGACGCCGTTTTTCAAAAGGCAAAATTCTCACGCTTAAGGCAAAAGCAATGCCAGAAGTCCAGAACCCATCTGCTTTCTCTTCCTCTTCGTTTCACCACACTATAATTTTGAGTACAATTCTTACACAGTACACTTCTCCCAAAACCCAGTTGTCAACACAAATAAACTACTTGCTTCACTTCAAAAAACTTGTTGTAACCAACAACTTGCTTCTGCTGCTGTAGCTGTTGTCGTTGCTGCAGTGGTCTTGAGTCCGCAGATTCAGAAGAAGCAAGTCCAATGGATAGCTCTAAGTCGAGAATTTCTTGATAATGGGTGCTGCTATGCATTATTTCTTATTAGATCTAAAAAAACTTTTTTTTTGGGTGGGGGGTGTTTTGAATTTGTGTAATGTGCAAGTGGTCGATGATAGCTGGAATATTACTAGGAAGCACAGATAATAAAATAAAGAATTATTGGAATACACACATCAAGCAGAAGTTACTTAACCATGGCCTTGACCCTCAAACTCACCGCCCTCTCAACCAAATTCATAACCATAATAATTTCAACAAATAGACTATTAATAATAATGAAGAAATAATGCATAGCAACACCCATTATCAAGAAAAAAGAGAGAAGAAGATTAATTAATTACTTGTTTCAACTGGACTAAACAAAGAGGAAGAAGAAGACTGCCATTTGCAAACCAAAACGACTTCGTTCACAACAAATCAGAACAAACAAAAAAAAATTCAAGCAGAAACAATGTCGTTAAGAGAACAAAGAAAAGGAAGAAGCAAGGGTTCAGCTGGGTTAAAGAAAGGGGAAGAAGAAAGCTGCCATTTGCAAACCAAAATAACTTCGTTGAAAGCAAATCAAAACAAATAAAAAAATTGAAACAAAAACATCCTCGTTCAATAGCGCTTGAAAACAAAAAAAAATTAAGAGCCGAAACGGTATCGTTTGACTCGGGGCAAACATCATTTTCCATATTAATAAAGCAAAACCCACGTCTCCCTTCAGGCTTGCTTCTCTTCTTCGCCTCCAAAAAGACCCGAAACTCGCTCTGCAACTCTTCAAAAACCCTAATCCTAACCCCAATGACTCTGAAGGCCATCCCTTAAAACCCTTTCGCTACAATCTCCTTCACTATGACCTTATCATCACCAAGCTTGGCCGAGCCAAGATGTTTTACGAAATGCAGCAAATCCTTCACCAGCTCAAGCACGACACTCGCGTCGTTCCCAAGGAAATAATTTTCTGCAATGTTATCAGCTTTTATGGACGTGCGCGATTACTCGAACACGCATTCCAAATGTTTGATGAAATGTCGAGTTTTAATGTTCAAATGACGGTCAATCTTTCAACACGTTGTTGAATCCAAAGTTAACGTGCGGAAAGCTTGATAGAATGAAGGAGTTGTTTCAAATTATGGAGAAATATTTTAGCCCAGATGCTTGTAGTTATAATATTTTGATACACGGTTGTGTTGTAAGTCGGAGATTAGAGGACGCGTGGAAGTTGTTTGAAGAAATGCGTAAAAGAAGACTGCAGCCAACACTGGTGACATTTGGGACGTTACTTTATGGTCTTTGTTTGGAGTTGAGGGTAGATGAGGCATTAAAGTTGAAGGAGGATATGATGAGAGTGTATAATGTGAAGCCTGACGGACAAGTCTTTGCGTCATTGATAAAAGGGCTTTGTGCGGTTGGTGAGTTGAGTTTGGCACTTGGGGTTAAAGAAGAGATGGTGAGAGATAAGATTGAAATGGATGCAGGTATATATTCTTCATTGATCAGTGCGCTTTTTAAGGCGGGAAGGAAGAATGAATTTCCTGCGATTTTAAAGGAAATGAAGGAGCGTGGGTGCAAACCGAATTCTGTAACATATAATGCATTGATCAGTGGGTTTTGTAAAGAGAAGGATTTTGAAGCAGCATTTAAAATTTGGATAAAATGGGGGACAAAGGCTGTAAGGCAAATCCTATTAGTTATAATGTGATTCTTGGGGGGCTGTGTAAGGACGGAAAATGCAGTGAAGCAAAAGATTTGTTTGAGGATATGCCTAGACAGGGCTGCAATCCTGATGTTGTGTCCTATAGGATACTTTTTGATGGGCTATGCGATGGGACGCAGTTCAGGGAAGCTGCTTTAATTTTGAATGAGATGATTTTTAAGGGTTTTGTACCTCGTTCTGCTCGTATAAATTTATTTATTGGTCAGCTGTGTGAGATAGGGAATGTGGAGGATCTGTGAACAGTTTTGAATACCCTGATTAGGGGGAACGATATTGATTTTGATACGTGGAGAACTGTGATTTCTAAGATGTGCAAGGATGACATGCTCTTGAATGCATCTCAACTTGTTGAATCCTTGATTAGCCCTAAATTTGAGACTCTGGTAACCAATAATTGAGAGTTCGCAAGTGCGAACACATCTATTGGCTAGACGTGAATCTTTGTATCAGTCTACATGTTCACCAATCACCGTGTTCATGTCCGTAGTTGTTTTGGTCTGCACAGGTTTTAGGTCACCGGCCAAGTTGCCTAGTTAGGAGTTTGTAGAAAGTGATAATACATGAGAGGGTTAATGTGTACAAACTTTATTAGCTTCAATCTGAAAGCAATTGCAGTTCTGGATGGTTTGTGCAGTAATTTTCATGGGTGATCTTCATTTTGGCCTGTCATGTAGTCAGATGTTTCATAATGCTCAAAATCATTATGAACGATTCTCAGGTACGTGTAACAGGTTAGCCAGCGTAGATTTGACTTACTTATTGAATATCTTGTCTTTTAGCATAACCCAGAACTTTATATAACTACGTCTTTTGTGAGACCTTTTGAGAATCCTTCAGATTAGTCCATATATAATTTGAAAACCTCCCCCGATAAGGGCCCTCTAGGTCGACACAGCTAAGAACAATTATCTGTGGCCCCCCGTCAAAATAATAATAATAATAATAATCCGAGATCAGATAAGAGACCATTGATCACATTGAACGAAAAATACATTATTTAATTAAGGGTTAATTAGGAAACCAAACAAAGCTGACTTGAGAGAGGTACAAATGTACGAATCTCTTTATTACATCAAAATCAACTGATAATGACAATAATTAGAACGAGAAACATAAATAAATGGCAAGATTATTCAAATAAGCTACACATTTAGAACTTAGCCTCAAGATCTTTCACCGCATCTACGTCCAACTGGAATGCCTTGGCAAGAAAATCAGGATTGATTGGAGGATTGGCTCCGAAGACCGAGTTTGCAACGGTAATGACACCAGGATTCTGGCTGCTTAGAGCGGCGATGGCAACTGCATTTGTTTTTCCAATGTTGAACTGGAAGTGAATCAAACCAATTGGAAACACGAAAACATCTCCCTTTTTCAGAACTTTTGCAATGAGTGTGTTGTTTAGCTGGTTTGATGTCACAAAACCAACATAAAGTGTTCCTTCCAAAACCGTCAGGATTTCAGTGGCACGAGGGTGAGTGTGAGGAGGGTTTTGGCCATAGGGTGCATAGTCAATACGGACTGCTGATATTCCGAGAGTGTTGAGTCCTGGAATTTGGTCAACATTTGCATTTTTTACACTGAAGCCAAGTCGGTTTGCCGTGTTTCCAGGCTTGTCTAGCCCTGATAAGAAGAAATCTCCTGGCCTGGCAAGCTTGGGGTCCTTGCAGAACTTCCCGTTGACAAAGACTGCGTCCAAGAATTCAGAATATTAATTAGTAAGGTGAATTTGAGATCAACGTACACGTATACATAAACAAGTTTAAAAGATTTTTTAGGACAGAGAAAATTAAAGTGTAAAAAATATACCTGCGTTCTTGGGCTCATCAATGGCTACACAGATATCCTGAAGAGGACTAGGGTCAAAGGCAGAGGCCAATGAAGAAGCCAAAATCAAGAGAGCAAAACCTGTAAGAAATTGAACATTTCTCATTGTGTTTAATTAGCTAGCTAGCTTTGGGATCTCACTCTGTTTAATCTCTGAACTTATTCTTATTGGTTTAGTGCGAGGTGAGAAATGTTGCAAGGTTAGCAACCCTATTTATAGATGAGGATTTATTGAACCGGTCTTGTTTTCCCTGCTCGGAGCAGATCGACGAAGGCTTGCCAATTCTTCAATTGTTCATCTGTGACTCTGTAAAAACTGAGGAAACTTGTCATCTCAGTACATTTTCTTCTTCATTTGCTTACATCAACATATTGTTTTTTAATACTGAGTCATGGCAATCTATTTGTGTATTATTATATTATCTAAAAATTTCATTGACAAACTCCAACTTCCAGAATAGTGAATGTTCGTTTTGATTTTTTAATGTTTTTCATTATGTTTTAAGCAGGTGCGCAAATATTTTTAAGGCTGGGCCCTTAGAGGCCCGAAAATTGAAGTTTTTATAGCTACTTACTTTTTGTAAGTTACATAGTGTGTGCCGTTGTAACTGATATATCACTAATTATTTTTTATAATGTGTTGGATATTAATTGTATTTTATTTTATTTTTATCTTTTATCAAACAGGAATCTAAAGTTATGATAGTGTAAGCGTAGTTCAAGTGCATTATTTGTTATAATTCACACTGGCAGACTTGAATGCTACTTAAATGAATCTGAAGGGAGGTTTTATCATTAAATCATTGAGTGGGATTACAGTCTTAGTTAAATAACAACGACCAATTCTATCAAAATTTTCTACAGTCAAGTATTATGTGCCGTTTTACCATAATCATCATTACAAGAAAGAACCTAATCCAACTCTTCACATCTACGAATCCAATCTAATTGAATTATGTAATGCCACGTAGTATACAAAATTCTCACACACACTTTTTCCAATTGAAGAAAACTACAATGAGTGATGACGATAATGATGTTTTCCCCACTATATTTTTAACCTTTATGATAAGTTTATTACAGTACTCAGTGAAAAAGTTATAAAAAATGTTATAAAATACCCTATATGGAATACTAAAAATATTTTTTTAATAAACACTCTTTTTATTTATGAATTTTTCAGTTTTTAATAATTTTCTCACTCTTTCAATCTTAATATCTAAATTCATCTCTTCAAACTTTCTTTATTATTTAATTTTTAAAGAAAAAATAAGAAAAATATACTTAGAAAATAATGAATATTTTATGGGTTTAATACAATTTTATCCAACCTGTAAATTTTGTTTTGGCTTAGAAGATTAATTCTCAAATTCAAATTATTTTAATGATAATAAAAACTTTTATATTGTGTAAGCAAAATAAAAATGAGGAGAGAAAGAAAATATAAATGGTTTAATTCTAGATAAATTTGTCCTTAAAAGTAATTGTAATATAACAGAGGTTTTATAAGATTAATCAAGGGGTGCCAATAGTCCAACTCTTTATTATACTCACAAATCGAACATATATGTCTAGCCCAATAAATATCCAGCCATATTAAAGGAACCTTGTCATGGGGCTAAATTGGCATGTGCGGGTACGCTCAATAAAAGCATGCAAGATGCACTATGCAGTAGAGTGCGCTCAACAATGGGCCAGTTTTTACAACTAATCAGCCATGGTGCACTTAGTAAATAATCATGCTCGGCCTGAATTTTAAAATTCTCTAACAATTTGTAAATTACTAGAAGTTTTTACACTTTTGTACTTTAGTCCCTAACTAGATATTTAGGCAAGTTACTCCCACTTGATAGGAAACTTCATGAGTTAGCACCCAACTCTATAAATAGGGGTGAGCACTCACCATTTTGCGCAACAACACACACCACCACACCAGCACACACACACAACACACAAGCTCTCTTGCAAAAAGCTCTCTTTTTCCTCTTTAATGAGTAATAAAATTATATTTAGTCATATTACTCTCTCTTCTCTCTAGCATTTCCACAAGTATTATTTCCTTGCTAGTTTGAGAAGATCGAAAGTAGGGATGACAGTTTTTTCCAGACCCAGCCCGGACTCGGACGAACCTAGACAATCCGGTCCGGGTTTAACCCATACCAAAGTGCAATAAAATCCGGATCCGGAATTATTTTTCTTAACCCTGATATATCTGGGTCCGAATGCGGGTTTGATTTAACCCGCATATCCGGAACCCAGACCCGGATATATTATTTTTATTATTTTTAATTATATTTAATATAAATAGTAACATTAGAAAAACACACACACAACACACAAGTGCCCTAATTTCACTCGTATATCGCAGCCACCATAGCCCAAAATCAGAGCCAACCATTTTCTTTCTCTTCAAATCATCTCCTCATCAACTCAAATCAATGTTCTTCGCTATTGTCGCAGCTCTTTTCATCATCATCATCATCGTCAGTTGCCGCATTTCGAGCCATGATGTGGTTGAAGACGCATCTTCATCAACTTGTGGAGAAAACAACACTGATACGGCAAAGTCGATTACGGCCAACTTGCGAAATTGAACTGATTTGCGAAATTGCCCGCAAAACTACTCAGATTGGGAAAAAAAATGAAAGAGTTATACTTTCTTCCTCATGTGCTGTCTTATGTGTTTCTCCTGCTGGAAAACTTTTCCTACTTCAAAAGCTTTTGCAATTACTCATTTTTTCAACTTTTTTTTTCTTTTTGGATGGCATTTTTTTGACTTCGAATAAGTATGTGATTGACCAACATGATGGATTTTTAATTTTATGACTTTGTATATCACGTTAATTCTTAAATTTTCTGGTTCATGTGATGGGATAAAACTCTTTTTTTTTTTCTTTTTCAAACTACTCTTATTGATCCGGGTTCAAAACCCAGAATCTGAAAACTCGGATTTTTTCGGGTTTAACCTGGACCGAACCCAAATGCAAGAAAACCAAGTTAACATCCGGGTCCGGTATAATGAAAACAATATCTGGGTCTGGAACTGGAATTGGGAAGGCCAAATCCGGACCCGAACCCGACTTTTGCCATCCCTAATCGAAAGGCTTATTTAGCAACTTTTGTACTAAAAGTTGTCTAAATGCCATATAGGGTTGCTGTGCATTACACTCATCTCGTGACAACTAGTTACACAATGTCTTACAACATGCATGCAATGTTCCAAAAAAATCCAAAAGATCTTACCAATTGACTCAATGAAAGGAGCAAAAATGAGTTTTAATTGTTGATATGTTTGAAAATTCTAGGAATTTGCCGGCAGCAATAGGAGAATTATCCTGCAAGCATGGATGCAATTAATCCAGTTCTTACTAGCTACATTACTGGCCGCCGGCTGCGTAGTGCTAATTAAACTTAGTACTTTACCCTCACGCCTTTCCTTTCTCAGAGCCATATATATATTACTACTGATACTCATTATCCCGTGTACTAATTTGTTAACTTAAACTCATCCTCAAAATTATAGTATATATCTAAATTTGTTCCACATTAACCCACATTAATGGCTCGTTTCAACTCTCTTATTTTGATCTTTGTCCTCTGTGCTTTAGTTTTCAATTCACCATCTTTAGTTTTCAATCCATTTTTGTTAATTATTTAGGGTACGCACATGCAGGTGGATTAATATCGTAAAAACCAGGCATTTATTTAACAAAGTGCCATTATTAGTGTTCCCAGACCATAGAATCATTTGATCTGAAAATAAGCAAAACAATTAACATAATGAGCCAAGCAGCAGCAGGGAATGCTGATAGTTTTGCAAGTTTAAAGTGCCGGTAACTTGCTTTACTGAACTGAAGATCGTGATGATTATATATATGTTACGTTGTAAATGCATTCCTTTTTGACACATCGAAGGATCCGAAGATTGTTATGTCTTCTAATTCAAGGTCCTGGAATATAAAATTAAAAGCTGTAGCAAAAGTTGTAGATAACCACAATCAGGGACATGGTCACAAAATTTGATACAATTTTCAAGATTTAGAAATAATAAATATGACTACAACCAGTGGCGGTGCCATAAATTAAACTTAGCAGGGACTAAGTTTAAATAATATTGTAATTTAAAAAAGGTCAATAAATAACAAGTATCAAAAATAAAAATTCACTAATATATTCAATACATTTATAATTGATATCGACGTGTTTTCATATGTTAAAAATGTAAAAAAATAAATTTATCATCAAGAATACAAAATAAATTTTTTTCTACATGTGTAATAATAACATTACTCAATTATTAATCTCTAATCCGATTTCACAAACGATTTTTCACAAAATTCATAGTTGAAAATGTCTTTTACTACTGTAGTCATGACAACTAGTAAATCAATGCTAATGTTATTAATAAACAAATTCATGAATACAATTTATCTTTTTTAGTATGAACTATTTTTCTTATTAGCTTATCAATCTCTTTCAATTTTGAAAATTTGTTATTAGAACCCACCTATGTAATATAAACATCAAATTAAATTTTAAGTATCATAAGATTCATTGAAGAAAAATCATTTTGATAAATTCAATAAGATAAAATAATTTCTATTTTTTTTTTGTGTGAGGAGAGTTAGCGTGCAACGAATCTCAAAATAACAATTTCTTTGTGGGTTGAAAGTTAAGCATAAATACTTAATATTTTGATTATTTTTAATTTTAATAGGAACTTTTATGGTAAATAAGGTAAATATTAAATTAAATTTGTAAATTTTAAAAAGTTAGGGTGCGTGGCACCACCTATGACTACAACTATAATATTCATTTACTATATTTCTACTCATTACAATTGTTATAGCTGATTTCATGTTTTCAAAATGATGCATGATTTATTAGCTGTTTGTTTTTGAAGAAGAAGCACTAAAAATAGGCCTCAAGGAACTGTTTTGGTCATTTAAAAACATTTTTATTTTATTGATTGCTTGAATTTGAAGGCAAACATTAAAAAAATTTATTTGGTCTTTGTCTACTCTCAATCTTTTTTTAAAAAAATACAAAAAAAAACAAAAAGAAGAGAATGTCTCCTTTTGATTTATTTATTGTGAGTTATTAATTATCTTAATGAATAATCCATTTTTATAAAATCAAAATAACGAATCAAATTGTAGAGCGTTGCGATTTTTGGAGAAGGGAAATCAGAACTTTCCAAAATTTTATGGGGCATTTTCAAAGTTTTAAAATTCAGATGGGATATTTTCACAAATTTGAAAAGTACAAGGTCTTTTTATTAAGAAATTCTTGCAATATTCACATAGCTATATTTACATTCACATGCTCTCCTCAAATACAATAATATCTTTGGTAAAGTAGATCAACTGCAGTTTGTCCTTGTGCGTGATATGATATGATCGTATGATTCAGTGTTAACGTGTGACTAACTATATGTCCTATCTATGGGTCCTACTACGTTACATTTGTTGTAACATACATTCTAGTTAAAACAAATGTAAAGACCACACACTGGTCTACAAGCCCCATCTCTCCCGTTACTTATTTTTGCATGTTTTAATTGAATTATAAGTTACAACAAATGTAACTTAGGAAAATTCCCTATCTAATTCTCTTTTGTGGTGTCAAATCAACTAGGGTAGTGTTTATTTTCTGGAGTGGAAGTGTGGAGTGTAGATTCCTCCCACTCCAGTGTTTACTTACCTTAAAAAAAGGGGGAGTGGGAGTGAGAATCCGTGGATTCCACTCAATTTTGGAGTGGGAAGTGGGATTCCCACTCCCATGGGGGGAGGTGGGAGTGGGAATCCACTCCCCCCTCTTCCCATTTTATCCTTATAAAAATAAATAATATTTAATAAAATAAATAATATCATATTTAATAAAATAAATAATATCATATTTATTAAAAATAATAATTATATCATATTTATTTTATTAAATTTAATAAAATAAAAATAAATAAATATTATATTTAAATTAATAATATTAAACATTAATTTTAATAAATATTAATTATTTATTTATTTAATAATAATAAATATTTTATTCTAAAAAAATATTAATTTTATACTATATTATCAATAATAATATTTCATTTGTGTTGCTATTATTAATAATTTTTATTCACATAATTTAAATTAAAATTAATAAAAAATTATGATTTACATAATTAAGAATATTAGTAATTATTATTAATTTATAAATATAATAAAATATTTATTTTATTTTCTAAATATATTTTTTATTAATTTTTTAATTACAAATTATAATTCTGTACATAAGGATAAAATTGTAATTTAAAACAATTTACTCCAAATCCAAGACAAAATAAACAAATAATTAGGATTCTGATTGACAATCCATACTTTCATTTAGTCTAAGTAAACACCCTACTCCCACTCCCACTCTACACTTCTAATCCAAGGATTCCCACTTCTCAGGATTTTCACTCTAATCCAAAAAGTAAACGCAGCATAGATTGCTAACACTTGTGTCAAATTAGAATTGCTTCTTGGAACCCATCTTATCCAACCTATATTTTCATTTGTGAGAAATATTCCCAATTTGTCATTATATGAACTCATTTAATAAATTAAGCCAACTTGTTAATCAAAGTAATAGAAAAAATAACCTAATAGTACGGAGGGATGATAGTAGGTGGGTGGGGACATTTTTTCATTATCTTTCTCATTTTCTATTTTAAGCCTATTTTTTAATAAATTTAATGGGACGAAAAATCACACTCAATCCACAAAGAATGCCAACAACGAGCAAGAGCCTCTCAATAACATAAATCACAACCACAGTTTCTACCTTAAACAAAGCCACATCTAGGGATAGTAAAATTTGGATCCGAATCTATATTTGAATCTGTATTATTTATTATGGATTCGGATGAGGGTAATGTTCGTGCAGATTCTAGGCGGATATTACGAGTAGGGGTGGACAAATGACCTAATCCAAATCGATCTTACCCGATCATGATTGGATCGGTCACCTGATTTAATCTGAAAATATGAAGAAATAAAAGCACAAACAAACATAAATTATCGATCTGACTCGATCCAATCTAAATTTATTTTAGATCGGATCAGGTCAAATTATATGTTTGAGTTAAATTCGGGTTGCATTTTTCCCAATCTGATTAACCTGAAATTCAATCGTGTTCATTCGAACCTGTATTTGGCCACCCCTAATTACGGGTATCTAGGTTCACACATTAAAAATATTTATATGTAAATTTACTATATTTTAACTATTTTTTTAAATAATAATCATCCAATACTAAACAAATCTAAAATATTCTAAAATATTAGTTATAGGTACTTGGGTGTATTACAATATTTATGTGTAATGAGTTTTTAGCTTAGAGTTTGTGTTCTCTTATATAGATTTTATTTTTATTTAATTTATTTTTAAAAAATACAAATTGAATGTTCAATTTTTTGGATGCAAGTGCATCCAAATTCGTATGGATCCTAAATTGTTACATCTAGGTCCACATTATTTATTATGTGAATCAAGATTTTTCCAAATCTACCTCTTTGCGGATGTGGGTTAGATTCAGATTTATTTGTCATCTTTAGTAACATCACTCAATAGAGCAGTAAAACAACCCAATAAAAACCACCAACAAGGCCCGTAAAAATCCCATAACAATCTAATAAATCAAGGTTACTCTTAGCTATACCATCAGACAGGCCCAGCTCCAAGGATTCATGATCTTAGGAAAATTTTTCATTTTCTTCATAGCTTCTTCATGAGATAAGTCATCATTAGTTTCAATTGGATCCATAGGTGAAACCCAAGCTCTAATTGTCATCAATCCCTCTTCCTCAGTCCACAATTTTCTAACAAGAGGCATCTACGACAAATAACATAAAATTCATATTAGCGATTGTTAACAAATGACTAAAACACGAGATATAATCAAATTTCAGCCACTTTCCATGAAAGAAATATTTTCGAGCTCTCCCTAGAGCGAAATATTTATTAATGTATAATGCTCATCTAAGAAATAATATATATTTGATCTGAATTTTATTTCAAAATTAAAAAACTTTGATTCTAAGTTAAAAATAAATAGAAAATTAAATTTTGGATCAAACAGTACAAACGACGTCCAAATCAGATTCCCGAATAGCAAAATACATTGAAAATATTAATCTGAATACATTATATCACACTCACAGTCAGGCGCGTGCAGTCCATGCAACACAGTGCTTGCTACAGTTCGCTACAGTATCGATACAGTGCGATGCACCACCTTTTTTTGTCTCCGGTGACGTCGGGTCTGGCACCTTCCGACTCGATTTTTCATCTTGATTCCAATGGTAGCTTTAGATTTTCAATCGAAGGTTAGAATATATAGGAATCATCAAAAAACGGAATCTAATACTGTTAAAACATAGTTTGAGTTTTTAAAAGATGTTTAAAGAACTGAGTGCACTATCTCAACACAAGGTGTGTACTGAATAGCTAGAGTCTACTAGGAATAGTTTAGAAATCTACACCCACTAAAGGTGATAACTCTACGACTCTGTCCTCGCACTTAAGTAGATCTATCTATCCTTCTACTAATTTTTTAGAAGATGTATCTATCTCACTGATATTAAGTGAGATGTATCTATCTCACCCATATTAAGTATGAGGATTAATATTCAGTTAATGAAGATTTGAATGGGTGTTTTCAAAAAAATTGTTGAAAGCACCTCCCCTAATTCTTTCATTGTCGGACTAAAAAAGCCTGGTACCCTTTAATTATATTAATTTGGTGTTCAATATTAACTGGTCAAGCACACATAAATGGGATACAAATGGAGTTAGGAAGGGAATTGAGTTAAATATTTCGAATCTTATTGTCAAACAAGTTAAAGAACAAGAAGAGGTTTGAAAAGATGCCAAAACAATTATGTAGCAAATGAACATGTAAGTACTGATCTTCACCTTCGGTTTTTTGTTTTAATTAAAGATTAGTGCTACTTGTACGCGACGTAGATAAATTATAAAACTTAGCGTTACTTTCAAGGTTTCAACCCCGTCGTTAACTAGTCATGATTCAAATTGGCCCGCAAGTTTAACTTAATTTCCAAGATTATGCAATGATCAAATCATTAAACCTAGCTCTTCGCGATCTGGTATCATTACCAATTTGAAGTTTGAGATGCTTTATTAACTAATAACCGAAAAAAAATTGCAGATTTTTGCAAAAGCACAAACTAAAAGAAGCTAATAACTGAAGTGTGAATAGTCAGTAGCAGATATGATCTTTAAAGAATCCTATCAATGATGCACATGCATGTGTAAGAATTAATTTAGGCTTCGTTTGGTACAACATGCATGACATAATTTTTAGGCTATAACTGATATGAAATAAAAACTATAACTATCAAGAAAAAGTTCATAAGTGTTTAGTTTGCACAATTATAGAAACATAGATGAAATTTTACAAAATAAATTGAAAAACCACCTACTAAAGACTAAAAGCTCATAAAACGATAACAAAATAAGTTGTACTACAATGTGGTATTAGAGTATTAACTGATTATTTTATCTTTTTCTTCCAACATCGTATGGTGTTATTATAGTTTCAGTGCCCACACACCCCACTAGTTGGGCTGTGGTAACGCATTTGCTCCGCACAATTGAAGCAAATGCGCCTGGCGCTCTTATTTAATGGTACATCTCGTGTAGTATACGTTAAAGGCGTTGGGTATCAAGCGCTTGTCCAACCTGAAGCACTCCGGAAAGCTCACGAAGAGAAGAATCCATATTCTGAAGCCTTTTTTCGTATTTCCTCTTCTTGCACAAGTTCCAGCGACGGATGCTTGAGTACTTTGAAACCAGGGCTCCCCGTTTCTTCCGTTGTTGAAGAAACAAATGAATGATCACTTCTATTTTATTAGAGTCCCCCAGCTCTTGGTTTAACCTATCCATTTCTTTGATCAAAGGACTTAACAAGCTGATGGTGTTTTCAAGGCTATTTAGTGTCAAATGAGGTGGGCCACTCTTCCTAGAAGAGCAAGAATTCCACATCCCTTTTTGACATTACAAGCACCAAATTCGGCACTTAGCTGGTGGAGGAAAATTTGCTAAAATTTAGTCATGATTGCTAACTGTGTTGTTTGAATTTTTGATGCAATTAATGACCTTCTTTTGGCCATGATATTTACTATAAATAGAAGTGCTAAGGGAGAGCTCATTAATTCCATTTAGAGAGAGAAGTTAAGAAATTGTAGAGTGAGAGAATAAGAGTTTTAATAAACTCTTAAATAATTAGTGAGTGAGAGATTGGGTGTATTGGGGTTCTGGATAGTGAGTGAAAATATTACAATACTTGTAATCCTCATATTACTAGTGAAATATATTTTCCTTCTATCTTCGCCTATAGACGTAGACTAAAAGTTGAACCATGTAATTTCTGGTGTCCGTGTGATTATTTTGTCTGATGATTTCTCAATTTCACTTTAGTTGTGTGTCTGGTTCACCCATCAATTTCCTAATAGTGGTATAAGAGCTATTAGTTGTATTTTTTGGAGTCGGGTACTGTTTTCGTAAGAACTGTTCACGTATACGACATTGTTCATCATATATATGGTATTGTTTACGAGAAACGGGGGGAGCGATCCAAAAATTTTACAGTGCAAAGAAGGGAATAGTGGTGTGAGTAAAGCAACTATGTGGTTTTGTACATGTCTAGGAACGTTCTGTCACAAAGGCGATAAGAGTCTAAGGAGTCTAGGTTTTAAGTGGGACCATTGTGACCCCTCCAGTCTTTCCTGGGAACTTTCCTAGTGTGCATATTCACACATACTCACAACTATTCGAGGTGATACACTAGTCTGTGTACAATATTTATCAATAAAATGGCGGTAAAGTATGAAATTGAGAAGTTTAACAAAAATAATTTTTCGTTGTGGAAAATGGAAATGAAAGTTGTATTGAGGAAAAATAATTGCTTGACAGCAATTGGAGAAAGGCCCATGGAGATAACTGATGACAAATGGAACGAGATAGATGGCAACGCCATTTTTGATCTACACTTGGCACTTGCAGATGTAGTATTATCCAGTGTGGGAGAGAAAAATACAGCAAAGAAAATATAAGATACTCTCACAAAATTGTACAAGGCCAAGTCACTACACAACAAAATATTCTTGAAGAGGAAACTCTATATTCTTCGAATGGCGGAATCTACAACGGTGACTGACCACATCAACGTCTTGAAGACTCTAGTTTCACAACTTACATTATTGGGTCATAATATAGAGGAAAATGAACGTGTAGAACTTCTACTTCAAAGTCTACCAGATTCGTATGATTAACTCATCATCAACCTGACGAACAACAATCTAATAGACAGTCTGGTTTTTGACGATGTTGCACCCTCCGTATTAAATGAGGAAAGCAGGCGGAAAAATAAGGAAAACAGAAAAGCAAGTTCGCAGCAAGCGGAGGCATTATTGGTGACGAGATGGAGATCAATGTAACGTGGCCCTAGTGGGAGTCATAATCATGGTAGATCAAAATTCAGAAGTAAGAAGAATGTTAAATGCTACAACTGTGGTAAGAAAAGGCACGTCAAGAAAGAGTATTGGAGTAACCAGAAGAGAAAAGAAGGCAAAGAACCTGAGTCATCAAATGCTCAAGGGTGTGTAATAAGTACCTCGAATGATGGAGAAATTCTCTACAGTGAGGCAACAACTATTTCAGAAGGCAGAAAACGACTATTTGATGTCTGGCTTATAGACTTAGAAGCTACCTAGCACATGACCTCTCGGAGAGAATGATTCCACATATATGAACCTATTTCAGGAGGATCTGTATATATGGGTAATGATCATGCCTTGGAGGTCGCTGGTATTAGTACTATTAAAATAAAAATGTTTGATAGTACAATTTGCACAATTGAGGAGGTACGACATGTCAATGGCCTGAAGAAAAATCTATTGTCTTTAGGACAAATGAATAGTCATGGGTACAAAACTCATGTGGAGAATGGAATTGTGAAGATTATTAAAGGCGTGAATATATTGATAAAGGCAGAAAAGATCGATACTAATTTATTTATACTTAAAGGAGAAACACTATAGGAGGTTGATGTGTATGTCGCATCAAATGGAGAAGAATCAACGATGATGTGGCATCTCAAACTTGGCCACATGTCAGAACAAGGTTTGAAAATTCTCTCTGAGCGAAAATTACTTCCAGGGCTCAAATCAGTAAGCTTACCATTTTGCGAGTATTGTGTTACAAGTAAGCAGTATAGAGTAAAGTTCAGTAGATCTATTGCTAGAAGTAAATGCATTCTAGACTTGGTTCACTCTGATGTTTGGGAATCATCAGACATATTCATAGGTGGTGCAAATACATGGTGACTTTCATTGATGATTATTTTAGGAGATATTGGGTGTATCCAATTAAGAAAAAGTCAGATGTATTTCTAGTGTTTAAAGAATACAAAGTGCGGGTGGAACTTGAATCTAGTAAAATGATCAAGTACTTAAGGACGAATAATGGTGGAGAGTATACAAATGGCGAGTTTCTTACTTTCTGTAAGCAAAAAGGTAATCAGAGGCAGTTCACGGTAGTATACACTCCTCAACAAAATGGAGTAGTAGAGCAGATAAATATAACTCTTACAAAAATGATAAGAGTTATATTGAGGACTGTTGGTCTATCCAATTCATTCTGGGCAGAAGCAGCCAAAACTGCCTGTTATATATTAAATCGGTCGCCATCCACAGCAATTGGGTTGAAGACAGCGATGGAGATGTGGACTGAAAAGCCAGCTGATTACTCCTATGTACATGCATTTTGATGTCCTATGTACGTGATGTACAATGCTCAAGAAAGAACAAAGCTAGATCCAAAATTTAGGAGGTGTATCTTTTTAAGGTATGTTGATAGGGTAAAAGGGTATCGTTTTTGGGACCTCACTGCCCATAAGATCGTCATCAGTAGAGATGTTATCTTTGTAGAAGATCAACTGCAAATGAGAGATGAGGATGATAGTACTGTAAAAGAAAAGTTAGAGATTGTACCAGTGTATGTGAAAAATAATCTGGAAAAAGAAGATTCAAATTCTTCTGAAATAACATTAGAGCACGAGGAACAAGAATTAGTTGAGTTCGAGGCTCCAGAAGTTCGTCGGTCAACTCATGAGAGACAACCGCCAATGTGGCACTCGAAGTATGTCACAGAGATCAATGTTGCATACTGTCTTCTAACAGAGGATGGAGAGCCATCAAATTTCCATGAAACTTTAAACAGCTCATATGTTGCTTTGTGGATAACAGCAATGTAGGAAGAAGTTGAAGCTCTACACAAGAATAAGACATGGGAACTTGTACCACTACCACATGGAAGGAAAGCCATTGGAAACAAATAGGTCTACAAGATCAAACGTGATGGTAATGACCAAGTGGAGTGGTATCGTGCAAGATTGGTGCTGAAAAGATATGTTCAGAAAGAAGATATTGACTTCAATGAGATATTTTCTCCGGTAGTTCGACTCACGACAGTCAGAATAGTTTTGGCGATGTGTGCTACATTTGACCTACATCTAGAGCAGTTAGATGTGAAAACTGCATTTCTTCATGGAGAACTTGAAGAAGAAATTTATATGCTCCAACCAGAAGGTTTTACTAAAAAAGGGAAAAGAGAGCTTGGTTTGCAGGTTGGTATAAGAGATTTGATTCCTTCATCATGAGCCTTGGATACAACAAACTGAGTTCAGACCATTGTGCATATTACAAAAGATTTGAAGACAATGATTTCATTATTTTGATGTTGTATGTGGATGACATGTTGGTAACAGGCCCCAACAAAGATCGAGTTCAAGAATTGAAGGCACAATTGTCTAAGGAATTTGAAATGAAGGACTTGGGACCAACAAACAAGATTCTAGGGATGCAAGATTGTAAGTCAATTTCTACCCCACTTCCTATTAATTTCAAGTTATTCTCAATTATGTGTCCTAGAAATGAAGTAGAGAGAAAGAAGATGTCTCGAGTACCGTATGCATCAGCAGTGGGAAGTTTAATGTTTGCTATGATTTGTACAAGACCAGACATTGCACAAGTAGTGAGAGCAGTCAGTCGATACATGGCGAATTCTGGTGGAGAACATTGGATAGCTGTGAAGAGGATTCTGAGGTATATCAGAGGAACCTCCGATGTTGCATTATGTTATTGAGGATCGGAGTTTACTGTCAAGGGCTACGTGGATTCAGATTTTACAGGAGATCTTGATAAAAGAAAATCCACTACTAGCTATGTGTTTACACTTGCAGAAGCAGCTGTAAGTTGGGTTTCAAAACTGCAAACTGTTGTGGCTTTATCTATAATAGAAGGAGAATACATGGCAGCTACACAAGCTTGCAAGGAAGCTATTTGGATACAAAGGTTATTGGAGGAGTTCAGGCACAAACAACAGAAAATTCCTATATTTTGTGACAGTCAGAGTGCCTTACATATTGTAAGGAATCCAGCCTTTCATTTCAGAACGAAGCACATAGGAGTTCAGTATCACTTCGTTCGAGAAGTAGTAGAAGATGGAAGTATGGATTTATAGAAAATCCATACGAAGGAGAACCTAGCAGATGTTTTGACTAAATCGATAAATACTGATAAATTTGTATGGAGTAGATTTTCTTGTAGCCTAGCAGAAACGTAAGCAACATGACAATGGTGAAGTAGAAAAGATGATGTGAAGATTGATTGATTCTCAATTTAATCTCCAAGTAAGAGAATGTCAAATGAGGTGGGCCACATTTGCAACTACTCCTTTATATAGCAAATTAAGGCATCAAAGACAACAAATTAACTAAACAGGACCCAAGACTTTTAATTAGTCTAAATAAATTTATATATTTATTTTAAGTATTTATGTGAGTGTAGGTATATGTAGAGGAGTAAAAAATAAACACATATATCGAGTAACACGGCATCAAAGCTCTTAGCGAAATACATATACTTAATAAAATAACAACAACATTAATGCAACAATAAGCTTATAATAATATAAATTATTAAAATTGTACAATGAAAAATTATTTATGCAATTCTTTTTTATTTTATTAATAGAGAATGTGACATATTTAAATAATTTGATGTAATAAATAGAAAAAGAGAATATATGATTGTAAAGAAAAGAAATCATAAAATTATGAAAATGTTGTTAAATTAATTATACTATATGCCATTTTAACTTTATAATACTACCAGTGACAATCGATGTTTTAATATAGGAGAAGGATCCTCTTCTTCTCTTTTTTTCTGTCATTGCCTGTCCTTATATAGTGAGTGCTTAAGATTGAGTTTTGTGTTTGCCTTTTTCACTTTATTTACAATCAAGCTAGTTTTTTTTATTAGATTATGAAGGCAAGGAGAAGCAAGGAGAGAGAAGAAAAAAAAAAAAAAAGGAGAGGATCCTAATTCTATAATGCATTGACATATTTATCTTTCAATTAGATGAAACAATAACTTTTTTTTTAATAAGTTAAAGCAATTATAACATTTTAAACCCCAAAATCTATTCAATATATACTTTTTAAAAGTAATTAAAATACAAATCATTTACTTTATTTAACTAATTTATCATAATATTGGTACATGCTATTGCTCTATTGATTCATATTCCTGATTTTGTCTCCAATTTTGTATGTCTATCATTCGGCTAATTTATACTTAATAACTAGCTCAAGAGTTTTGTAACTATTCTCAGTTAATGTAGAACATTTTCCCTATCAACACTCATCTCTTTGATTTGAAATTCCAGAAACTGACCATCAAGATTTTCAATTTGAATCTCATCCATTTTACAAAAAGAAAAAGAAATAATAATAATAATTATTATTATTATAGAACTATAACTTCCTTCACAATTTTCCTCGGACTGAGCCGCCTGTGGAATATCCATTTTCATTGATGAATCACACGTGCAGAGACTTTGGCGACTGAAATCTGAAACCACCATATATAAAGCGTACTTATCCAGATATTCAATAATAATAATAATAATAATAATAATAATAATAAAAATAATTAATTGATTAACTATAAACTTTTTAAATAAGCATCGCAATGGTATCGAGATTGAGATACTACTAAAAAGACAGTAATATTATTCAATATTTAATTAAAGCCAACATGTCATTTTTCCTCAGATGAGAATTAGGAACAAATTTTCAATTTTTTTTTTATGTCGCCATCATGTACAAGTAGCATTTTTTTTCCTCTTTTGACCAAGTATGGAAGTAGAATTAATCTTTAATACTGGAATGGGAAATAAAAATTAAAGATTAAGCAATGAGCCAGTAATTTACTTGATTGATGACAGGTTGAATGTTGCAATTGGGTTTAATTGCTTCACTTGTTCTTTTAACTCTTTACAGAAACAGACATCCGCTCAGAATTTTTGAACGGATTTGCACTTTTATGATACTGTAAATATTCTTATATATATATATATATATATATATATATATATATATATATATATATATATATATATATATATATAATGGTTTTAAATCTAACCATTTATATATAAATTGCATGATAGTCTTGGTTTTTATCAATAAAATATTTAGCTTGAAGCCTTAGCCCATAATTGATGTACAAAAATGGAGAGAAAATGTAGGACATGATCCAATTGAATAATGACATGTGTACGCACAATCAACTAGTTTAAAGTAACGATTTGTATTTTTATTTATTTATTTTATCTTTTATCGTTTTTGTCCTCCCTTTTGTTCTTTTGTACATACTACTCTTTCTTTGAAGGTGGTTAGTTAACTACTAACTAGTCATGATGAAATTTCTAAGAACATGCAATGATGAAATCAATATGCCGAGTTCTAGAAGAATGGATGCTATTACTAATAGTTAATTGAAACTTGCAGATCATTTTTTTATAAATAATTTGAGAGGACAATATAACTTGCAGATCAGGCGATCAAGTTATGTATAATCAAATGAGTTGACTGGGATAGGCTGCATGTCAAAAGTCCCATGCAGTATGCGTATGTTTAAATTTTGAAAAAATAAATTTAAAAAATCTATATTGATAATTTTTTAATATAAAAAACTTTTTTTTCCATATTATAACATAAAAATTAGATATGCATTACCATTACTTGCGTTGGAATCAACCCTATACCCTAAACTCTCTTTCTCACGACATTTTTCATAGTCATAGCATAATCTTTAGAGAATTAGACCAATTAAATACATGCATGTCTCAGATTTAATTTAATCCGGTCTGTTAGTGAGGTAATGTGGCCTCTAAATGGATTAAAAACTACATCTATCAAAGAAAAGTTCATAGATAATTAGAAAAGATGATTGGTAAAAACAATTACTAGTTCGTATATACATTTTTGTTTAGAAACATAGATGAAATTAAAAAAAAAAAAAAAAAACCACATCTAAAGAGACTAAAGGCTGATAAAAAGCCAACAAAATAATGAACTATCATACCTTGCAGAGTTATATTATTAATTAATTATTTTTTCTTTAACACCCACAGTGTCATAATTTTATTTGTTCATTTTATTTTTTTTAATATCAGCACTCACAGGCTCCAACAGCTAGGCTGCGGCAACCCATCGGCTGGGCATAACAAAAGCAATCGTGCCCGGCGCCCTTAATTAATTAGTGTTACATATCTTGTATTATACGTTGAAGGCGCTGGGTATCAAGCGCTTGTCCAACCTGGAGCACTGCGGAAAGGTCACGAAGAGAAGAATCCATATTCCGAAGCCTTTTTTCGTATTTCCTCTTCTTGTACAAGTTCCAGCGACGGATGCTTGAGCACATTGAAACCAGAGCTTCCGCTTTCTTCAGCTGTTGAAGAAACAAGCGAATGATCTCTTCTCTTTTATTAGAGTCCTCCAGCTCTCGATTTAACCTATCCATTTCTTTGATCAAAGGACTTAACAGGTTGATGGTGTTTTCAAGGCTATTTAGGGCGTCTCTGAAGTTGCTGCACCTTGACTTTGATTCTTTAATCGCCACCATGATCTCTTGAAGCGCAACACCTAGAATGGCCCCTGCTAAGAGACCTCCCACTGCCGTTGCCGTTATCGTAACCGGTTCTGGCATTGCCCGCCGTCAGCTATATATCTATATCTATATATATATATATGATCTGGTCTGTTAGCTTTCACAAATATTAATACAAAACAATAAGGCAGGAAATCAAGTTGATACATGTACCATTGCAACAAATCCTTTATATAGCAAATTAACTTAGTCTTCAAAGATAACAAGTTGACTGAAGAATGGACCTATGTCAGTAAACCCTTTTTGATAATATTTAACTTGATCATCAGTTTCAGTTAACAATTAACTATTAGTAAAAAAATATAATACCTGGTCGTCTAGAGCTTTTGGTCTATTTGATTTGATCATTGCATGTTCTTGGAAATTAGTTTCCCCTTCCAATTGGATCATGACTAGTTATGACTTGTTATTAATTAGGGTGGGGCTATTTGAACCTACAAAAATACTCTCTCCACCCAATTTCTCAATACACCCATCATGAAATTTTAAAAATCACATTTTTACTTTTAAGACCCATTAAATTTTAAATGTAATTCCAATTTACTCCTTTATTCATTTTTCTTCTTTCTTCTCAAACCCACGCATGAAGAATTTTTTTTTCCCTTTCCATTAAGACAAATTCCTGTTTATGAAAAGTTAGAAGTAGAAATGGCCATAAAACTCTTTCAAATCATCCGAAAATTCAACAGAACTTTGAGTTGCTTGCCATCACTTGATTAAAGAGAAAAAAAAGAAAGGAAAAAGATAATTCATGTCGAGCTGCACGATTTGAACTGGAAACAACAGTGATGTGATGTAAATACTGAAAAAGAGAAAATTCATTCTTTATCAACTCATATATAAATTTTGTAACTTTAAAAGCATGAAAAGATCAAAGAACTATATTTGCGTAGCCTTTCCTTCTGCACCTGTATCTTTACTCCAAATGCACAACTAGGGACACTGATTATCAGACTAGTTACCAGAAACGCAGAGATTACACTTGAATACATAATTAATTAGCAAGTTTAATATCATGAAACTTTCTCTCTTACTTTGAATAAAACATTTATGAAAAGAAAATAGGTAGATTTATGAATCGTGATAGGTTGGGTGTATATGCTATTTTAATCTATTTTGTCCTTTTAACTTTCGAGTAATTTCACTTAAGGCTATTAAAGTAATAAAAAAATTACAAAAACATGGGTGTCAACAATACTATTGTGGGTTCAAATAGTCTTACCCTATTAATTATTACCTCCGCAAGGATACACGCATCAACGTTGTGAAAAAAAATTAAGTACAGTACAAACCTCTCCTTTTTTATTTTTTTACCCCTCCAAAATTAACTAAAGTACAAACCTCTCCTTTTTTATTTTCTTTTCCCCTCCAAATAGGTAGGTAATCGGACCAAGTCAAATTAATGAATTAAACTCTTTAAAACCACTTGGTCAAGCAAAAATTAATTACCTCTAATGTTTTTGGAAAATAACTAAAAAGACTAATTAATTGATAAAAATATATATACCCATGTCATTATTCTAGTCGTTTGTGTTCCCAATTTTATCTTCATTTTTGTATGTCAATTATTGAGCAAACTCATATTTAGAAACTAAAGAGTTTTGTAATATTCTCAGTTGATGCAGAATATTTTTTCTATTAACATAATTTTTTTGTTTGAAATTCTAGAAACCGCCCCTCGGGTTTCTCATTTTGAATCTTATCCATTTACGAAAAGAAAAAGAAATCATCATCATCATCATCTAGAATCATAAGTTCCTTCACGATTTTCCTAGGATTGAGCAGCCTGTAGAATATCCCTTTTCATTGATGAGTTTGACCTGAAGAGACTTTAGTGACTAAGACCTTAGAATATCTAATTAAAGTCGAAATGTAAATTTCCTCTGATAAATCTGGGAAGGTTTCTCAATTTATTTTATGTCGCCGTCGTGTACAAGTAGCAATCTTTTGTTTTCCACACGGAAGTTGAAGTAGCAATTTTATGTCGCCGTCGTGCACTGTTGAAACGTCAGCCCACCAAAGCTTATTTTTCCACACGGTTTTTCTTGACAAATTGGACGTTGGTGGCACAAATATTTGACAGGTTGTTGACATGCATGCATGAAGATTTTGTTGCCCACTAAAATTGATTATTCATTCTAAATTCAATTTGTCAATTTGGCAAGTTGTAGCCAAATTGAATCAATCTACAATTAAAAAATATTGAAGATATATTTACATATGGAGTTAATGGATGTATTCAATTAATGGTGTGTTTACTTTATGAAATAAGGAATGAGAATGAAACTCATGTTTATTTGGTAAAATGTAATTTGAGAATGAGAATAAAATGTATGGGTTCCACACAAATTGGGAATAAGAAATGGGAATCTCATTCCCATGGGGGGTTGGGAATGACAATGAGGGAATGAGAATGGAATATATGTTTACTGTTGTATCCCTTTAATTTTTTTATATTTCCCAAATTACCCTAATTCAAATCACAATTAATTTTATTATTTTAAATGCCATTAATAATAATAATAATAATTATTATTATTATTAAATTTTATTAACTTTATTATTTTAGTTATTATTCATTATTTTTATTATTATTATTATTATCATTATTAACAATAAAAATAATGATAAAAATAATAATTAACAAAAATAATTAATTTATCATTATTAAAAATATTATCATTATTGTTGTTATTATTATTATTAATAAAAATAATAATAACAATAATTAAAATAATAAAGTTAATAAAATTTAATAATAATGTAATTTTCATTATCTAGATATAAAAATGAAATTAATTAAAATAATAATAATAAATGTTAATAATGATAATATTAATAAAAATAATAATAACAATAATTAATAGTAACTAAAATAATAAAGTTAATAAAATTTAATGATAATAATAATAATAAATGTTAATAATGATGATATTTATAAAAATAATATTAACAGTAATTAATAATAACTAAAAATAATAAGTTAATAAAATATAATAATAATAATAATATTATTATTATTATTAAATGTTAATAATGATAATATTAATAAAAAATAATTAATAATAACTAAAATAATAGAGTTAATAAAATTTAACAATAATGATAATAAATGTTAATAATGATAATATTAATAAAAATAATATTATCAATAATTAATAATAACAAAAATAATAAATTTAATAAAATTTAATAATAATAATAATAAATGTTAATAATGATAATATTAATAAAAATAATATTAACAGTAATTAATAATAACTAAAATAATAAAGTTAATAAAATTTAATAATAATATTATTATTATTAAATTTTATTAACTTTATTATTTTAGTTATTATTAATTATTGTTAATATTATTTTTAATAATAATAATAGTAATAATAACAACAATAATGATAATATTATTAATAATAATAAATTAATTATTTTTTATTAATTGTTAATACTATGGGTATTTTGATAAATTGATTCTCATTCCCATTCCTTATTCCCATTTTTTTTGCTAAGTAAATACATCAATGATATTCCAGCACATTCCCATTCCTATTTACTTTTACCAAGTAAACATTGAAATCTAATTCTCATTCTTCATTCTCATTCCAGTCAATTCCCATTCTCAGCCCATTCTCATTACACCTCATTCTCATTCCATGAAGTAAACGCACCATAAGTGAAGAGGCATTCTAGTATTAACTACTTAGATCGATATCTCTTCTACATATTAGAATTTTAATAATTTTCCAACAATCTTCTAAGAATAGATAGTTAAGCTGTAACAATTTATTAGAAAAAATATCTATAGTTAGTTTTTCCTAATATCTCAATATTAATAATATTTTAAAATATATCTCAACATTACTAATATTTTAAAATATTAAAATTTGATGAAGATGGGATGATTATACTCTAATATTTAAGAAAATCAATATAAGAAAATCAAGAATTTTTTTTTCAAAAATCAAGATTATGTGAACATAAATTTTTGAAAAGAAAGTTATTATCCTAACTACGCATAAGGAAAATGTGATGTTTGTGACATAGAGTTCCCTCAAACTTTGTGATCAACGAATAAAAATTTAAAACATATGACTAAACAATCGGTCAAAAATAATTAACTGCGTTTTCAAATGTCAGTAGCCCTATTGAACAAAACTATATTAATAATAGCACTGATGTTTGCCCCGGGTCAAACCCTGAAAGATCTCTAAAACGATGCCGTTTCATCTATTATTTTGTTTTTGTTTTCATTCTCGGTAAAACGACGCAGTTTTTCAAAAGGCAAAATTCTCACACTTAAGGCAAAAGCAATGCCAGAAGTCTAGAACCCATCTGCTTTCTCTTCCTCTTCGTTTCACCACACTAGAATTTTGAGTACAATTCTTAAACAGTTCACTTCTCCCAAAACCCAGTTGCCAACACAAACAAACTGCTTGCTTCACTTCAAAAAACTTGTTGTAACCAACAACTTGCTTCTGCTGCTGCGGCTGTTGTCGTTGCTGTAGTGGTCTTGAGTCCGCAGATTCAGAAGAAGCAAGTCCAATGGATAGCTCTAAGTCGAGAATTTCTTGATAATGGGTGCTGTTATGCATTATTTCTTATTAGATCTAAAATTTTTTTTTTTTGGGGTGGGGGGTGTTTTGAATTTGTGTAATGTGCAAGTGGTCGATGATAGCTGGAATATTACCAGGAAGCACAGATAATAAAATAAAGAATTATTGGAATACACACATCAAGCAGAAGTTACTTAACCATGGCCTTGACCCTCAAACTCACCACCCTCTCAACCAAATTCATAACCATAATAATTTCAACAAATAGACTATTAATAATAATGAAGAAATAATGCATAGCAGCACCCATTATCAAGAAAAAAGAGGGAAGAAGATTAATTAATTACTTGTTTCAGCTGGACTAAACAAAGAGGAAGAAGAAGACTACCATTTGCAAACCAAAACGACTTCGTTCACAGCAAATCAGAACAAAAAAAAAAAAAATTCAAGCAGAAACAATGTCGTTAAGAGAACGAAGAAAAAGAAGAAGCAAGGGTTTAGCTGGGTTAAAGAAAGGGGAAGAAGAAGGCTGCCATTTGTAAACCAAAATGACTTCGTTGAAAGCAAATCAAAACAAATAAAAAAATTGAAGCAAAAACGTCGTCGTTCAATAGCGCTTGAAAACAAAAAAAATTAAGAGCCGAAACAGCGTCGTTTGACCCGGGGCAAACATCATTTTCCATATTCATAAAGCAAAACCCACGTCTTCCATCAGGCTCGCCTGTCTTCCTCGCCTCCAAAAAGACCCGAAACTCGCTCTGCAACTCTTTAAAAACCCTAATCCTAACCCCAATGACACTGAAGCCCATCCATTAAAACCCTTTCGCTACAATCTCCTTCACTATGACCTTATCATCACCAAGCTTGGCCGAGCCAAGATGTTTGACGAAATGCAGCAAATCCTTCACCAGCTCAAGCACGACACTCGCATCGTTCCCAAGGAAATAATTTTCTGCAATGTTATCGGCTTTTATGGACGTGCGCGATTACTCGAACGCGCACTCCAAATGTTTGATGAAATGTCGAGTTTTAATGTTCAAATGACGGTCAAATTTTTCAACACGTTGTTGAATCCAAAGTTAACGTGCGGAAAGCTTGATAGAATGAAGGAGTTGTTTCAAATTATGGAGAAATATGTTAGCCCAGATGCTTGTAGTTATAATATATTGATACACGGTTGTGTTGTAAGTCGGAGATTAGAGGACGCGTGGAAGGTGTTTGATGAAATGGTTAAAAGAAGACTGCAGCCAACACTGGTGACATTTGGGACGTTAATTTATGGTCTTTGTTTGGAGTTGAGGGTAGATGAGGCATTAAAGTTGAAGGAGGATATAATGAGAGTGTATAATGTGAAGCCTGATGGACAAGTCTTTGCGTCATTGATAAAAGGGCTTTGTGCGGTTGGTGAGTTGAGTTTGGCACTTGGGGTTAAAGAAGAGATGGTGAGAGATAAGATTGAAATGGATGCAGGTATATATTCTTCATTGATCAGTGCGCTTTTTAAGGCAGGAAGGAAGAATGAATTTCCTGCGATTTTAAAGGAAATGAAGGAGCGTGGGTGCAAACCGAATTCTGTAACATATAATGCATTGATCAGTGGGTTTTGTAAAGAGGAGGATTTTGAAGCCGCATTTACAATTTTGGATGAAATGGGGGACAAAGGCTGTAAGGCAAATCCTATTAGTTATAATGTGATTCTTGGGGGGCTGTGTAAGGACGGAAAATGCAGTGAGCAAAAGATTTGTGTGAGGATATGCCTAGACAGGGCTGCAATCCTGATGTTGTGTCCTATAGGATACTTTTTGATGGGCTATGCGATGGGAAGCAGTTCAGGGAAGCTGCTTTAGTTTTGAATGAGATGATTTTTAAGGGTTTTGTACCTCGTTCTGCTCGTATAAATTTATTTATTGGTCAGCTGTGTGAGATAGGGAATGTGGAAGATCTGTGGACAGTTTTGAATACCCTGATTAGGGGGAACGTTATTGATTTTGATACGTGGAGAACTGTGATTTCTAAGATGTGCAAGGATGACATGCTCTTGAATGCATCTCAACTTGTTGAATCCTTGATTAGCCCTAAATTTGAGACTCTGGTAACCAATAATTGAGAGTTCGCAAGTGTGCACAAATCTATTGGCTAGACGTGAAACTTTCTATCAGTCTACATGTTCACCAATCACCGTGTTCATGTCCGTAGTTGTTTTGGTCTGCACAGGTTTTAGGTCACCGGCCAAGTTGCCAAGTTAGGAGTTTGTAGAAAGTGATAATACATGAGAGGGTTAATGTGTACAAACTTTATTAGCTTCAATCTGAAAGCAATTGCAGTTCTGGATGGTTTGTGCAGTAATTTTCATGGGTGATCTTCATTTTGGCCTGTCATGTAGTAAGATGTTTCATAATGCTCAAAATCATTATGAACGATTCTCAGGTACGTGTAACAGGTTAGCCAGCGTAGATTTGACTTACTTATTGAATATCTTGTCTTTTAGCATAACCCAGAACTTTATATAAATACGTCTTTTGTGAGACCTTTTGAGAATCCTTCAGATTAGTCCATATATAATTTGAAAATCTCCCCCGATAAGGGCCCTCTAGGTCGACACAGCTAAGAACAATTATCTGTGGCCCCCCGTCAAAATAATAATAATAATAATAATAATCCGAGTTCAGATAAGAGACCATTGATCACATTGAACGAAAAATACATTATTTAATTAAGGGTTAATTAGGAAATCAAACAAAGCCGACTTGAGAGAGGTACACATGTACGAATCTCTTTATTACATCAAAATCAACTGATAATGACAATAATTAGAACGAGAAACATAAATAAATGGCAAGATTATTCAAATAAGCTACACATTTAGAACTTAGCCTCAAGATCTTTCACCACATCTACGTCCAACTGGAATGCCTTGGCAAGAAAATCAGGATTGATTGGAGGATTGGCTCCGAAGACCGAGTTTGCAATGGTAATGACACCGGGATTCTGGCTGCTTAGAGCAGCGATGGCAACTGCATTTGTTTTTCCAATGTTAAACTGGAAGTGAATCAAACCAATTGGAAACACAAAAACATCTCCCTTTTTAAGAACTTTTGCAATGAGTGTGTTGTTTAGCTCGTTAGATGTCACAAAACCAACATAAAGTGTTCCTTCCAAGACCGCCAGGATATCAGTGGCACGAGGGTGAGTGTGAGGAGGGTTTTGGCCATAGGGTGCATAGTCTATACGGACTGCTGATATTCCGAGAGTGTTGAGTCCCGGAATTTGCTCAACATTTGCAATTTTTACACTGAAACCAAGTCGGTTTGCTGTGTTTCCAGGCTTTGTCCAGCCCTGATAAGAAGAAATCTCTTGGCCTGGCAAGCTTGGGGTCCTTGCAGAACTTCCCGTTGACAAAAACAGCGTCCAAGAATTCAGAATATTAATTAGTAAGGTGAATTTGAGACCGACGCATATACATAAACAAGTAAGATTTTTTAGGACAGAGAAATTAAAGTGTCAAAATATACCTGCGTTCTTGGGCTCATCAATGGCTACACAGATATCCTGTAGAGGACTAGGGTCAAAGGCAGAGGCCAATGAAGAAGCCAAAATCAAGAGAGCACACCTGTAAGAAATTGAACACTTCTCATTGTGTTTAATTAGCTAGCTAGCTTTGGGAACTCACTCTGTTTAATCTCTGAACTTATTATTATTGGTTTAGTGCGAGGTGAGAAATGTTGCAAGTTTAGCAACTCTTATTTATAGATGAGGATTTATTGAACCGGTCTTGTTTTCCCTGCTCGGAGCAGATCGATGAAGGCTTGCCAAGTCTTCAATTGTTCATCTGTGACTCTGTAAAAACTGGGGAAACTTGTCATCTCAGTACATTTTCTTCTTCATTTGCTTACATCAACATATTGTTTTTTAATACTGAGTCATGGCAATCTATTTGTGTATTATTATATTATCTAAAAATTTCATTGACAAACTCCAACTTCCAGAATGGTGAATGTTCGTTTTGATTTTTTAATGTTTTTCATTATGTTTTAAGCAGGTGAGCAAATATTTTTAAGGCTGGGCCCTTAGAGGCCCGAAAATTGAAATTTTTAGAGCTACTTACTTTTTGTAAGTTACATAGTGTGTGCCGTTGTAACTGATATATCACTAATTATTTTTTATAATGTGTTGGATATTAATTATATTATATTTTATTTTTATCTTTTATCAAACAGGAATCTAAAGTTATGATAGTGTAAGCGTAGTTCAAGTGCATTATTTGTTATATTTTTAAATTTTTGAAGGTAAATCAAGCACATAATTCACACTGGCAGACTTGAATGCTACTTAAATGAATCTGAAGGGAGGTTTTATCATTAAATCATTGAGTGGGATTACAGTCTTAGTTAAATAACAACGACTAATTCTATCAAAATTTTCTACAGTCAAGTATTATGTGCCGTTTTACCATAATCATCATTACAAGAAAGAACCTAATCCAACTCTTCACATCTACGAATCCAATCTAATTGAATTATGTAATGCCACGTAGTATACAAAATTCTTACACATACTTTTTTCCAATTGAAGAAAACTAAAATGAGTGATGACATATTAATGTTTTCCCGACTATATTTTTAACCTTTATGATAAGTTTATTACAGTACTCGCTAAGTTTTCAAAAATGTTATAAAAATACTCCAAATGAAATTTAGAAGTTCGAAATAGCAGAATTTGGTAAGACTTCGACGGACATCTCGGAGGCCTTTTTTTAATCTTTCATTGCAGTTTGCAAAACAATACATTATACTCACAAATCTAACGTATCTCTAGCCCAAAAAAATATACAACCATATCAAAGTCAGCACTAGCTACACAATGTCTTACATCATGCAATATTCGAACAAATCCAAAAGATCTTATCAATTGAATCAATGAACAGAGAAAAAAAAAAGAGTTTTAACTGTTGAATATGCATGCAAAATTCTAGGAATTTGCCGGCAGCAATAGGAGAATTAATTATCAAGCAAGCATGGATTAAATTAATCCAGTTCTTACTAGCTACATTATGGGCCGCCGGCTACGTAGTGCATAAGTACCTAACCCAAATTATAACTTTTCAAAATTTTAAAATTGCTCACTTGAGCTACTAGCTAATTAAACTTAGCACTTTAACCTCACGCCTCTCCTTTATGAAAGCCACATATACAGTATATGTAAATATATACCAATTTTCTAACTTAAACTCATCCTCAAAATTATATTATATATCTAAACTTGTTCCACATTAACCTACATTAATGGCTCGTTTCAACTCTCTTATTTTGATCGTTGTCCTCTGTGTTTTAGTTTTCAATTCACCATCTTTAGTTTTCAATCCATTTTGGTTAATTATTTAGTGTCCGCACATGCAGGTGGATTAATATTCTAAAAACCAGGCATTTATTTAACAAAGTGCCATTAGTAGTGGGGAAATTTTCTTATATAACAACTTTCAAAAATTCATTATCAAAACTAGCAATAGAACAAAAGTTCTTAAAATAATAACCACACACTTTTTATGAACTAAATTACCCCTCCCCAAATCTCCTCTCTCGTTTCATGTCAACAACTAAATACAAACTATTTTACCTCAACAACTAAACGCAAACTCCATGAAACTCCTCCCATTTGACTTCTCAAACTCCCTCCAACAATTAAACACAAAACTACTTCGATTCCATATGCATCAGATAACAATTGTTAACTAGCATTGAAGACTTTTAGCCTAAAGGGCTACACATATTGTAATTTTGATGATAACAAACATGTGTCATAAGTGATATGATAAATATTGTATTTCACATATTCACTAGTTCTTGAAGGATGATATTTATGTAAGTGAATCAAATGAAATCAAGCTCAAAACACTCAACGGACAACGGCTTGATCAAGAACAAAGTTTAGCTCAACGAAGTCATTACTGCAACAAATTCTTGTAAAACTGGTATGATTTAATATATGCATGGTTTAACATTTGAGAAACTCAAAATTTTGTTTAATAAATCATTACTTTTCATAAACCAAAATGTCTCATATTTATAAGATAAAGTATTTTGTGGATTTGAGTGTTTTTCAAATTTTGGATTAAATTGAAAAAGTTTTGAAATTAATAAGCATTATGAAAATAACCTTTTTGAGAAGTATTATAAAGTTTTGGGCCATAACATAATTTCAAAAATTTTTGAGAATTACGATCATATTTAGAAATTTTGGATTGGGATCTATTTGTAAAAATATAAAACATTTTGGGCTATAGTGTAATGTATAAAAGTTTTAGACCATATTTTAATTTTGAAAGTTTTAGGCCAAAAAGAAAATATAAACAATATGGTGGGAAGACAGAGAGTTAGAGGCTAGTCTACAATGGTTAGCAGCTAGCCGCCTGAGGTAAATTTTTAAATTTTCAAATCCAAAATTTATACCGGCTGCTTGGTGTTTTGTCCATAACAGCTAGTTTTTGTGTCTAAGCTATATAAACTCAAATCCAATTCATTTTTAAAAACTTTTGCAAGCGGAAACAAATGTAAACAACATATTTTGAGCTCTTAACTTGCAAATCATCATAGATTAAATCTCCATTGATCTATTTTTTGTATATCCACTCTAAAAGAGAGTATTTATTGTATTTCTTGAATTCATTGTAAAATTTGTGAGTATGTAAGTGTGGGAAACACTTGAGTAAAGAGATTGAGGATAATATTTTGTTGTAAAAGTCCATTGACACCTTGGAAGTCAATTGTAAGCATTTGAAGCCTTGGGAGGCTTGGATAGTGAAATCCTCAAGCTTAGTTTGTTTGGAGGTATGGACGTAGGCGAGAATTGCCGAGCCACATAAAAATCTTTGTATTTGCTCTCTCTTCCCTTACTCTTTTAATTTTTAGCATTGTTAAATTTATTATTTTTTATTTCATTGAGGCACTATATGAAATTGTTGTGTGGTTTGCTTAGCTTAAGTTTTTAAAAACCCAATTTACCCCTCTCTTGGGTTGCATAACTAGTATTTCAAAGACAAAATCAATCAAAACAAAAAAGAAAAAAAAAGCTCAAGAAGGAATTAAGGATAATGTTTTTTGAAATTTATATTGTAAGATTAATTAAGTTTTGTATATGGGTTTTGTGGATATTTGTAGAAACAAATATCATTATTAATTTTTATTATAATGTGGGTAGATATTTGCTTGTATGAATCCAAAAATTAGGAAAAATCTGGTAAATTATGTGTTTCTATGATTCTAGAGAAAACCTAGATTGCGGGCGAAGGCATTCATCGGCCGGGTGATGGCTGATTTCGCCAGCGAGAAGTACGGGCAAAGGCATGCATCGACCGAGTGATGGCATCCTTCGCCCACATTTCTCATTGATATCGCCCGCGAGAAGTGCAAGCGAAGGCTTGCATTGCCCAGGTGATGGCACCCTTCACTCGCACTTCTCGCGGGCAATACCAGTCATCACCCGGATGATGAATACCTTTGCCCGAACTTCTCACCTAGTAGCCATTGCCACTCACTTCTCCCAGGCAATGGCAGCCGATGATCTCCATCAATTAGACAATGGCATCCATCGTCCAAATGTGGGGCACCTCATGTAATTGTATTTTTAATGTTAATTGTTTATTGTCAATGATATTATTATAGAAATAAATTTCTTGTTTTAGTAATATAATTATATTTATTTTAATTTGCTTCATGTTTAATGGAATCAACAATTGTGCTTAAAATGTTTTAAGATGGATTATGGGAAACATTTGTTGATGGTCATATGGAATACGAGAATGAAAAAATTAAAGCATTTTTTCTGCGAAATGATCTAATTTTCGAACAATTTATTGCTAGGGTTTATCAAGTGTTGAATTTAAGTTCAGACAAATATTCTATGACAATGAAAGCAGTTTGGGGCACAAACTGTCATATGCAATCCATTGCTTCTTTACCAATGGACATACTAGATGATAAAATGGTAAAAATTATTATACATGTAAACTCTGATAAAATAAACTATGGTAGGACTCCTATTTTTGTAACTACATTGCCTAAATTAAAATCAAAGCTTCTTTAATGCCATCTCAACAAAAATCAGCTTCTTTGATGCCGTCAACCCAATATTCAGCCTTTGAGTGCACATTTGGCTATGGATCCATGCCAAACTATGATAATTACTTCTTCTCCAATACCGAAGAACAAATGTTTCCAACTATAGAAAGCTACTCTCAATTCCGTGACTGTGATGACATAGATTACGATCATCCATTAAATGATATGGAAGCAATGTCTCAATTTCAGGAAGATAATGATCCACGTCAAAGTCAGCCTATTACCCCTAGGTCACATAGCCGAAGTCGGCCCCAATATCAACTATAGTTGACCTACTACAATTGAAGGTTTCAGTTGTGCCATCAGATTGGGTAGCTTCGGATACACGTACAGTTGGAAATTGTAGTTCAAGTGGTATTTATGTTAGGCAGCTATTCAGTATGAAAGAACAATTATACATGGAGCTTAGCATTTTTACTAGTAGAGACAAGTTTGAGTTCAAGGTAGATAGGTCCTCAAGTATATATTGGGAGGCTTGTTGTGTTATGTGTTGAGTGTTAGAAAATGCATATTTATAAAGGAGAAAACCGTCATTTTACATTTCAAGTTTTACTAACAACCCTTACTTTTATGTATTTAACCTTCTTGTGATTTAATTACATGTGTTTTATTTTAATTAAGTATTTTATGTATTTTAGGGGCATCATAGTCATTCCACAATAAACGAGAGATCAGATGGCAAAACGGACATCACTTTTGAACTCAGGACGGTCGAAAACCTTAGGAGGAGCATAAAAGGAAAAATAGCACTGTTCACGTGTACGGTACTATTCACGTGTACGGTACTGTATACGTTACTGTTCACGACACTGTTCACATAGACGGACGATGACGTGGCATTGACCGATGATGTGGCATTGACTGATGAGGTTTCACGATCCTGTTGGGCTAAAATTCTTATGTACTGTTGATGGTAACGTGGCAGCATATCAGTGGACGAAAAATCTCGCCTACGGTACATGCATCACATAGGATTATTTTCAACCAAACCGCGTTACTGTTCATCCAAGTCAAACCGTGTTACTGTTCATCCACGTGGTTAAACCGTTGACTGTTGACTGATGACGTGGCGTAATCCTGAGCATCCAAACTGTTTTTAATCCGATGGCCATAATTTACTCCATGTATCTATAAAAAGGGGGCCTCCCCCCTAATTTGATATCTCTGAATCCATTTTTGGGATTCATTTTCTGTAATTCCCTCTCTATCTTGTATTTTCTACATATTTTAATAAATTTCTATTTTGCCCCTAGTTCAATTATGAGTGGCTAATTTTCTTTCAAGCTTGGGTTGAAGGTGAAGTCTCAACATGTGTTATGGGCTTTATTTGGTAAATTTATTTTCTCTTCCCCTCTAGTTTTTGTGGATGTTTTGACTTCTCGTCGATAAATAATACTAATCTTGTCTAGTACCGCCTTGGTTTTACCGGCCTTCTAGTACAAGGTTATTATTATTTGGCACGATAAGCCCTTAGCACCATATTGATTAGAGCGTGGTTCATGAGGTGTGGATTCCCCCCTCATGATTTAATTGGCATTAATACGGATTATTTAGCCCATGATGCATGTTGATACGGATCCAGATACCCAAGTACGTCAATTTAATAGATTTCCTTTTCAAGTTATTCTTGCCATTTCAATTCCAATTTTAGAATTTATTCTCACCATTTTAATTTAAGTTTTAGCATATTCCAAATAATTTCCACCACAATTCCAACCACCCATTTACAAAATTAATTCTACAGATAATTAAAATCCACCTTCTCGTGGGATCGACACTCGTCACCATTAGTCTATACTACAATAGATTCGTGCGCTTGCGAGTACATTAAAATTTGCACAACAAGTTTTTGGCGCCGTTGCCGGGGAGGTAAGTAATTTTAATTCATAGAATTAATTTTTGTGAATAATTCCATTTAAATTGTTTTCTTGTATTTTTTTATTATTAAAAAAAGTGAATCTACATTTAAAGGTTAGTATTTTTTTTTCTTCTTCTCTTCTTTAAAATTCTGTAATTTATTTTTCAATTTATTTTTCTTTGTAATTTTTTTGTTTATCTTATTAATTTATTTTTAGTTAATTTATTTCACGTATTTATTTTTGTGTATTTTTATAGAAAGTTTGTAATAGCGCAATAAGGTTAGTATCGTAATTTCTCCCTCTTCTTTATTTTTATTTATTTTGTTCCCATCTTTATTTTTTATTTTATTTGTTTTGCATGCATGGTCGAAGGTCATTATTACCCAATCTTGAACCTATAGACCTTGAACTTGAGAAAACACTTCGCACACACAAACAAGTAAAAAATAAAATGGATTTGCCACCACAGGAGAGGCCATTTAAGGACTATTTTAGTCCCTTAGCTAATTTGAGCACATCATGCATAAGATACCCAAATGTAGCTGCTAGGAGTTTTGAATTAAAACCTACTGTGCTAAATTGTCTCCCCACATTTTATGGCCTAGAAAATGAGGACTCATATAATCATCTGAATAATTTTCATGCCATTTGTAAAACTTTTAAATATGAAAATTTTTCAGACGATGATGTTAAACTCAGATTATTCCCATTTTCATTAAAGGATAGAGCTCGTTCATGGCTTAATACATTGCCTGCCAATAGCATTTCATCATGGGAACAAATGGTAATTAAATTTTTGAATAAATATTTCCCAGTGCATAAAATCAATGCTATTCGCAGGGAAATTTCAGAGTTTACATAGAGAGAAGACGAGCAGTTTTTCGAAACGTGGGAGGAGCGATTCAATGGGCTACTCTTGAAGTGTCCACATCATGGGTACGAGAAATGGCACCAATGCCAATACTTTTTGGAGGGATTATTGCCGAATATGCAAGAATGGCTAATGGCAACAAGTGGAGGAGAGCTAATGTCAAAAAGTGCATCAGAAATTTGGGAATTCTTCCAGCGACAAGCAGATAATTCCCAACAACGGAGTCGATCACTCAGGACTACTAGAAGAATTAAAGGAGTGAATGAGGTTCAAATTGGCGAATCAACTTCAGGAATCAAAGAAGTCAAGGAGATGGTTGAAGGTCTTGCTCGACAAATAGCATCGTTATCGACTGGTAAATCAACAGAATTACATGACCATGACTCATACTCAGATCAAGCCAATGCCATAGGTGTAATAAGAAAACCATCGAATTACAACCCGTACTCCAACACATATAATCCTGGATGGAGAGACCACCCCAATTTTTCATGGTCTCAAGGATTCCAACAGAATGGACCAGCAGCTCCAGCTCCACCAATGCAACCAATTCCGCAAATTCCTCAAGCCTCTCAGCCCCCATTTAGACCATACAATCAGAACCAAAACTACTCTCAACCTAGACCATGGGAGGATTCATTCCAGAATCTCAAGAATCTTACTCACTCTACGATTGAGCAACAGAACCACACCATTGATGGACTACGAAATGAATTGAGAGCGGGCTTCAACTCACAAGCCCAATCAGTTTCAAGCCTCGAGAAGATGGTGGGACAACTTGCTTCTTCAGTTCAGACCTTGGCAATGACCGTTGAGAAAGGTAAGTTTCCAAGTCAACCAGTGCCTAATCCTAAAGGAGTACATGAAGCAAGTACCTGTTCACCGCAACAGCATGGAGAGGTCAAAGCAGTCATGACCTTGCGAAAAGGAAAAGAAGTCGACAACAAAGTGGAGATGCCGGTGACAAAAGAAAATCAAATTGTACCTGTGAATGTTGAGGAATCATCACCGGAGGAGAAAGAAGAAACCAACCCACGAGAATACGTTCCCAAAGCTCCATTCCCTCAGAGGTTAGCTAAAGGCAAGAAGGGAAAATCCACAGGTGAGATTCTCGAAATCTTCAAACAGGTAAGTGTTAACATTCCTTTGCTTGATGCTATTAAACAAGTTCCATCTTATGCCAAGTTTCTTAAAGACCTTTGTACTAAAAAGAGAAATATGCATGTTCAAAAGAAGGCATTTTTAACTGAAAACGTTAGCTCTATACTCCAACATAAAATTCCTTTAAAATGCAAAGACCCAGGCTCCCCCACTATCTCATGTAGCATAGGGAACCATACAATTGAGAATGCTTTGTTGGATTTAGGAGCTAGTGTAAATTTGTTGCCTTATTCAGTATTTGTGAAACTTGGACTAGGAGAATTACACCCAACTCCAGTGGTGTTACAGCTTGCAGATCGGTCCACAAAAATACATCGTGGTATTGTGGAGGACGTGCTTATCCAGGTAGACAAATTTTATTTTCCTGTTGATTTCATTGTAATTGACACTCAACCAATACAGGATTCAAGGAAGCACATCCCCATTATTCTAGGCCGACCTTTCTTGGCAACTGCGGATGCTCACATTCAATACAGGACTAGAAATATGCAGTTGTCCTTCGGCAACATGACTATGGAGCTGAACATCTTCAACATTGCCAAACAACCTCACAGTGCAGATGATGGAATTGTTGATGTGGATTTAATTGAAGCATTAGTTGATGATACTTTTGTTTCAAACCTTAGTGATGATCCTTTACAAACATGTTTAACTCACTTTGGTTTGGATTTTGATATTGACAGATCGGTCGATGAGGTCAACGCCCTGCTTGACTCAGCACCATCCATGGACACTAATAAATGGAAGTCAAGAGTTGAACAACTAGCACCATCAGAGAAGAAACTCATCCCATCATCAGAATCACCACCGAAACTCGAGCTCAAACCATTACCCAACACTCTGGAATATGCATTTTTGGGAGAAGAAAGTACTCTGCCGAGATGTATCGAGAAGAACTTGGTCTTAAATTGGGAGAAATGCCATTTTATGGTAAAACAAGGTATTGTTCTCGGTCACATCATTTCGAGCAAAGGTATTGAGGTTGACAAAGCCAAGGTGGATCTCATTTCTAATCTTCCTCCACCTAAAACAATCAGAGAAGTAAGATCTTTCCTTGGGCATGTTGGTTTTTATAGACGTTTCATTAAAGATTTTAGCAAAGTTTCTAAACCCTTATGCAATCTACTTGCTAAGGATGTACCTTTTGTCTTTAATGATTCATGTCTTGTTGCGTTTGAAAAATTAAAGCATTTGTTGACATCATCACCCATCATTCAGCCCCCAAACTGGAGCTTACCATTTGAGCTCATGTGTGATGCATCTGACTATGCAGTAGGAGCAGTATTAGGACAAAGAGTTGATCGAATTCCGCATGTTATTTACTATGCTAGTATGACATTGAATGATGCACAGTTGAACTATTCAACTACTGAAAAAGAAATGCTAGCAGTAGTGTTTGCATTGGAGAAATTTCGATCTTATCTCATTGGTTGTAAAATAATTATATTCACAGATCATGCTGCTCTTAAATATCTTCTCACAAAGAAAGATGCAAAAGCTAGACTAATTCGTTGGGTGTTACTTTTGCAGGAATTTGACTTGGAATTCAAAGATAAGAAAGGGACAGAAAATGTTGTGGCGGACCATCTCTCTCGTCTCCATTTTGACACAATTATAGAACCATTACCATTAAATGAGTCATTTCCAGATCAACAATTAATGAGTGTGGAAGTATTACCTTGGTATGCTAATATAGTTAATTATCTTGTTACAGGTAAACTTCCAGAGCATTGGACCAAGCAAGACAAGGCTAAATTCTTTGCAGAAATAAAGAATTTTTTTTGGGATGACCCGTATTTGTTCAAGTATTGTGCAGATCAAATTGTTAGATGATGTGTCCCAGAAAGTGAAATTCAGAATATTCTTTCATTCTGCCATGAACAAGCTTGTGGAGGCCATTTCAGTGCTAAGAAAACAGCAACTAAAGTTTTACAATGTGGTTTCTATTAGCCAACTATATTTCGAGACGCTTACACTTTCTGTTCTTCATGTGATAGGTGTCAACGAATGGGGAGCATTACGCGAAGGAATATGATGCCACTAAATCCAATTTTAGTGGTTGAGATTTTTGATGTATGGGGTATCGACTTCATGGGACCCTTTCCCCCGTCTTTTGGCCATCAATACATATTGGTTGCTGTTGACTACGTATCAAAATGGGTAGAAGCAATTCCATGTAGGACCAATGATCACAAGGTGGTGATAGCATTTTTGAAAAGCAATATTGTTTCACGCTTTGGATTCCCTCGAGCAATAATTAGTGATAGTGGTGCCCACTTTTGTAATAAAACATTCAAAGCTCTTTTGACAAAGTATTCAATCACACACAAAGTGGCGACCCCGTATCATCCGCAAACCAGTGGGCAAATTGAGATCTCCAATCGAGAAATAAAGCACATATTAGAAAAGACGGTGAGGCCGGACAGAAAAGATTGGTCATTAAGACTTGATGATGCCTTATGGGTATATAGAACGGCTTTCAAGACCCTGATTGGGATGTCACCCTACAGGCTAGTGTATGGAAAAGCTTGCCACCTACCTGTGGAACTCGAGCACCGTGCATATTGGGCCATCAAGAAATTCAATTTTGACATGCAGCAAGCTAGCTCAGAAAGAAGATTACAGCTGGCAGAACTTAAAGAAATTTGCAATGATGCATACGAAAATGCCAAGATTTACAAGCAACGAATGAAAGTCTTCCATGATAAGCAAATTATGAGAAAATCGTTCACTCCAGGTCAGAAAGTGCTTTTATTCAATTCTCGCTTGCACCTATTCCCAGGTAAGTTACGCTCTTGTTGGTCTGGTCCCTTTATTGTTCATACTGTTTTTCCATATGGGGCAATTGAAATTAAGGACCCAAAGAACGGTGTCACGTTTAAAGTTAATGGTCAAAGATTAAAGCCATATCTAGAGTACCAACCACATGAAGAAGACACCGAAATAAATTTGAGTGACCCACCAAATTTGAATTGATTTTTTTTTCTTTTCGTTGATTTGATTTTTCTTTCTTTCTTTTTATTATTATTCTTTTACTAATTGAAATTGTTTTTGCATAAGTGTGTTTATTTTACCATTAAGTTTTCTCTTATCATTTTTAATCATGAGTCTCATACTTAGACCGTTCCTCCTGAACATTCTTAAACCACTTCAACGTATCAAAACTCATCTCAAAAGGCAGATTCAATTTTGTAAAACACAACGCATTTGGGCTATACAACTACCAGAGTTAGTAGCTTATGTTGAGGGTTTAGAACGCCAACTCCGAGACATTGAGAGAAGTGTTTACGACATCCAGTTGGAGCTTGAGGTAAATTCAATAAGAGGGCGATTTTAATTTTCTTTGTGTGTTTTAATTTGTTTTTCTGTTTGTGTGCTTTAGTTTGTTACCCCGGTGAAGTGGCGGATAACGGTACTCCGTGACAATCAAGTCGGTTACTTCAGTTTCCCATAATAATTGATATTCTGAGGCGAAGGTATGGACAGAAACGAGATTCTAGCGAAGCTTCACAAGCGATTCCCTTCACTTCCTCAGAATGCCCTCCTTACGATTTATAAAGCTCGGTCCGAACGCATGCGATTACTCATGAGGAATAACATACCAACTGACATTCGTTGGTTAATCGAAGCGAAAGTACGATCGGCAGGTGAGTTACCTCCAAAATTTATTGCATACATGCCCAGTTGTGGTAAAGGAAATTATGCAAGAAAATGACGAGCTCGAAGAATTTCTGTTGCTTGTCATAAGTGTGCCAGAATGAGTTGCAATAAAAACCCATGTTTTTTAGGAATAATGTCTGATAACAGGGAAGATAAGATTCAATTCATTAGGGATGGCTTGAATAAGGAGTCATTGGATGATATCCTTTTGTCTCTTGAAACGCATCCCAGTGGATATGTGCAAGGAGCGATTCTCCAGTTATGGTCATTATTCCAGAAAGAGCATGCACGATATAGTTTCGGGAATCTGACTATAAACGACCATGTTTGCCAGTTTATAAGAAAATTGGATATGAAGCCTATCCTCAACCCATAGAGGGCGTTCAAGCCGTTTCTGGACGTAAAACCAGAGGAAGATGTGAGCCACAGTCGCAACTACCTGTAAATATCCTTTCACTTTACTGTTATTTTATTTCACTATTGTTTTATTGTGTGCATTATTGTCTTTAAAAATTTTATTACTGTTTGCTTTTTCCTTATTACTGTTTTCTTTTTCCCTTTTACTGTTTCCTTTTTGACTAGCGAGCCACGTGCTTTACGCGTTATTTGACACTGACATATTACCTCATATACAACCATGACCCATTATCACCGAGACTCTTAAATGTGATTTCTTTTTTGTCAAGCACTCATAAATTATTTTTGAGAAGTATCACAATGTCAGCTACTCCCAATAGACAATTCAAGAACATTTGTGTGCTTTCTGGATTTACATATGGCAAACATAAAGAGTTCGTTGAGGCAGCCATAGATCTTGGTCGAAGCATAGCAGTGAGAAAATTACACTTGGTGTATGGAGGAGGTAATCGAGGGTTATCAAAAATGGTCTCAGAAGCAACTTTTGTCAGAGGAAGTCAAGTGTTAGGCATCATCCCAAGAGTCTTAAAACCATTGGGCAGTTCGTCTGACTCATCAACTGGAGAAGAATTAGTCGTCTCAGGTATGCAAGAAAGAATAACTGAAATGCTTAATCATGCTGATGCTTTTATTTTCCTTTCAGGAGATCTTGCAACACTAGAGGCACTTACCACACTAGCATCTTGGGCCCATCTGCACATCCACCAAAAACCCATCGGTTTGTTAAATGTCAATAATTTTTATGATGGTTTTATCGTATTTCTTAACCATGCAATAAAAAACTATTTCATTCCTTCTAATGTGAAAAAACTTTTTATTTGTGCTCACACTGCTAATGAGCTACTTGATATGTTACAAGCTTATAAACCGGAGCCAGACCCCTGGACCTTTGTGTTGGAGCGCCCAAATAATGATGGTAACAGTAGCCGCAGTAAGAAGTACAAATTAGATTTAACTCTCCGCTTGTAAATATTATTTTCTGTGTTGCACCACCCAGGTGATGTCTTCTAAACTCTACTTCTTTCCTTTCAAACATTGAGGACAATGTTTCGTTCTGGTTGGGGGGAGGGAATAGTCGACAATTGTAGAATTTTGGTTAAGTTTTTACTAATTTTTGTTGTAGAAACTAATTGTTGCTAACTTTTTGTGTTGAAGATGGCTGAATATGGAGTGTAGTGACTCTAGAAACGCATCTTCATTGTTAAAAAAAAAAATTAAAAAACTAAAAAAAAAAATTTCAGACATTTTCTTTTTCTTTATTATGTTTTTATGTTTATTTTTCTTCTTTTTTAATTTCTCCTCTATAAATATACATTTTCCAACTTGTGAGTCGAAGATGACTGAATATGGAGTGTAGTTCCTCTAGAAACGCATCTTTTTTAAATAAAAAAATCATTTTGTTTTTCCATCATTTTAAGTGTAACTTTTCTAATTAATTTTTCTGCATCATTTTCACATTTCTGCATGCATATTTTCCTTTCTTGTTTAGAATAGGTTGGGGGGTAGAATTTTTTTTTTTTTAAAAAAAATTGTGTGATTTGTTTTAACATTGGATGACATGATTAATTTCAAATTTTAGTATTTATATTTTCTTTGGTCTTAAGTGATGTTACATTATGTTTGCTACTCTACATGTTGATGTCGGAGACAAATATGAGTTGCTTGAAGGAATGAACATATCATAATAAGTACCAAGTGAGTTTTTGAGCCTATCATTTTTCTTGGAGAGTAACCCTTTTGCCCATTCTTTATACAGCTTAACAGTTTATTATTGTATACACGATCTCTAGATTTCTTTTGAGTTAACCCTTAAAAAAAATTGCAAAATTAAAAAAAAAGTGTGTTGCTACATTGGGAGGCCCATCTAACTAGTAGATATGGATGATTATTTAGAGCCCTAAAAGACGATGGAAAGGCCATCTTTGTCCCGTTTGAGCCTTTCTAGCCATCCCTTTTGTGAAATATCCATAGTTAACCATTTTGAGCCTTGTAAAAAAAAAAAACCTTTTATTTGTTTAACTTATCTTGACCCACTCCGATTTGGAGTATTACCCAATGTCTTATAAGTTCCATCACCTATTTATGTTTGAGAAAAAATGTAAATAAGTATTTTTGTTCAGTGAAGTTATAGGAAAGTCTGTTTTGGGTTGTATAACCTGAGAAAAATGTTTTAAAGGTTTTTGATTACAGAGGTATATCGGCTGGAAACCCGAGCTTGCGGACTACTGGTCCAAAGAACAGTTTTAACTGTTGTAGTTCTGGTATAACAACGCCACGTACTTCACCATAACTGTTCCGAGGAAAGAAACGCCTAGTCATTGACTACCAGCCATTAAACATGTTTTTACAAGATGACAAATTCCCTGATTAATCCTTACCCTTCATGGGAGAAAAGGATTACCGGTTACCGCTCGACTTGCTATGCTTGATACCCGGTTTAAACAGTACCAAGATGCTGTTATCGGTACTGTCCTCACAACCCTTCATGCGAGTTTATTTCTTACACCATGAATCCCTAAAACTCTTCTCTCTCTCTGCAAATGAAGTCCTAAGAAAGAAAAAGAATAAAGAATTAAATTTGTTCATTTTGAAAACCTAAGGAAGTATGCTCTGCACTTGCCTTTTCTAAGGATCCTGTGCATCAGAAAACTTTTGATCATTTCTTATCTGGTTTGGTACCCTGTTTTAGACTAAAGGAAAGTCTGTTTTGGGTTGTATAACCTGAGAAAAATGTTTTAAAGGTTTTTGATTACAGAGGTATATCGGCTGGAAACCCGAGCTTGCGGACTACTGGTCCTAAGAACAGTCTTAACTGTTGTAGTTCTGGTATAACAACGCCACGTACTTCACCATAACTGCTATCAAAAATTGTTGTTTCAAAAGAAAAATAAAAAATAAAAAAAAATAAAAATAATAGGTGAAATCCACCTTGCAACTTCCAAAAAAAAAAAAAATTCTCTGCATTTTTCTCAAACATACACTTTGTTTTCCTTATTTCCCTTCTTTGTTATCCATATCCCTAGCCTATGTTACGTCCTAATAAAAGTCATTCTTGATTTTAGGGAACTATAGTTTGAAGTAGAAGCTAGTTATATGGGCTAAAAAGATGTAGTGGTGCATAATAAAAATAAAAATAAAAATAAAAAAAAAGAGATAAATAAATTGGGTTGACTAGCATTTTTATTTGACTTGAGATCGTATTATTTCTAAGCTGAGGGCATATTTATTTCATCTTGGTGAGAGCATGTGATATCACTTCTTTATTATTTTCTCTCTCAATTACCATTCATTGGAGTGACTATTTTTATTGGTTTTAATTTCTTTGTGAGAGTGTCACTACTTCCAGTGAGATTTTGGGGTTTGACATGTCATTCTTGAAAGTAGCTATAACAAAGTCTACTGGGCTGATTCATGTGGATGGTTGATGTAGGTGTGATGTTGCTTTAGACTGGAGATAATGCTTATACTTTTATTTGATTGCTAACATTAATCTGATGGAATAAATACGAGTTTTTCTATTAAAAAAAAATTATTTTGAATTTGAATTTTGTTTTCGCTTTATTTGCTAGCGACTAGCAATAAGTTGGTTAGGGGGTGTGTTGAGTGTTAGAAAATGCATATTTATAAAGGAGAAAACCGTCATTTTACATTTCAAGTCTTACTAACAACCCTTACTTTTATGTATTTAACCTTCTTGTGATTTAATTACATGTGTTTTATTTTAATTAAGTATTTTATGTATTTTAGGGGCATCATAGTCATTCCACAATAAACGAGAGATCAGATGGCAAAACGGACATCACCTTTGAACTCAGGACAGTCGAAAACCTTAGGAGGAGCATAAAAGGAAAAATAGCACTGTTCACGTGTACGGTACTATTCACGTGTACGGTACTGTATACGTTACTGTTCACGACACTGTTCACATAGACGGACGATGACGTGGCATTGACCGATGATGTGGCATTGACTGATGAGGTGTCACAATCCTGTTGGGCTAAAATTCTTATGTACTGTTGATGGTAACGTGGCAGCATATCAGTGGACGAAAAATCTCGCGTACGGTACATGCATCACATAGGATTATTTTCAACCAAACCGCGTTACTGTTCATCCGAGTCAAACCGTGTTACTGTTCATCCACGTGGTCAAACTGTTGACTGTTGACTGATGACGTGGCGCAATCCTGAGCGTCCAAACTGTTTTTAATCCGATGGCCATAATTTACTCCATGTATCTATAAAAAGGGGGCCTCCCCCCCTAATTTGATATCTCTGAATCCATTTTTGGGATCCATTTTCTGTAATTCCCTCTCTATCTTGTATTTTCTACGTATTTTAATAAATTCTCATTTTGCCCCTAGTTCAATTATGAGTGGCTAATTTTCTTTCAAGCTTGGGTTGAAGGTGAAGTCTCAACATGTGTCATGGGCTTTATTTGGTAAATTTATTTTCTCTTCCCCTCTAGTTTTTGTGGATGTTTTGACTTCTCGTCGACAAATAATACTAATCTTGTCTAGTACCGCCTTGGTTTTACCGGCCTTCTAGTACAAGGTTATTATTATTTGGCACGATAAGCCCTTAGCACCATATTGATTAGAGCGTGGTTCATGAGGTGTGGATTCCCCCCTCATGATTTAATTGGCATTAATACGGATTATTTAGCTCATGATGCATGTTGATACGGATCCAGATACCCAAGTACGTCAATTTAATAGATTTCCTTTTCAAGTTATTCTTGCCATTTCAATTCCAATTTTAGAATTTATTCTCACCATTTTAATTTAAGTTTTAGCATATTCCAAATAATTTCCACCACAATTCCAACCACCCATTTACAAAATTAATTCTACATATAATTAAAATCCACCTCCTCGTGGGATCGACACTCGTCACCATTAGTCTATACTACAATAGATTCGTGCGCTTGCGAGTACATTAAAATTTGCACAACAAGTTTTTGGCGCCGTTGCCGGGGAGGTAAGTAATTTTAATTCATAGAATTAATTTTTGTGAATAATTCCATTTAAATTGTTTTCTTGTATTTTTTTTATTATTAAAAAAAGTGAATCTACATTTAAAGGTTAGTATTTTTTTTTCTTCTTCTCTTCTTTAAAATTCTGTAATTTATTTTTCTTTGTAATTTTTTTTGTTTATCTTATTAATTTATTTTTAGTTAATTTATTTCACGTATTTGTTTTTGTGTATTTTTATAGAAAGTTTGTAATAGCGCAATAAGGTTAGTATCGTAATTTCTCCCTCTTCTTTATTTTTAATTTATCTTGGATCTTGTATTAAAGGTTTTATGCAGTTAATCAGGTGAGTGATCGCAGTGGACAAGTCCATCTAAAAGGTAAATATGGAGGAAACTTGTTGATTGCAACATGCTTAGATGAGAATAACCAAATGTATCCTATAACTATTGGAATTGTTGATTTAGAAAATAATGCCTTTTGGGAATGGTTTGTCATGAGGTTGCATGAAGTCATTGGAGACATGCAAGAGTTAGTATTTATATCCAATTATTGCACATCTATCCATAAAGCAGTTTATAAGGTATTTCCTACTGCATTATACGGCCTTTGTTTTTATCATTTGGAAAGTAATCTAAAGTCACATTTCAAGAATTTTAGAAAACTATGGAAGTATTCTTTTAGAGCAACCTTTTTACAAACAGTGAAAATGTATGATCCAGTAGAGAATGAAAAACAAATGGAGGGGTTGTGAAGTATGCATTAGGGCTGGGCAAAATCAGATTTGGGTCGGGTTCGGATCAACCCGATCAAATTTCAGGTTGGATTAAAATTCATCCAAACTCCACCTGAACTTAAAACTCATTCCGATCCGATCCGAATTATATTTGGATTAGATTTGATCGAGTTATAAGTTCAATTGGAGTTCGGATCAGATTCGAGTGATGGTGGAGTTCGGATTGTATATAATTATATATACCATCACTTAAGTATCAAGGGCCATGGCTCCCGATTCCAAAAAAGGCCAAATAGACGATTGGAGGCGCGGAGGTGGCGCAGTAGATCCGATTCTTGGTAGCAACAAATCGATAGATCGGGGTGACGAACCTCACGAATCAGCTTCGGTCGGTGTCATTGTCGGCGGCAGTTGCTGCGTATGGTGGCCCTATGAAGTTTGTGTGTGTGTTTGATTGTTTGTGTTTTGTTTGTGTAGATTTGGGCGTGGACCGTGTGGCTGTCGCCTGGCGACTGTGGGATGCAAGCGACAGAGACAGTGTGTAGGTGTGGCCATGTACATCGCCGAACAGCAGTGGGCTAGCTTCTTTAGCTTGCGTGCATGTGCTATGTATTGTTGTTGCCTAGCTAGTAATGTTAATGGCAATGTTTGTTTGTAATGGTTTGTGTGTATGGTGTTTGCATGTTGCGTGGTGTATGTAAAATTTGGAGTTTGGTTTTAATTTTTAGGGTTTTTTTTTAAATTTTGTGTCAACCCGATCAGGTTTTCGGATCAGATCGGGTTCAACCAACCTGAACAAGATCTGATCGGGTTGACACAATTGCACCTGATTGAGTTCTATTCATAACCCGGTTCGATCCGAACCTAAAATTTTTGGGATCTGGTCGGGTTGGGTATTTTGCCCACCCTTAGTATGCGTGCAGGTGCAACAAAGTATTTGAAGGGCATAGGCTTTAATTATTGGGCTCAATCTCATTTTAAAGTTTGAAGGTATAGCATTCTGACCACAAACATTGCAGAGAGCATGAATGCTTTAGTGAAGGAACCGAGAAAATTTCTTATTACTCAGTTGGTTGAACACTTTAGATTTACAATGCAACAATAGTTTTATGATAGAAAGAAAGCGGCCGAGTCGATGACAACTCGCTTTACAACAAGGGCACAAAAATATACGATCATAGAAAAGATATTGCTAGTAAAATGCATGTTTTCAATGTATTGCTTGTCTAAGCAACAACTCATCGCCAACACGAAACCACATTTAATATTTATCAAGTTTTTTACTTGTCTAATCAACAAATTATGCACGACCATGCCAATAAATCTAATTTCCTTCATACTACTAAAATGCCCTAATATTGATTTCCTGAACAACTTTTGTTGTTTTTCTATCAATTTTATTTGCATAAGGTAATCACTCTCTTCCTTTTCTTTAAATTTGTTAGAATACCTAGAAGTAATCTTCAATTGGTATCTTTAAAGTCTAAGGCGGCATTTATTGCAGGACATATCGGAAAATTAAACACAACAGATATTAGATTATTATTTAAACAAAAACAAAAATTCATTTGGGTTAGTGTAAGGAAATACAGGCAATACTGCACTTGAGCGGGCGATGGGCGCCATCATCCGCAATCATCCGCAATCACCCGCAATCACCCGTAAATGTGAAATATTAACTAGGCAACCCAAGAGGGGGGGGTGAATTGAGATTTTAAAAATTGAGCTAAGCAAACCACACAACAATTCAATCTAATGCCTTAATGGAATCGAAAATAATAAATTCAACAAACCACAATAATAAAATAGTAAGGGAAGAGAAAACAAACACAATGACTTTTACGTAGTTCGGCAACCCCCGCCTACATCCACGCCTCTAAGCTCACCGGGCTTGAGGATTTCATTAAGTAAGCCTCCCAAGGCTTCAAACGCTTACAATTGACTTCCAAGGTGTCAATGGACCTTTACAACAAGAGATTATCCCCAATCTCTTAACCCAAGTGTATCCCAACACTTGCAACCTCTCAAGGATAAAGATGACAAATGAATTTTCTCTCACACAATGTGTTTGATTACAAATGAATGCTCAATGTGTGAATCAAATAAACAAAAACAAGTTCAAAGCTCAATAATAGTTTTATGCTTAATAGCAAGCTCAATGATAACTCTTGAATTTATTTTTGTTTGAATTGGATTAAGTTTATTTATAGTTGGAGCTGAAAACTAGCTGTTATTGACTTTTTGCTCACTGTATACGAGTCTTCTTCCTTAACTATAAGTGAACTCATTGGTATGACTTTAGGCACTTTCATAGAAACATGCCATTGCTTGATTAAATCTTTAATTTCATCAAGTCTTTTGATCACATCATCTAAGTTTCCTTGATATTGTGTTTCAATTTGCAACTCGATTTGTGTGGCTAAATAAATTAGATGTTGTAAATTGTAGATAGTGTATGTACGCATCTTATTTTGAATATGAAAACTTAACCTCTTCAAAAACCTTGTAATTGTATCCTCTTAAGGTTCACAATAATATGAATACTCATAAAATTGTTCAAACTTAAAAGTATAATTAGAAATTGATCTCGTACATTATTGTACCAAACAATAACTAAGAGATATAAACTTAGATCGCAAAATATGCTTCATGCCGTGATCGAATTTTGCACTTGCCTTGGTCAAGTGAAAAATACACCACAACAAACCAAGATATCATTAAAATAAACCACAACAAATTTTTCATTTGCAGGAAGATGGTTTCAAAACCTGATTCATCAAGCACATAAAAGTACTAAGGGCATTTGATAATCCGAACGACATCACAAACCACTCATACAACCCTTCTTTTGTCTTGAATGTCTTCTTCCACTCATCATTAGGTCGAATTATGATCTAATGATTTCCATTGCGCAACTCTTTCTTTGGGAAAACCCGAGCACCATCCAATTGGTCCAACAAATCTCAAAAGGTTGGAATGAGAAATTGATACTTCACCGTAATGTGGTTAATTCGTCTACTGTCTACACACATTTGCCAACTTGCATCCTTCTTTGGCACTAACAAAGCTAGTACAGAACATGGGTTCATGCTCTCATGAATGAAATAAGCCCTCTTTTGTTCGATCAACTTCTAGAATAAGGGAGTGCTCAAGCTAACCAAGGTGTTTCGTATGAAGACAAATTGATAAGTTTTCTCTTGTTCACTAAATCTCTTCTTCATTGCCACTGGTAAGAATCAAATCATCTACGTGCACTAGTATAATTACTAACTTTTCTTCACTGCATATGCTACTGAATAACCACTATGAGTTAGAAATTTAGCAATCTTACCATACCATTGCCTTTGGTGCTTACTTTAAATCGTAAAGTGCCTTTCTCAGCTTGCTTATATACTTCAGATGAGTTTTATTCTCGAATCCTATTGGTTGGTTTATGGATCTTTTAATCTAATTCTTCGCATAGAAGACAATTTTTACATCTATTTGCCACAATTTATATTCTCTACTAGTTGTGAGTGTAAGTAGAACTCTTACTGTTGTGAGCTTTGCCACTGGACTAAATATTGAAATACTAGTTATGCAACCCAAGAGGGGGGTGAATTGAGATTTTAAAATTTAAGCTAAACAAACCACATAACAATTCAATCTATTGCCTTAATGAAATAAAAAACAATAATTTTAATAAAGTACAATAATAAAATAGTAAGGGAAGAGAGAGCAAACACAATGATTTTTACGTGGTTCGGCAATCCCCGCTTCCAAGCCAACCAAGCTTAAGGATTTCACCATTCAAGCCTCCCAAGGCATCAAGTTCTTTACAATTGACTTCTAAGGTGTCAATAAACATTTACAATAAAGAGATTATCTTTCGATCTATTCTCTCAAGTGTTTCTCACACTTATACACTTACAAATTTGATGAGAAAATAAAGATTACAACAAAAACTCTCTTTTAGAGTGGATATACAAATTATAGCACAATGATGATTCAATATATGATGATTTATGAAATGGAAGCTCAATATATGTTGTATGCTTTTTGTTTTTTCTTGCAAAAGTTCTTAAAAATGAATTGGATTTGGTTTTATATAGTTTCAGCCCAAAAACTTGCCGTTATAGACAAATTCCAACAAGCAAGCGACTAGCCTCTTAATTAGTTGGCTCACCTATAAGTACAGTGCATGTTATCCTGACTCACCGCTAAGTATAGTGCAAGTTACCATTACAATTTGAATTTTGCTACAGTAATACTATTTTCTAAAATTATGTTTTTGCCTTATATTTTTAATAATTTGACTATGGTTCAAAGTGTTTTAAAACTTTGCAAACAAATCCAATTTCATAATTTTAAATAATACTCGTTATTCCTAAAATTTTTTAAAATTATGATATGACCCAAAACTTTATAAAACTTTTCAAAGAGGTCATCTTTAGAATTTTAACATAATACTTATTTATTTCAAAGTTCTCAAATTTTTTTTCACTTTAAATATATTTCCAAGATTATCCTATTAATTACCCTTCTCTTTCCACTTTTTGTTTATTATAAATTTGGGATTTACTTTGCCTATTTCAATTTCACTACAACTATTTCTCTCCCCATTTGTAAATCTCAATATTTTTACAATTCTTTTTCACGTTCTACTTTTCTTTTTACCAAAATAAAACTCTAATTAAATTGCTACAGCAATGCCAAATATTAAAGCACGGCTGGTAAATTGAAGGATTCTAAGCATTTCCATAGTTATAAAGTCGAGGCAAAATTTGAAGACATTACATTATGGAGACTCAGAAAATATTGGAAGCAAAAGGTTTTCACTTTCCAAAACAGCCAACGGGGATGATGAACATCCATACTGCTATAGCACAAAGATGATGGCTGAAATTTTTTGTTCACCCCCAAGACCTCGTTATCCCAGTCGTTAAGGAGTTCTATTCCAACATGTTAAAGTAAGACCAACGCAACATTATTGTGAGGCAAATGCAAATACCTTTAGACTCTCGAGTTATTAATACTTTTTATGACTTGCCTAGTGTGATTGATTGTGAGTACACTAAATTTGCTAAGAACATCACTATAAAGAAGTGTGGAGAGGTTTTTAAGACCTTGACTATTCAGGGTAGTGATTGGATGAATGAAGAGGGTAAAGTGGTCAATATGATAGATTTGAAACTTATTGCTAAGGTTTTGATAAAATTCTTGAAATCTAGATTGATGCCAACCACCCACACTACCACTATTTCCCAAGATCGACTCATACTTCTTTATGCTATAGTCAAGGGTTTGGCCATCGATGTTGGAAAGATCATTAAGAAAGAAATTAGAGAGTTTACAACTAGGAAGCAAAAATCTGTTGTCTTTCTATTTCCTTCACTGATCATAGGCATTTGTAAGGCCTTTGGGGTAAAGTTTGAGGCAAGTGATGAAAGAGTGAAGAATGAGGGGGCTATCATAGCTAGGACAGTCGAAAGGATTGTTGTGGAATCTACTGCTGTAGCAACCACAGTACACCCTACTGTAGCTAAAGGAGAGCAAGCCACAGGGTTTAAGACAATGATGCAAGAACTCAGTGAAAGCATTAATACATGTGTCCAAGTGCAAAAGGAAGAAAATCAGTGGTTTTAGACTTAGTGAATCTTAAAGTACAGAAGCATCAATTTGCACGATATATGAAGATGAAATATGTAGATTTCCCTGAGTCACTACTGCAGCAATTTAATTTTAAGTGAGTAGAAGAGATTGCTCCAGCGGAAAAAAGTGAAGAAGTAGAGAGTGAAAGAGAGTCAGCAGAAGAGCAGCAGTAGGAGCAAGGGGAGGCTAAAGATGTTGAAGCAGAAGGAGAAGACGAAAGTGAAGACGAAGAAGAAGAAGAAGAGGAAAATCAAGAGAAACCACCAATTGTGACTCCCAAGAGTAAGGGTAAAGAGAAAATCTTGATCAATGAGGAGATGGATTCAGAGTGGGAAGAGGATATTGATGCAGCAATTGAAGAGGTCATCAATAGGGCCACAAGGACAGCAGAAGCCAAGAGGAGTTTGAGAGAAATCATTGCAAGCATCACTGCCAAGCAACTAGCCACAACAATTCCTCCACCAGCTATTGCAAAGAAAACTCCCTCAAAGTCTCTTGTATCAACTCTCAGGCATCCAACAAAAGAAAAAGGGTACAATCTTTCTGGAGATGCTGCAGCAATGCGAGCACCAAAAGAACTAGAATAAAAAAAACCAAAGACAATTCTACCCAAAGTCACAGAAGCTGTCGAAACCCTTCCAATCAGTCCAACCAAGAGCTAAAAAAAGAAACAGCCAGTTGCTGCATCACTTAGTTCACCAAATGAACGACTGAGAAGTGGGTCAAAGAAGAAGTGAACCCTTACAACATGTGCTGCAACATAACTTCCAACAATAGAGAAGTACCCCCGCCAGCCTAGTTTAGTTTGCTATTTCTAAAACTTTTCTTTGTTTTCTTTATTTTATCTTGTTAATGTTGCATTTCTTTATTTTAAGTGTGTGCATGTGTGTTTTTTATTTATTTTGTGTGTATGTGAGGACACAATACCTCTTAAGTTTGGAGGGGATTATGTCATTTTGAAATATGTTTGTGTTGAGTGAATGTGTGTTGTCTTGTGGAATTTAATGTCACTAAAAAAAATTCAAGTGTTATGAATGTTTTTGTGAATGTGTGTAATTGTGTGTATAGCTCTGTGTACCTAGCATTTGTATTTGGATTAGAAAACCCAATGAGGATGAATTGAGTGTTGAAATGTAGCATAAATGACTGTCAAGCAGGGACAATTTATAAATGAAGGTTGAAACTCTATCTTAACACTTAGGCTTTGGTTGATTTTTATGAGTATGCTGTAACAAAACCAAGTAGAGTAACAAGGTCAAAAATATCTCAAGTTTGGGGGGAACTTGAAAATTCAAAAAATGTACTAGATATGAAATAAAATTCTCCAATGACTTAGCTGCTGAGTAACCAAGGTTGAGTATGTACCCCATATGTAGACTTGAGTAAAAAAGCAGCGAGAGTTATGAGTATTGTCGTAGCAATTGATATGATTTAAAAAAAAAAAGGAAGATAGGTCTTATATCGAAGATATTGAGTAGCCAGGTCTGTTCATGAGCCTCATGCTCAGCCTTGAGTCAAAGGTGTCTAAAGATAAGATTATGTTCTAACATCTTAAATGTTATTACTACAGTAACTCTGATATGTACATTTGTCAAGTAATTGGATGTCATCATTACAAGTGATAGACATTTACATAAAAAATCAATGTTACAATGAAGAGTATGAAACTGAAAAAAAAAAATTCTTTAGCACAGTTTGAACTTATTGTTGACCCATGTTCCCCCAGATATGAATGAATTTGTGTTTTATCTTCAAGTTATATTTGATGCATGTGTAATGCTGCAACACCTCTGGAACTTGATCAAAGTGCCATACACACACTTTGGATAGAATAAGACCTAAGTCTAGAACTGAAACTGCTTATGGTAATTTTGCAAGTTTAAGAATGAAATCTGAGGGTTGATAAATTCGAGCAAGTTAGATGACAGGGCTAAGTTGTTTGTTGCATGATTGTGTGATTGAAGTGCTAGTGTTGTTGTCATTACTTGAGGACAAGTAATGGTTTAAGTTTGGGGGTGTGATAGCTCTATGAAATGAAAGTTATCATGACATTTTTAGACTCAAACCAATATTACTTAAAGAGTAAATGATGTGTTTTTATTGCATTTTTAGTTACATTTTGCATGAGCATCTATTTAAGTTTCTTTTAAAAAATTAGTTGTGTTTAGAATACTTTGAATTATAATTATGTGCATGATTGTAGGGGACCAAAAAGCTCAAATTTTATGCATGGAAAGCTGCAACAGACTTCCAGAGATGACAATATCACTTGGCTGCAAAGTGTTGAGTGTTAGAAAATGCATATTTATAAAGGAGAAAACCGTCATTTTACATTTCAAGTCTTACTAACAACCCTTACTTTTATGTATTTAACCTTCTTGTGATTTAATTACATGTGTTTTATTTTAATTAAGTATTTTATGTATTTTAGGGGCATTATAGTCATTTCATAATAAAGGAGAAATCAGACGGCAAAACGGACATCACTTTTGAACTCAGGACGGTCAAAAACCTTAGAAGGACCATAAAAGGAAACATAGCATTGTTCACATGTACGATACTATTCACGTGTACGGTACTGTATACGTTACTGTTCACGACACTGTTCACATAGACGGACGATGACGTGGCATTGACCGATGATGTGGCATTGACTGATGAGGTGTCACGATCCTGTTGGGCTAAAATTCTTATGTACTGTTGATGGTGACGTGGCAGCATATCAGTGGACGAAAAATCTCACGTACGGTGCATGCATCACACAGGATTATTTTCAACCAAACCGCGTTACTGTTCATCTGGGTCAAACCGCGTTACTGTTCATCCGGATCAAACCGCGTTACTGTTTATCCGGGTTAAACCGTGTTACTGTTCATCCGCGTGGTCAAACCGTGGACTGTTGACTGATGACGTGGCGCAATCCTGAGCGTCCAAACTGTTTTTAATCCGATGGCCATGATTTACTCCATGTATCTATAAAAAGGGGGCCTCTCCCCCCTAATTTGATATCTCTGAATCCATTTTTGGACTACATTTTCTGTAATTCCCTCTCCATCTTGTATTTTCTTCATATTTTAATAAATTCCCATTTTGCCCCTAGTTCAATTATGAGTGGCTAATTTTCTTTCAAGCTTGGGCTGAAGGTGAAGTCTCAACATGTGTCATGGGCTTTATTTGGTAAATTTATTTTCTCTTCCCCTCTAGTTTTTGTGGATGTTTTGACTTCTCGTCGACAAATAATACTAATCTTGTCTGGTACCGCCTTGGTTTCACCGGCCCTCTAGTGCAAGGTTATTATTATTTGGCACAATAAGCCCTTAGCACCATATTGATTAGAGCGTGGTTCAGGAGATGTGGATTCCCCCCTCATGATTTAATTGGCATTAATAAGGAATATTTAGCCCATGATGCATGTTGATACGGATCCAGATACCCAAGTACGTCATTTCAATAGATTTCTCTTCAATTTATTCTCGCTATTGCAAGTCCAATTTTAGAATTTATTATCGCCATTTCAATTCCAATTTTAGGATAATTTAAATCACTTCCACCACAATTCCAACCACCCATTTACAAAATTAATTCTATATATAATTAAAATCCACCTCCTCGTGGGATCGACACTCGTCACCATTAGTCTATACTACAATAGATTCGTGCGCTTACGAGTACATTAAAATTTGCACAACAAGTTTTTGGCGCCGTTGCCGGGGAGGTAAGTAATTTTAATTCATAGAATTAGTTTTTGTGAATAATTTCTTTTATTTGTTTTCTTGTATTTTTTTTAATTATTAAAAAAAAATCTACATTTAAAGGTTAGTATTTCTTTTCTTTTTCTCTTCTTTAAAATTCTGTAATTTAATTTTCAATTTATTTTTTCTTTGTAATTTTTTTTATCTTATTAATTTATTTTTATTTAATTTATTTCACGTATTTGTTTTTGTGTATTTTTATAGTAAGGTTGTAATAGCGCAATAAGGTTAGTATCGTAATTTCTCCCTCTTCTTTATTTTTATTTGTTTTGTTCCCATCTTTATTTTTATTTTATTTGTTTTGCATACATGGTCGTAGGTCATTATTACCTAATCTTGAACCTATAGACCTTGAATTAGAAAAAACACTTCGCACACAAAAGCACATTAAAAATAAATTTGAAATGGATTTACAAGCACCGCAGGAGAGGCCATTTAAAGACTATTTTAGTCCTTTAGCTAATTTGAGCACATCATGCATAAGATACCCAAATGTAGCTGCTAGGAGTTTTGAATTAAAACCCAGTGTGCTAAATTGTCTCCCAACATTTTATGGCCTAGAAAATGAGGATCCATATAATCATCTGAATGATTTTCATGCCATTTGTCAAACTTTTAAATATGAAAATTTTTCAGATGATGATGTTAAACTTAGACTATTCCCATTTTCTTTAAAAGATAGAGCTCGTTCATGGTTAAATATTTTACCTGCTAATAGCATTTCATCATGGGAACAAATGGTAACGAAATTTTTGAATAAATATTTCCCAGTGCATAAAACCAATGCTATTCGCAGGGAAATCTCGGAGTTTACCCAGAGAGATGACGAGCAGTTTTTTGAAACGTGGGAGCGATTCAATGGGCTACTCTTGAAGTGTCCACATCATGGGTACGAGAAATGTCACCAATGCCAATACTTTTTGGAGGGATTATTGCCAAATGTGCAAGAATGGCTAATGGCGACAAGTGGAGGAGAGCTAATGTCAAAAAGTGCATCCGAGATTGGGAATTCTTCCAACGACAAGCGGATAATTCCCAACAACGGAGTCGATCACTCAGGAATACTAGAAGAATTAAAGGAGTAAATGAGGTTCAAATTGGCGAGTCAACTTCGGGAATCAAAGAAGTCAAGGAGTTGGTTGAAGGTCTTGCTCGACAAATAGCATCGTTATCGACTGCTAAATCAACAGAACCACATGACCATGACTCATACTCAGATCAAGCCAATGCCATAGGTGTAATGAGAAAGCCATCAAATTATAACCCATACTCCAACACATATAATCCTGGATGGAGAGACCACCCCAATTTTTCATGGTCTCAAGGATTTCAACAGAATGGACCAGCAGCTCCAGCTCCACCAATGCAACAAATTCCTCAAGTTCCTCAAGCCTCTCAGCCACCATTTAGACCATACAATCAGAACCAGAATTTCTCTCAACCCAGACCATGGGAGGATTCATTCCAGAATCTCAAAAATCTTACTCACTCCACGATTGAGCAACAAAACCGCACCATTGATGGACTACGAAATGAGTTGAGAGCAGGTTTCAACTCACAAGCTCAATCAGTTTCAAGCCTCGAGAAGATGGTGGGACAACTTGCTTCTTCAGTTCAGACCTTGGCAATGACTGTTGAGAAAGGCAAGTTTCCAAGTCAACCAGTGCCTAATCCTAAAGGAGTGCATGAAGCAAGTACCAGTTCACCACAGCAGCATGGAGAGGTCAAAGCAGTAATGACCTTGCGAAAAGGAAAAGAAGTCGACAACAAAGTGGAGATGCCGGTGACAAAAGAAAATCAAATTGTACCTGTGAGTGTTGAGGACTCATCACCGGAGGAGAAAGAAGAAACCAACCCACGGGAATATATTCCCAAAGCTCCATTTCCTCAGAGGTTAGCTAAAGGAAAAAAGGGAAAATCCACAGGTGAGATTCTTGAAATCTTCAAACAGGTAAGTGTTAACATCCTTTTGCTTGATGCTATTAAGCAAGTTCCATCTTATGCCAAGTTTCTTAAAGACCTTTGTACTAAAAAGAGAAACATGTATGTTCAAAAGAAGGCATTTTTAACAGAAAACATTAGTTCTATACTCCAACATAAAATTCCTTTAAAATGCAAAGACCCAGGCTCCCCCACTATCTCATGTAGTATAGGGAACCACACAATTGAGAATGCTTTGTTGGATTTAGGAGCTAGTGTAAATCTTTTGCCTTACTCTATATTCGTGAAACTTGGACTTGGAGAATTACACCCAACTCCAGTGGTGTTACAACTTGCAGATCGGTCCACAAAAATACCTCATGGTATTGTGGAGGACGTGCTTATCCAGGTAGACAAGTTTTATTTTCATGTTGATTTCATTGTAATTGACACTCAACTAATACAGGATTCAAGGAAGCACATCCCCATTATTCTAGGCCGACCTTTCTTGGCAACTGCGGATGCTCACATTCAATGCAGGACTAGAAACATGCAGTTGTCTTTCGGTAACATGGCTATGGAGCTAAACATTTTCAACATTGCCAAACAACCTCACAGTGCAGATGATGGAATTGTTGATGTGGATTTAATTGAAGCATTAGTTGATGATACTTTTGTTTCAAACCTTAGTGATGATCCTTTACAAACATGTTTAACTCACTTTGGTTTGAATTTTGATATTGACAGATCGGTCGATGAGGTCAACGCCCTGCTTGACTCAGCACCATCTATGGACACTAATAAATGGAAGTCAAGAGTTGAGCAACTAGCACCATCAGAGAAGAAACTCATCCCATCATCAGAATCACCACCGAAACTCGAGCTCAAACCATTGCCTAACACATTGGAATATGCGTTTTTAGGAGAAGAAAGTACTCTGCCGGTAATCATTTCATCATCCCTAAATGACGAACAAAAAGGTAAGTTGTTGGATGTTTTAAAAGAGCACAAAGGAGCATTAGGATGGACCATAGCGGACATAAAAGGTATAAACCCAGTAGACTGCATGCATTACATTCACCTTGATGAAAATGCTAAATCTACTAGGGAAATGCAACGTCGGTTAAATCCTAATATGAAAGAAGTTGTTAGAACAGAAGTCCTTAAGCTATTAGACGCAGGTATCATTTACCCAATTTCTGATAGTTCATGGGTCAGTCCTGTACAAGTTGTCCCCAAAAAGTCAGGAGTCACAGTAGTTACGAACGCTGATAATGAATTGATACCCACTAGAGTGACTACAGGATGGCGTGTATGCATTGACTATAGAAAGTTGAATTCTGTCACACGTAAAGACCATTTTCCTTTACCATTTATTGATCAAATGCTTGATAGATTAGCAGGACATGAATTTTATTGCTTTCTAGATGGCTACTCAGGATATAATCAGATTCCCATAATACCAAAATATCAAGAGAAAACTACTTTCACTTGCCCTTTTGGCACATTTGCATATAGGAGAATGCCATTTGGATTATGTAATGCACCTGCTACATTTCAACGATGCATGTTGAGCATCTTTTCTGATATGGTTGAACGATTCCTTGAAGTCTTTATGGATGATTTTTCTGTCTTTGGTGACTCATTTGATCAATGTTTACATCATCTAACACTAGTTCTGCAGAGATGTATCGAGAAGAATTTGGTCTTAAATTGGGAGAAATGTCATTTTATGGTAAAATAAGGTATTGTTCTCGGTCACATCATTTCGAGCAAAGGTATTGAGGTTGACAAAGCCAAGGTGGATCTTATTTCTAATCTTCCTCCACCTAAAACAGTCAGAGAAGTAAGATCTTTTCTTGGGCATGCTGGTTTCTATACACGTTTCATTAAAGATTTTAGCAAAGTTTCTAGACCCTTATGCAATTTACTTGCTAAGGATGTATCTTTTGTCTTTGATGATTCATGTCTTATGGCGTTTGAAAAACTAAAGCAATTGTGGACATCATCACCCATCATTCAGGCCCCAAACTGGAGCTTACCATTTGAGCTAATGTGTGATGCATCTGATTATGCAGTAGGAGCAGTTTTAGGACAAAGAGCTGATCGAATTCCCCATGTTATTTACTATGCTAGTATGACATTGAATGATGCACAGTTGAACTATTCAACTACTGAAAAAGAAATGCTAGCAGTAGTGTTTGCATTGGAGAAATTTCGATCTTATCTCATTGGTTGTAAAATAATTATATTCACAGATCATGCTGCTCTTAAATATATTCTCACAAAGAAAGATGCAAAAGCTAGACTAATTCGTTAGGTGTTACTGTTGCAGGAATTTGACTTGGAATTCAAAGATAAGAAAGGGACAGAAAATGTTGTGGCGGACCACCTCTCTCGTCTCCATTTTGACTCAATTACAAAGCCATTAATATTGAATGAGTCATTTCCAGATGAACAATTAATGAGTGTGGAATTATTACCTTGGTATGCTGATATAGTTAATTATCTTGTTACAGGTAAACTTCCAGAGCATTGGACCAAGCAAGACAAGGCTAAATTCTTTGCAGAAATAAAAAATTTCTTTTGGGATGACCCATATTTGTTCAAGTATTGTGCAGACCAAATTGTTAGACGATGTGTCCCAGAAAGTGAAATTCAGAATATCCTTTCATTCTGCCATGAACAAGCTTGTGGAGGCCATTTCAACGCTAAGAAAATAGCGACTAAAGTTTTACAATGTGGTTTCTATTGGCCAACTATATTTCGAGATGCTTACACTTTTTGTTCTTCATGTGACAGGTGTCAACGAATGGGGAGCATTACACGAAGGAACATGATGCCATTAAATCCAATTTTAGTGGTTGAAATTTTTGACGTATGGGGTATCGACTTCATGGGACCCTTTCCCCCGTCTTTTGGCCATCAATACATATTGGTTGCTGTTGACTACGTATCGAAATGGGTAGAAGCAATTCCATATAGGACCAATGATCACAAGGTGGTGATAGCATTTTTGAAAAGTAACATTGTTTCACGCTTTGGATTTCCTCGAGCAATAATCAGTGATGGCGGTGCCCACTTTTGTAACAAAGCATTCAAAACTCTTTTGACAAAGTATTCAATCACACACAAAGTGGCGACTCCGTATCATCCGCAAACCAGTGGCCAAGTTGAGATCTCCAATCGAGAAATAAAGCACATATTAGAAAAGACGGTGAGGCCAGACATAAAAGATTGGTCATTAAGACTTGATGATGCCTTATGGGCATATAGAACGGCTTTCAAGACCCCGATTGGGATGTCACCCTACATGCTAGTGTATGGAAAATTTTGCAACCTACCTGTGGAACTCGAGCATCGTGCGTATTGGGCCATCAAGAAATTCAATTTTGACATGCAGCAAGCCAGCTCAGAAAGAAGATTACAGCTGGCAAAACTTGAAGAAATTCGCAATGATGCATACGAAAATGCCAAGATTTACAAGCAACGAATGAAAGTCTTCCATGATAAGCAAATTATGAGAAAATCATTCACTCCAGGTCAGAAAGTGCTTTTATTCAATTCTCGCTTGCACCTATTCCCAGGTAAGTTACGCTCTCGTTGGTCTGGCCCATTTATTGTTCATACTGTTTTTCCACATGGGGCAATTGAAATTAAGGACCCAAAGAATGGTGTCACGTTTAAAGTTAATGGTCAAAGATTAAAGCCATATCTAGAATACCAACCACATGGAGAAGACACCGAAATAAATTTGAGTGACCCACCAGAGTTGAATTTATTTTTTTTTTTTCGTTGATTTGATTTTTTTTTCTTTCTTTATATTATTCTTCTGCTAATTGAAATTATTTTTGCATAAGTGTGTTTATTTTACCATTAAGTTTTCTCTTATCATTTTTAATCATGAGTCTCATACTTAGACCGTTCCTTCTGAACATTCTTAAACCACTTCAACTTGTCAAAACTCATATCAAAAAGCAGATTCAATTTTGTAAAACACAACGCATTTGGGCTCTACAACCACCAGAGTTAGTAGCCTATGTTGAGGGTTTAGAACGCCAACTCAGAGACATTGAGAGAAGTGTTTACGACATCCAGTTGGAGCTTGAGGCAAATTCAATAAGAGGACGATTTTAATTTTCTTTGTGTGTTTTAATTTTTTTTTCTATTTGTGTGCTTTAGTTTGTTACCCCAGTGAAGTGGCGGATAACGGTACTCCGTGACAATCAAGTCGGTTACTTCAGTTTCCCATAATAACTGATATTCTGAGGCGAAAGTATGGACAGAAACGAGATTCTAGCGAAGCTTCACAAGCGATTCCCTTCACTTCCTCAGAATGCCCTCCTTACGATCTATAAAGCTCGGTCCGAACGCATGCGATTACTCATGAGGAATAACATACCTGCTGACATCCGTTGGTTAATCGAGGCTAAAGTACGATCGGCAGGTGAGTTACCTCCAAAATTTATTGCATACATGCCTGGTTGTGGTAAAGGAAATTATGCAAGAAAACGACGAGCTCGAAGAATTTCTGTTGCTTGTCATAAGTGTTCCAGAATGAGTTGCAATAAAAACCCATGTTCTTTAGGAATGGTGTCTGATAACAGGGAAGATAAGATTCAATTCATTAGGGATGGCTTGAATAAGGAGTCATTGGATGATATCCTTTTGTCTCTTGAAACGCATCCCAGTGGATATGTGCAAGGAGCGATTCTCCAGTTATGGCCATTATTCCAGAAAGAGCATGCACGATATAGTCTCGGGAATCTGACTATAAACGACCCTGTTTGCCAGTTTATAAGAAAACTGGATAGGAAGCCTATCCTCGACCCATAGAGGGCGTTCAAGCCGTTTCTGGACGTAAAACCAGAGGAAGATGTGAGCCACAGTCGCAACTACCTGTAAATATCCTTTTACTTTATTGTTATTTTATTTCACTATTGTCTTATTGTTTGCATTATTGTCTTTAATAATTTTATTACTGTTTGTTTTTTCTTTTTACTATTTTCTTTTTGACTTGCGAGCCACGTGCTTTACGCGTTATTTGACACTGACATATTACCTCATACACAACCATGACCCACTATCACCGAGACTCTTAAATGTGATTTCTTTTTTGTCAAGCACTCACAAATTGTTTTTGAGAAGTATCACAATGTCAGCCACTCCCAATAGACAATTCAAGAACATTTGTGTGCTTTCTGGATTTACATATGGCAAACATAAAGAGTTCGTTGAGGCAGCCATAGATCTTGGTCGAAGCATAGCAGCGAGAAAATTACACTTGGTGTATGGAGGAGGTAATCGAGGGTTATCAAAAATGGTCTCAGAAGCAGCTTTTATCAGAGGAAGTCAAGTGTTAGGCATCATCCCAAGAGTCCTAAAACCATTGGGCAGTTCGTCTGACTCATCAACTGGAGAGGAGTTAGTCGTCTCAGGTATGCAAGAAAGAATAACTGAAATGCTTAATCATGCTGATGCTTTTATTTTCCTTCCAGGAGATCTTGCAACACTAGAGGCACTTATCACACTAGCATCTTGGGCCCATCTCCACATCCACCAGAAACCCATCGGTTTGTTAAATGTCAATAACTTTTATGATGGCTTTATCGCATTTCTTATCCATGCAATAAAAAACTATTCCATTCCCGCTAATGTGAAAAAACTCTTTATTTATGCTCACACTGTTAATGAGCTACTTGATCTGTTACAAGCTTATAGACCGGAGCCAGACCCCTGGACCTTTGTGTTGGAGCGTCCAAATAATGATGGTAACAGTAGCAGCAGTAAGAAGTATAAATTAGATTTAACTCTCCGCCTGTAAATATTTTCTTCTGTGTTGCACCACCCAGGTGATGTCTTCTAAACTCTACTTCTTTCCTTTCAAACATTGAAGACAATGTTTCATTTTGGTTGGGGGGAGGGAATAGTCGACAATTGTGGAATCTTGGTTAGGTTTTTACTGATTTTTTGTTGTAGAAACTAACTGTTGCTAACTTTTTGTGTTGAAGATGGCTGAATATGGAGTGTAGTTACTCTAGAAACGCATCTTCATTGTTTGAAAAAAAAAAACAAAAAAAAATTCAAAAAAAAAATTCAAAAAAAAAATTAGACATTTTCTTTTTCTTTATTAAGTTTTGATATTTATTTTTCTTCTTTTTAATTTCTCTTCTATGAATATACATTTTCCAACTTTTGAGTCGAAGATGGCTGAATATAGAGTGTAGTGCCTCTAGAAACGCATCTTCTTAGTAAAAAAAAGAAAAAAAAACCATTTTCTTTTTCTATCATTTTAAGTGTACTTTTTCTAATTTGTTTTTTTTGCATCATTTTCACATTTCTGCATGCATATTTTCCTTTCATGTTTAGAATAGGTTGGGGGGTAAAATGTTGTTTAAAAAAAAATTGTGTGATTTGTTTTAACATTGGATGACATGATTAATTTCAAATTTTAGTATTTGTATTATCTTTGGTCTTAAGTGATGTTACATTATTTTTGCTACTCTACATGTTGATGTTAGAGACAAATATGAGTTGCTTGAAGGAATGAACATGTCATAATAAGTACCAAGTGAGTTTTTGAGCCTATCATTTTTCTTGGAGAGTAACCCTTTTGTCCATTCTTTATATAGCTTAATAGTTTATTATTTTATATACGATCTTTAGATTTCTTTTGAGTTAACCCTTAAAAAAAAAATGTGTGTTGCTACATTGGGAGGCCCATCTAACTAGTAGATATGAATGATTATTTAGAGCCCTAAAAGACGATGGAAAGGCCATCTTTGTCCCGTTTGAGCCTTTTTAGCCATCCCTTTTGTGATATATCCATAGTTAACCCTTTTGAGCCTTTAAAAAAAAAAAAAGAAACCTTTTCTTTGTCAACTTATCATCTTGACCCACTCCGATTTGGAGTATTACCCGATGTCTTATAAGGTCCATCACCTATTTATGTTTGAGAAAAATGTAAATAATTATTTTGTTCAGTGAAGTTGTGCCAAATAAAAGCAAAAAAAAAAAGAGAAAAAAAAAACAAAACAAAAGTTGTTGTTTCAAAAGAATAAAAATAACAATAATAGGTGAAATCCACCTTGCAACTTCCAAAAAAAAAAAAAATTTCTCTGCATTTTTCTCAAACATACACTTTGTTTTCCTTATTTCCCTTCTTTGTTAACCATGTCCCTAGCCTACGTTACGTCCTAATAAAAGTCCTTCTTGATTTTAGGGAATTATAGTCCGAAGTAGAAGCTAGTTATATGGGCTAAAAAGATGTAGTGATGCATAATTAAAAAAAAAAGATAAATAAAGTGGGTTGACTAACATTTTATTTGACTTGAGATCGTATTATTTCTAAGCTGAGGTCATATTTATTTCATCTTGGTGAGAGCATGTGATATCACTTCTTTATTATTTTCTCTCTCAATTACCATTCATTGGAGTGACTATTTTTATTGGGTTTAATTTATTTGTGAGAGTGTCACTACTTCCAATGAGATTTTGTGGTTTGACATGTCATTCTTGAAAGTAGCTATAACAAAGTCTACTGGGCTAATTCATGTGGATGGTTGATGTGGGTGTGATGTTGCTTTAGACTGGAGATAATGCTTATACTTTTATTTGATTGCTATCATTAATCTGATTGAATAAACACGAGTGTTTCTTGTTGTACAAATTTTAATGTACTCGCAAGCGCACGAATCTATTGTAGTATAGATCTATGGTGACGAGTGTCGATCCCACGAGGAGGTGGATTTTAATTGTGTATAGAATTAATTTTGTAAATGGGTTGTTGGATTTATGGTGGAAATGATTTGGTATATGCTAAAACTTAAATTAAAATGGCGAGAATAAATTCTAAAATTGGAATTGCAATGGCGAGAATAAATTGAAGATAATTCTATTGAAATGACGTACTTGGGTATCTGGATCCGTATCAACATGCATCATCGGCTAAATAATCCGTATTAATGCCAATTAAATCATGAGGGGGGAATCCACACCTCATGAACCATGCTCTAATCAATATGGTGCTAAGGGCTTATCGTGCCAAATAATAATAACCTTATACTAGAGAGCCGGTGTAACCAAGGCGGTATCTAGACAAGATTAGTATTATTTGTCGACGAGAAGTCAAAACATCCACAAAAATTAGAGGGGAAGAGAAAGTAAATTTACCAAATTAAGCCCATGACACATGTTGAGACTTCACCTTCAACCCAAGCTTGAAAGAAAATTAGCCACTCATAATTGAACTAGGGGCAAAATGGAAATTTATTAAAATACGAAGAAAATACAAGATGGAGAAGGAATTACAGAAAATGGATCCCAAAAATGGATTCAGAGAGATATCAAATTAGGGGGGGAGGCCCCCTTTTTATAGATACATGGAGTAAATCATGGCCATCGGATTAAAAACAGTTTGGACGCTCAGGATTGCGCCACGTCATCAGTCAACAGTCCACGGTTTGACCACGCGGATGAACAGTAACACGGTTTGACCCGACTTTGAACAGTAACGCGGTTTGACCCGGATGAACAGTAACGCGGTTTGGTTGAAAATAATCCTGTGTGATGCATGCACCGTACGCGAGATTTTTCGTCCACTAATATGCTGCCACGTCACCATCAACAGTACATAAGAATTTTAGTCCAACAGGATCGTGACACCTCATCAGTCAATGCCACATCATTGGTCAATGCCACGTCATCATCCGTCTATGTGAACAGTGTCGTGAACAGTAACGTAGACAGTACCGTACGCGTGAATAGTACCGTACATGTGAATAGTGCCATTTTTCCTTTTATGCTCCTCCTAAGGTTTTTGACCGTCCTGAGTTCAAAAGTGATGTCCGTTTTGCCGTCTGATTTCTCCTTTATTGTGAAATGACTATAATGCCCCTAAAATACATAAAATACTTAATTAAAATAAAACACATGTAATTAAATCACAAGAAGGTTAAATACATAAAAGTAAGGGTTGTTAGTAAGACTTGAAATGTAAAATGACGGTTTTCTCCTTTATAAATATGCATTTTCTAACACTCAACATTTCTAAAAAAAAAAAAAAATCATTTTGAATTTGAATTTTGTTTTCGCTTTATTTGCTAGGGACTAGCAATAAGCTGGTTGGGGGGTGTGTTGAGTGTTAGAAAATGCATATTTATAAAGGAGAAAACCGTCATTTTACATTTCAAGTCTTACTAACAACCCTTACTTTTATGTATTTAACCTTCTTGTGATTTAATTACATGTGTTTTATTTTAATTAAGTATTTTATGTATTTTAGGGGCATTATAGTCATTTCACAATAAAGGAGAAATCAGACGGCAAAACAGACATCACTTTTGAACTCAGGACGGTCAAAAACCTTAGGAGGAGCATAAAAGGAAAAATGGCACTATTCACATGTATGGTACTATTCACGTGTACGGTACTGTATACGTTACTGTTCACGATACTGTTCACATAGACGGATGATGACATGGCATTGACCGATGATATGGCATTGACTGATGAGGTGTCACGATCCTGTTGGACTAAAATTCTTATGTACTGTTGATGGTGACGTGGCAGCATATCAGTGGACGGAAAATCTCGCGTACGGTGCATGCATCACACAGGATTATTTTCAACCAAACCGTGTTACTGTTCATCCGGGTCAAACCGCGTTACTGTTCAAAGTCGGGTCAAACCGTGTTACTGTTCATCCGCGTGGTCAAACCGTGGACTGTTGACTGATGACGTGGCGCAATCCTGAGCGTCCAAACTGTTTTTAATCCGATGGCCATGATTTACTCCATGTATCTATAAAAAGGGGGCCTCTCCCCCCTAATTTGATATCTCTGAATCCATTTTTGGACTCCATTTTCTGTAATTCCCTCTCCATCTTGTATTTTCTTCGTATTTTAATAAATTCCCATTTTGCCCCTAGTTCAATTATGAGTGGCTAATTTTCTTTCAAGCTTGGGTTGAAGGTGAAGTCTCAACATGTGTCATGAGCTTTATTTGGTAAATTTATTTTCTCTTCCCCTCTAGTTTTTGTGGATGTTTTGACTTCTCGTCGACAAATAATACTAATCTTGTCTAGTACCGCCTTGGTTTCACCGGCCCTCTAGTACAAGGTTATTATTATTTGGCACGATAAGCCCTTAGCACCATATTGATTAGAGCGTGGTTCATGAGATGTGGATTCCCCCCTCATGATTTAATTGGCATTAATAAGGAATATTTAGCCCATGATGTATGTTGATACGGATCCAGATACCCAAGTACGTCATTTCAATAGATTTCTCTTCAATTTATTCTCGCTATTGCAAGTCCAATTTTAGAATTTATTATCGCCATTTCAATTCCAATTTTAGGATAATTTAAATCACTTCCACCACAATTCCAACCACCCATTTACAAAATTAATTCTATATATAATTAAAATCCACCTCCTCGTGGGATCAACACTCGTCACCATTAGTCTATACTACAATAGATTCGTGCGCTTGCGAGTACATTAAAATTTGCACAACACAAAGGAAATAAAATGAGTCTGGAATAGTGAAGATGTTGTAGCCGTTGCTGCAGCAATCCTGTAGCAACTGTAGACTAGCTTTCGCTCATGTTTATTGAAATATTGTGATCCAAAGTTTCCAAAAATAGAAGATACGCAGCCACATGCTTTTGGGTGCCCTACTTCCAAATTATAAAAAGAGTACGCATGAAAAGAAAAAGGGAGAGTCGTCATTAAGGAAAAATAATAGAGAAAAACAAAAAGAAAACAGAGAATAAGAGAGATTTGAGGGCTGCAACAAAGGATTCAAGGAGAAAAAGGAAGAGAGATCGCAAGATCAAGTGAGCTTCACTTTCTCATCTTTATTTTTTTTTATATTTATAGGAATATATTTGATGGCTAAAATGATTCTTGTTACTGTTTTATCACAAATCATGAACTAAACTTTGTTGTGGTTGAGTAATAAACAAGTTTAATGGTTAATTGACTGGTATATGTGTGTTGCTCTGAATCTGTTGGAGTATTTTGCCTTGATTTTACTTATTGCAATTCCTATTTCAGCTAACCACCCATTTCGAGGATACAAACTAAGAAGGAGCCTAAAAAAGGTCTGACTGAGTAGAACAAATTAAGAAAATACATGGTTTTAGGTTGAGTTCCCAAGTTGAGTTAATCTCAATTTGAATAAGGTCATACTTGATCTAAAATTAGTGAAGAGATAGACATAGGAATTCACCTTGTAGGACAATTAGAACCAAAAGCGCATAATTTTATATCTAATGTTAGTGTAACAACTTGTCATTGTTAGGTTGCACTTAGATATAAGATATCCAACATGCGACAGTTGAGGTTTCATGAGGGATTCTGCCCAGTGCTGTCGTAGATGTTATAGTAACAGAATCTTATTTGGAAAAATTGTTAATACCATTAAGTGAGTTTAATCACTCAACTACTCATTTCCCATTGCGTTTATTCTCGTGTTTGATTTAAGATTTTTCTTTATCACATTGTGTTTATTTCATTTTTAATTTCATTAGTTTATTAGTTTCATTGATTATTTTATTTTAGCCTGAAATTGCAATGTTGTGTACACTTGCACATTGACACCTATAGCAATAGAATTCACCCAACAGAAGCTTATATGTGTAATGCTAATATTTTGATTTTCTACCGTACTTTGTATTCTGATTAAATGATTTTGTAACATTAAAATTATTACTGATGTTGTCAATATTAATCATTGCTAGCTATTATCGTTGTGATTAAGGGCCAGTTTGGTAATATTGTAACTTTTAAAATAATTATCATTAGTTGTGTTGTAGAAATAATTAGTTGTGAAGAGAATCAATTAAATATTTAAAAAAAATTATTTTTAAAAGCGCTGTGAGTTTTAAAAGCAGTCGTTTATGTTTGATAAATTTTACTATTAAAATATTGTAAGAATTTAAATAAGTAAATTGGATATAATATTAAATAAAATTTATTTATACATTTATAAACATGCATATAAAGTATTTTTAATTGTTTATAAATAATAACTGATAAATAAAATAAATATTTTATATTATTAATTTTATTTTTATTTTGTTATCTCAATATAATTGACAATAATAATATTCTCTTTAAAGTTAACGATTTATTTTAAAAAGGATAATATTATATTTTTATTATATATATGAAGATATATATAGGATTATATTAAGTATAAAAGTGATTCTTAAAATCATATTTTGAAAAGTTACTTTTTCCTGTTTTTCAAAATCTACTGTAAGATGAGGTGATTTTGCTAAAAATAATTTCTAAAAAAATAACTAAATACAAAATTAACTTTTAGCTTTTTTAAGCACTTTTTAGTCTCTCAAAAGCAATCCTAAACGAGCTCTAAATAGAATTTAGTCATTATAATAAGATTTGAACCAAATTAACATTGTAACTAGAAAAACATATTTTTAGGGCAAATATTAACATTAAAAAATGTTTTATTTTATTTTATTAATTTATGATTGTTACTTTATACATGATAGTTACAATTTTATATTAAATTAAACTAATTTGAGTAAAAATGCACATTCACTTATATAAGTGTTACATAATTTATATACTAAATGACTTAAAATTTGTTATTACAATTCGTTCATAAATTATTGGGAAAAAGGCATTTACACCTGTCAGGTTTGAGAAAATGATCATGTATATCCCCAAATTTTTAACAAGGGATATCAAGACCCTACCTTGTCTTGCAATTGTGGAAGATTCTAGTTTGATTAGTTAGCTTGACTATTTCCAATTTATATTCATTGCAGAATCATTAGCTTGCACTATAAATTGTAGGCACTATAGCCTTATAATACAGTGCTTCCTCAATAATAAAGAATCATTTTCTTCTCAATTTCATTGTTTTAGTTAATCATTTACTAACAAATGCATGTTTCGACAGACACATTGTTACCAGTTAACAAGGATAAACTTCAGTAATTGATGTTTCATCAACAGACCATGGCATCGACTTGCTCATCAATTTATTAGAGCACTCAAATTTTTTTTGCTGGCTAGCTCCCCTCCGTTCAACTACCAATGAAAAATACAGGCTGCTGGGGCACTGGAAGTATGATAGAGTAACTGTCGAGCACAAGAACTATTGTCGCCATTAATGGCCTATCAGCTGGATCTTTCCGGACGCGTAATAAGCGCATATGCATGCATCTAATCACTTCATTCCTTGAGAACGAATCACTGCAAAGGTGTTCCATCACTCCAATGTTTCCAAGCCTGCAAATCATGTGTCAAGTCATAATAAAAAGGGTTTGTCATTCAAAACTCCTTTTTAGTGCGACTTTATAGCCCTTAGTTAGGTAGCTGTATCTTCTAAATTAAGCCATTGAAGTGTTAGATAAACAATAGTTGATGTACTTTGGAAGATAAGTTAATTTTATTGCACACTTTATGACCAAAAAACTTAAATATCTTTATTATTTTGTCAAAATTATTATTTAAGAATTATATTTACATGCACTAATAATATTTAATTCATAACTACAGTTTTTTTTTACCGATACTTATAACTTTTAAGTCACAGTGTTAAGTCCATTATTTATAGAGTTGGCATTTTATTACAAGTCTAGTTAAATTGGAAGTTTATTTATTGCATATCTTGTAATATGGATTAATTTATTAATTCCCTAATTTAGTGAGATTCCAATTTATTAGGAATATTTGTTTCCTAATTTAATTAGATATCTATTTTAGCAAGTCAATTAATGGTGGGATTCTATAATTGGCGCATTAGATCTATTTAGAGCAAGAAGTTGCTTCAAACAGGAATTCATTAAATGCTCTAGATATTTCTTAGGAGACAAGTAAGATAGGAAGATCATATTTAATCCTATTAAGATTCATGGGAATTATAAGAGGAAATAAACTCTTATTTGGAAAGAATTCAAGTCTTTTAAGATTTGCTATTTTGGTGAAACCCTAGTGCCTTTATAAAGAGAGGTATTTCACAATTGAAGTTTGACCACACAACACAGAGCATAAAATAGAGAAGCAAAATTCAGCCTCCTCTCTAAAGAATCCGGATTTGGCGCATAATGTTGTGTTGATTTGTTTTCTTATCTTCTTTTCATCTCTGTGGATAGTCTATGTGGATCTTGGATCACTAGACATTAAAGAATTGAAGAATTGTTATTGATCACTTTGCGAAGTGCCTTGAGGATCATAGATCAAGAGGGGTAGCAATTATTCAAGAGAAGCAGATTCATTCTAAGGTTAAGTAAACTGTATGGTGATAAACTGTAAGTGAGAGTCTTAAGTTTGGTTAATACATAGGTTGTAACATCTCAACTTAGTGAATTATTTTTCATCTAGGCGTGGCCTCGTGGATGTAGAATTGATTAATCCGAACCACGTAAAAATCTCCATGTCATTTATTTTCTGCATTTTATTGTGTTTTTGGAAAATTAATATTTTTTATGCGGATGAACAATAACTGTGAACAATACTTCCGAAAAAATTAATTAAGTAATTAATTTTTTAGTTTTTAATTGCCTACATCTATTTTCGATAGATCTAAATTCCTTTCAATTGGTATTAGAGCGGGACATTAACTATTTGGTGAGATTCTTGGAACCTAGATCTATTTTGTAGGTATGAGTTTGCAAAGAGATGGAGGCTCTTTGGCTCGTCCACCTGTATTAGATGGGACGGATTATGCTTATTGGAAGTAAATGATGGAAATTTATCTAACAGCTATTGATGAAAGAGTTTGGCAATGCGTACTAATAGGATATACTCCACCTATCAAAATTGATGAAGATGATGTAGCATCTCCCAAGCCAGTCAGAGAATGGACTAATGATGAACTTGATGCATCCGGATATAATGTAAAAGGACTTAATGCCATTGTGAATGGAGTTGATGTGTTTCAGCACCAACTAATTTCTGCATGCAAGACATCCAAAGCTGCTTGGGATATACTCCAGAGTACCTTTGAAGGCGACAATACAGTAAAACGTTCTAAACTTCAAAAACTTACATCTAATTTTGAAAATCTAAAAATGCATGAACATGAAACCATATCTGAATTTAATTCTAGAATTCTTGCTATGGTTAATGATTTTTTTGCTCTTGGAAAACCTATTTATGAGGAAGAAATTAACAGAAAAATCTTAAGATATGTCCATCCTAGATATCATCCTAAAATTTTGGCTATTGAAGAATATGCTGATATGTCTGCTATGACTAGGGGTTCACTTATAGGAAAATTGATGGTTTATAAAACTAAATACTTGAATTTGAATTTTAAAGAAGAAAAAGGTATTAGTTTGCAAGCTAAAACACAGGTTCCCGTTGCCAAACCAAGTGAGAAGGATGATCCATATGTTAGCCTATATGGTTATAGATATTGATTTGATGATAACAAACCACATGTGTTGATCAAACAAAGATTTATGTATTGTGCTTTTATAATAAGAAAATGTTTTTTATGGAGTTAAGTTGTTTTTCAAGTTGTGGACTAAAATGAAAGAATTTTACAATCTTTGATTTTAATAAATATTGTTTTCAATTTCAAATTTGGACCTATTTGAAAATATTTAAATATTTTGGGTCATTCTATAATTTCACATATTTTGGGTGATATCATAATTTTAGAAAGTTTTAGGATTGACAAAGTATTATTTAGAAATTCTAAAATTGGACCTATTTGAAAACTTTAATAACGTTTTGGGCCATAATACAGTTTTATAAAATTTTAAGGTCAAACTGTAATTTTAGAAAATAGTTCACTGTAGCAGTTACTGTAGCAGTTACTGTAGCAAGCGGCTATCCGGATCTTGACAAACGGCAGACCGAATTTGGGCAGAAAGTTTCTAGAACTTAAACGGCTATTCGGATTTCACGAGCGGCATACCGGATGTTGTTAGAGTGCAATTTATGCACTAGTTTTGTATTATTTACTTCCCTTAATATCAATGTTTTGCACTTAATAATAGTGATTTACTTGTGTTTTACTTTTGTAGGTGCAATTCTATTGATTGATGATAAAATTGAGCTATAAGATGATGTTTAAGGATGATTGTTCTCTTGGAGAAATTATGAGCGTCAGAAGAACTTTGTTGATAAGGCGTGGGCGCGTGTTGTCAACTGCGGACCTGCAGTTTTTAGTTTAACGTGTTTTGTATTTTTGGTTATTTTTGTAATTACGAATTTAATATTTCAGATATTAGTATTTTATTTTAAATAGAATTCTAGAGGAGAAGAGAGAGAGAGTATTTAAGAGAGGAATCTATTGTGAAAATGGGGGATTTGGATTGGAGAAAAAGAAAGAAACCCTAGATCTAATTTTTCTCTTCTTTCTATGAAAAGCTAAACCTATTTTTCTGGTTGAAGGATAATGAAGCTTTGATTCATCACTACTGTGAGATCTTTCTTATGCTTTAATTGTTTTATTACTTTTTGGGTATTTGTTTATTCTCTGAATTAGTTTCATTATTATGTTTGTTAATTAGGTAATTAGCTACTATTTAATTATCAACTTAATCTATTGTCAATTAAATGATTCATCGTATGAAGAATTTAATGTTTGTGACAAATAACATAGCAGAGAGTTGTGTTGTGAGAATAAACAATCTAATTTAAATGAATCATCATATGTGTTGATTAGGATTTTGGTCTCTCTAGTTTTTCAGGCTGTCAATTGATTAAATCCTATGATCGTATCTAGGGTTGTCTATTGATTAGGGAAATATCCAACGGTCGTACCTTGGTTATCGACTAGTTAAGGAGAGATTGGCTATTAGAGGGTCTCAATAGCTATAACCGGTCTATTCATAAGTAATAATAATCTATATTTGAATCAATGATCAGTTGTCGAATCAAGCTGAGTTAATTCCTTCAACCAAAGCTTTCTCCAATTTGAATTACAACTTTAATTTGCATTCTTGTTATTTTAATTTGATTTTTATTATTGTCAACAATTCCCCCATTTTACGTTTTACGTTTCAAAAGGATTTAAATAATTACCGATCTCTGTGGACACGACCCTACTCAATCACTATACACAATTTATTTAGAGTGGGAATTTATTTTTGTTGGCTTCGACACCCATCAAATTTTGGCGCCGTTGCCGGGGATTGGTGTCATTTATTTAATCCTTTTTACGTTTTACTTGGTGTATGGTTCGTTCTTCTCGTACAGGTACACTTTCGTTTGATCCTGAAATTGAGAAGACAGCTCGCCAGTTGAGACAGCAGACGAAGCGAGCTAAGCAACGATCCTCGTCGCCTTTGCTTTCTGAAATAGATACAGTACCTGATTTAGTTGAATCATTTAGTGATTCAGAAGAACAAGTGATGGATAGACCTGCACCTGTAGAAAGAACTCTTAGAGAGTTAGCTGAACCAGACTTGAATCAGCAACCACTCTGCATTCAATATGTAGATTTGGAGGTAAATTTTGAATTAAAGTCTGGTCTTATTCATTTATTACCCAAGTTTCATGGTTTTGCAAGTGAAGATCCTCATAAACATCTTAAGGAGTTTCATGTTGTGTGCTCAAGTATGAGGCCGCAAGGCATGACTGAAGAGCAGATTAAGCTGCGTGCTTTTCCGTTCTCTGTAGATGGGCTAGCTAAAGATTGGTTGTACTAATTGCCTCCTGGATCGATTACAACGTGGAATGGTTTGAAGAAGCAGTTCCTTGAGAAGTACTTTCCTGCTTCAAGAGCTGCCAACATCAGAAAAGATATTTGTGGGATCAGGCAACTTCCTGGGGAGACTTTGTATGAGTATTGGGAGTGATTCAAACAATTGTGTGCCAGCTGTCCTCAACATCAGATTTCTGATCAACTTCTTATTCAATATTTTTACGAAGGACTGTCATTGATGGATAGGAGTATGATAGATGCTGCTAGTGGAGGTGTGTTGGTGAACAAGACCCCTACTCAAGCAAGGGAGTTGATCTCAAATATGGCTGCCAATGCACAACAATTTGGCAGCAGACAAGATGCCACTTCAAGAACGGTGAATGAGGTAAATATTTCTTCTGTTGAACAACGTTTAGATAAACTTACTTCTCTTGTGGAAAAGTTTGTTGTAGGTAATGTGCAACAGGTGAAGACTTGTGGCATTTGTTACAATATGGGTCATTCAACTGATATGTGTCCTACACTTCAAGAAGAACCCGTTGAACAAGCCAATGCAGTTGGAGGATTTCTAGGCATGCCTCAGAGGAGGTATGATCCTTATGCACAAACATACAATCCGGGATGGAAGGATCATCCCAACTTCAACTATGGAGTTAGGCCGTCAGGATTCCCACAACAGTATCCACCAAGACAACCAACACCTCCATAGTCAAACTCCAAGTCAGGTATATCTCTTGAAGAAATTGTTAAATACTTGCGACTAACACTCAATAATTTCAGCAGGCAACTACAACAAGCATTCAGAACTTGGGGAACCAAATGAGTCAATTGGCGACTACAGTGAGCCGTCTGGAGTCTCAAGTATTAGGGAGATTGCCTTCACAATCTGAGGTGAATCCAAAGCAAAACGTTAGTGCTGTCATCCTTAGAAGTGGGAAGGAATTGCAAGAGCCTAGTAAGAAAGTGACAGAGCATGTAGAAGATGAGCTTGAGAAGAATGAATTGATGCCTCAATCTCAAGATGCACAACCCACCGGAGCGAAACCCCTACCTATTGTGATACCTCCTCCTTTTCCAAGCCGATTTGCAAAATCTAAGAAGGAGGAACAAGAGAAAGACATCTTTGTGACATTTCGCAAGGTTGAGGTAAATATTCCTTTATTAGATGCTATAAAACAAATACCTCGATATGTTAAAGTCCTTAAGGAACTGTGCACTTCCAAAAGAAAATTAAGAGAAGATGAAAAAGTTCACATGGGGGAGAATGTTTCAGCAGTTCTCCAAAAGAAACTACCTCCTAAGTGCAAGGATCCAGGTATGTTTACTATCCCTTGTAAAATTGGTAGTGTTAGAGTTGAAAAGGCTATGTTAGATCTAGGAGCTTCTATTAATGTCATGCCTCGTTCCATTTATTCATCTTTGAATGTTGGTCCATTAAAAGAAACTGGCGTGATAATTCAACTAGCTGATAGGTCTAATGCATATCCTGATGGGGTATTAGAAGATGTCTTAGTATAAGTTAATGAGTTGGTTTTTCCTGCTGATTTTTATGTACTTGATATGGAAGATGATAACTCCTCTAATTCTGTCCCAATTTTGCTAGGAAGACCTTTCTTAAGACTGCTAGGACTAAAATGGATGTACATAAAGGGACTCTCACTATGGAGTTTGATGGAGAGGTTATAGAATTCAATATGAATGATACCATGAAATATCCTAGTGAGGAACATTCGGTATTTTCTGTGGATGTTATTAAACCTATAGCGCAGGAAATTTTTTATAAGGAAAAGACGAAGACATTTCATGATAGAATGATTTTGAGAAAGGAGTTCTCTGTTGGTGAAAAAGTTCTTCTTTTTCATTCTAAGCTTAAACTTTTTTCGGGTAAATTACATTCTTGCTGGGTTGCACCTTTTATTGTTACTAATGTTTTTCCTCATGGTGCAGTTGAGATTCGGAGTCCGACCTCTGACAAAGTTTTTAAGGTTAATGGTCATCGCTTAAAACCTTTTTATGAAGGTTTTTCGGTGAATATTGTGGAGGATGTGGCTCTCGAGAGTCCCAATTATGGAGATTGATGCATAAATGTGTCTAGCCAAAGACATAAAACAAAGGCGCTTTTTGGGAGGCAACCCAAATGATTTATTTATTTTGGTTTTTGTTATATCTTCTTTTAATTTTGATTCAGATTTTTTTTAAAATAATGTGTTTGCTTATTTTGGCCAGAAGAAAATTTTTGATAAGGCGTGCCCACGTCTTAACTAAAAAATACTTCTGTAATTTTTAAAGTAAAATAGTTTTAAGGCGTGCCCACATGCTTATTAAAAAAGTACTTCTGAAATTTTTTGTGTCTCAAAGTGTTTCATCACTAAAAAAAAAAAAAATCTTTTTTTAAATTAAATTAAATTTATTTTTAAAAAAAACGAAAAAAAAAAGAGATTTTCTTTTGTTCTTTCTTTTATATATTTATTTATTTATTTATTAAAAAAAACCAAAAATCGAAAATCACTGTTCACATATCCCTAATTCAAAAATTACTGTTGATTATCGTTTTACAGCAGTGCGCTTAAGCTCCAGCCTTCACCCCGCAACGCAAGCAGCAGCCAGCGCGAACCAGTCGCGCGCAACGCAAGCCCTAGCAACCCAGATTCTCAGCTCCAGCCGCGCGCAACGTAGCTGAGCAGCAGCAGACCAGCAGCGCGAACCAGCTCTCGCGCGCAACACAACGCGAACGCAGCAGTGCGTAGATCTAGCCCAGCAACGCAGCGCGAACCACCAGCGCGCAACACAGCCTCACCAGCGCGCAACGCAAGCCCCTGCGCGCGCAGCACCAGCATCCCGTGTCTGGCAGCCCAGCAGCGCGCAACGAAGTCCCACCAGCGCGCAACGCAGCGCAGCACCCGCAAAGCAAGCCTCACCAGCGCGCAACGCAAGCCCGCAACGCAGCAACGGGCACGCCCTGCAATGCAACCAGCTTACGCCCTGTATTCCATCCGGGTAAATCGAAATCCGTGAGTGCAATTATTGTAACAATACCGAAGAGGAAAGCATCAACTTCCAAGTCATCGAAAAAGACACCCATCGCAAAGAAATCTAAGATTGCCGCTCCTACTACGGTTCCATGGAACACAATTTCAGATTCACGCCAAGCCGTGAGACAAAGATCGAAGCATGGAAAAGGCATGAGTATTTTGCCACTTGCGGAATCCAATCTCGGAGGGTGCCTTGCGTTCGCGACTCAACAAGAGAAAGAGAGGTACAAAGATATTTCCACGCGCAAAATACTTCCAGCTAAGTATATGCATTACCCGACTCTTGAAAAATTGAATGTTAAGGATAATTTTGATTCTTTGATAGATAAGATTGGGTTGCGTAAATTTATTGATGTTGATTATTTGGGTTATGTTGAGTTGATTAGGGAGTTTTATGCTACTTTTCAATTTACTATGCCGAATGATTTTACTTTGCATACCCCGGATGTCATTAAGTTTAGGTTAATGGGACGAAATTTTTCACACTCTATCACGGATTTTAACCTAGCTTTAGGATTCATTGATGATGATTATTCTTCTAGTGATGCATATTTAGGAACAACTTGTGACTTTAGCGAAAATTTTGAGCATTATGGTCTTTGGCGTAATTTATCTGTTGATCACAATGCCTATGACCCGAGTAAATCAAAGAGTACTTTCTTACGTGATCCTGTTTTGAAATGTGTGCATCGATTCTTAGCATATAATTTTTTAGGCAAGAAAGATCACTCAGGAATTTTCTCTAAAACTGAATTTTATTTTATCTGGTGCATGTTAAATGATGTGAGGCCTAATTTAGGTTTTTGATTAGCGGATCAATTTCAAAATGTGCTTAAACGGTATAGGACTTTATTTCTTGGTCCATACATTACTCTGTTAGCATAAACCTATGTGTGCTTGATCTCGACAATAATGATTTGCATCCTGCTTGCAAAAAGGAATTTTTGGATATGTCTGTGTTTGAAAGAATAGGTGTGGTTGAATTCAAGGAGGGGAGATTTCAGTTTACTGAACCAGGACCCACTCAACTTCCGAAAAGCTTTATGCTAGGAGTGGTGCTACCTCTGATGACGAGTTTGACGACGAGACTGCTGCCCCGCCAACTATTCCTTCTACATCCACACCACCTTTGAGTATTCAGTTAGAGAAAATGGAGCACAAGCTGAACAAGATGGAGCAGAATTTGGCCGCATACTTCGAGAGTGTGGGATTTACCCCACCATTTCCGCCAAGCCCATAGACGTTATGTGGATCAAAGCTCACAATTCAGGGAAGTTTCTTTTTGCCCTTAATCTTTTATCCTTACGCTTTAATTTTTATGTGAGCTTTGATTATCTTACATTGGGGACAATGTAAGTTATTGGTGTGGGGGAGGGATTTTTGCATTATTGATGCCTGGAATTATTATTTTCACTCTACTCATCTATTTTCACTCTACTCATCCTTAAATGATTTTGGAGTTAGTATGCTTCATATATTATTATTTTTCTTTTCTTTTCCTTCTCACTACTTTTTTCCTATCTATCTCAAATTATTCATGTCTATTTTTATTTTACCATACTTTTTCATCACTCACATTTTATCTTTCACTTTTCATATTACTACATACATCTTTCTCGCTTATTATCCTTTTTACCTTTCCTTTTATATCTCATTCATACCTTCTTCTCATTCTACACCACTATTGATGGTTGATTCATTTGAAGAGTGTACAGGATTTGATGGCAAATTTACCAACTTTGTGAGGATTTGAGCCTATGAGCAACCACTTTGCTCTAATTATTTTTGTTATGTGAATATCAATCCTAGTTTGTTTATTTTAGAACTTGCTTTATTATGCATGTTGAAGCCACATTACGAGATTTTATGCATTAAAATGATAAGGGCAAACCATTTACCATTTTTCTATTCTCGCATTTTCCTTTTTCTCTACCCGAAGACCTTTATTTGCCACCTTTGTTTGAGCCTTAACAATTATCCATCTAATTCTCTCCGTCTACTTAACCATTTTTTTTTTAGCCTCAATTTAAGGAGATTTTTGGACTCATTGTGTGGATATATTTTGTTGCTTTTTCTACCTTGTAATAAAGTTTCTCAATTAGATCAACAAGCATTATGCTTGAATTAAATTGTGCAAGGTTCGTTTCTTTTGTTTGATTCAAAAACAAAAACAAAAAAAAATGTTTACATTCTTGGTGACTTGAGTAGAAATAAGCATTTTGATATCATAAGTTCATTCAATGAGTTCATTTTTCTCGTTTTGATCTCTTTTTCTTTCGTAAACCTTTCTTTTTCATTTAACTTAAGCTTGCTTATATAAAATAACAAAATGTGGCTAACTAGATGTCCATTAAATGTTCAAAAATTTAATTTTGGCTTTAACGGTAACATTAAGTGGCTAACTAGATGTCCATAAATGGTAAGTCGGTTATCACCAAAATGTGCATAACGGCTAGTTTTTGAGATCAAACTATAAAAACTCAAATCCAATTCATTTTCAAGCTCTCCAACAAGCAAAAACAAAAAGCACACAACATATCTTGAGCTCTCAATTCGCAAGTCATTATTCATTGAATCATTGTTGTTCTTCAATTTGTACATCTACTCTTTAAGAGAGTTTTGGTTGTAACTTTCATTTCTTCATCTTAATTGTGAGTGTTTGAGTGTGTGAGACACTTGAGTGAAGAGATTGGGAGATAATCTCTTTGTTGTAAAGATTCATTAACACCTTGAAGTCAATTGTAATCGTTTGAAGTCTTGGAAGGCTTGGATAGTGAAATCCTCAAGTTTGGATCGCTTGGAGACGTGGACGTAGGCGGGGATTGCTGAACCACGTAAAAATTCATGTGTTTGTTTCTCTTCTCTCTTACTCATTTGTTATGGTGCTCTTATTGAACTTATTGTTTTCGAATTTATTAAGGCGTTAAATTAGATTGTTGTGTGGCTTTGTTAGGATAATTTTTAAAATATCAATTCACCCCCCCTCTTGGGTTGCACACTTGTATTTCACCATATGTGTACGTTAATAATTCTCTTGCACTCATTGCAAATAATTTCAAGAAAATGTTGAAAAAATAAGAACTTCAACAAATCGAGGAAGACCTCTACATCAGTGGCTCCAACAACTCAAGAAGGTTCTTCTAATCCTAATTTTAAATTGTTTGATCTTAATAAGTTTGAGGGTATTCAATGCAGAGAATGTGGAGGCATAGGGCACATACAAGCACAATGTGCTAACACTTTAATGAAAAAGAAAGCAATGCAATCCACTTGGAGTGATGATGATTCGAATGATAGCATTGATGAAGAAGATCTTGTTGGAGGACTTATTGTGCATAATGATAGCAATAAACATGAATCAAACATCAGAGATGCATCCACAACTGAATCCTCGCACTGAGCTCCTTGCAAGGAAGACACTGATTCCCGTCTTGACACAATTGTGCAACATGTTAACCAAAATAATGATTCAGATAGCAACGTCAGTGACATTGATATAAATGACAAGAAAGCATTTCATGAAAGCTACAAGATGATGTTCGCTAAATGGGAAGAAGTCTACAATGAGAATGTGACATTGATGACTCAAGTATCCAATCTTTTAGATGATAAGGCGAAACTTGAGAGTAAGGTAATTCATTACAAGTCTTTACTTACTGACAAAGATAACCAATTGCTTGCAATGACGACAGAATTGGAGAATACCAAAAAGTCACTTAAGATGATGAGTTCTGGAACTCAGATGTTAAACCATATCTTGTCACTCGGCAAATCTAGCTTAGATCATCATGGTCTTGGATATCAACATGGTAAAGACTCAAATTCTCAAGGTGTGTTTGTTAAAGCTTCTTCACAAACAACTTCTCCACCTATAGTTAAACTTCCATATCTTCAAAAAGGTAAAGTTGTTGCACATTCTCACCAGTTCATCAAGGTAAGAACAACAAATTTATTCCCACTTGTCATTTTTGTCATATGAAAGGAAATATAAGACCTAATTGTTTCAAGCTCATTAAATAAATGAAAAAGGCTATGTTCTTTAATTATACTCATGTAAAACCTAGGATGACACCTAGACCTAAGGTTGAGACAAGTGAAAATAAACTTAGAACTACTTGGATAAGGAAGACTGATTATAAAGTTTATGTTTCCTTTATTTCCTTGAGAACTTACACTACTGATTTTTGGTATTTTGATAGTGGTTGTTCTAGACATATGACAGGTGATAGAAATGCCTTGACCAATTATCAAAAACTTGATCGAGAAAATGTAACATTTGCTGATGGTGTGAAAAGTCGAGTGCTTAGAAAGGGAACTTTAAATGTGGAAGGGTTTCCAAAACTTGACAATGTGGAGGATCTTAAAGCAAATTTACTCAGTATTAGTCAAATTTGTGATCAAAACTTGTTTGTCAATTTTGACATGAACAAATGTCGCGTTCTTGATGTTGATGGAAATTGCATTTTGGAAGGACATCAATCATCTGATCATCGTTATAAATTGACTAGCTCAATTGTGTGTCATAAGACCACTCTTGATGACACAGAATTGTGGCATCAAAAGTTGGGTCACTTGAACTACAGATTACTAGCTAGAATTGTGAAAACAGGTGCTGTAAAAGGAGTTCCAATGCTTAAAAAGAAACAACCTGGAATATGTGGCTCATGTCAATCTGGAAAATAACAAAGGGCGTCGCATAAAGCCATTCAGGATAAAGCAACATCAAAGGTGCTACAACTACTTCATATGGATCTTATAGGACTAATGCAAGTTGAAAGTTTGGCTGGAAAAAGGTATGCATTTGTGTGTGTAGATGATTTCTCTTGGTATGCATGGGTTGACTTTGATAAAACCTTTGCATCTGTTGCTATACTAGAATCTATTCGTTTGGTTTTTCTAGTTATTTGTTTAATAGGCTTTAAATTATTTCAAATGGATGTTAATAGTGCATTTTTTAATGGCATCTTAAACGAAGAAGCCTATGTTGAACAACTCAAAAGTTTTGAAGACCCCCTATTTCCCAAACCATGTTTTTAAATTAAAAAAGACTTTGTATGGTTTAAAGCAAGCTCCTCGAGCTTGGTATGAAAGGTTGACCAATTTTTTGCTTGAAAATGGCTATAAGCGTGAGTGAGTAGATAGAACATTATTTATTAAGCAACTTAATTCAAGGATTTTAGTTGTTCAAATCTATGTTAATGATATAGTGTTTGGTTCTACTTCTTCTTATCATGTGCATGAATTCGTGAGTCAAATGAAAAAGGAATTTGAGATGAGCATGGTGGGAGAATTAACTTACTTTTTGAGTTTGCAAGTGAAACAAATGGAGAATGAAATTTTTGTTAATCAAAGTAAGTATGCAAAGAGTTTAGTCAAGAGGTTTGGTTTAGATTCTGCAAAACACTTGAGAATCCCTATGAGCACTAATGCCAAGTTAACTGTTGATCATAGTGGTTCTAGTGTTGATCCTAGTCTTTACAGAAGCATGATTGGTAGCTTACTTTATTTGACTGCAAGTAGACTAGATATATGTTTCAGTATTGGTGTATGTGCTAGGTACCAAGCAAATCCAAAGGAATCACACTTAGCTACTGTCAAACGAATCATTTGTTTTGTTAGTGGAACAGTTAATGATGGAATTTGGTACACTAATGACACTAATTCAAGTCTTGCAGGATATAGTGATGCAGATTGGGCTGGCAATATTGATGATAGAAAAAGCACCACTGGAGGATGTTTTTATCTTGGAAATAACTTAGTACCGTGGCGTAGTAAGAAACAGAATTCAATTTCTCTTTCCACGGCTGAAGCTAAATATATTGCAGCTGGAAGTTGTTGCACCCAATTGCTCTGGATGATATAAATGCTTGCAGATTATGGTATGGTTCAGGATACTTTGACTGTGTTTTGTGATAACACGAGTGCTATCAATATTTCTAAAAATCATGTTCAACACTGTAGAACTAAGCATATTGATATTCGTCATCACTTCATTAGGGATTTAGTTGAGAGCAAGACCGTGCCCTTAGAATACATTGATATAAAAACACTTGCAGATATTTTCACAAAAGCTTTAGACTCCAAACGATTTGAATCTTTAAGGAAAGCTTTAGGTGTGTGTTCCATGTAAGTTCAAATGTTTTTCTTTAGTTTTTTTTTTCATGCATTTTTACATTATATATAGGTCATGCATTTATAAATTTCAATTTTAAATCATTGTTTTTGTGTTCCATTTTCTTAACGACAAGCAAATTTTCATGTTTTTAAAGATTTGAAAGTCTTGAATAAGTTTTTATTAGAGTTATTTAACCTTTCTTCAAAAGCACATGAATGACAATTCAGCCTCTACTTTGACTCAAGGTTTTGATATTGACATGGTCTTTGTTGAGAATATTTAACTTGAGTTATAACTGTTTGCCTTGATTCTTATCTTGTTATAAGACCTCAAATATATGCAGACACTATGGTCAGAAATAACTACCTATAACTCTTAAGAGTGAAGCTATCCTTGAGTAATCTGAGTCTGCGTATCACAAATATGACAGAGGACAAATCATGAGAAGAAGGCTACCTGAAGGGGTAGAGTGAAAGCTCCTGACCGTAAATTTAAAAAAAATGAATAAAAGGCTTTGCAAGAACACAAAAAAAAAAAAGGTCTGTCAATTGAAATGGTCAAAAATTGGAGATCAAGATGATAAGGTTAGTTTGATAAACTCTATGTTTTATATTTAAGACTTTGACTGTGAAAATTGATGAATTTTTGGGAAAAAAGTTTAGATTGAATTGTTTGCACACACAAGCTTAGATTTCTTTAATCTTTACTTAATTGAGGAAATTATAATCTTGATTACATGAATTAATGCTTGTTGTGAAAAAATCTCAAATATTTTTTTGTTCAATTTCATTATTAATGCATTTTTTTAAAACAAAAAAAAAATTCATGTTGCATGTGCATTCTCATGTTCTTACATAATGATATGCTTTTAAGTCTTAAGAGACACATTTTTTTTAAGCATAACTCAATTTTTTTTAAAGTGCATTAACAAGCTTTTCCTGTCACAACTGAGCATGTTGCGATCTTTTGGTCATAACTTTGTCTACAGAACTCTAAATTTGATTCTGTAAAATCCTGTAAAAATCTGATTCAATAAGCTTTCCAATGGTATATATATTGCATTTTGATTCTGTCTCATTCATTCCCAGTTTAATTTTCAAATTCTCTGCTCTGCACTGTATGTCTGTTTCGTAAAGTATCCTGCATGGGATTTCGTTTTGATATTTTCCTCTTTGTTTCTGACTTGTTTGAGTTGGTTTATGTTTAATTACTGATCTGGAATAAAATCTATGCTGGTTAGTGCATTAAATTGGAATACAATCCGCTTTATTAATGTTTTTCTTATGTTAGTTGGATTTCCAAACCTTACTTGAACAAGTCAAGTTCTTCTATATAAAGCAACCCTTAGATCCTTGTTCTGCATTCCAATTTGTGGCTTCTTTCTCCCTTCTTTTGGCTGGTCCAGATTTTGTTCGCTCTTCTTTTTAAAATTTTTTTTCCCTTGTTCTTAATATTCCTCTTCCATGGCTTCTAAGCTTAACACTGGTGAGAGCTCTCATGCTTACTCTAATCCCAAGCGTTGTCCCACTCTTACACCTTACCTTTGTTCTGGTTGTGGACGGCCTCATGAGATTCATATACTTGATGATGATGAGGATTTTGATCCCAAATTTGGACAAATACCTCCTGAAGAATCCATGCATTCAAGTGACAGCGACTCCATGGAAAATGATCCTAGTGAAGATAGTTTTCACTCTGGCCCTTCCTCCTTTAACGCTAGGATCACCACCAATGCCGCCATTGTTCATGCTGCCATTATCGACCACCAGCCGCCGCCACACGCACCCTCACGCGCCGTCACCAGTGGAGCTCCTCCTAGTACTCTTCGTGATCTTCCTACTTTTGTTGCCACCTCTGTTCGCTCTTCTCCTCCATCTTCCTCTTTTGCTCCTAATCTTGTCCATCTTGAGGCCACCATTTTGAAACAAGGGCAAGATATTGCTAATCTTTCTACTCGTTTGGCTTGGCCAAATTGCATACAAAACTACTTCTCTTTTGTAATCTTTTGGCAAAAGAGGGGGAGTAATTTGTTTCAAGTCTTCAATTGCTCAATGCAATGAGTTAGGGGGAGTAGTATTTTCCATTCTAGGGAGAGATTTTATTCAAGAATTTTTAATTTTTGGATTCTAGTTCTTAGGGGGAGTTTATATTTTTATTGCTCTTAATTTTCTGCTTAATGTTGTCTTTCCATTTATTGATCAATAAAATTAGCATTTTATTTTAATTCTTACCTTGGTTTATTTTCATGAACTAACATGCTAATTGTCAATTATTTTTGGCTAGTTCCTTGTTGTTGTTTATACTTGTCCAGGTTCATATCTTAGCGCCAAAGTCCATGGAAGACTTGTGTTGGATTGCTTTTGCCACAAGTATGCTAAAGGGGGAGATTGTTAAGTCCATTATTTATAGAGTTGGCATTTTATGGTAAGTCTAGTTAAATTGGAAGTTTATTTATTGCATATCTTGTAATAGGGATTAATTTATTAATTGCCTAATTTAGTGAGATTCCAATTTATTAGGAATATTTGTTTTCTAATTTAATTAGATGTTTATTTTCGGAAGTCATTTAATGGTGGGATTCTATAATTGACGCATGAGATCTATTTAGAACAAGAAGTTGGTTCAAACATGAAGTCATTAAATGCTCTAGATATTTCTTAGAAGACAAGTAAGGCAAGAAGATCATATTTAATCATATTCAGATTCATGGGAAATATAAGAGGAAAGAAACTCTTATTTGGAAAGAATCCAAGTCTTTTAAAACTTGCTATTTTGGTGAAACCCTAGTGCCTTTATAAAAAGAGGTATTTCACAATTGAAGTTTGATCGCACAACACAGAGCATAAAGCAGAGAAGCGAAATTCGGCCTGCTCTCTAGAGAATCCAGATTTGGTGCATAATGTTGTGTTGATTTGTTTTATTATCTTCTTTTCATCTTCGTGGAGAGTCTATGTGGATTTTGGATCACTAGACATTGAAGAATTGCTATTGATCACTTTGTGAAGTGCCTTGAGGATCGTGGATCAAGAGGGGTAGCAATTATTCAAGAGAAGCAGATTCATTCTAAGGTTGAGTAAATTGTATGTTGTTAAACTGTAAGTGAGAGTCTTAAGTTTGGTCAATCCAAAGGTTGTAACATCTCAACTTAGTGAATTATTTTTCATCTGGGCGTGGCCTCGTGGATGTAGGATTGATTAATCTGAACCACGTAAAAATCTCCATGTCATTTATTTTCTACATTTTATTGTGTTTTTGAAAAATTAATATTTTTTATGCGGATGAATAGTAACCGTGAATGGTAAGTGTGAACAGTTGCAGTGAACAGTAACAGTGAACAGTTCTTCCGAAAAAATTAATTAAATAATTAATTTTTTTGTTTTTAATTGCCTACATCTATTTTCGATAGATCTAAATTCCTTTCACACAGTACCTCAATACAAAACAAGACATATTACTTGTTTAGTTGTATGTGATATGATATATAGGCACTAACAAAGAGGAAAGTGTCCATATATAAAATCTTATTTGTGCTTACATAGCTCAAAAGATCTCTGACACCATAGGTTTGATGAAAGCCGTTATTCTTCTGGCCAGCTATAATCTCCAAAACTAAGACACTGAAACTATATACATATGATTTCACAGAAAATTCCCCATGCATAATATATTCTGGGGACATGTAACCACTGTAAATCAACAATTAAGTCAATATAAAGACAACTATGAATCTTTTGAAATTAATCAAACAAATTTAGGCTAAATGGTTTTGCTAAGGGATGTGATGCATAAATTGTGAACTAATGAAACATAAAGTATACGAGAAGAGTTTACAATGTTGTAAACTGTCTTTTTGACTAGTTTCATTTACAATGTTATAAACTCATCCGACACTTTGATTTCGAATTTTAATTTTAGAATAAAATTTTTTGTAGTAATCAATACTTACTATGCCCCAACTATTCTGCTAGTATTTCCTTGAGTTTGATCAACTCCAAATATCCTTGCCATGTCAAAATTTAAAATGTTAGAGTTCATCTCTACATCTAAGAGTATATTGCTAGCTTTAAGATCACGATGTATAATTTTCAAGAATCTTCATGAAAATAAAAAATTCCTCGAGCAATCCCTCCCTCTCCCTCCAATTATCTTGTAGCGTCTTGAACAATCTCATTGGCCTTGTTTTTCAGGTTCTGAGCATAAATCAAAATAAAAAATTTAGGGAATAAAAAGCAATTATGTATTCGAAAAATCTTTTCAAATCTTGGATAGTCAATTCTTTTAAGACATTGAAGTATCATTTCTTCAAATGCAAATGGTCCTAACCATATAGGAAATTGTCAAGCCTTTTATTTGGCACATATTCATAGACAAGTATCTTTTCTTCTCGTTCTAAGCAAAATCCCAGTAGCCTAACCAGATTTCTGTGTTGAAGTTTGGCTACCACCACAACCTCATTGTTGATTTCTTGAGCACCTTGACTAGAGCTTCTTGATAGCCTTTTCACAGCTATTTCGTGTCCATTAGGAAGTACACCTTGTAAATGTAAAATAACCAATCATTTGAAGATTTCTTTTGTGTAATCTTTGGAATTGCTAAATCAATTTTCAAAAGCTTTCAGAACAGATCATGGAAATGAGAAGATACCTTGTAAACCTCACCAAATCCACCTTCACCCAACTTATTATCAGTTGAGAATTTGTTTGTGGCAGCTTCAATTGTCTCAAAATCAAATTGCAAGGATTCCAAAGTTGTAATATCATTATCAGCTGCACAAACAAAGAGTAATTTACTCTCTCTTGGAAAGAAGCTACCACAAGTTTATGAATTCACAATCTGGTTAAAAGATTGTTTGATTTAATGAATAAATAGATCTTTGTATTTACCATTTTGTTCCGCTACAACATTATATTTCTTTTATGCCCCCTTCTTAGGAAGCATAAGGCGGCAATAAAAAGCACTGCAATTACAACAATTAGAGCTACAAATGGCGATAATTGTTGTTGATGAGACTCCACTCTTTCCTGCAAGAACAGTAATGTGTTTCGTTTGGTAAAAGTATAAATACACGGTTGTAAAACAATAAACTAAATGATTAAAGAACCAAAATCAACATCTATCTTCAGAAGTTTCTTCTTTTTGCTCAAAACCTTGTTAATTATATAATGGCCTAAAGGATCAAACAGTCAAGATTATCAATCGTGTTGACAACAAAATCACTGTACCCAAAATTTAAAAAAGAATTTTAGTTGAGAGACAAGGACATTACACCTTGATCTAAGACGTTAATTTAGATTAATTTAGGATTTTAGAATTTTTATTATTCTAGGGCTTTTTATTTTAATTGGAGTCCATTATGATATGTGTTTTAATCTTTTATTTCTATTATAATTGTGATTTAATTTCCCTTTTTAAGTTAATTTAGAGAAGTATGTCTTCTCTATTATAAATAGAGAGGTCTTATTATTATTTTTATAACTCAGATTCAATTGTTCAATAAAACCCCTCTTTTATAATTCCCTGTAGGATTATCTATCGAAATCTATCTTATAGAGTTGTTTGGATTAGAGCGTCATCTAATCTCGCTTTATGCGCTATTAAAAATCTCATTGAGCCGTTTGGATTAGAATGAGATCTAATCACGGTTCGAATAGATTGAAACCTAATCGCATTGGCTTGATTTAGTACTAGAATGATATCTAGTGTTTGATGAATCTTAGCGGAATCATTGAACTATACACGGAATGAGGATTTTTAATAGAATAAAAAGATCAAAGAATAATAATTGAGCGCTACATTCTTATACAAATTTATTTTATACAAACTGATGTAGCACAAATCAGTTAATTGGATTAAATAACTCTTTCCTTGCATAATTTAGTCAATAAATTTATGTTACATTAGTTTTGTTATTACTTAAAAATCGATGTTAGGCTCAATAACTCAAATCAGCCCATAAGGCTTAGGCACGGGATATGTTACATGCTTCTCAGAGTTTGCGTCAGACATTGCCCAATAAGAAACTTGTAAAGAAAATATGGAACTAAGTCAGATTAGCTGTTCAACTTCACTAGCTCAAACAAAACAGCCCGGAAGCTTCAGATAACAGAAGAGATATCAGATGAAGGGGACTATGTGGCAGCTATGGAAGAAGAAGTATCGGCGGGTGCTGAATTTCAGGCCCGCCGACAACCATGAAACTCTTAAGTTGGAATGTTCGAGGTCTAGGGAAGCCTCGAACGCGCCTAGCTCTCAAAAAATTTCTCCACCTGCACCGGCCTCAAATTTTCTTCTGTTGTGAAACCAAGATGTTGGCTAGGCAGGTTGAATCTGTTAGTAGAGTTTTTAACTTCGAGAACTGTTTTGCTGTAGATAGAACGGGCATGGGGGGGTGGTCTAGCTTTGCTTTGGAGGGCAGATGTTAATGTTAGCATTACCTCATACAGCTCTCATCATATAGATGCATTAGTGAGTAGTGAAAGTGGTTTGAGGTGGAGATGCACCGGGATCTACGGCCATCCTGAGCTCAACCAGAAGCATAATACTTGGACCCTCATGAAAAGGTTAGCCAGCCTATTTTCCTATCCTTGGTGCTGTTTTGGTGATTTCAATGAGATAATGCATATGCATGAGAAAAACGGGGGCAATGAAAGAAACCTGAATAGGGTTGCCGAGTTTAGGGAAGCTGTGCAAAGCTGCAATTTGCAGGATATGGGGTGTAAGGGATATCCCTATACGTGGTCAAACAAAAGATACGGAGATCATCTTATTGAGGAGAGATTGGACCGTTTTCTGTGTAGTAAAGATTGGGGGATTAATTTTCAAGAATCTGTAGGCACAAATCTAGTGAACTGGTCTTTGGACCACTGCCCAATCATTCTAGATTTCCATGAGCGAAGTAAAAATTCGAGACATGCGGGCAAATCACTCCCCCGAGATTATTATGAGGATATGTGGAGCTCCCACGAGGGCTATAGGAGTATAGTCCAGGAAGAGTGGAGCCGGTATGGGGCTAGAGCTTGGGAAGCCCCTGTTCAGCAATTTCAGCGAATAGCCAAATCTTCCTTAGCCCAGCTAAAACTTTGGAGCAAAACCGAATTTAATAGTAGGCAAAGAAAGCAAGAAAAGCTGATGCAAAGCCTCCATGATGCTATGAGAGGAAGTTCAAAGCTGGATGATGGCCAGGAAATTAAGAGATTGGAAAGTCAGATAAACTCTATGCTAGTTGATGAGGAGATTTACTGGAAACAGCGTTCGAGGGCTGACTGGCTTAGAGAAGGGGATAAGAACACGAAGTATTTTCACGCCAAAGCAACTGCCCACAAAGAAAGAACAAGGTGTGGGGGATTGAGAATGACCAGGGCATTTGGTTGAAGGAAATGGATGAAATAGAGGAGGAGATTTGTAGCCATTTCCAAAAGCTTTTCACTTCTTCCAGCCCGACTCCAAGCCAAATCCAAGCAGCCCTTCAAGGCATGACAGTAAAAGTAACTTCGGAGATGAATGTTCAGCTGGAGAAGCCGTTCACCGCTGAAGATGTTGAGAAAGCCCTTGCCAACATGTGTCCCACAAAGGCCCCAGGGCCTGATGGTCTTCCAGCTGCCTTCTTCTAGAAACATTGGAAATCTGTCCGTAATGGAGTGATCTCAACGTGCCTTAATGTCCTTAATGAGCAAGGTAACCCATCTACACTCAATCACACCTTTATAGCTTTGATTCCAAAAATTGCAAATCCTAGGAAAGTGAGTGATTATAGACCTATCAGCCTCTGTAATGTTATTTATAGAGTTGTAGCCAAGGCCATTGCAAATAGAATGAAGCCGATCCTTTCCCAAATCATCTCCCCTATGCAAAGTGCATTCATCCCCAATAGGCTCATTACCGACAATGTTATTATTGGTTATGAATGCCTTAATAAAATTAGACATAGCAAAGGGAAGAAGAACGGACTTGTGACTTTAAAATTGGATATAAGTAAGGCTTATGATAGAGTTGAGTGGCCTTTTTTGGAACAAACTATGCTAAAGATGGGGTTTCCTAGTAATTGGGTAGCTTTAATAATGAGATGTGTTATTTCCACTTCATTCTCGGTGCTTATTAATGGTGTGCCAAAAGGAATGATCCAGCCAAAAAGAGGCTTGCGTTAGGGCTGCCCGCTATCCCCGTACCTTTTTATCCTTTGTGCAGAGGCTCTCTCCAATTTGCTGGTTGTGGCAGAACAGAACCAGCTGATCCGAGGGCTCAAATTTGCGCGGGAAGTTTCAATTACGCACTTGCTGTTTGCGGACGATAGCTTGGTATTCTCTCGTGCATCAGTGGCTGAATGCAGGCATTTAAAAGAAATGTTTGATAAATATGCTGTAGCATCAGGGCAGTTTTTCAATTTCCAGAAATCCTCACTGTTCTTCAGTGGAAAAATTCCAGAGCATCAACGGGCTGCTATAAGGGGTATCTTTAATCAAATGTAGTCTCACAGAGAAATACCTCGGTCTACCATCAATGATTGGGAGAAAGAAGATGGGGTTCTTTAACGACGTCAAGCTGAAAGTGCTGAACAAGATTGCAGGATGGCAGCATAAAATGTTGTCTAGTGGGGGGAAGGAAGTTCTGATCAAAGCGGCAGCCCAAGCAATTCTGGCATATGCAATGAGTGTTTTCAAGCTCCCAAGAGGCTTTTGTGATGATATTGAGCGAGCTATAGCGAAGTTCTGGTGGGGCTCGAAAGGGGATAAGCGCGGAATCCATTGGCGGAAATGGGAGAAGCTCAGCCAAGCAAAAATTAGAGGGGGGCTGGGATTTCGAGAGTTTTCTTGCTTCAATCAAGCGCTGGTAGCTAAGCAAGCTTGGAGGTTACTGCAGTACCCAAATTCGCTGGTCTCTAGAGTCCTTCAAGCAAGATATTTCAGGAATTCCAGCTTTTTATGTGCAAAGGCAGGAGCCAATGCCTCGTATATTTGGAGAAGCATCACGTGGGGTAGGCAGGTGATTATGAAGGGTATGAGATGGCGGATAGGTAATGGCAAGAACGTAGCAATTTTCTCGGATAACTGGCTGCCAAGACCAGAGACCTTCAGACCTATCTTCCCTCCATCTTTGCCCGTAAGCTCAGTTGTTGCAGATTTAATTAAGGCTGATAATCAATGGGATGAAATAAAGCTTCGACAGCACTTCATGGATGTAGACACAGCAGAGATCCTCAAGATTCCCCTACCAGCTGAGAAAGAAGAAGATGAAGTGCTTTGGCATTACGACAAAAGAAGGAACTACTCTGTCAAGAGTGGGTATCAGCTAGCATTGAGATCAAAATTTCCAGATTCCACCAGCTGCACAGAGGCTTCCCACAAGTACTGGAGTGCCCTTTGGACACTGGAGTTGTCTGAGAAGCTTAAAATCTTCATGTGGAAGGCCTCTAATAATCTGCTTCCATCGGCGGAAAATCTATGGAAAAGGAAGGATGTGGAGGAGCCAACTTGTAAGCGATGCAATCTACGTGTTGAGACTATCAGCCATGCTCTCTTGGAGTGTAAGGCAGCGAGAAAAATTTGGCTCCAATCCCCCTTTCCAGCCCCTAGATTAGAAGCCAATTCTCATGACATTTTCAGCACTTTGCAAAATATGGCTAAAGAGCTGAGGAAATCAGATCTGGAATTAATGGTTGCTCTGTGTTGGTCTGCCTGGTATGCTAGGAACAAATGGATCTTCGATGGCAGGGAGATTAATCCTATTATATCAGCAGCTAAAGCGGAGTCTGTTTTGTCAGCTTTTCAGAGAGTTAGGAAGCCCCAGCAAGCTCACATCTCTATCTCCTTAAAAGAGAAGCAGCAGGCATGGCTCCCCCCTCCCCAGAATGTTTTTAAAGTTAATGTTGATGCTGCTCTTAATTCAAAGAATCTGAGTGCAAGAGTGGGCGTTGTGATTAGAGACTCTAATGGAAAGATAGTTGCGGCTGGGGTCAATCAGAACCTCCTACAGGGGTCAGCTAGCTTGGCTGAAGCAGAGGCAGTGCTTTGGGGCCTTCAGCTGGCAAGAAAGGCGGATGTATCCTCTTTGATTATTGAGTCTGATTGTTTAGAGGTGGTCCAGCTAGTGAACAACACCATGGGCAGCAGATCAGAAATTTTTTGGACAATTCTGGCAATCCAAAACCAGATGAAGAACTTCCAGAAAATGGTTGTAAATCACATTCCAAGACATTGTAATGCTTGTGCCCATTACCTAGCTAAGATAGCTTTGGAGAAAATCTCTCCCTGTATGTGGCTGGGAAATATTCCAGCTGATTTGTATGGTATTATCAAGGTGTTGTGATTAATGAAAGGTTTACTTTCTTTTCAAAAAAAAAAAAAGTCAGATTAGCTGTTCGAGATGCTCAACAGTAACGCCTATTATTGCAGTCCAAATACAGTAAAATGATAGCAATAAAATATCACCAACCAATTTTGACAAAACAAATTATTCTATTAAAATAATATGATTTTACAAATAAATTGTTATTTTAAAGCCCACCATTTTTGATAAACCAAAATAATGATTTGATTTTTATAAATAAACTATTATTTTAATGCACACCAATTTTGATAAAATAAAATAAATTATTATTTTAAAGCCAACCAAAATGGACATTTCAGGCTTGGCTTGCCCTATAAATAGGTAAGTTAAGGGTATGAAGAGGCCATCAAGTGTAGTATGGAAGAAGCATCAATTGAGAGAGTATTTTGAAAATTTTAAGTTCTTAATTTGAGGGTTTAGGGTGTATTGGGGATTTTGGGTTGTGAGATAAATACAACAATACTTGTAATTCTATACAATTAGTAAAATACTTATTCTCATCTTCTCCCGTGGACGTAGGCTCAAAAGTCAAACCACGTAAATCCTTGTGTCTCTCGTGTGATGTTTACTTCTTATTTTTTTCATTTTAGTTGTGCATCTACTTCGCTCTCTAATCCATAAACGGCATCACCAGAGCTATTGAGTGTAATTATTTGAAGTAAAGCTATTGCTTAGATATACGACATTATTCACGTATACGGCATTGTTCACGTATATGGTACTATTCATGCCAGGAGTATTCAAAGGCCAAGAATAAAGTAATCATGTGGTATGCAATATTGTGGCATCTGTGACTACTCAAGCCAAGGTCAAATCGTAACAAGAGCTTATTTGGGCCACATCAACACCTGAATACGCTTTTGGGCCTCACTCTTCGAACTACACAACGGGATCAGGCGGATCGCATACCATCTAATCTAGATTTCTATTTAAGCCCAATTCCAGAAAGAACCCATCCTTATGACACGTGGCTTGGTGAAATTTCCGCCCCAAACAAGTTTATACAAAAATTTATAGTTATGTCATCATTTTGGATGAATAGAAATTTGCCAATGCGTTCGACTACAAAGATATCATATCATCCTCCACTCAATCAAATGAAATCATGAAACATATTGGTTAAAAATAATTAATAAAATTATTGAATTTAACAATTTTAACTTTACCTTGAGGTCTTGTTACGGAGGCAGCAGGTGGAGGAGATGGAAGCACGACAATGACTGATTCATTGTAAAAAGGGTAGAATTCATATCTGACATTACAACTATTAGAAAGATAGCAATGAGTTAACAATTAAAAATAGTAGCTAATTTATGTGAAATTAATTGGTAACAGAATTAAACAACAGCAAGAACAACAATTGGAATTAAACAACAGAAAAATAGTAACTGGAAATCAAACAACAGGTAAAGAAATTAACGAAAAGAAGAAAATAACCCAAGGCCTGTAACACAGTTTCCTTAAAACAGATTTACCACCTACTGTAGTGCTTTAAGTTTGCTGGTAATTGTTTCCCAGGATACAACGGGCACGAATTATCCATCAAGTACAGACAAATAATTCCGGCGAACCACAACAACGTACAAATTCGATAAAAAATAAGACGTTAGAAGGAGGAAAAAAAATTTAAGTGCTCTGTGCGTTTTATAATAGAAGAGGAAGCTGCCTTTTTATACACATGACAGCCCGTTAAATTTAAACAATCAATTCAGCCTATTGAATTCAAAAATTGAATTGCATAACAGCCAAAATAATTGCGAAGCTGTTACAAAGCCATTGAATTCAAAAGATTCACAAATAATAATTGTGAAATTACAAAAATTCAAAAGGAAATTAAAAATGTGTCATGTAAGCTTTGGTAATTTTGGGGTGACATTCGTGTACGCAGGACGCACATGAGTTCAACCAAATTGATCTTAGATTCGCACCGCGCACACGCGTGTGTAAAGAGCTTTTATCTTTAAAATTCTTGCTCATGCAAGGGTAAGTGTCTATATATAAACACAAATCCCTTGATTTATTTTTCCCTTGTGGGATAAGCCTCATTTCCTTTTAAATTTCCAACTTCAAGGGTGCATTTTGAGATTTAATTTCTCATTCACTCAAGCACCATTTTGAGTAAATAAATATACACTTTCGAAGTATTCACGGAGTAGAATCCAAACCTCTCAAGATTTCCCACATTCGCTAAGTAGGACCCATTCAAAATGTGCCATAGCATATTGATATGCTATTTTTCAACAACTGGGATACAAAACTCTACCCGCTTGCTTTCCGCTACAACAACTCGGCAACTCTCCAATAGCTCCTCGAAGACATACCTCGCAGTCCCTACTTGACAGGTCCGGCGTACACTGTACAAGACTGTAAACTGTCTGAAACGCCGTGTAATTTGCCTTTCTAATCCCAAACCTTTTGGGATCATTCACAGCCTGTGTATCAACTTGGTTCATCAAGTTCCCCAGGAACTTGTTAAACTTTTCTGGTTCTGTAACATTCTGTGTAATCTACATAGAAAGTTGGAAAGACATGTCGGTGATAGAAAAGAAAGACTGGTTTGAGTAACGTAAAAGGCACTCGTTGAACCATATAGTGGTTTGTTTTTCAACGGGCAACACTGACTTATATTCCTGGCAGCAAAAGTGACACAGTCTTGGCAGGCCGTGCTTCCGAGATCGCCACGGCAGCGGAAGAGGCCGTAGACTCTGTCAGAGTAAGAGGGTTGGCCTGCTGTGGCGTTGTAGAAACCGCCGGAGAATCCATTGCTGCGGCTGGCGTTGGTGGGCAGGGAAGAGAGGAAAAGATTGAGGTTGGATTGGAAAGTGCTGTTTCTGGTGAAAGTTGTTGTATTTGGGCAAAAATCAGTGAGGTAAGTTGGGTCGGCTGCAGTTGTGAAACCCAGAAAATTTCTTAGAAAAGACAGAAAGAGAAAGAACATGAACAATTTGAAGGCAGGCATTTGGTGGATTCTCAATTTCTCGCTCTCAACTCTCAAGGCTCACCTCACCTACGAATGAATATAGTTATTACTTATTAGTACTTCTCCTATAATGTGTAATCATCTATATATTTTTTTCTTTTTTATTGTTTTTATTAATTTGTCAGTTGTTTTATTAAATATTATTGTTGGTGAATAGCGATGTGGCGACGAGATTGATCCTCACTTGATCAAATAATCTTTGTTGAAACAGATGGTGAAGATGCAAAAGTTGAATTGGCAAGACAGAGAAGACTTGTGTACGCAAAGTCAATAAATTGAAGTCAAGGGCGACCCCTCTCCATTCCAGTTCCAATAAATTATTTCTAACTATTCGCATCGCGAAGAAAGACGGAAAAGGAACCAAGTCTCCACTTTTTGCTCTTTCCATGTTCATGAAGCGTTGAATTTTCTGAAATATAGATAGGTTAAAAGAGGGAATGAAGGGATAGGCGTAGGAATTATAGTGCTGCCACTGCAAAGGAGATTAGTCAAGTCGAAAGAGAGGAAGGAAAATAGAAAATGAAATTTCGAGCCGGCCATTTGTTATATTGTATATGGGTGGTTTCATGTTATAATTAACGTGAACCTTTCGACTAATAACTTTTAACACCTTTTAAAATTTTCTTAAAATTTATTAAATATTTAAAATATCTTTTTCTTCACTTTTATCATCTTTCCATTTTGAAATTTTTGTTTCTCTGGATCTCTCTCCTCCCTCTTCAATTTCCAAATTTCAAAAACTAGAAGATTAAACATTAATTATATTTTATCTCATACTTCATTAGCATCTAATTTCTCATAATTCTTTTTCCTCTTTCATCTGTTTTGCTCAACAATTCAGTCATTTTATTCATATACTTTTTGTATGTTTGTAGCTTGGTGCATCTTCGTGTTTCTCAATTTTGAATCTTTCTACATTCTTGGCTTTTTCCACATTGGAGACTTCAACGATGGTCCCGCCACACAGCTTTTGAGCAAGGCTGACTTCCATTTTTTTTTTTTCCTTAGCAAGGTGTTTGTGAGAATGTCTCAATGAAGCAGGAAGCTTAGTTGTTGAAATATGTTCATTGAGTACTGGGTTTGTCTTGTAACAAGTTTTATAAAATTGAATGAAGAGTGAGGATGGGGAGATATGTGACTCTGATAATTTGCCGGTGATTTCATTGGTGGGCGAAATGACTATATCCTGCTTTCGAGTGAAAAACATCCAGAAAATGGTGAAACAGCACACATTAGAAGCTACGAGCTAATTGAATTATTCTGATTTTGATGATATTAACATGTTTTGAGAATAAACTTGAAAATGAGATGAGAGAGCATGCAGTTCTGTTTTGTGCTATGTTTTATGGTTCTATCCATTTGTTCCTTTTGCTCATTGAACAGTCCCATATTTGTGTATGATAAGAAGACAAATGGCTATTATCCCTGATGTGGAAATGATCATTTTAGTTGTGTTATTTTTCTTCGTCTTAATGCTTTCGTAGTTGAATTAATCTTTTATTAGTATGAGATTATGTTTCTATTCTAATCAATATTTCACTGATATTACACGATAATGACCACGTTGAGATGGTTTTCGAACTCAAAAAGTACATGGCCTTGAGGATTTGCATTTTGGATCTTTAGGTAATGTGTATAGACATAGTGACGTAAATTAATTGTAAGACAACAAGGTATTCCACCGCTCCTTTGGTAAAAAAATTCAGAAATTTTTTTAGCAATTATGCCATATTCTTGAACCGATTTGTCTTTTAAGTAAGACAACTATGAACTAGGAGATATTAGGCTTGCCCGAATATAATTCAAAAGAGTAATAATAAATGCACCTCTAAAACTACTGATGCTCTAGTTGATCTGTGTTGAAATTAAGTTAAAAGTAAGACAGGATATTGCGGTATACCCACATTGAAATCTTTAATGCACAGTAGTATATGGAAATTAATTTTTAAATCATATGCTTAAATTTGTCCCCAAAAAGAAAAAAAAATATATAAATATGTTCTTAATTGAATGTCTTTGCATTAACAAGGTTACTAATTTACAAGGAAGAATCTTGCAAAACACCTTCGAAGCTCTTCAGGAACCTTCTTGAACTCTCCCCGTCCCCATTCTCCCTTCAAACTCTCTTACAAAGCAACGCAATTCAAATACATTTTCACAAATACTTCGCAGGGTTCAACGACGGAACCGAAATAGTCTATAGTTGCATTGCCATGGCTGCCGCTAAGCAAAACCCATTTTTTATCAAAGTTAGCCTTGCTCAAATGCTGTGTCATGGGGCATTGTTGAATTCTCCAACTTCGAACAACCGAGATTGCGGAAGAATTCAAAATTGACGAAGATGATGATAGACCAAGCTACAAATGTACACAAAATATATGAAATACAATGACTAAATTGTTGAGTAAAAGAGAGAAAATAGGAAAGAGAATTATGAGAAATCAAGTGCCTAGTGGAGTCTGAGAGAAACAAAAATACATAATTAATGTTTGATTTCTGTTTTTTTGAAATTTGGAAATACAAGTGGGAGAGAAAGAAAGAGGGAGAGAAAAATTTTAAAATGAAAAGAAAATAAAAAGTGACGAAAAAGATATTTCAAATAATTAATAAAATTTTTGATAAGTATTAAAGTGTTATTAGTAAATGATTTCATATTAGAATATGACATAAACTCACGGATGTATTAAAGAATTTCGCCCAAACTAGATACGTGACGTTAGAGACACTAGGTAGCTGTTACAGCGGTGCATCCCACAGAGCTGATCCTTAATTTTCATTTCTAAAATTATTGGCCCCTAGACGACGGAGACCACTAATTGCTGAAGAAACCAAAAAAAAAAAAAAAACCATGGTAATTATCAATAAGCTACTTCATTTTATCTAAATATCATGTACATCTATTTTATTTTAAAAAATTATCAAAAATCCCTCAACTGAAAATGAAAAATGTACCTTTTTTTTTTTTTTTTTTTACAAATTTCTAAAGATAGGACTGACAAAGACCAGATTAGTCTTTTAATCCGGAAATATATATATACTTATTATTAATGCTTTATATTTTTGTAAATAAAATTGATAACAAATTCATTATGGAGTTGATAGTACACACATTTTAAATACTAATTACCGTGAAATATTTTATTTTCAATATTATTGGTACTAACTAGTGAATAACAGCAATAAGTACAAATTAATAACTTTAATTAGAATAATATTTGTGTGGGAGATTGCAAATTTCTCCCCTAATATAATTAATATATATCATTTACCCATACTATTTTTATAAGGTACTTCAGGTTCATTCAGATCACTAATTCTCCCGCTTATTCAAATTCAACGAAAACCAAACCAAGTATGAATCAAATATGTTATAAACATGATGTAACAAAAAATTAAAACCTTTTAAAATGAAAAACCAAACATACAAGTCAGTTGATTCTACTGGAGAATTAATGCCAGAAGGAATTGGCCCAACCAAACGACTTCCCCGAATGACTCTGTTGATGCATATAATTTTTGTTCCATTAATCATTAGCATACATAATTCTTGTTATAAATAGTATAATAAAGAACAAAGCTAGCAATCTAATTATTTTTATTGTACCATAATAAAATAAATTAATTAATAACGCTATACATGAATTTTTTCATCTGTGAATTGTTAATGTAATCACCTCATTTGTTGACTCTATACAATTTTATATTTCAATCAAGCAAGAGTTGAATTTTTACATTTAGATACATTATATTTAGATGCCTAATTTGAAGGTTGGTTGATTATTCTCGTATATCTAATGCCGCATAGATATATTTTTAGGGAGATTTTCAAATTTCCCCATTACTGTAATCAATTTTTATTTCTAAATTTTTTTCTTGTACTTTTTTATTTTGTAAACATTTTCTTATAATAAATATTTTATAATATTTTAAAATTAAATGTAAAAAGTACAAGAAAAATATTTTATTATTAATTTTTTCACATCAAAACATATATTTCTTATTTTTAATATTTAATCTTTTTATTTTAATTTTCATTCATGTGATTTATTTAATCTATGATAAATATAAATAAAAGTGTATTTGAAAATAAGGGAAATATTGTAAACTTATGCTATCAAAGGGGGAAATTGGCTATTATAAAATAATAAGAGGACAAATAATATATATTAATTACAGTAGGGGAGAAATTGGCAATCTTTGTATTTATATTTACGTAGATTGGATCGATTAAATTGATCATAACTTTGACTATAGAGTTTACAAGAGAGGTTGTCAATTTTCCTCGTATATCTAACGCCGCATAGATATATTTTTAGGGAGATTGCCAAACTTCCCCATTATTGTAATCAATTTTTATTTCTAAAATTTTTCTTGTACTTTTTTATTTTGTAAACATTTTCTTATAATAAATATTTTAAAATATTTTAAAATTAAATGTAAAAAGTATAAGAAAAATATTTTATTATTTATTTTATAATAATTTTTTATTTATCATCAAGTTTTCTTATCATAATTTTTTTATCATTTTATAATAATTTTCTTATATATTTATTATAAGAAAATGCTTATAAAATAAAAAAGTACAAGAAAAATATTTTATTATTAATTTTTTCACATCAAAACATATATTTCTTATTTTTAATATTTAATCTTTTTATTTTAATTTTCATTCATGTGATTTATTTAATCTATGATAAATATAAATAAATATAAATAATTTTTTTTTAATTTTCATTCATGTGATTTATTTAAAAGTGTATTTGAAAATAAGAGCAATATCGTAAACTTATGCTATCAGAGGGGGTAATTGGCCATTATAAAATAATAAGGGGATAAATAATATATATTAATTACAGTAGAGGAGAAATTGACAATCTTCCTATTTTTATTTACGTAGATTGGATTGATTAAATTGATCATAAGTTTGACTACAGAGTTTACAAGAGAGGTTGTCAATTTTTCTCGTATGAAGAATTGCGGACTGTCTATCTCTTACTATTTTCATAATAATTCATTACCCCCTTGACATAAAAAAATTAACGAAATATTTCATTTATCAACTCTTTATGTTTTTGCCCTTATAAATGCATTAAAAACAAACATATATATATATATATATATATATATATATATATATATATAATTAGTATAGTAAGATTTGTCAATGCTTAAAAGTATATATTTTAACTATACACATTAATAATTTTTATAAAATTTCTAGAAAACGTATTTTGCTAATCACGCAATATTGTTTACGCATGTGGCGTCAAGGTGCCACTTCATGGTTCAACTAAGCACAATTCAACAGGATAAAATAAGAACATGAGGCAAAGCCACTTAAACACCAGCCATTGCTAGACAAAATTTCAAGTCTCAACAATATATATAATATAACTATAATTCTATAATGGAAGCGTATATTTGTAATGTTAATATTTGATTGTCTGCCGTAATTTGCATTTTGATGAATGATTTTGTAACGCTAAAATTATTATTGATGTTGTCAATATTAATCATAGCTAGGTATTATCGTCCTGATAAAATAGAATTTAGTCATTATGGTAAGATTTGACTAGAACAATATTTTTTTAGCGCAACTATTAACATTAATCAACATGTTATTTTATTTTATTTATAATTGTTAGTTTATACATAATAGTTAAAATTTTATATTAAACTAAGTTAATTTGAGTAAAAATGTACAGGCACTTATACAAGTGTTACAAAATTTATATAATAAATTATTTAAAAGTTTCTTATACAATTCGTTCTAAAAATTAGTATTCTATCAAATAAATATAAAATCATCATTCAACAATATGAAGTTATATATATTAAAAAAATTAGTTTACATTTTGGTCGGGCAAAACTCCTGCCTACATGAAAACCTCATTATCAAATTTGTAATTTATTTTAAACATTATAATATGTTCATATATTTTAACTACAAATTCGAAAACATTTAGTCCTCTTTTATTAAAAAAATAAAAACATAAATACACCGCGATTTATTATATACGAGAATAATAAATAATCTAGTGTTAGATATAAAAATATATATATGCGGCGTTAGATATACGATAATAATCAACCAACCTACAAATTAGGCATCTAAATATAATGTATCTAAATGTAAAAATTCAACTCTTACTTGATTGAAATATAAGATTGTATGGAGTCAACAAATGAGGTGATTACATTAACAATTCACAGATGAAAAAATTTATGTACAGTGTTATTAATTAATTTATTTTATTATAGCACAATAAAAATAATTAGATTGCTAGCTTCGTTCTTTATTATACTATTTATAACAAGAATTATGTGAATAATGCTAATGATTAATGAAACAAAAATTATATGCATCAACAGAGTCATCCGGGGAAGTCGTTTGGTTGGGCCAATTCCTTCTGGCATTGCTTCTCCGGTAGAATCAACTGACCTGTATGTATGGTTTCTCATTTTAAAAGGTTTTAATTTTTTTTTACATCATGTCTACAACATATTTGATTCATACTTGGTTTGGTTTTCGTTGAATTTCAATATGCTGGAGAATTAGCGACCTGAATGAACCTGAAGGACCTTTTCCATCACTTAGTCATGTGAAGAAGATGAATTACTTGTAAATACCCAGTTGATAGAATTTTTTTGCGTCTTTCGACTATTTTGAAAATCTTACTGTTTGGTTGTGACACTGCAGGATATTGAGGAGTTGCAATATTACAGGAGAGCTGCCTGAATATCTTGCACAAATGATAGGCTTGAGAGTCTTGTTAGTTTGAACTCACTGTAATTCCTTCTTCCCAGGTACACATAGGAGAAAAATCAGTTTTTTTTTTTTTTTTTTTGTCATGAATTTTCTTGCGGGGATCTCATCTTTAACAAGCCAAATGGAGTAATTCCAAGCAAGTTTTCTGGTCCTTGAGTAAATTACGTGTAAGCAATTTTTTTTTTTAATCCTATTTTTCTCCAAGTGCAGGTTGTTTGACAAACTTCTATGTCTTTTTTTTTTTCCATAATGTTCATTAATTCATTCTCTCCATCAACAGACAGACATAACTTGTACAGAGTTACAGTCATTTTGTTTAGGTACTTGATTGGAAACTTGCTAAGTGGAGCTATACCAGCTGATTGGATGGTCAGTAAATCTGTAAATGAAACAAGTAAATATAAGTGTTGAAATGCAAATCAGAATCCGAATTCTAGAATAGAGGACATGGTCAGATGGATCAGCGAGTTATAGCTCACATGCCGGTTTTATTCTTAATGATATGTCGGTTACAAGCTTAAATCATGTTTATGATAATGAGTTGGTGTCGAATGTAGTTTTAAGTGAAGCATGTGACTTGCACGTGATACACTTATCATCTATACGCCTAAAACGACATATGCAGATGCCGTTTAATTCACTAATGGGTCTCACATGTTCAGCACGTGGAAGAAGCTGTTAAAAAACGGTTACTAAGAGCGGGAAAGTATAACAAACCCAGAATGCAAGCTGGATGACTCACAAAATTGCTGGATCTTTCTAGAGCTAGATATAAGGTCTTTTAGGCTTTATTATGATTCATTGCGTTCTTCGTAATACTTTCTGTAAGATTGTAACTTGATTCAAAGAAAAACATAAGGCTATAGCTTCGTTTCTCAAGAGGACTAGGCCACTATGGCTGAACCTCTATAAAAATTGTTTGTGTTGTTATTTGCTTTCATCTCTGTTATTAAAAGGGTTATTTGTTCTTTGATTGACTTGATAATCATTCTTGATCATTTCAACAGTCAGCTTATCTCTTTTGCTTGTTTCATGTAATTTACATTGCACAGCGAGAGATGATCAGTCTCATAGAAATATCTATTGCAGAGCTCATTCATATAATAATTTCACTGCTGGGAGCTCAGATTCAAATTGTGAAATCCCAAGCGTGTAAGATCATTATCAACTTAAAAGTAACTTTTTGCATTGCCTTGACTTAGTTTTCTTTCATAATTTAATCAAGTTTAGACTATTTATTATGTTGTTATAATTCTGACCACCACCTTGCATCCTTATAGAAATTGAAATGCTTCACCTGCCCAACAAGTAAGTCAGAACAAGAAAGTTTCTTTCTTAACTCGAGGAACATGGGAGCACTATTAAATAAATATGGGACAGAAATCCATTTTATAATTGACAAGACCATTTCCTTACAGCTCTTATAACGGTTTCATTATTATAAAGAGAAAAAAAAAAAAAAAACTCTGCTAATGCTGTTTATATTGTACAACAATGCTATGAAAAAATCATTGGCTTTTAATTTTTCTTTTAAAAGTTTTTATTCTACAATTTTTCTTGTGCATTAGATGCTGACAGTTCTTTATCGTCCCAGATCACTGGTCTCTTCATATAAACTGCTGTGGGAAACAAGTGATTGCCGATGGAAATACAACATTTGAAGACGATTCAGATGCAGCAGGGGCTTCCAAATTAGCACCACTGGTCACTTCATAGATAATAGTACCTGTGAAGACTTTTATATTCAGATAAATACATCTAGATTGTTGATGAATGGGTCCCAGTTGTACACTGAAGCACGCATTTCTCCCATTTCTCTAGCTTTCTGTGGATATTGTATGGTAAATGGAAACTACATAGTCAATCTCCATTTGCAGAAGTATTCTTCACTGACGACAAAACTTACCGCAGTCTAGGAAGACGTATATTTCATGGTTACATTCAGGTAATTTGTTTTCAATCTTTACACAATTCAGTTTCTGTATGAAAAGTTAAGTTGATTGGGTATCATTATTGCAGGGGAATCTGGAGCTGAAGGATTTCGATATTAGCTGGTAGTGTTGTAAAGTAATTTTGAAAACATTTTCTGCTTTTGTGACAAACAATACCATGGAGACTCGTCTCTATAGGGCTGGAAAAGGGACAACTACTATCCCTTATATACAGGAGTTTATAGTCCTCTTTTATCAGCTATTTCTCTTTACATTCCTGGTAGGTTTAATACTAACACGAGGCATGTTTCATTGCAAGTTCATAGATTTTAAAAAAGTCCCCTAATGTTATATCTATGTGAATTCCTTGTATTAAGTGATTTGTTTTTTTTTTCAAGCATATATCATATCCCCATTAATAAATGGAAGCAGGAATAGTACAAATGTAGGCACAGTACTCGGCATTGTGGCAGTAGCAGCATTTATTCTAATCTTAATTGTTAGTGTCCTTTGGTAGAAGGGTTTTTTTCTTCCAAAAGAAAACATACATTGGAACAAGGACTTTAAAATGAGAATAAAAAACAAACTTTCTTTCCAATCTATAGTTCGATTTGTCTCTTTTTCAGAATCTGCATGTGAAGAATCTTGTTTTTGAAGATTAACCCAGTTATTTCTTCCATAGAGCTGAAGGGCCTAGACTTACATACTGGTTCCTTTCACCTACGGCAAATTAAAGCTGCCACAAACAACTTTGCTTCTGAGAACGAGATTAGTGAAGGCGGTTTTGGCCCTGTTTACAGAGTATTCTATGCATGATAAATAATACCTTCTGTTTCATAGCATAGGAGATTTATATATGATTACTTTTTTTCAAAAAAAAAAATTAATAATAATCTCTTCAATATAGAGATATGATTACATTTCTGAAAATTGCAGGGCCTATTGGCAGATGGCAAAGTCATTGAAGTCAAGCAGCTTTCTTCCAAATCAAAGCAAGGAAATCGAGAAATCGTTAATGAGATTGGCATGATTTCTGCTTTACAACACCCTAATCTTGTAAAGCTATATCGATTGTGCACAGAGACACTAAAGCAACCAATGTGCTTCTTGATAAGGACCTAAACCCAAAAAATATTCGATTTCGGTATAGCCAAACTTGATGAAGAAGAGAACCCCTACATAAGAACTTGAATTGCAGGAACCTTGTGGGTTGCTGCATGCTAATTTCTGATCAATGTTTTCTCTTTTTCTTCTCATGAAAATCAATGTAATATTCAAATCCAAATTCATGACTGTGCAGCGTATATATGGCACCAGAATATGCAAAGCATGGCTATTTAACGGACAAAGCAGAGGTCTGTAGTTTCGGGATTGTTACTTTGGAAATTGAGAGCGGGAGAAGCAACGTTATTTGCAGGACAAAGGAGGATAAATTTTATCTTCTAGATTGGGTAACTTTGGCTCTTACAGGTTTTTGTTTCCATTGCTATTGAATTTATAACTAAACCAAATATAATGTTATTTCTACCTATTTCTAGTTAGGCTCTTATCTTAAAAGAGCAAGGAAACTTAATGGAGCTAGTTGTTCCAAATTTGGGTTCAAATTTTATCGAAGAACAAGTGATGGTAATGATCAATGTAGCTCTTCTGTGACTCCTACAAATAGGCCTTTGATGTCTTTCGTTGTGAGCATGCTCGAAGGCAGGGCTGCCGTTCCAGATTCAAGTTTATCAAACGCGATGAAACCAAGTCCGAAGTAATGAGGGCATATTGCCAATTCAGCATAGAACAGAATGGAAGCCATACACAAACTAGGTCATTTACAGGTTCTTCTACATCTGCAGTTGACAAGCTATTTACGGGTTCTTTTACATCTGTAGTAAATTTCTATCAAGTCAATTGGGATTCTAATCAATTCTTGGAATAACACAGAGCGGAAATACGCTAAAACGTTTTGTGTATATTTTTTTTCATTTTTATAAACATGATAGTTGAGACTCGAGACATTAATATTTGTGTGTATATTTTTTTTTCATTTTTCTAAACATTATAGTTGAGACTCGAGACATTAATGTTTGTGGCGGCAATATTGAGGCTAGTTTCTTAATGATGTAATTTTTAAGATAATCACTGTTACTTATGCTAGTATAAGCAATCAATAAAAGAAGTTCATTGCAATTAGTAAACTCTTTTTAAAAGTAACAAATGTTAACTCTTAAAATCTTGATTATGACTAAAATGAGTGTAACGATGAATAAATATTATATTATTTTTGTTTTGTAGATGGATTTGGAATCGAAAGATCAGTTTATGTAAAGATGCTTTTTGTTTGTATAACTTTTTATTTTTATATTTGGAATTAAAGACATATTTAGGTTTATTTAACATAATCGAGGATATTTTTAAAATTATATTAAAGGATAAAACCGATTCATTCCTCTCTTTTTAAAATTTGTTTTAGAATAAAGTAATTTACCAGGTCAAAATTAATTTTAAAAATAATTTATGAAATACTTAAATTGACTATTAGTTTCTAAAAATCAATTTTGTTCATTCCAATAGCAATCATGAATTCTCTATTGATTCTCTAATGTAGGTAGAGATGGCCAACACCCTAGCGTCATGAAGCACAACACAACATGGCATACATGTAGTCTGGGCCATACTTAAACTTTCAAGCATGTTGGCCTCAAAAGTGCGGCATGATTTGAGACAGGTCAAAGCACGACACATGAAAAAACTCATAAAAAGTATGTTTTAAATTTTATGACTAAATTTTAATTTAATTACACTAATATATTTGTTGATGCCGAAATCCGAACCAGTTGGTTAGTGACTCAATTTCGGATCCCTGCATCAGCATTAAATTTGTTTGGTGGGAAGCTGTTGGTTGATCTCCAAGAATATTCTCTAACTATGAGCAGAACATTCATGAGCATATAATCTTCAAGCTGACGATTAATAAGTACCTGAAATTACAGAGAATGGTCAGAGGTGCCGGAAGTTTTTCCGGCGTAAACCCTCCGACGCTCAAGTCAGTTATGGAGTTTACAGAAAAAACTAAATATGCCATCTCTCATATGGCTTCATAAACATTGCCTTCAAACCAAAAGCTTTTTAAATAATTTACAAAAAAGTAAAGTCTCCAGAAAGAATTTCTCAGTGAGATCAAGAGAAAAAGAGCCCCCCCTTTCCTCCCCCTCTTCGTGTGGTTTTCTCGGGGTTTTTATAAATACCCCACACCCACGACCTTAGATCGTGACAATAACCATTAATTAATCAAATTCGTGCCCTGATTTTTCGGAAGAGCTTTGTGGTGGTTTATTTTAACTGAGTCTTTATTCCTGGTCATCACTTGGCCGATGTGATCTGCTCAAGTTTAGACCACCTGGTCGAGGTGATCTGGTCAAGCTCATAGCACATGGTCGAGGTGATCTGCTCGAGCTCATAACACCTGGTCGAGGTGATCTGCTCGAGTTCATAGCACCTGGTCGAGGTGATCTGCTCCACCTCATAGCACCTGGTCGAGGTGATTTGCTCAAGCTCATACCACATGGTCATCTGCTCGAGCTCACACCACCTGGTCAAGGCGATCTGCTCAACCTCATTGTACCTGGTCGAGGTGATCTGATCAAGCTCATACCACCTGGTCGAGGTGATCTGATCAAGCTCATACCACCTGGTCAAGGCGATCTGCTCAACCTCATTGTACCTGGTCGAGGTGATCTGATCAAGCTCATACCACCTGGTCAAGGTGACCTGCTCAACCATTTGCTCACTTTCACTTGGAGGAGATCATGGTCGCTCTATTTAATTCCTCCAACAATATTCTTTAAATTAATGTGATTGAATTGAAAATTTAGATGATATTATGTTTCATTTCAATTGGGATGAATTTGTATTATTCATTAACTTTATGTTATTCTAAATTACAAATTAATTAGTTATTAATTGAATTTGTATTATAATTAAGTGTACTATAGTTTGTTAAGTCTTCTTCTTCTTCATTATTATTATTATTATGTTACACATACGTGAAATTTTTCTTTTAATATACCTGAAGTTCCTTAATTAATTCCCCTTATAATCAAATTTAATGGAAAATATTTTAATTTGACTAATTTTTAATTTTATTACTGTTTATCTTTTAAAAAATTTGAACGATTGAACTTTCTATGCCCTACTTAAAATTTTGTTTACATTATTTACCCGTAATTGGCTCGGCTTAGTGGTTAAAGTGTTGGAGTGCTAGAGAACTTGAGCTTAATAACCAAGATTGCCAATTTTGTAATTTTTTTGTAGAGAAATTATCAATTAGATACCTTAAGTTTATCATGGTATAAAAAATACTATAAAAAATTAAATTTGACTAATTTTATGCCCTAAGTTTATCATTTGCATTGATCATCCACCAAAGTTATTTATATTGGATCATCCGCCAAAATGTTAGCTATCATCATAACTGATGTGGACATCATAAAGCAATTTAGACATTTAACATGCTAAGTATTTAGAAATTATCAGTCATTCACATTAAGTTTACCTTATTATAAAAAATATTACAAAAAATAAAATTGGTTCACATTTCAACCCTAAGCTTTTAATTTGCATCAACTGTCCACTAAACTACCCAATCAATCTACAAATTACCCTAGACCCTATTTCATCGACACCAATGAATTCAATCCTTACATTTGATTTCATGAACACCCAATCAACCCCAATTTGCAGTAACATAGCTACCATTATCGCTAATCATCACTGCCGTTACCACTTTTGCTAGCCTCATGAATATCTACAACTGTCGTAGGATTCCTCAACGGCCGGTTTTCATAGCCCAATGCATGTTTTTGTTAATTACCGTAGATAGTTGAAGGATTTAGTGAGGAAGGATGTTGATGATTAAGGATTTGGTACGATTTTAGTGTTGATTTTGTGAACACTAAAAATTTGGAAAGAGAGAAGATAAGAAAGAACATAATGAGATGTATTTTATTTTGTTTTTGGTTGACAAATGATTTGATGCAAATTGTGGTTAGGGATCAAAATCTTTGGTGGATTTTGTTGGGTTTGATATTTTATTTTTTCTTCTTTAATTTAATTTAATTATTTATATTGAAAAGTCAAAATACTCTTGAATTCAAGGGTAAAAAGATCATTTTATTTAGATTCTGTAAGATATTCTAATAGAGTTAATATTTTGGTTAAGGTTGATCAAATTAAAAATTTAGGTGGAAAATTCAACAAATTCAAACTTTTGTATTATTTTTTATAACAAGATAAATTTAAGATGGATGACTATAATTTTCTTTGAATGCAAGGGTAAAATAGTCATTTTACTTAGGTTCTATTAAATATGAGTAATAATATTTTTCAAAAAAAATATGAGTAATAATATAGTTACAAATTCTTGTATAAATTTTTATTGTACAAACTAATGTGACATAATTTAATTGATTAGATTAGATGTCCCTTGGTCCACATGATTTGTTTTTATTATTTTATATTTTTATTCAACTAATAAGTTAATGTCAAATCAATTTGTACAAAATAAGTTTATACAAACGTTTGTAGCTGTATTATTACTCATTAAATATTTAACGTTTTGGTGGACAATTGACATAAATTAAAAAGTTAGGGTGAAAAATTAAATAAATTTAAATTTTTATAGTATTTTTGATAACATACTAAACTTAAGATATATGACGAATTTTTTTTTAATATATATAATAAAAGCAGCCCAACTCAATTTGGAAGGAAAAAAAAGGAAAAAGCAATGGGCCTCTTGCTAGCCATGGTCCAAGTGGGGCAATGTTGGGCCGGCCTCTCAAAAAGTTGGGCACCGCACGTTGACAATTCTCTAGATGTAGGCATGAACTTCGATTTTTTTTCAAAGCAATCTATGAGATCCAATTTAGAGTATGTTTGGTGTTAAAAGTATGTGGCTTAAAAGTTCAACTTGCAATGGGAAAAAAAGCTGAAGCAATAAAATAAATTTTGATAATTTATTATAAATAGAATTTACAAAAATAGTAAAGTTATTTTATATTTTTCATCAGTGAGATGAAATCAACTAAACCTTCAGACTATAGTAATAAGTATTTACTAAATATTTTATTATAGCTATCCAGCTATAATACTAAATAATAAGGTGTTTATAACCTTCAAATAGAAGCTAAATTTGAAGTTTAAATTTGATTGCCAATAAAAATTTTATTGAAAAAGAGATTAGAAAGAAATTGTCGTTTTCAAGTTCAGACATCCGACTAGATATCAAATAACTAGCAACTTAATTTGTCAGGACATAATATGTTTTAGTTTTTATGCATGATAGCATTAGCATATTACAGAACCTGATAGATTTGTTATGGGATCAATGTCTTTGAATTTAATGTATGATAGCATTACCATGGAAATGACTAAATTATTATTATTATTATTTTTAATCAAGAAATGAAATTAAGAAGCATTTTACTTTTTCGCTATAAGTTTATCTCATTACCTTCCTAGTTATAGCTTCTGCAAATTAACTGTCGAATACGATATATTTAAATTAAGAAAAATGCTAAAAATACAAAAGAAAGACAGATGGGAGACAAATGAATATAATATTATAGACTTATAGTGTTAATTGATTATTTTGTCTTTTCTTTTACGTTGTATGGTGTAATAGTTAATTTTATCATCCTTCTGATTAAATATCATTGCTCTTAAATTAATGTGTTTTTTTTTTTTAATGAAAGTGCCCTTGGACAGTTATTCGTAAAGAGTGAGGGCTTTTAAAACCCTTCAAAGTCTTTACAACACTCCTTTTCAGTTTTATTTTCTAAATAACCCCCACTTTAATATATAAAATACAAACTAAAATTAATAATCTTTCAATCAAATTTCACAAAAAAAAAAAAATTTCTTTTAAGTTTCATTTATGAAATACATCTAAATCCTAAAATCTCAAATTATTTTATTCTCATTATATAGTTTATATCCCCATAACTCTAAACTCTTTTACTTATCTAAAAAAATAATTTATTTTTTCAACTAAATTTTAAATATATATATAAATCATGAAATGGGGTTGATCTAAAAAAATTTGTTAAAAGAATAATCTATATAAGGGCTAAGTGGTTAACTGAATTCTCATTCAAAATAAGGAAAGAATTATTTTGTCTTTCATTATTTCGGTAATTTTAATTCAGAAAGGATTTTATGAGGAATTTTTAGTGGTGTCAAAAGTCTTATTCATTGGTAAAAGTGGTGCTGTTTTGATGGGATTCAAACAGAGTTTCGAATAACAGATTTATCCTCCGAGTTGTGATATTTTGACCCCTTCATTATATCTCGCCATACCCCACTAATCACTTCCATTCTAATACCGATTTTTTTTTATCCTCGTTTGAAATGACTTAAAAGGATAAATAGGTTTTACATGCACCCACATAATAATTTTTGTTAACATCTAATATAGCTAATCTAATTTTTTAAATCCTAATTTCTTTTAACTTTTTAAATTATTATTTCTTCTCAACTATTGTTTATTCAACTTTTTTAATCATGGAAGAAATTAATTTACAGTACTCAATAGAGGATGATGAAAAAGTATCAAATCTTTTTTATGGTTATGGCAATGATATATAAATCTTTTTCTTTATAGTGATTTTGATAATTTTTTTAAAAAAATAGATTTTATAAGTTTTATATGATGGGTGCTTAAAAAAAAGATAAAAATTATAATAAGGGTAAATTTGGGATTAGGTGGGGTATGTAGAAAAATAAAGATTAATTTAAAATTTTTAAGAAAAATTATCTCTACACCACTTCGTTTTGTAATATTTACATCTCACCACCGCAAAATTTTAACATGTTCTTTGCACTACTTTTTTTTTAAGCTCGTATCTGTTAACTACTTGGACGCTAATAAATCATTTTATCCCTCAATGAATTAAAAAATCATTTTATTTTATAAAATTTTTTAAAATAAAAAATAATAATTACAAAGATACCTAAATTTAATAAAATAAATAAATCTCAAATCCAATATGTTAATTTTTTATAATTATAATTCTATTTTAAAAAGTTATAATGTTAATTTTTTTTGTAATTATAATTTTGTTTAATTTGTATAAGAAAGCTTTTTAATATTAATTACAAAGAATTTTACAGTAATTATAGGGAGATTTTCTCTTCATGTTAATTTTTGTAAACTTCACTATACTTAATTTAATTTAAAAAATTAAATAAAATTATTATTACAAAAAATATAATTACAAGATGCTAATTTTTATAACTATAATTTTTTTAAAAAATTATCATCTTGATTTTGAGATTTATTTTTTTTTAATTTAGATGTATTCTTATAATTATAATTTTTTATTTTTTTAAAATTTTGTATAATAAAATAATTTTTTAATTCATTTAAGGGTAAAATGATAATTTTTAGTGTTAAAGTGGTCGATTAATATAAGATTAAAAACAAATGTGATGCAAGGATAATTTCTCAATTTTTAATAGAGTTAACTGATAAGTGGGGGTTGATGAGATATGATAAGGGGTTGGGTGGGGATATTTCCACCCCATTATTTGTGTAAACCCACCCCAATTCTTCCAAATATATATAATAAACACACATTTTTTCTAATAAATACAAATCAACAAAAGAAATTTATGAAATTAATCAATTAAATCATTCTTATATTTGTTTTCTTACTTAGTTTTTTTTACTATTAAAGTTCTATTTAATTATTTTACTTTATGACATAAAATGGCCCACTTGCCCGAAAAAAATGTATTCTTGTATCTAATACTTTAGGTGCTTAATTTGTGACTTGTAATCTAATTTTTTAAATGAAATCTAATAATTTTCAATATTTTACATGTAAATGACATAAATTTATAGCCTAACAATTTAATGAGTAATTTCTCATAAAGACATTATGTTAGTTTAATTAAAAATTAATAAATAGACTAATAAAGCAGAACTAACTATTTAGAAACAATGAATTTTGGATAAAATTAAAAAATTGTTGAAGTTAAATTAAATTTTTGGTATTTTTACCCTTTAAGGGTAAAATAGTCAATTTAAATTTAGGTTAAAACAATCTTATTAGTCAATATAATAAAAAAAATCTAAGTCACAACAAAATAAATTAAGATAATTTTTAGTTGATTAATTCTTCAGAATTCTTCTTTATTTGAAATTTTTAAAAATAAAGAGAAATTTTTATAATTATTTTTTAAAAGTAGGGTAGATTTTCAGAAATTGTAGGGTGGAAATCTCACCACCCTAAGGGGGTAAAATATCACCACTCTTTTACTCTGCAATTGTCCCAACCCAGCAAAGCAACAAAGCCATTACACAAAATTGCTCCTATTAAACCCACCTTTACTTTCAAAGCATAGTTATTTTAATTTTTGAGATTTTTCAGAGTAAAACAAAAAAAAAGAAGAAAAAAACTAATTATTTGATTCCTCAAGTACTCATTTTTTGGAATTTGTGATAATAATTCTAAAATAGTGAGTCGATTTGATTGATAAAAGTTAAGATGTGGATTAGATTTCTTATGTTTATTAAGCCGCTTCTTTTTTGGTTTGAAGATTAATTGTTGATTTCTAGAAGATTAATTAAAAAAATTTCAGAGGAACATTAATTTATATACCTACTAGAAATATGTACATATTTAATTTAAATCATGTTGTAGAAGTGTTTTTAATTAAAAACACATATTAAAAAGAATTAAAGCAATAATAATCATTTAAAAATATGCAAATTTTTTCATTGATCTTATTGGACAGCTTAACTAGCATATTCAATATATATCTTAATTAACCAATATATTATATCTTAATGAAGGGAGACACGCTTGCTTACTGAATTTAATTTGCATATGAATTACGATGCAAATGTAATAAAGTGCATGGAATAATGAGGACTTTACTCCTATTGGATATTGCTTTAGCTTCTATTAACCAGCGTACTGTCTACTTCTACTTGGCATGCACGTTTCCTTATTGTTTCCACTTTCCACAACTTTATGTAAAACGGAAATATTTCAAAAGTATCTATCTCTATCTCATCATTCTCCCTTCTTCAAGCTGCTAAAGGCCCACTCTCCTTCCCTATCATGCCGCTGGGGACATATATATATTTTAATTGTCACTTTTTTTCCATTTTGCTGGCATCGTGGTAACTTCATCAAATGCGACATATCTTGCTTTGATTTAATTTCTCAGCGAGTCAATGACCTCTCCGCTGTATCACTCTTTATCCTTTACTTCAAAGCCTCAAGCTGATCAATCGATGATTAATTACGTTTAGCCCAACAGAGAGAAAGCACCTTGATGATGTGTACGTAAATGATTGATTGTTTATTGCATGAAACTATGGAGGCTGTGACACTAGAAAATTGCATGTCAAAGTTGAACTCATGATAACTTTAATTGAAGAATCTTACGAAGGCACAATGGACAGAACATGACATTTTCTTACTCGGTGTAAAACAATGTGTTGAATTAAAACTAGCTATTTTATCGGACAAAACTCATTTCAACCAATGAGATGTCGAGACGTGTCAGTCACATGGGAGTTTGGGCGAACTTAAGCAGCTACACAGTCAATGGGGCCCAAAGGTCATAGTCAAGTCAGCTTATATGATAAGTTTCCTAGTATTGAAACTGAAGACCAAGAACAGGGCATTAACGAGCTTTTCTCTCTATATACTCCCTCCTTGATCACCATTTGTTTCTCACAAAGCTACTTAGTGTTCATTGACATCGCTTGCTGCAAGCTTCCGTGAGTAATCACTGTTTCCTGGTAACTCATTTGCTTATTGTATTTGGTTTTGAATTTGCTTTCTGTCCCAGTTATATATTTCTGTATGAGCATGTGTCGCCTTTTATCGTTAATTGATTGCGTAAGTTGGTGTTGTATGAGTAGCTAACTTCAATAATGCACAATTTAAACTGCAGTTGAAATTGTATTGACGAAATGGCTAAGATGATCAGTTTGTTTGGATTTGCTTCACTTATGTCTTCCGAAGCTGTGAAGGAATTTCTGGAGCTACATACCGGTGAAGGAACTGTTTCTAATGTTGAAGTTGGACAAAAGGAAGGTTCAAGAGCACATGCTATAGTTGAGTTCACAACTGTGGAAGCTGCAGAACTAATCAAGGGGTTGGCTGCTGAGCGTCTTTTGTGGTACGGGAAATCTTATCTGAAAGCTTCCGATGAAAAGAGAAGGATCCCGTATTACAAGTTGAATTTTGGATGCCAAATTTCTAAGGACAAGTTTTCTGTGCTCTGGTCACAGGAAAACGTTTCTGTGAAACTGTGTTCGGACCTCAGAAAATTTATGTTCTTTCTGTCTTATGCATCTGTAGATTATAAGCTTGAGCTCTCCTATGAAAGCATTTGGCAGATTGAGCTACACCGTCCCAGAGGTCACTCTGTTAAATATCTTGTCATTCAGGTTTGTATTTTGCATTACAACTAATCAATATGTGATCATTTTATAAAATCACTTCATGTTATGTATCAAGAAATATAGCTTTTTTGCAAATTGATCACTTACAAGAAAGCTATAACTTCAATACCGTGTTGCATGATCGATCAGTTTACTTCTTTCAAATGTTATACGCTAAAAGCTTGTTTTCTTTGTTTTCTGTTGCCAGTTATATGGTGCTCCTATGATTTATGAGAAAGATATCCACTGGGTTCGCGAAGTTGATTTTACTCCATCGTCAAGCATTGGACAATCATCTGCCATGTGTTTGGAACTTCCCAGAGGGGCTCATATTCCGAAAGCGCTGAAAGATTTCTTTTACTACAAAGAAAGTCCACTCCAGTTCACTCTAGTACGAGGTTCAGGGTTCTCTAGCAACACTGATCTTGTCCCTATGATCAGTCCACCTCATGGCATTAAGTTGCCATTCAAAATATTGTTCAAAATCAATTCTCTGGTTCAACATGGCTGCATTCCAGGGCCGGCACTTGATGCCAAATTCTTTCGCTTGGTTGATCCAAGTAGAATCAAAATGGAATGCATAGAACATGCTTTGGAGACGCTATTTCATCTAAGAGAATGCTGCTATGAGCCTGTAAGCTGGCTCGAAGAGCAATATAGGAAGTATGTCTTATCTGGGAGACTACTTAATTCCCCTGCTGTTGCCTTAGATGATGGTTTGGTTTATGTTAACAAGGTTCTGGTAACCCCATCTAAGGTTTATTTTTGTGGTCCGGAGATCAGTCTGTCAAATCGTGTGTTACGAAGTTATCCGGATGAAATTGACAACTTTCTTCGTCTTTCTTTTGTTGATGAGGACTTGGATAAGTTGTACTCAACAGTTTTGTCTCCTGTGACATCTTCCACCAATGAAGAAAGACATACAAGAATATATGAAAGAGTACTCTCAACTCTAAGAAATGGGATAGTCATCGGAGATAAGAAGTTTGAAACTCTGGCATTTTCAAATAGTCAAGTGAAAGATAATTCTTTGTGGATGTTTGCATCCAGGCCTGAGCTTACTGCAGCAGATATCAGAGAGAGAATGGGTGATTTTCGCGACATAAAGAATGTTGCAAAGTATGCTGCTAGACTTGGTCAGTCTTTCAGCTCATCTAGAGAGGCACTGCATGTTGACAGTAGTGATATTGAAATCATTCCTGATGTAGAGGTGGAGGAGGATGGGATTACATATTGTTTCTCGGATGGTATAGGGAAAATATCTTCCGAATTAGCTGAAATTGTGGCTAAAAATTGTGGTTTCACGATTTATACTCCATCTGCATTTCAGATCCGATATGGTGGGTACAAAGGTGTTGTAGCAGTTGATCCAACTTCATCAACAAAGTTATCATTGAGGAAGAGTATGCTCAAGTACAAATCAGAAAGCACAAGTCTAGACATTTTGGCAAATAGCAAGTATCAGCCCTGTTTCCTTAATCGCCAGTTGATAACCCTTTTGTCTACTCTTGGCATTAGAGATCGTGTTTTTGAAAAGAAGCAGAGAGAGGGCGTCGCGCAATTAGATGCCATTTTAACAGATCCTTTGAAGGCACATGAAGCACTGGAACTGATGTCATCAGGGGAGAACACAAATGTTTTGAAAGAAATGCTTATGTGTGGTTATAAGCCTGATGTAGAACCGTTTCTGTCAATGATGCTACACACATTCCGCGCATCAAATCTGCTGGAGCTGAGAACCAGAACAAGGATATTTATCCAGAATGGACGAGCAATGATGGGATGTCTTGATGAAACAGGCACATTAGAATATGGTCAGGTATTTGTTCAATGTTCTGCCTCTAGAAGAAGAGAGTTTTTGGATAATTCCTGCAACAATCGGTCAGGAGAACTTAGTGTTGTGGAGGGAAAGGTGGTTGTTGCTAAAAATCCATGTCTACACCCAGGAGACATGCGTGTGCTAAGGGCTGTGGACGTACCTGCTTTGCATCACATGGTGGATTGTGTTGTTTTCCCGGCAAAAGGAAAAAGGTAAGCTTTTTTTTTTTTCTGGTTTTCCCCAAGAATGACTTATGGTATGATTCATAATAGATTATTCTTAATGAAAGTTTCAATAGATTCTATTGGAACATTTTTTTACGACTTGTTCTGTTTTGATAAATGCTCAGATATATACCTGTGTAAACTGACAATGGTTGCATTATTTGTTAGACCCCATACAAATGAATGCTCGGGAAGTGACCTGGACGGTGACGTGTACTTTGTCTGCTGGGACCACGAACTTATTCCTCCACTTCAGTTTCGACCAATGGATTATACTCCGGCACCAGAAAAGGTTTTGGATCGTGACGTGACAATCGAGGTATTGCTCAATCTTCTAGTAATGTTTTAAGATTTATTTCATTCATATGCATGAATAAACTCTTCTATTTGCTTAGTTTCTTTTGTAATTACACTCTGTCATTTCTAATTTCTTCGAGCCAAAGGCATTGCAGCGTATCATCTTATCCTGAAAAACTTCTCATCATTTGTTTTTCTCTCTTTAATCTGCCGTGATCCTTTTTTTGCCCCTTAACATTTCTATGCTGCAGGATGTAGAGGAATACTTTGCCGATTACATAGTCAATGACAGCTTGGGCATAATTTGCAATGCCCACGTCGTGCATGCAGATTCAGAACCTGACAAGGCGAGGAGCAGCAAATGTCTTGAGCTTGCAAAGCTATCCTCCATTGCAGTGGACTTCTCCAAAACTGGAGTCGCAGCCACAATACCCAGTGGACTACGTGTCAAGAAATATCCAGACTTTATGGAGAAGCAAAACAAAACCTGCTATGAATCACAGCGTGTCATTGGGAAGCTTTATCGAGAGGTAAAAGGCATTGCACCATCAACAGCCACTATGAAATCCTTTACTAAGGAAGTGGCAATGCAGTCCTATGATACTGATATGGAAGTTGATGGCTTTAAGCACTACATCATCGATGCTTTCAACTACAAAACTGAGTATGTTATCAAGTTGGGGAACTTGATGGATTATTATGGGATCAAAACTGAGGCTGAAATACTGAGTGGGTGCATCATGGAAATGGCAAAGTCCTTTGATAAGAAAAGAGACTTGGAAGCAATCACTTTTGCTGTAAGGTCATTAAGAAAAGAAGCCAGGACCTGGTTCAACAAGAAGAAGAATGAGTCAGATTCTAGCCATGAAGCTGTATACGCAAAAGCTTCAGCTTGGTACCATGTGACTTACCATCCAAGTTACTGGGGTCGGTATAAACGAGAAGGAATGAATCGAGACCATTTTCTCAGCTTCCCGTGGTGCATCCATGACAAGCTGATTGAGATCAAAAGGGGAAAACAGAGCTCCTAAAGGCCAGGCCTTGAAAATTTTCATCGCTAGGGAGTGCCATTCCAGACATGGATTGTGCTCTTAGTTGGTGGAGCGATTTGACATTAAAATAGTTAAGTGTGTGCAATTATTTTTTAAATAAGCAGCTTGTGTGACGGCTTCTTTACCTTCTTGTTGTTGTTGCTGTTGCTGCTGCAGTTGTTGTTGTTGCTGTGAGATGCAAGTGTGGTGTGATCTGTACTTGAATTTGAAACTTGTTTTTAGTTTCTGTAATAAAATAAAAATATGGTTTGTTGTGTGATTACTTGGAATTCACAGATGCATGGATAAAGAATGTTACGATTTATGATATCCATACATATTAAAAATATCATTGGGAGTGGTATCTAAATAAATATTAAATTATTATCCTAACAGATACATAATTGTGTGATGAAAATATTGATCACAATGAAATCCTAGAGTTATATATACTTACGATTTTGAGGTGATTCAATCCATCGAAGTCAGTTTTCAACTTTCATATCACCAAAGACTTGCAAAACCATTGTGCCAAGAAGCAAAACTGAAGTATCCTCTTGTCCAGCAAAGTTAAATAGCTTACATTCTTAGCCACAGATAACATCGTCCCTACTGATCCCTTTAAGTCTGTTGTTTCGATGTTCTTTAATTTCTCTAAAATTTGATTCCATAAGCAAACCTAATAAGTCATCCTTTTTAGCTTCCCCTGTTTTCATTATTTCTAAGAGCGGATTTCCTTGTCAAGGTCCATCATTGTCCTGTTTCTCTTAGTAGGGACATATCTATATATAAGCAGTAAAAATTTACTAAAATGAGATTAACAAGAAACCGTTTTTCTTAAGTGCACAAGTCTGCACTCTACAAAATATGCAAATTCAGTCTTTACAACAATAACAACGGAAATTGCACTTAATAAAGTTCATTTTTCTAAAAACATTTATAGAAATGAAAATAAAAAAGACTAAGGAAATAGGAGACTAATACTTACTATCGTCATAAGTAAATTTCAACTTTATGATTGATGCACATGTTTTCAAATCAGCCAGAGATTATTTTTTACACCTCCATATATCCTTGAATGTAAACTGACTGTAAAGCTTGTAAGGCCAGATCAGCTAGTTCTGTTTGGGATTGGTTCATTCTTCTTAGTTGCTCCCAAAAGCCATTCGACAAATCACATCACTTATCAAATTTACAAGATAAGGCCATACATCCAACTCACCTGATCCTTCAGTACACATCAGATTCTCCCACTTGGTAATTATTTCCCTGCAACTTTGGTAAAACGCAGGCAACATAAGCTCTATCAAAAGCAAGAAAATGATGGCATTATGGAACTTAATATTCCATTAGTACACATAAAGGTAGAGCTTCTCTTGGTGGAACGGTGGGTCGATAGTCTTTCTAAGTTTAGTGCACTTTTCACCTTCATGGCTTGGCAGTCTGATTGTCATTATCTTTCCTAGTGGATTAGATTTGGATTTCTGAAAATATTTAATTCTAATCATGTTGTAAAAGTGTTTTCACTTAATATATATATATATGTGTGTGTGTGTATGTATATGTATAAAAAAACTAAAGCAATAACAGTCATTTAAAGATATACAAATTTTGTCGTAAATCTTATTGGATAGCTTAATTAGCTTATTCAATATCTTATGTTAACTGCTATATTATATCTCAATGAAGGGAGACACAACACTCTCCACAACTTTATGCAAAACAGAAATATTTCAAATGTACATATCTCTTTATTCATCCTTCTTCGAGTAGCTCAGATCCCTTCTCCTTCCCTATCATGCTAGCCTTAAAATATGTGTTTCTTGTATGAAAGTTAAATGCATGCACACTTTGTTCTCTTATCAAACCATTAAAATATGGCGGGAACATTCGAGAACTTCGCTTGCTGCTCAATAATCTTGTGCCACCACACAACAGAGAAAGTCTCTTGATGATGTGTACGCAAATGATTGATTGTTTATTGCATGAAACTATGGAGACTCTCACAGTGGATCAATTCATGTCAACGTTGAACCAATGACGACGTCAACTGAAGAATCTTACGAAGACACTATGGACACAACATGACATTTTCTAACTCCGCGTGACCCTATGTATTAGAGTGCAATTTATGCACTAGTTTTGCATTGTTTACTTCCCTTAATATCGATGTTTTGCACTTAATAATAATGATTTACTTGTGTTTTACTTTTGTAGGTGCAATTTTATTGATTTGTGATAAAATTGAGCTATAAGATGATGTTTAAAGATGATTGTTCTCTTGGAGAAATTATGAGCGTCAGAAGAACTTTGTTGATAAGGCGTGGGCGCGTGCTGTCAACTACGGACCTGCAGTTTTTAGTTTAACGTGTTTTGTATTTTTGGTTATTTTTGTAATTACAAATTTAATATTTCAGATATTAGTATTTTATTTTAAATAGAACTCTAAAGGAGAAGAGAGAGAGAGTATTTAAGGGAGGAATCTATTGTGAAAAAAAGGACTTTTTGGAGAAGAGAAATAAACCCTAGATCTAAACTTTTCTCTTCTCTCTATGAAGAATTAAACCTATTTTTCTGGTTGAATGATAATGAAGCTTTGATTCATCACTACTGTGAGATCTATTTTATGCTTTAATTGTTTTATTGCTTTTTGGGTATTTGTTTATTCTCTGAATTATTTTCATGATTATGTTTGTTAATTAGGTAATTGGCCACTATTTAATTATCAACTTAATCTATTGTTAATTAAAGGATTCATCGTATGAAGATTTTAATGTTTGTGACAAATAACATAGTAGTGAGTTGTGTTATGAGAATAAACAATCTAATTTAAATGAATCATCGTATGTGTTGATTAGGATTTGGGTCTCTCTAGTTTTTCAGGCTATCAATTGATTAAATCTTATGATCGTATCTAGGGTTGTCTATTGATTAGGGAAATAGCCAACGGTCGTACCTTGGTTATCGACTAGTTAAGGAGAGATTGGCTATTAGAGGGTCTCAGTAGCTATAACCGGTCTATTCATAAGTAATAATAATCTATATTTGAATCAATGATCAGTAGTCGAATCAAGCTGAATTAATTTCTTCAACCAGAGCTTTCTCCAATTTGAATTACAACTTTAATTTGCATTCTTGTTATTTTAATTTGATTTTTATTATTGTCAACAAAACCCCCATTTTATGTTTTATGTTTTAAAAGGATTTAAATAATTACCGATCTCTGTGGACACGACCCTGCTCAATCACTATATACAATTTATTTAGAGTATGAATTTATTTTTGTTGGCTTCGACAACCATCAAATTTTGGCGCCGTTGCCAGGAGACATAAACCAAACCCTCCAATCAAGAGAAATAAATACAATAGTAAAAGAAATGATTAAGGCATAGCCTAAGGTAAAAAGCATAATAAAAATGACTAATGCAGATGGTTATAATATTTCTTACGATACTTGCGGCTGGCAAGTAATTTAATGCCCCTTTTCGAATGTTGACTGGCAACACTAAAATCAAGGCTAAAGTCAATTCTCTCAAAATTCTCAGGTGCAAACAAAAAGTGGTCATTATTCGCCAGGTGCTCGCCAGAACTATCATTATTATCAGTATGAGAATTGTAATGCCTAAAATCTGTCTTGGATGCTCGTTGATGATGTGGATTAATTATAGTCACCAATGCTCCGCAGGGGAAAAGGGCTTTGATCTCGAGGTTTTCAAACCCTAGAATTATAAGTTGTGGCATCCTGGGAAATCGGCTCCTGAACGGAAGTAGAATTTGTAACGTTAGCTCGGTTCTCTGTAGGTAAGACATTGGTAATCGGAGACCCCGCATCCGCAATCTGTTTAGTGATGGAAGGCTCAGGTCGTGGAGTATTTGAGGGTTGTGGAGTTTCTAACGGCAGAACTTTTGACTTCTTACTATTTTCTACTATGGTCTGCCAGTTCCCACTGGGTCGCTGGAGATAGAGCTTCGAATTGGCCACGTAACATGTCTCAATGGTATGACCAAAGGTGCTTGTAAGAAGCACAGTAGAGTGGCGTTTTCTAAAAAATTACACTCTGCCAAAATCCAGAATCTCCCACTGTAACACCCCAAATCTAACACGTGCAGAATGAGATTACTTACAAATTCAAATCCTTATGCCAAAAATCTCAAACCGAAATACCTTAAATTTTATTCAATAAAATCCACAAATCCATATGTCTAATATTAATCATTCTCTCTCCAAGACATAAATATGACAAAAGTCTTAAAACTCTCAAATTACAAGTTCATAACAGAAATAAAATTAAGAGAAATATGAGTTTATTCCTCCTCCTATTCAACTAGCAAACAAACACGAAATCTCTAACTCCAAAGCTAAGCACTCTTCTCAAAAGAAACTTAATATGCAAAAAGTAATGACGATGGGTGAGCCATCAACGCGATAAGTAAAACCATTCCTAACACACTAGGCCTATCGATACCAAAAATATTGCAAGCCTTCTTTTATTTAAAAACATATATCATAATTCATAAATTTCATAAAACGATATATCATGATAGAATAACACAAATTCATAGTAATTCAAAATATCAAAAGCATAGTTACTTATGAAAGCAAATCATATATCACATTCACAGAAAACAAAATGTTAGCTCATGTCACATAGTGTCACCTATAGTCCCGATGACCCGGCCAGAAACAGAATCAGAATCAGAATCAGAATATCGTGTGCACACTCAGAACAGAAACACAGTATTGGTCTAGAACATATATGTCGTATAATATGATCAAAATCAAAATCAAAATCAGAATAACTACGGATAATGAGCCAAAACATTCAAATCAGTGTTTCATACATAATGACTTATACGTGGCACTTTGCACCATATGTGGCACTTTGCGGCGCTTTGACCCTCAAGAGGTGGCCCCCATACAATCATAAATAATTAAAATCATAAGTGGGCGCAAAACATTCGTATCAATTTTATAAATATTCATAACAACAATTTAGGCTTGCATAATATTTTAAAGACAATATCATAAAAGGTAGTTATGTAACGAAATAACTTACATACTTAAAAAGCATTTATAAAATATTTTGTTAGAAAGAATTTAGGTTTGAAAACATTTACATAAACTAATTTTGTTATCAAAATCAATTAATCCTTTAAATAGTATAAAAACATTTATACTTATAATAATATCAAAATAATCATATATATATATCCAGTACATTAAGAATGAAGTTACTTACCTCGACAAAAGAATTTGAATTAACACACCTCTAAGCCTCTAAGAGCCTCAATCACCTCCAACACCTTAAACACATACAAGATATGATAATTAATAACTTATTCTAAGAATCTGGTTTTTCTAATTCATACTCGTACAAGTCTGATTCTCAGAATTTTAACTCTTAATCTAAAACTCAGAATCACATAATATTCTATGAAACTATTCTGGACATCCATGGGTACCGCATGTAAGATTTTCAAGAGGATCCGATACCAAAAAATATTTTCAAAACTATTTATTTCTTAATGAATTTTGAAATTGTTTCACAATACCTTTACTGAACAGAGAGAGTTCTGAGATTTTTATAAAATCAGATACTAATCAGAATATTACAAAATTAAAACTAGAAATACTAGACACATATATTAACTTCTAAATAAAATTTTAGAATTTTTCGAGTTCATTTGATAGTATATATTATTTTTTGAATCTGGTCGTAGCACTGGAATCGTAGTTTTCCAGTGCAGCAGTGTCTGTTTCGCAAATAGAGATAAAATAAAAAACGAAGTCAAATTTAATGAAAAAAAATTTATTCAAGAAGCCCTACATGTCTAGTTTCCAGAAATATAAATTTCTTAAGAAAAATCGTTCAGAAAATACAGGTTTAAATTCGAGGTACTCACGCTGTCCAGAATTATCCTGGGCGCTTAATGCATCAAGGATTAATTAACTAGACTCATAATAAATCGGAGCCCTAAACAAAGCCTAACACATCCTAAATCATGCATTATGATCTATAACAATCTAAAATCACGCCAATTTAAACCCTAGATAGAGTGATTGAAAAACTTGTGGAGAATAAAGAGAATAAACTTACCAATCGCTTTGATTCTCTCTTAAATAAAGGTTTGAATCCTAGAGTTTGGGTAAGAGCGTAATGAGCAATAGAGAAGAAGAAGAAATGTTGTGGGTTTAGAGTTATGGAAGGAAAAAATATGAATTTATAGGGAGTCTTAAGAAACCTTATTGAATTTGGAAAAATAACCCTTTTCCAAAAATTATCTCATAAATAACCCCTATTTATAATTTAATATCCCTTTCTAATAAAGGTTATAAGGCCACGCATGATTCCTAATGAACGCCCAATTTCCATGATTTAATATTATGAAATTTTTGGTGTTACACCCACACTGATTCGTATCTGTGGCAACAGAGGTTGAGTGACATCATACTCCACTAATACCCTAGCTACAGAATGGCGAGCTAAAGAGGCAGTAGCTTGATAGACCTTCTGTCAATCCTTTTTATCTCATTTACTTTATCACAGATTGCTGCAAAGCTTGATAGATCTTCCTCTCAATCTTCACCTTCAGCAATTGAGTTGCCCTCCAATCCAGCTTCTTCAAATTCAAATTTATCCTCCTCTGAAAATCACTTCCCATCCCATACTCCTAGTCCCATAAATCAGTAATCACTTATTCATCAACTATCTCCACCTCCTCAACCTATTGTTGGACATCCTATGATCACCCGATCCAAAATAGGGATATTCAAACCTAAAAGGCCTATCTAGTTGAATGTGATCCTAAACCAACAGAACCATTTACATTTTCAACTGCTCTAAATGATCCAAAGTGGCTTCAGGCAATGAGAGAATAATATCAAGCCTTAGTTGATAATCAAACTTGGACACTTGTTCAACCTACATACCTTGTCAAAGTAGTAGGCAACAAGTGGGTATTTAGAATTAAATACAATGTCGATGGTAGCATTTCAAGGTATAAAACCAGACTTGTAGTAAAGGGTTTTCATTAAACTCAAGGCATTGATTACAATGAGACCTTTAGTCTAGTGGTGAAGGTTTCTACAGTTAAATTTATTCTTAGTTTGGCTGTTCTAAATCACTGGTCACTGAGACAAGTTGACATTAACAATGCCTTTCTCAATGGTTACCTTACTAAAGAAGTGTATATGCAACAACCAGAAGGCTTTGTGTATCAGTCAAAACCTACACACATCTGTAAACTTCAAAAGGCATTGTATGGTCTTAAACAAGCTCCTAGAGCTTGGTTTAAAAGACTAAAAACAATGTTGATTAAACAATGGGGTTTCAAGAATTCCAAGTCAGATACTTCTTTGTTTTTTCAGAGAGTTCAAAGTCATCTTTTGCTGGTATTAGTCTATGTTGATGATATTATGGGTTCAGATTCTACTCAGATTCAGCAAGTTATTGACAATCTACAGACTACATTTGCTCTGAAAGACCTTGGAGAACTACATTATTTTCTTGGTATTTAAGTCACAAAAACTAAAACAAGTTTGCATCTCTCTCAGTCAAAGTATATAGCTGATCTATTCAACAAAGTCAAAATGCAAGATTGAACTCCTTGCTCAACTCCAATGGCTGCAAATGCTCCTCTTACCAAAACTAACAATGAACCATTTGCTGATGCAACTTTGTATAGAAGCACAATTGAAGCTCTTCAGTATACTACCTTAACCAGACCTTAAAGCATTTCCAGTAAATAAACTCAGCCAATTTTTGGCTGCTCCAACCATCAATCACTGGCAATCATGTAAAAGGATTCTTAGATATCTTAAGGGTATAATGCATATGGGGTTACAATACTCTAATCAAGGTCTCTTGCACATAGATTGTTTCAGTGATGCAGATTGGGCAGCTGACAAAGATGACATAAAATCAATTGTTGGATACTGTGTTTACTTTGGTCCAAATCTAATCTCTTGGTGTTCAAAGAAACAAGGAGTGGTGTCTAGGCCAAGTACTGAATCAAAATATAGAGCTTTAACAATGGCTGCCTCTGAAGTTTTTGAAATAATATCTAAAAAACTCAAAATTGGGGTGAATTGGGTTTCTATAAAAAAAGCAATTCTTAAACAAAACTTAATGCAAATCTTAAATGAATTTAAAACAATAATGAATAAATCAACCAAATATAAAAAGATAAGGGAAGAGAGATTCAAACATAGAAATTTTTATGTGGTTCGGCCAACCTTGCCTACGACCACGCCTCCGAGCACACCAAGCTTAAGGATTCCATTAGTCAAGCCTTCAAGACTTCAAGAACATTTACAATTGACTTCTTAGGTGTCAATCAACCTTTACATCCAGAGATTATCATCAATCTCTTAACCCAAGTGTATTCCAACACTTACAATCACTCAAAACAAATATTACAAATTTGTTTTGATCTCACACAATATATAAGATTACAAATTAATGCTTAATGTGTGAATAAATGAACAAAAATGAATTTAAAACTCAATGAATATTGTATTCTCGATTATAAGCTCAATGATAATATTGTGATCAACTCTTGTTTGCATTTGATTGAGCTTATTTATGGTTGGAGTTGAAAAATAGTTGTTGTTGACTTTTTGCTCAAAATCGGATTGCCGTTAACCGTTATCGATTAACCGTTTTGACTGGTCTAAGTGTCTGTTAAGCTGAAATTTCAAATAAACGGTTGACAATTTGTCACTATCAATTTGCCATTAATTTTCAGAGACCTGCAAAACAAATTCCTGCTATCTGTTCTTGCTAAACGGTTGAAGGTTAGCATGGAATGACGTTCTGGAAATTATCGGTTAGTCGTTTGAAGTTAATGGTTCGCCGTTTAATTCCAGTAATCTACAAATCTCATTTGCCTTATCCGTTTTTACTAAATGGTTGAAACTTAAGGATTTCTTCCTCTTTGGAAATTATCGATTAATCGTTTCAAAGTTAACGGTTCACTGTTTACTTCCAGCATCACAGTTTTAATGAAATTTCACAAGGAATGATTTTCCGGTTAAAGTTTAATGATTATCCATATTTTATGAACACATTTAGAAAGATTATACGGCTTTTGAGAAATCGTTTAATGAAAAACTCCATCATTTTAATAAAAAATATTTAAAATTTGTTATCATCAAAATCAATATAATGACATCCACATGTTAACAGTTTTGTGGCTCAAGTAATTGTTGATTGAAATTGACATTTCCCTCGCCTCTACTCCTGTCATTTGGTGTAATAACCAGAGTGCAGCTGCCTTAGCAAGTAATCCTAAATTCCATTCTCAAACTAAACACATAGAACTTGATGTTCATTTCTTGTCAGAAAAGGTTGCTAATAATAGTTTTCAAGTCACCTATGTTCCCAGTTCTCATAACTTAGCCGATATCCTTACCAAAGCTTTAACTTATCATCCTTTTCAAATTAACTAGAGATTAGTTCTTGCATCTCTATCTTGGAATGTAAACCAACTATTGTTAAGAGTGTAAGCTGAGCTGGCTGATGATGTGTAAAAAGTTGCTGAGCTAGAGTGGGTTGTTATTTGCACTGAATAAGTTGTAGCTAATAGTCCAGCCGGCTTAATATGATTGGAAGGTTAATTAGTTGTTAACATTGCAGTTTTGAGCTCTGTTTTTGTAATTAGTATGTGTGTAACTATAAATAGTGATTAGCTCGTTTACAAAGAATGATTTCATTAGTTTTCATCAATTAGATTTGTGATTGTTCCAGAATCTTCTTAGTCAAATTTTCTTTCACTTTCTTTCGTTCCAAACACCTTGTTAATTCAAATAACTGCAAAGCTTGCAAGGGGAGATTAGATAGTTCTATTTGGAGTACGAAAATCCTTATTCCTTTTTCATAGTTGCTCCAAAACGTCGTTCGAGAAATCACATCACTTGTCGAATTTACATGATAAGGCCATACATCCAACTGGATGCCCAAGCTAAATTAAATGGTTGGCGTTGAGCAAATAGTAGAAGTATGGTTTGGGTTTGGTTAACCCCTTTAAAAATTCACTCAAAATCCAAACCAAAAACTCGACATTGCCGCAGCGGCTGTGCCGATTGTCGACATCAGTAGCCTCTCTTCTCTCTCGACAGCGCCAATCGTCGATGGAAACTAACTTAGATCTAAAACCATGACACAGAACTTCCTAAACAGCGTTTGTTTGTTTTTTGTCCTCAACTGAAATTACAGAATCTTGAGAGCCCCCAAGTTCGATTACAACCTTTTTGTTGATCTAAGGTGAGGTTTTGTTTCTGCTACAAAAGCTTCAACTTTTTTTTTCTTTGGTTACTGTGCAGTGGTCCTCCAAGACTTTAGCTTTAGAAGAGACTGATGGTTTAATTTATGAGGTGCTCTTGCATTTGTGTTTAATGGGTAAAGCTTAATTTGAATGAATAGCATTTTTTTTAATTGTTTTAAATGATTTGTCTAATGGGTATGCTTGGAATTAGTGGATTTAGTTAATTGAAGTTGTTTGCTTGGTGATTCAATCGCAATATTTGTTCCTTTTGAAAGGTTTTGATTCTGGTTTGAGATTTGTTGAGCTATATGATTTTTTTTAAGATTAATTAATTAGAAAGTGAGAACTGAGAAGGCAACAAGTGATGAAATTATTTATGTGATCCTACCAAATTAATTTTTTTCTCTTTTTTTCGCTTGTGCTTGATATAATTTAAATGTCATTATTCGATTTAAATGTTCGTTTTATTTTTGCTCTTAGATTATACAATACCACTATTAGATTACTTCATCCTCAAGAACTTAGTAGCTAATTTATCAATTAGTAATGTCAAATTCTCGCTCCAAACTTGAAATTTCGGGCATCTAAAACCATATATAATTTCTCTTGCACGAAATGCAAAATCAAAAAATTTCAATTATAGTTGTTTTATTTATCAAAATCTTTAATTATTACATTAAAGTTATTGGCCCAAAGTTATATGATTCTTTTTTTCAATTAATTTTAGATGGATGAGAACTCAAAGTTGTCATGATACTTATTCCTTAGAAACTTACTCAAAGCAAGATGCTAGGTAAATGTTCATCATAATAAGAAAAAGTATTTACATATTTGTTTATCACTAGTCTTTTTTACTAATTTGTTTTTATTTAATGTAGAGTCTAGATTAAGTGTAACAACAAAGGTAATAACTTTGAATTGATGTTATTCTAATAATTTTGGTGAATGAAGCATGTTCTTTTCCAAATTTACTCTTGTCTTTGTAACTATTCAACATTATATATTTTTTTTTGTTATTTTATTTGTTAGTGAAGGAGCACACTCAATTGACCTGGAAGCTCTTAATGAAAGTATTGTTGATAGGAATGATTATGATGGGTTGTCTTGTCTTGTTTTTAGTTATATGGAATTTGTTAGAGTTTTGTGTTATAATGGGTTAATAATTTTTATTTTCTTTCTTTCAATTAACTTGTTAATGTCATATTTGTATAAGTTTATTGTTAGAGTTTACGTTCTCATTTATTAAGAATAAAAATTTTCTTTATTCAACTTTATTTTATTTTTCTAGTATTATTTGATTTGCGGATGAAGTTATTGTAAAATTTATTTTTTATAATAACTTTATCCACAATATATGTTTCATATTTTAATATTTATTTAATAATTAATATGTATAATAATTAATAATTATTACAATTTTGATATAAATTAATTTATCAAAACAAAAGATATTTTGATAGTAAAATTCAAACCAAACTTAAATAAGTTAACTTGGATTAAGCTAAGAAAATATTTAAATTTGTTTGGATTGAATCTAGACATTTTTTTATTTAATATGGGTTGATCTAAAACTCAATACAAACCAACTCATTACCGCCCTATATCCAGCTCACATGATCCTTCAGTAAATTAACAAACTTTTTGTTTGGTTCATAAGAACATCAATAAAAGATGCAAGTAACGGTAAAAATATTATGTTTTTAAAATTTTAACTATAGTATAATTAGTATTTTAAAAAAATAAAATATTAAAAAATTGAGGATTGGGTCTCCATTTTAATCCTCGTCCCATTCAGGAGTTATCAAGAATATCCCCAAATTATTCCCAAATATAAATTTGCTGGTACGAGGTCGGTTCAGGAATTACTTCTAATTCAGGAATGGGGCAGAGACCATAATTTCCACCCCGAACTCGTCTCATTGCCATCCTTATTGATCTGATAGTAAATGACCAAATTGCTAGTTGGTCTGAAGTGACGTTTTAAGTACTGATAATTTCATATTTTATGTTCTACTTGTTATTATTAGATAGGGTTTGATTAGGAAGTCTTAGGTGCTTCTGTTCCGGGAGTACAACATCATTTGTTAATGCTATATTTTAATTGAATGATAAGTCCTTACATAGTAATTTTAATTTTTTTTAATATATATATACCACATACAATACAACCAAAGTCAAAAGTTTAAATGTACAATCAAAGTTCATAATGTAATGCAATATATCAAACTTAAAGTATAAATTGAAGTCGGCATTAAAAAATAGATAAAAATAAACTCACTTTTTGGAGGATATTAGGTACTGTAATTTTTTAAACTATAGCTGTTATAGAAAAAAATTGTAATTATAAAATAAATATTAATAATTGTTATAAAAATAATTTTTAAATAATAAGTTTGATAAAAATAAAAAGATGTTATATATTTTTCATCATACAAATATAACATAAAATTAACTTATTTTTTAAATTATTGCAATAAGTATTTATTAAAAACTTTGATACTGTTTAAGCTATAATTATCAAATTAAAATACAAATTTTAAGAAAATTCGAGTACGATACATATATCTATAATTGTGTCGTTGACAAAGGCTAGCTTAGATGGATGCCTATTTTCACTTTACACCTCTGATACATGTTTTAAGATTTTTTTTATTTTTGGTACGGTCGATCTCAACAGAATGGAATATTGCAGTCACATTTACATCTCTCCGACTGGATAAAGTACTACCCAGAACATTGGCTTTTTGTTTCATTCAAAGGCCATCTATGGTTCTTCTTAAGACCTCCCCCCCACCCAAAACATCCTCTCCGACTAGATAAAGAAGTAGCTGGAACATCGGTTCTTTGTTTGATTCAAAGACTTCCTATGGTTCTTCTTAAGATGATTTATTTTTCCCTAGAAAAAACCTCAATATTGGGGGTTAAGCTTAGGATTTTTAGGTGTCCATCCCAAAATAATTGTCTATTAGGTGATGGCACATATTTTATTTATAAATCTAAGTAACTTCCTTTTACTAACTAGGCACCTATCATACTTATAAATCTAATTAACTGTCTTTTACTAGTTAATGTAGGATACAACTCAATAATCTCCTTGGACGAAACAACCACTGGAACCCAGTCTTTTCGTCTGACACACTTGAGCTACTCCACTTTTACATTCTAGGTATCCAAACCAATATTGGGACACAACTCAACAATCTTCTCTTGGACTAAACTACCACCAAACTCAGTCCTTTCGTCCTCCATACGTGAGCTATTCCATTGGCTCTGATACCATTAATTGGGGCTGGACTTAACATTTTTAAGTGTCCAACTAAAAAGACTAGCTTACTGGATGGAAGGCATTATTCTACTTATAACTGTAGCTTAAATCTCTTAGATTTCTACAATTCCCCCTTTAACAATCTTCCATCGGACCAAACTATAACCAGACCCCAATCCTTTCATCCTACATACTTGAGCTAGTCCACCACCATATTCCGACTATTAGGGTTTGACTCTGATATCACTTATTGGGAGTTGGGCTTAAGATTTCTCAGTATCTAACTAAAAAGTGTAGTCTACTAGATGGAGGGAATTATTCCATTTATAAGTTAGCTTAAATCTCTTAAATTTCTACAATTAGACAAAGAAGAGATAAAACTGTAGTGACTTATGAAACCAAAAACTTAAGACACTGCCCAAGACCTTCAATCTTGATCAATCGTGATGCTTCACAAGTAATCTTAGATCAGTGCACAAGAATCAAAGCTTAGATTTAAATGATGATGAAACAAAAGCAATAGAATCACAGTAACAGAATCAAAGAAACACAGCACACAGCTTGTAACGTGGTTGGGCTAACTTGTATTAGCTTATATCCACAAAAGGAACAGAACGATCAGTTTTATTGATTGATTCATGATGTTAAAGTTCTTATTAGGCCCATTTAATTGTGCAAAAAAAATGAAACAGCAATTCTTGGTTCGGTGTACAAATTTGTGTGTCTAGCTTGTAAGTAATGAATGATTCACAAGGGCGAGGAAGGGAAAAGTTATTTAATCATTGTGGCAGGATATTGAGGATCTGGCATGTATTTGAATGACGGGAGGTTGCTGGAGTTTCTAATTATTAGAAGTTGAAAGTTGTTTTTGATGCTTGCTATGCGGATGGCCAATCTCCAGTTGCCTTGAATCTCGGTAACTTAATTAATTCAATTTTAGAAATTCCATATTTCGAAAAAAAAAAGTAGCAATTTTTCAATTTGTAGATAAAAAGTGTAATTAAACTGCATCTTTAACAGAGATTTGATCAGTTTTTCATTTAATTTACAGAATAGAGCGTTATTTTTATAATTAAATTAATTAAGTTTTTACTAGAAATAAAAAGTTTTTAGTTTAATGAGGTTGATTCAAAAAAATGGGGTTATTGAATTTGGTTGACTAGTTAAAATTGTTTGAAACCCACTCGACTAAATCCCACTAGCTTGGCGCCCATTATTATGGATTCTCAACCATTTAAGGAAAAATATATATATATACACATACAGATAAAACAGTTATTGTGGTGAGATACTCAAAGTGTGAGGTCACATATAAATTACATATATACTTTTATCCGCTCTTCCAAATATATGTATATGTATTTATGTATGTATTTTTCTTAAAAAAATATATATATAAAGGATTAAAACAATGTGGGAAAAATAAATGCTAAAATGAAAATGGAAAAAAGGTAAAAAAAAAGATTAAAAAAATAAACTTTCACTTTTTCGAGGATATTGAGGTACTGTAATTTTTTAAACTATAGTTGTTATAGAAAAAATTTGTAATTATACAACAAATATTAATAATTGTTACAAAAATGATTTTTAAATAATAAATTTAATAAAAATAATAAAAATATTATATATTTTTCATCATACAAATATAACATAAAATTAACTTATTTTCTAAATCATTGCAATCAATTTCTAAAGCTGAAATAACAATTTCTAAAGCTAAAATAACAGAAAAATATATATACATTGCACTAGTTTACTCACGGCACCCACTAAACATCAAATTTTCCCATATAAAGTTAAAATACGAAGGCAATCAAATAAGAACAGAAAAATGAAAAGAGTACCAATAACAATAACATTAATTTAACAATGTCAAAAAAATTAAGTCATTAACAACAATTTATCACTTTGATTATTCAATCACCAATTTACACAAAACCAACAGATTTTTTCTTTAATTAGCTTTAAGAAATTATACACACTGAAACCGTGAAGAGTCAAGATACTACTTACCATCAAGTGAAGGAGTTGCAAAACCGATGAGTTAGATGGGACGACGCCAACAAGATGGAAGCTACAATGCAGATGAGATGGAAACTGCAACGCCAATGAGATGGAAGCCACAACCCCAACAAGATGGAAGCTGCAACGCCGACAAGATGGAAACTGCAATGGCGAAGAGATGGAAGCCACGATGTCGACAAGATGGAAGCTGCGAGTCTGTCATGTCAATCGGCACAATCAAAATGGTGGTGGGCTGGCGACTGACAGGCTGAAACACTGACGAGAGAGGGTGTGTTGGTGAAACGACGACAAGGGAGAGAGAGTTAGGCAGCTTAGGGTTTTCCAATTTTTTGACATGAGGGAATTAGATTGCGAATGCCCATTTTGGTTTTTTAATAAATTTACAATTTAAAATATGGTCAAACATGGTCAAAATAAATTTCTATTAGGGGAAAATCAAACTTTGATTCTTTGCCTAAGTTCCTATTGTCATGCGCAATCTTAATAAAGTTTTAGTACTTCATCTTATCACTATTTATTATAAAAAACATTATTTAAAAAATCACATTTTTAATTGATGATATTAAGTTAAAATTTATAAAATATGTATAAATCAAAACTAGTCCAATTTGTATGTATCCGTAAGTGAAAAGTTACATTTAATGGATTATAAGGGATAAAAATATATTTTTATCACGGTGCTATCATATATTTTTGTTAAATAATAATTCAATCATAAGTCCATCATTAATCTTTTGATAGACGAAAATTCTATTAGGAGTTTATCATATTTTTATGACTTGGTGGAACCGATCATAAACTGAATGTGATTTATTATCAGTTTTTTTTTTTTTTTGGGTAGTGGAGCTTCAAAAGACCATAAAGAATGCAAAACTAGTCAACCAAAAGAAAAAAAGATATAATTTTTTGGACACTACACTCTGCACACTGACGCTACAAAAAATTCATAATCTCAAGTATCCAACTTCACCCTGACACTATATAAAGGGGAGACTGCGAGATAACAGATTCCTACCAGTTATCACGCATCGTTGGTGTTTATTACTTTTTTGGGTTGTACGTAAACAAAACAAGCAATCAGCTAGATAAGGAATGTTAGAGTATCTGATGATGCTGATGATATTGTGCAGTGATGTTGAGCTGATGATGCTATGCAGTGATTCTGATATGGTGTTATGCAGAGTTTACAGAGTATGATAGAAGAACATGATAAAGCTGGTGGTTTAGCATGTAGCTTAGTATACCAGATGAGAATTAGTTATGATGACTTGGCAAGTTGGATATAACAGATTCAATAGCCTTTAACTATACATGAAGATTCCAGAACAATCTAACTATGAGATTCTTGTATCCATCTTGTAATATAATTAGTGAGATCTGAACACATTGTGTGTTCGATGTTATGATTGAATAAAATACATTTTCCTTTCACTTTCCATTTCATTTTCTTTATAACCAAAGACCAATTTAGCTGAATTCAATCATGGTATCAGAGCCATCAGCACTTTCTAATCAAACAAACACTTTATATAACTTTGTGACACCTGTGAAACTAGATCAAAACAATTTTATCATCTAGAGAACTCAAGTGTTAACTTCGATTAAAGGCAATTAATGGCCTAGAAGGATTTATCACTGGAGAAAATATATGTCCAGATCAGTATCTTGTTTAAGATGAAAGTGCGGCTAGCTCCTCTAATACTGGATCTGGATCAAGAACTAAGAATCCTCATTTCTCAGCCTGGATAAGAACAGATCAGCTTCTTCTTAGCTGGATGATGTCTTCAATTCAAGAAAATTTGCTCTCCTTTGTGATTCACTGTGTCTCATCTCAAGAGCTGTGGGATTTCTTAACACGTATGTTTGTTTCTCAAACTCAAGCTTGTATAATGTCTATTAAGATGCAATTACAAACTGCTATAAAAGGATCAATAAATATATGTGCATATTTTACTATGATGATGAGATTGGCAGGTACATTTGCTATTGCTGGTAAACCAGTTGAACATGCTGATCTGGTTACTTATATTTTGACTGGTTTATAGTCTCAGGAATATAAGTCACTTGTTACAAGTTTGTTAGACAGAGGTGAAAGTATGAGTGTAGATGATTTGTATGCATTGCTCTTAAGCCATGAGATGAGAATTGAACAGAAGAAAGGCAAGATTAGTTATGATATTGTGCACAATTTAACTACAAATTTTGCTCAGAAAAATCAAGTGATGCCTAAAGGTGTTTCTGGAAATCAACAAGGGAATTTTTTTAATAGCAACACACTTAATTCAGGTTCAAACAGCAATGAGGGTGGCAATTTTGATTCCGTTATTTCCTAAATTTGCTTTTTCCTGTACATGGAGCTAATAAATGTAAGAATAGATTTAATCCTGCCTTTGTGCCTCAAAGGTATCATGGCAGAGGTGGTAGAGGAGGTTTTAGGCCTGATTTTAATCTTATGAGAGGATTTGCTCCAAGACCTTTTACTGGTCCCAATAGAGGCTTTAATGGACAATATAAATCCTTATAATTCCTTCTTCATAGCTGCTCCCAAAAGCCATTTGACAAATCACATCACTTATCAAATTTATAAGACAAGGCCATACATCCAATTCACATGATCCTTCAGCACACATCAAATTCTCCCACTTAATAATTATTTCCCTGCACCTTTGGTAAAATGCAGTCAACGTAACGTAAGCTGTATCAAAAGCCAGATATACTTTGTTGGGCCTTATCTAGGGATGAGAATTTTTCTCTAGGGAATAGCTGGGAATTTATTGGTGGGTCTCATAGCCAGAATGAGGTTTTTCCTTTAATTTGGCAACAACATATTCTTTCACGGGTCTCTTTTTTCTTGTGGTGCGTGTTGCATGGTTTCTTGGCCACGGATGATGCTTTTTGCTTGAGGGGTTTGCACATGGTTTCTCGGTGTCTTTGTAATCGGGATGTTGAGACTATCAGACACTTACTTTTGGATTGCCCAATGGTTCAACAGGTTTGGCCGCGGTTTTATTCAATGATTGGTCGTCCGTATCTCTCTTTTTTGTCTCCCCATGCTTTACTTAGTCACTGGCGGCGGTGTTGCTGTTCTTTAAAACATATTCGAGTCATTCTCTCATACTTCATTCTATGGCATGTTTGGAAGGCTCGAAACACCCTTAAGTATGATTCTGTTGCCTTTAATGCAGAAGATGTTATTTTTAGAGTGCTCCTGGATATTAGGCTAGCTAGTGACGCGTTTGGTTTCAATCCATCTCAGTTGAGGGATATTTTGGATACTCAGATTGGGGAGGGTTGTGGATTATCATGCCTCCCCGTAGACCACCTCGATTGGTTTCTTGAATGAAACTGCCGTCGGGGGTGGTGAAGTTGAGTGTGGATGGTTGTTCTAGGGGAAACTGAGGTATGGCTGCTATAGGTGGTGTTTTGTGAGATCATTAAGGTGTGGTATTAGCTGCCTTTGGTTCCTTTTTGGGGCACCAATCTATTCTTCTTGCTGAATTGATAGCTTTATTAAAGAGTTTAGATCTTGCTGCTCAACTTGATTTTTTTGATCTTGAGGTGAAATCTGATTTAGCCACAGTGGTTTCTTGGGCTATTTCAAGTGGATTCGTGTAGTGGGATTTTATTTACCTCCTTGAGCGTGTTCGAGCATTGGCTTCTAGCCCATCTATTATTATCAGGCATGTTTTTCGAGAAGCTGCATCTGCTGCTGACTTTATGGCCAACTAGGCTTGTACTCATCATACTTGTCAGCGATTTTTCAATCCCGGAGACCTTCCAATTGGTTTATCAGGCATTCTTCATTTGGACACTCTCGAAATTCCATGTATTCAACATTAATCACCTTGATTTGTATTGGTTTTTTATTGATCACTAAATCATTTGCTTCTCTTGAAAGGTTTTGGTTTATATCCCCCTCTTTATGTTCATTGATTGATTGATTTATTTACAGGTAGGGGTCCCTGCCTAACCCCCCACCATCGTAGTGGATTTTCATTAAAAAAAAAGCAAGAAAATGATGGCATTATGGAACTTCATATTCCATTAGTACACATAAAGGTATATATATTCCTTGAGCTTCTCCTGGTGGAATGGTGGGTCGATAGTCTTTCTAAGTTTACTGCACTTTCCACCTTCATGGCATGCCAGTCTGATTGTCATTGTCTTTCCTAGTGGATTAGATTTGGATTTCTGAAAATATTTAATGCTAATCATGTTGTAAAAGTGTTTTCACTTAAAAAAAAAAACTATATAAAAAAATTAAAGCAATAACAGTCATTTAAGGATATACAAATTTTATCGGAAATCTTATTGGATAGCTTAATTAGCTTATTCAATATCTTATTTTAACTACTATTTTATATCTAAATGAAGTGAGACACAACTTGTTTAATGAAATATAATTTGCATATGAATAACTAAATGCAAGTGTCATAATAAAGTGTATGGAATAACGAGGACTATTACTCCTATTGGATATAGCTTTAGCTTCTAGGAACCTGACTGACATGTACTGTCTTTCTTCGTGGCATGCAAGTTTCGTTATTGTTTCCGCTTTCCACAACTTTATGCAAAACAGAAATATTTCAAAAGCACCTATCTCTTTATTCATCCTTCTTCGAGCAGCTCAGATCCCTTCTCCTTCCCTGTAATGCTACTAGGGACATTAATTTTCATTATCACTTTTGGCCTTTTTGCTAGCATTAAAATATGTGTTCCTTGTATGGAAGTTAAATGCATGCACACTTTATTCTCTTATCAAATCATTAAAATATGGCGGGAACATTCGAGAACTTCGCTCACTGATCAATAATCTTGTGCGACAACCCAACAGAGAAAGTATCTTGACGATGTGTACGTAAATGATTGACAGTTTATTGCATGAAACTCTGGAGACTCTCACAGTGGATCAATTCATGTCAACGTTGAACCAATGACCACTTTAACTGAAGAATCTTACGAAGACACTATGGACACAACATGGCATTTTCTAACTCCGCGTGACCCTGTGTGTTGAATTAAAACTAGCTATTTCATCTGGCACATTTCAACCAATGAGATGTCGAGACGTGTCAGTCACATGGGAGTTTGGGCGAACTTAAGCAGCTACACAATCAATGGGGCCCAAAGGTCATAGTCAAGTCAGCTTATATGATAAGTTTCCTAGTATTGAAAACTGAAGACCAAGAAGAAGGCATTAACGAGCTTTTCTCTCTATATATTCCCTCCTTGATCACCATTTGTTTCTCACAAAGCTACTTAGTGTTCATTGACATCGCTTGCTGCAAGCTTCCGTGAGTAATCACTGTTTCCTGGTAACTCATTTGCTTATTGTATTTGGTTTTGAATTTGCTTTCTGTCCTAGTTATATATTTCTGTATGAGCATGTGTCGCCTTTTATCGTTAATTGATTGCGTAAGTTGGTGTTGTATGAGTTGCTAACTTCAATAATGCACAATTGAAACTGCAGTTGAAATTGCATTGACGAAATGGCTAAGATGATCAGTTTGTTTGGATTTGCTTCACTTGTGTCTTCCAAAGCTGTGAAGGAATTTCTGGAGCTACATACCGGTGAAGGAACTGTTTCTAATGTTGAAGTTGGACAAAAGGAAGGTTCAAGAGCACATGCTATAGTTGAGTTCACAACTGTGGAAGCTGCGGAACTAATCAAGTCGTTGGCTGCTGGGCGTCTTTTGTGGTACGGGAAATCTTATCTGAAAGCTTCCGATGAAAAGAGAAGGACCCCGTATTACAAGTTGGATGATGATTTGAAGTTGAATTTTGGATGCCAAATTTCCAAGGACAAGTTTTCTGTGCTCTGGTCACAGGAAAATGTTTCTGTGAAACTGTGTTCGGACCTCAGAAAATTTATGTTCTTTCTGTCTTATGCATCTGTAGATTATAAGCTTGAGCTCTCCTATGAAAGCATTTGGCAGATTGTGCTTCACCGTTCCAGTCGTCACTCTGATAAGTATCTTGTCATTCAGGTTTGTATTCTTTATTACAAATTATTAATCTGATTTTCTTTTTTAAGAATCACTTCATGTCATGTACCAAGAAATGCAGCTTTTTGCAAATTGATCACTTACAAGAAAGCTATAACTTCAATACCGTGATGTATGATCGATCAGCTTACATCTTTCAAATGTCATAAGCTAAAAGCTTGTTTTCTTTTTTTTCTGTTGCCAGTTGCATGGTGCTCCTAAGATTTATGAGAAAGATGTCCACTGGATTCGTGAAGTTGATTTTACTCCATCTTCAAGCATTGGACAATCATCTGCTATGTGTTTGGAACTTCCCAGAGGGGCTCATATTCCGAAAACTCTGAAAGATTTCTTCTACTACAAAGAAAGTCCAGTGCAGTTCACTCTAGTACCAGGCTCTGCATTCTCTTGCAATACTGATCTTGTCCCGATGATCAGTCCACCTCATGGCATTAAACTGCAATTCAAAATCTTGTTCAAAATCAATTCTCTAGTTCAACATGGCTGCATTCCAGGGCCTGCACTTGATGCAAAATTCTTTCGCTTGGTGGATCCGAGTAGAATCAGGATGGAATACATAGAACATGCTTTGGAGACGCTATTTCACCTTAGAGAATGCTGCTATGAGCCTGTAAGCTGGCTTGAAGAGCAATATAGGAAGTATGTCTTATCTAGGCGATTTCTTACATCCCCTGCTGTTGCCTTGGATGATGGGTTGATTTATGTAAACAAGGTTTTGGTAACCCCATCTAAAGTTTATTTCTCTGGTCCGGAGATTAGTCTATCAAATCGTGTGGTACGAAGTTATCCAGATGAAATTGACAACTTTCTTCGCCTTTCTTTTGTTGATGAGGACTTGGATAAGTTGTACTCAACAGTTTTGTCTCCTGTGACATCTTCCACCAATGAAGAAAGGCATACAAGAATTTATGAAAGAGTACTCTCAACTCTAAGAAATGGGATAGTCATTGGAGATAAGAAGTTTGAAACTCTGGCATTTTCAAATAGTCAAGTGAAAGATAATTCTTTGTGGATGTTTGCATCCAGGCCTGAGCTTACCGCAGCATCTATCAGAGAGAGAATGGGTGATTTTCGCGACATAAAGAATGTTGCAAAGTATGCTGCTAGACTTGGTCAGTCTTTCAGCTCATCTAGAGAGGCACTGCATGTTGACAGTAGTGATATTGAAATCATTCCTGATGTAGAGGTGGAGGACGATGGGATTAAATATTGTTTCTCGGATGGTATAGGGAAAATATCTGCCGAATTAGCCGAAATTGTGGCTAAAAATTGTGGTTTCACGATTTATACTCCATCTGCATTTCAGATTCGATATGGTGGGTACAAAGGTGTTGTAGCAGTTGATCCAACTTCATCAACAAAGTTATCATTGAGGAAGAGTATGCTCAAGTACAAATCAGAAAGCACAAGTCTAGACATTTTGGCAAATAGCAAGTATCAGCCCTGTTTCCTTAATCGCCAGTTGATAACCCTTTTGTCTACTCTTGGCATTAGAGATCGTGTTTTTGAAAAGAAGCAGAGAGAGGGCGTCGCGCAATTAGATGCCATTTTAACAGATCCTTTGAAGGCACATGAGGCACTGGAACTGATGTCATCAGGGGAGAACACAAATGTTTTGAAAGAAATGCTTATGTGTGGTTATAAGCCTGATGTAGAACCGTTTCTGTCAATGATGCTACACACATTCCGCGCATCAAATCTGCTGGAGCTGAGAACCAGAACAAGGATATTTATCCAGAATGGACGAGCAATGATGGGATGTCTTGATGAAACAGGCACATTAGAATATGGTCAGGTATTTGTTCAATGTTCTGCCTCTAGAAGAAGAGAGTTTTTGGATAATTCCTGCAACAATCGGTCAGGAGAACTTAGTGTTGTGGAGGGAAAGGTGGTTGTTGCTAAAAATCCATGTCTACACCCAGGAGACATGCGTGTGCTAAGAGCTGTGGACGTACCTGCTTTGCATCACATGGTGGATTGTGTTGTTTTCCCGGCAAAAGGAAAAAGGTAAGCTTTTTTTTTTTTTCTGGTTTTCCCCAAGAATGACTTATGGTATGATTCATAATAGATTATTCTTAATGAAAGTTTCAATAGATTCTATTGGAACATTTTTTTACGACTTGTTCTGTTTTGATAAATGCTCAGATATATACCTGTGTAAACTGACAATGGTTGCATTATTTGTTAGACCCCATACAAATGAATGCTCGGGAAGTGACCTGGACGGTGACGTCTACTTTGTCTGCTGGGACCACGAACTTATTCCTCCACTTCAGTTTCGACCAATGGATTATACTCCGGCACCAGAAAAGGTTTTGGATCGTGACGTGACAATCGAGATATTGCTCAATCTTCTAGTAATGTTTTAAGATTTATTTCATTCATATGCATGAATAAACTCTTCTATTTGCTTAGTTTCTTTTGTAATTACACTCTGTCATTTCTAATTTCTTCGAGCCAAAGGCATTGCAGCGTATCATCTTATCCTGAAAAACTTCTCATCATTTGTTTTTCTCTCTTTAATCTGCCGTGATCCTTTTTTTGCCCCTTAACATTTCTATGCTGCAGGATGTAGAGGAATACTTTGCCGATTACATAGTCAATGACAGCTTGGGCATAATTTGCAATGCCCACGTCGTGCATGCAGATTCAGAACCTGACAAGGCGAGGAGCAGCAAATGTCTTGAGCTTGCAAAGCTATCCTCCATTGCAGTGGACTTCTCCAAAACTGGAGTCGCAGCCACAATACCCAGTGGACTACGTGTCAAGAAATATCCAGACTTTATGGAGAAGCAAAACAAAACCTGCTATGAATCACAGCGTGTCATTGGGAAGCTTTATCGAGAGGTAAAAGGCATTGCACCATCAACAGCCACTATGAAATCCTTTACTAAGGAAGTGGCAATGCAGTCCTATGATACTGATATGGAAGTTGATGGCTTTAAGCACTACATCGTCGATGCTTTCAACTACAAAACTGAGTATGATATCAAGTTGGGGAACTTGATGGATTATTATGGGATCAAAACTGAGGCTGAAATGCTGAGTGGGTGCATCATGGAAATGGCAAAGTCCTTTGATAAGAAAAGAGACTTGGAAGCAATCACTTTTGCTGTAAGGTCATTAAGAAAAGAAGCCAGGACCTGGTTCAACAAGAAGAAGAATGAGTCAGATTCTAGCCATGAAGCTGTATACGCAAAAGCTTCAGCTTGGTACCATGTGACTTACCATCCAAGTTACTGGGGTCGGTATAAACGAGAAGGAATGAATCGAGACCATTTTCTCAGCTTCCCGTGGTGCATCCATGACAAGCTGATTGAGATCAAAAGGGGAAAACAGAGCTCCTAAAGGCCAGGCCTTGAAAATTTTCATCGCTAGGGAGTGCCATTCCAGACATGGATTGTGCTCTTAGTTGGTGGAGCGATTTGACATTAAAATAGTTAAGTGTGTGCAATTATTTTTTAAATAAGCAGCTTGTGTGACGGCTTCTTTACCTTCTTGTTGTTGTTGCTGTTGCTGCTGCAGTTGTTGTTGTTGCTGTGAGATGCAAGTGTGGTGTGATCTGTACTTGAATTTGAAACTTGTTTTTAGTTTCTGTAATAAAATAAAAATATGGTTTGTTGTGTGATTACTTGGAATTCACAGATGCATGGATAAAGAATGTTACGATTTATGATATCCATACATATTAAAAATATCATTGGGAGTGGTATCTAAATAAATATTAAATTATTATCCTAACAGATACATAATTGTGTGATGAAAATATTGATCACAATGAAATCCTAGAGTTGTATATACTTACGATTTTGAGGTGATTCAATCCATCGAAGTCAGTTTTCAACTTTCATATCACCAAAGACTTGCAAAACCATTGTGCCAAGAAGCAAAACTGAAGTATCCTCTTGTCCAGCAAAGTTAAATAGCTTACATTCTTAGCCACAGATAACATCGTCCCTACTGATCCCTTTAAGTCTGTTGTTTCGATGTTCTTTAATTTCTCTAAAATTTGATTCCATAAGCAAACCTAATAAGTCATCCTTTTTAGCTTCCCCTGTTTTCATTATTTCTAAGAGCGGATTTCCTTGTCAAGGTCCATCATTGTCCTGTTTCTCTTAGTAGGGACATATCTATATATAAGCAGTAAAAATTTACTAAAATGAGATTAACAAGAAACCGTTTTTCTTGCAAATTCAGTCTTTACAACAATAACAACGGAAATTGCACTTAATAAAGTTCATTTTTCTAAAAACATTTATAGAAATGAAAATAAAAAAGACTAAGGAAATAGGAGACTAATACTTACTATCGTCATAAGTAAATTTCAACTTTATGATTGATGCACATGTTTTCAAATCAGCCAGAGATTATTTTTTACACCTCCATATATCCTTGAATGTAAACTGACTGTAAAGCTTGTAAGGCCAGATCAGCTAGTTCTATTTGGGATTGGTTCATTCTTCTTAGTTGCTCCCAAAAGCCATTCGACAAATCACATCACTTATCAAATTTACAAGATAAGGCCATACATCCAACTCACCTGATCCTTCAGTACACATCAGATTCTCCCACTTGGTAATTATTTCCCTGCAACTTTGGTAAAACGCAGGCAACATAAGCTCTATCAAAAGCAAGAAAATGATGGCATTATGGAACTTAATATTCCATTAGTACACATAAAGGTAGAGCTTCTCTTGGTGGAACGGTGGGTCGATAGTCTTTCTAAGTTTAGTGCACTTTTCACCTTCATGGCTTGGCAGTCTGATTGTCATTATCTTTCCTAGTGGATTAGATTTGGATTTCTGAAAATATTTAATTCTAATCATGTTGTAAAAGTGTTTTCACTTAATATATATATATATATGTGTGTATGTATATGTATAAAAAAACTAAAGCAATAACAGTCATTTAAAGATATACAAATTTTGTCGTAAATCTTATTGGATAGCTTAATTAGCTTATTCAATATCTTATGTTAACTGCTATATTATATCTCAATGAAGGGAGACACAACACTCTCCACAACTTTATGCAAAACAGAAATATTTCAAATGTACATATCTCTTTATTCATCCTTCTTCGAGTAGCTCAGATCCCTTCTCCTTCCCTATCATGCTAGCCTTAAAATATGTGTATCTTGTATGAAAGTTAAATGCATGCACACTTTGTTCTCTTATCAAACCATTAAAATATGGCGGGAACATTCGAGAACTTCGCTTGCTGCTCAATAATCTTGTGCCACCACACAACAGAGAAAGTCTCTTGATGATGTGTACGCAAATGATTGATTGTTTATTGCATGAAACTATGGAGACTCTCACAGTGGATCAATTCATGTCAACGTTGAACCAATGACGACGTCAACTGAAGAATCTTACGAAGACACTATGGACACAACATGACATTTTCTAACTCCGCGTGACCCTATGTGTTAAGAGTGCAATTTATGCACTAGTTTTGCATTGTTTATTTCCCTTAATATCGATGTTTTGCACTTAATAATAATGATTTACTTGTGTTTTACTTTTGTATGTGCAATTCTATTGATTTGTGATAAAATTGAGCTATAAGATGATGTTTAAAGATGATTGTTCTCTTGGAGAAATTATGAGCGTCAGAAGAACTTTATTGATAAAGCGTGGGGGCGTGCTGTCAACTACGGACCTGCAGTTTTTAGTTTAACGTGTTTTGTATTTTTGGTTATTTTTGTAATTACAAATTTAATATTTCAGATATTAGTATTTTATTTTAAATAGAACTCTAAAGGAGAAGAGAGAGAGAGTATTTAAGGGAGGAATCTATTGTGAAAAAAGGGACTTTTTGGAGAAGAGAAATAAACCCTAAATCTAAACTTTTCTCTTCTTTCTATGAAGAACTAAACCTATTTTTCTGGTTGAAGGATAATGAAGCTTTGATTCATCACTACTGTGAGATCTATTTTATGCTTTAATTGTTTTATTGCTTTTTGGGTATTTGTTTATTCTCTGAATTATTTTCATGATTATGTTTGTTAATTAGGTAATTGGCCACTATTTAATTATCAACTTAATCTATTGTTAATTAAAGGATTCATCGTATGAAGATTTTAATGTTTGTGACAAATAACATAGCAGTGAGTTGTGTTATGAGAATAAACAATCTAATTTAAATGAGTCATCGTATGTGTTGATTAGGATTTGGGTCTCTCTGGTTTTTCAGGCTGTCAATTGATTAAATCCTATGATCGTATCTAGGGTTGTCTATTGATTAGGGAAATAGCCAACGGTCGTACCTTGGTTATCGACTAGTTAAGGAGAGATTGGCTATTAGAGGGTCTCAGTAGATATAACCGGTCTATTCATAAGTAATAATAATCTATATTTGAATCAATGATCAGTAGTCGAATCAAGCTGAATTAATTCCTTCAACCAGAGTTTTCTCCAATTTGAATTACAACTTTAATTTGCATTCTTGTTATTTTAATTTGATTTTTATTATTGTCAACAAAACCTTCATTTTATGTTTTATGTTTTAAAAGGATTTAAATAATTACCGATCTCTGTGGACACGACCCTGCTCAATCACTATACACAATTTATTTAGAGTAGAAATTTATTTTTGTTGGCTTCGACAACCATCAAAATTTGGTGCCGTTGCCGGGGATTGGTGTCATTTATTTAATCATTTTTACGTTTTACTTGGTGTATGGTTCGTTCTTCTAGTACAGGTACACTTTCGTTTGATCTTGAAATTGAGAAGACAACTCGCCAGTTGAGACAGCAGACGAAGCGAGCTAAGCAACGATCCTCGTCGCCTTTGCTTTCTGAAACAGATACGGTGCCTGATTTAGTTGAATTATCTAGCGATTCGGAAGAACAAGTGATGGATAGAGCTGCACCTGTAGAAAGAACTCTTAGAGAGTTAGCTGAACCAGACTTGAATCAGCAACCACTCTGCATTCAATATGTAGACTTGGAGGTAAATTTTGAATTAAAGTCTAGTCTTATTCATTTATTACCCAAGTTTCATGGTTTTGCAGGTGAAGATCCTCATAAACATTTCAAGGAGTTTCATGTTGTGTGTTCAAGTATGAGGCCACAAGGCGTGACTCATGAAGAGTAGATTAAGCTGCGTGCTTTTCCGTTCTCTATAGATGGGCTAGCTAAAGACTGGTTGTACTACTTGCCTCCTGGATCAATTACAACGTGGAATGGTTTGAAGAAGTTGTTCCTCGAGAAGTACTTTCCTGCTTCAAGAGCTGCCGACATCAGAAAAGACATTTGTGGGATCAGACAACTTCATGGGAAGACTTTGTATGAGTATTGGGAGCGATTCAAATAATTGTGTGCCAGTTGTCCTCAGCATCAGATTTCTGATCAACTTCTTATTCAATATTTTTACGAAGGACTGTCATTAATGGATAGGAGTATGATAGATGCTGCTAGTGGAGGTGTGTTGGTGAACAAGACCCCTATTCAAGCAAGGGAGTTGATCTCAAATATGGCTGCCAATGCACAACAATTTGGCAGCAGGCAAGATGCCACTTTAAGAACGGTGAATGAGGTAAATATTTCTTCTGTTGAACAACATTTAGATAAACTTACTTCTCTTGTGGAAAAGTTTATTGTAAGTAATGTGCAACAGGTAAAGACTTGTGGCATTTGTTCCAATATGGGTCATTCAACTGATATGTGTCCTACACTTAAAAAAGAACCTGTTGAACAAGCCAATGCAGTTAGAGGATTTCCAGGCATGCCTCAGAGGAGGTATGATTCTTATGCACAAACATACAATCCGGGATGGAATGATCATCCCAACTTAAGCTATGGAGTTAGGCCGTCAGGATTCCCACAACAGTATCCACCAAGACAACCAGCACCTCCACAATCAAACTCCAAGTAAGGTATATCTCTTGAAGAAATTGTTAAATCACTTGTGACTAACACTCAACAATTTCAGCAGGCAACTACAATAAGCATTCAGAATTTGGAGAACCAAATGAGTCAATTGGCGACTACAGTGAGCCGTCTGGAGTCTCAAGTATTAAGGAGATTGCCTTCACAATCTGAGGTGAATCCAAAGCAAAACGTTAGTGCTGTCATCCTTAGAAGTGGGAATGAGTTACAAGAGCCTAGTAAGAAAGTGACAAAGCATGTAGAAGATGAGCTTGAGAAGAATGAATTAATGCCTAAATCTCAAGATGCGCAACCCACCAGTGCGAAACCCCTACCTATTGTGATACTTCCTCCTTTTCCAAGCCGGTTTGCAAAATCCAAAAAAGAGAAACAAGAGAAAGACATCCTTGAGACATTTCGCAAGGTTAAGGTAAATATTCCTTTATTAGATGCTATAAAATAAATACCTTGATATGCTAAAGTCCTTAAGGAATTGTGCACCTCCAAGAGAAAATTAAGAGGAGATGAAAAAGTTCACATGGGGGAGAATATTTCAGCAGTTCTCCAAAAAAAACTACCTCCTAAGTGCAAGGATCCAGGTATGTTTACTATCCCTTGTAAAATTGGTAGTGTTAGAGTTTAAAAGGCTATGTTAGATCTAGGACCTTCTATTAATGTCATGTCTCGCTCCATTTATTCATCTTTGAATGTTGGTACAGTAAAAGAAACTGTTGTGATAATTCAACTAGCTGATAGGTCTAATGCATATCCTGATGGGGTATTAGAAGATGTCTTAGTACAAGTTAATGAGTGGTTTTTCCTGCTGATTTTTATGTACTTGATATGGAAGAGGATAACTCCTCTAATTTTGTCCCAATTTTGCTAGGAAGACCTTTTTTTAAGACTGCTAGGACTAAAATGGATGTACATAAAGGGACTCTCACTGTGGAGTTTGATGGAGAGGTTATAGAATTCAATATGAATGATGCCATGAAATATCCTAGTGAGGAACATTCGGTATTTTCTGTGGATGTTATTAACCCTATAGTGCAGGAAGTTTTTTACAAGGAAAAAACGAATACATTTCATGATAGAATGATTTTGAGAAAGGAGTTCTCTGTTGGTCAAAAAGTTCTTCTTTTTCATTCTAAGCTTAAACTCTTTCCAGGTAAATAACGTTCTTGCTGGGTTGGACATTTTATTGTTACTAATATTTTTCCTCATGGTGCAGTTGAGATTCGGAGTCCGACCTCTGACAAAGTTTTTAAGATTAACGGTCATCGCTTAAAACCTTTTTATGAAGGTTTTTCGGTGAATATTGTGGAGGATATGGCTCTCGAGAGTCCCAAATATGGAGATTGATGCATAAATGTGTCTAGCCAAAGACATAAAACAAAGGCGCTTTTGGGGAGGCAACCCAAATGATTTATTTATTTTGGTTTTTGTTATATCTTCTTTTAATTTTGATTCAAATTTTTTTAAAAAAAATAATGTGTTTGCTTATTTTGGCCAGAAGAAAATTTTCGATAAGGCGTGCCCACGTCTTAACTAATAAGTACTTCTGTGATTTTTAAAGTAAAATGGTTTTAAGGCGTGCCCACGTGTTTATTAGAAAATTACTTCTGAAATTTTTAGTGTCTCAAAGTGATTCATCACTAAAAAAAAAAAAAAATTTATTTTTTTTCCTTCTTTTATTTCTTATATATATATATTTAAAAAAATGAAAAAAAAAACAAAAAAAAAATCACAAATCATTGTTCACTGTTCACAAATCCCTAATTCAAAAAAAAAATTCACTATTGATTATCATTTTCACCCACAGCAACTAGCAGCCGCAGCCACGTAGCAGCAGCAACCGTGCGCAATCAGCAGCAACCGTGCGCGCAACACAGCCCACGCAGCAGCAGCCGCAGCCACACAATCAGCAGCAACCGTGCTGGGTTGCGCTGCGTGCAGATCCAGCAACCCGTGCGCGCCGTACAATCAGTCCCACCTGCAACGCAAGCCCCCTCAATGCAGTGCGAACCAACCAGCGCGCGTAACGCAGAAAACATCCCGCACGCAACCAGCAGTGCGCAACCAGCCCCAACCCGCGCAGCAAGCTCCAGCCGAGCAGCAACGCAGCGTAGATCCAACCTACGCCCTGTATTCCAACCGGGTAAATCGAAATCCGTGAGTGCAATTATTGTAACAATGCCGAAGAGGAAAGCATCTACTTCCAAGTCATCTAAAAAGACACTCGTCGCAAAGAAATCTAAGATTGCCGCTCCCACTACGGTTCCATGGAACACAATTTCAAATTCACGCCAAGCCATGGGACAAAGATCGAAACATGGGAAAGGCATGAGTGTTTTGCCACTTGCGGAATCCAATCTCGGAGGGTGCCTCATATTCGCGACTCAACAAGAGAAAGAGAGGTACAAAGATATTTCCACGTGCAAAATACTTCCAGCTAAGTATATTCATTACCCGACTTTTGAAAAATTAAATGTTAAGGATAATTTTGATTCTTTGATAGATAAGATTGGGTTGCGTAAGTTTGTTGATGTTGATTGTTTGGGTTATGTTGAGTTGATTAGGGAGTTTTATGCTACTTTTCAATTTAATATGCCGAATGATTTTACTTTGCATACCCCGTACGTCATAAAGTTTAGGTTAATGGGACGGAATTTTTCACACTCTATCACGGATTTTAACCTAGCTTTAGGATTCATTGATGATGATTATTCTTCTAGTGATGCATATTTAGGAACAATTTGTGACTTTAGCGAAAATTTTGAGCCTTATGGTCTTTGGCGTAATTTATCTGTTGATTACAATGTCTATGACCCGAGTAAATCAAATAGTTCTTTCTTATATGATCCTATTTTGAAATGTGTGCATCGATTCTTAGCATATAATTTTTTAGGTAAGAAAGATCACTCAGGAGTTTTCTCTAAAACTGAATTTTATTTTATCTGGTGCATGTTAAATGACGTGAGGCCTAATTTAGGTTTTTGGTTAGCGGATCAATTTCAAAGTGTGCTTAAACGGTATAGAACTTTATTTCTTGGTCCATACATTACTCTGTTGGCTATAAACCTATGTATGCTTGATCCTGACAATAATGATTTGCATCCTGCTTGCAAAAAGGAAATTTTAGATATGTCTGTGTTTGAAAGAACAGGTGTGGTCGAATTCAAGGAGGGGAGATTTCAGTTTACTGAACCAGGACCCACTCAACCTCCGAAGAAGCTTTATGCTAGGAGTGGTGCTACCTCTGATGACGAGTTTGACGAAGACACTGCTGCCCCGCCAACTATTCCTTCTACATTCGCACCACCTTTAAGCATTCAGTGAGAGAAAATGGAGCACAAGCTGAACAAGATGGAGCAGAATTTGGCCGCATACTTCGAGAGTGTGGGATTTACCCCACCATTTCCGCCAGGCCCATAGACGTTATGTGGATCAAAGCTCACAATTCAGGGAAGTTTTTTTTGCCTTTAATCTTTTATCCTTACGCTTTAATTTTTATGTGAGCTTTGATTATCTTACATTGGGGACAATGTAAGTTCTTGGTGTGGGGGAGGGATTTTTGCATTATTGATGTCTGGAATTATTATTTTCACTCTACTCATCTATTTTCACTCTACTCATCCTTAAATGATTTTGGAGTTAGTATGCTTCATATATTATTAATTTTCTTTTCCTTTTTCTCTCACTACTCTTTTAACATCTACCTTAAATTATTTACATCTATTTTTATTCTATCATACTCTTTCATCACTCACATTTTATCTTTCATTTTTTTTAACTACATACATCTTTCTCGCTTATTATCCTTTTTACCTTTCCTTTTATATCTCACTCATACCTTCTTCTCATTCTACACCACTATTGATGGTTGATTCATTTGAAGAGTGTACATGATTTGATGGCAAATTTACCAACTTTGTGAGGATTTGAGCCTATGAGCAACCACTTTGCTCTAATTATTTTTGTTATGTGAATATCAATCTTAGTTTGTTTATTCTAGAACTGGCTTTGTTATGCATGTTGAAGCCACATTACGAGATTTTATGCATTAAAATGATAAGGGCAAACCATTTACCATTTTTCTATTCTCGCATTTTCTTTTTTCTCTACCCGAAGACCTTTATTTGCTACCTTTGTTTGAGCCTTAACCATTACCCATCTAATTCTCTCCGTCTACTTAACCATTTTTCTTATTTTTTAGCCTTAATTTAAGGAGATTTTTGGACTCATTGTGTGAATATATTTTGTTGCTTTTTCTACCTTGTATTAAAGTTTCTCAATTAGATCAACAAGCATTATGCTTGAATTAAATTGTGCAAGGTTCGTTTCTTTTGTTTGATTCAAAAAAAAAAAAAAACAACAACAACAAAAAAAAAGAGAAAAAGAAAAATCGAAAAAAAAGTTTACATTTTTGGTGACTTGAGTAGAAATAAGCATTTTGATATCATAAGTTCATTCAATGAGTTCATTTTTCTCATATTGATCACTTTTTCTTTCATAAACTTTTCTTTTTCATTTAACCTATTTAACCCCATTACAACCCTTTTAAGACCCTTAGATTTTTGCATTTTATTCATGTTTTGTGGATTGAGATGTGATATATGAGCAAGCTTATGGTAATAGCATTCTTTGATTTGATTTGAGTGAATAAATGACACCCTAAACACTTTGAGTGCATGGAGTGAAGTCAATGAGAGGGCTATTAAATCTTGTTGCACTTGAATTTTGAATGGATCTTCTTGGTGGTTGAATGTTCTTATTCTATCTTATGAGATTCTATGCTTTAAAATCCTTGTCTCTCGAATGTTGATCGACTTAATTTCTTGAGGTATACTTGCTTAAAACTGTTTTTGGATGAGTTGAGATGAGAATTGAGTGGAGATTTGGGATTAATCTTGAGTTATATGCTTGAGGACAAGCATCATCTTAGTGTGGGGGAATTTGTTAGAGTGCAATTTATGCACTAGTTTTGCATTGTTTACTTCCCTTAATATCGATGTTTTGCACTTAATAATAATGATTTACTTGTGTTTTACTTTTGTAGGTGCAATTCTATTGATTTGTGATAAAATTGAGCTATAAGATAATGTTTAAAGATGATTGTTCTCTTGGAGAAATTATGAGCGTCAGAAGAACTTTGTTGATAAGGCGTGGGCGCGTGCTGTCAACTACGGACCTGCAGTTTTTAGTTTAACGTGTTTGGTATTTTTGGTTATTTTTGTAATTACAAATTTAATATTTCAGATATTAGTATTTTATTTTAAATAGAACTCTAAAGGAGAAGAGAGAGAGAGTATTTAAGGGAGGAATCTATTGTGAAAAAAAGGACTTTTTGGAGAAGAGAAAGAAACCCTAGATCTAAACTTTTCTCTTCTCTCTATGAAGAATTAAACCTATTTTTCTGGTTGAATGATAATGAAGCTTTGATTCATCACTACTGTGAGATCTATTTTATGCTTTAATTGTTTTATTGCTTTTTGGGTATTTGTTTATTCTCTGAATTATTTTCATGATTATGTTTGTTAATTAGGTAATTGGCCACTATTTAATTATCAACTTAATCTATTGTTAATTAAAGGATTCATCGTATGAAGATTTTAATGTTTGTGACAAATAACATAGTAGTGAGTTGTGTTATGAGAATAAACAATCTAATTTAAATGAATCATCGTATGTGTTGATTAGGATTTGGGTCTCTCTAGTTTTTCAGGCTATCAATTGATTAAATCTTATGATCGTATCTAGCGTTGTCTATTGATTAGGGAAATAGCCAACGGTCGTACCTTGGTTATCGACTAGTTAAGGAGAGATTGGCTATTAGAGGATCTCAGTAGCTATAACCGGTCTATTCATAAGTAATAATAATCTATATGTGAATCAATGATCAGTAGTCGAATCAAGCTGAATTAATTTCTTCAACCAGAGCTTTCTCCAATTTGAATTACAACTTTAATTTGCATTCTTGTTATTTTAATTTGATTTTTATTATTGTCAACAAAACCCCCATTTTATGTTTTATGTTTTAAAAGGATTTAAATAATTACCGATCTCTGTGGACAAGACCCTGCTCAATCACTATATACAATTTATTTAGAGTATGAATTTATTTTTGTTGGCTTCGACAACCATCAAATTTTGGCGCCGTTGCCAGGAGACATAAACCAAACCCTCCAATCAAGAGAAATAAATACAATAGTAAAAGAAATGATTAAGGCATAGCCTAAGGTAAAAAGCATAATAAAAATGACTAATGCAGATGGTTATAATATTTCTTACGATACTTGCGGCTGGCAAGTAATTTAATGCCCCTTTTCGAATGTTGACTGGCAACACTAAAATCAGGGCTAAAGTCAATTCTCTCAAAATTCTCAGGTGCAGACAAAAAGTGGTCATTATTCGCCAGGTGCTCGCCAGAACTATCATTATTATCAGTATGAGAATTGTAATGCCTAAAATCTATCTTGGATGCTCGTTGATGATGTGGATTAATTATAGTCACCAATGCTCCGCAGGGGAAAAGGGCTTTGATCCCGAGGTTTTCAAACCCTAGAATTATAAGTTGTGGCATCCTGGGAAATCGGCTCGTGAACGGAAGTAGAATTTGTAACGTTAGCTCGGTTCTCTGTAGGTAAGACATTGGTAATCGGAGACCCCGCATCCGCAATCTGTTTAGTGATGGAAGGCTCAGGTCGTGGAGTATTTGAGGGTTGTGGAGTTTCTAACGGCAGAACTTCTGACTTCTTACTATTTTCTACTATGGTCTGCCAGTTCCCACTGGGTCGCTGGAGATAGAGCTTCGAATTGGCCACGTAACATGTCTCAATGGTATGACCAAAGGTGCTTGTAAGAAGCACAGTAGAGTGGCGTTTTCTAAAAAATTACACTCTGCCAAAATCCAGAATCTCCCACTGTAACACCCCAAATCTAACACGTGCAGAATGAGATTACTTACAAATTCAAATCCTTATGCCAAAAATCTCAAACCGAAATACCTTAAATTTTATTCAATAAAATCCACAAATCCATATGTCTAATATTAATCATTCTCTCTCCAAGACATAAATATGACAAAAGTCTTAAAACTCTCAAATTACAAGTTCATAACAGAAATAAAATTAAGAGAAATATGAGTTTATTCCTCCTCCTATTCAACTAGCAAACAGACACGAAATCTCTAACTCCAAAGCTAAGTACTCTTCTCAAAAGAAACTTAATATGCAAAAAGTAATGACGATGGGTGAGCCATCAACGCGATAAGTAAAACCATTCCTAACACACTAGGCCTATCGATACCAAAAATATTGCAAGCCTTCTTTTATTTAAAAACATATATCATAATTCATAAATTTCATAAAACGATATATCATGATAGAATAACATAAATTCATAGTAATTCAAAATATCAAAAGCATAGTTACTTATGAAAGCAAATCATATATCACATTCACAGAAAACAAAATGTTAGCTCATGTCACATAGTGTCACCTATAGTCCCGATGACCCGGCTAGAAACAGAATCAGAATCAGAATCAGAATATCGTGTGCACACTCAGAACAGAAACACAGTATTGGTCCAGAACATATATGTCGTATAATATGATCAAAATCAAAATCAAAATCAGAATAACTACGGATAATGAGCCAAAACATTCAAATCAGTGTTTCATACATAATGACTTATACGTGGCACTTTGCACCATATGTGGCACTTTGCGGCGCTTTGACCCTCAAGAGGTGACCCCCATACAATCATAAATAATTAAAATCATAAGTGGGCGCAAAACATTCGTATCAATTTTATAAATATTCATAACAACAATTTAGGCTTGCATAATATTTTAAAGACAATATCATAAAAGGTAGTTATGTAACGAAATAACTTACATACTTAAAAAGCATTTATAAAATATTTTGTTAGAAAGAATTTAGGTTTGAAAACATTTACATAAACTAATTTTGTTATCAAAATCAATTAATCCTTTAAATAGTATAAAAACATTTATACTTATAATAATATCAAAATAATCATATATATATATCCAGTACATTAAGAATGAAGTTACTTACCTCGACAAAAGAATTTGAATTAACACACCTCTAAGCCTCTAAGAGCCTCAATCACCTCCAACACCTTAAACACATACAAGATATGATAATTAATAACTTATTCTAAGAATCTGGTTTTTCTAATTCATACTCGTACAAGTCTGATTCTCAGAATTTTAACTCTTAATCTAAAACTCAGAATCACATAATATTCTATGAAACTATTCTGGACATCCATGGGTACCGCATGTAAGATTTTCAAGAGGATCCGATACCAAAAAATATTTTCAAAACTATTTATTTCTTAATGAATTTTGAAATTGTTTCACAATACCTTTACTGAACAGAGAGAGTTCTGAGATTTTTATAAAATCAGATACTAATCAGAATATTACAAAATTAAAACTAGAAATACTAGACACATATATTAACTTCTAAATAAAATTTTAGAATTTTTCGAGTTCATTTGATAGTATATATTATTTTTTGAATCTGGTCGTAGCACTGGAATCGTAGTTTTCCAGTGCAGCAGTGTCTGTTTCGCAAATAGAGATAAAATAAAAAACGAAGTCAAATTTAATGAAAAAAAATTTATTCAAGAAGCCCTACATGTCTAGTTTCCAGAAATATAAATTTCTTAAGAAAAATCGTTCAGAAAATACAGGTTTAAATTCGAGGTACTCACGCTGTCCAGAATTATCCTGGGCGCTTAATGCATCAAGGATTAATTAACTAGACTCATAATAAATCGGAGCCCTAAACAAAGCCTAACACATCCTAAATCATGCATTATGATCTATAACAATCTAAAATCACGCCAATTTAAACCCTAGATAGAGTGATTGAAAAACTTGTGGAGAATAAAGAGAATAAACTTACCAATCGCTTTGATTCTCTCTTAAATAAAGGTTTGAATCCTAGAGTTTGGGTAAGAGCGTAATGAGCAATAGAGAAGAAGAAGAAATGTTGTGGGTTTAGAGTTATGGAAGGAAAAAATATGAATTTATAGGGAGTCTTAAGAAACCTTATTGAATTTGGAAAAATAACCCTTTTCCAAAAATTATCTCATAAATAACCCCTATTTATAATTTAATATCCCTTTCTAATAAAGGTTATAAGGCCACGCATGATTCCTAATGAACGCCCAATTTCCATGATTTAATATTATGAAATTTTTGGTGTTACACCCACACTGATTCGTATCTGTGGCAACAGAGGTTGAGTGACATCATACTCCACTAATACCCTAGCTACAGAATGGCGAGCTAAAGAGGCAGTAGCTTGATAGACCTTCTGTCAATCCTTTTTATCTCATTTACTTTATCACAGATTGCTGCAAAGCTTGATAGATCTTCCTCTCAATCTTCACCTTCAGCAATTGAGTTGCCCTCCAATCCAGCTTCTTCAAATTCAAATTTATCCTCCTCTGAAAATCACTTCCCATCCCATACTCCTAGTCCCATAAATCAGTAATCACTTATTCATCAACTATCTCCACCTCCTCAACCTATTGTTGGACATCCTATGATCACCCGATCCAAAATAGGGATATTCAAACCTAAAAGGCCTATCTAGTTGAATGTGATCCTAAACCAACAGAACCATTTACATTTTCAACTGCTCTAAATGATCCAAAGTGGCTTCAGGCAATGAGAGAATAATATCAAGCCTTAGTTGATAATCAAACTTGGACACTTGTTCAACCTACATACCTTGTCAAAGTAGTAGGCAACAAGTGGGTATTTAGAATTAAATACAATGTCGATGGTAGCATTTCAAGGTATAAAACCAGACTTGTAGTAAAGGGTTTTCATCAAACTCAAGGCATTGATTACAATGAGACCTTTAGTCTAGTGGTGAAGGTTTCTACAGTTAAATTTATTCTTAGTTTGGCTGTTCTAAATCACTGGTCACTGAGACAAGTTGACATTAACAATGCCTTTCTCAATGGTTACCTTACTAAAGAAGTGTATATGCAACAACCAGAAGGCTTTGTGTATCAGTCAAAACCTACACACATCTGTAAACTTCAAAAGGCATTGTATGGTCTTAAACAAGCTCCTAGAGCTTGGTTTAAAAGACTAAAAACAATGTTGATTAAACAATGGGGTTTCAAGAATTCCAAGTCAGATACTTCTTTGTTTTTTCAGAGAGTTCAAAGTCATCTTTTGCTGGTATTAGTCTATGTTGATGATATTATGGGTTCAGATTCTACTCAGATTCAGCAAGTTATTGACAATCTACAGACTACATTTGCTCTGAAAGACCTTGGAGAACTACATTATTTTCTTGGTATTTAAGTCACAAAAACTAAAACAAGTTTGCATCTCTCTCAGTCAAAGTATATAGCTGATCTATTCAACAAAGTCAAAATGCAAGATTGAACTCCTTGCTCAACTCCAATGGCTGCAAATGCTCCTCTTACCAAAACTAACAATGAACCATTTGCTGATGCAACTTTGTATAGAAGCACAATTGAAGCTCTTCAGTATACTACCTTAACCAGACCTTAAAGCATTTCCAGTAAATAAACTCAGCCAATTTTTGGCTGCTCCAACCATCAATCACTGGCAATCATGTAAAAGGATTCTTAGATATCTTAAGGGTATAATGCATATGGGGTTACAATACTCTAATCAAGGTCTCTTGCACATAGATTGTTTCAGTGATGCAGATTGGGCAGCTGACAAAGATGACATAAAATCAATTGTTGGATACTGTGTTTACTTTGGTCCAAATCTAATCTCTTGGTGTTCAAAGAAACAAGGAGTGGTGTCTAGGCCAAGTACTGAATCAAAATATAGAGCTTTAACAATGGCTGCCTCTGAAGTTTTTGAAATAATATCTAAAAAACTCAAAATTGGGGTGAATTGGGTTTCTATAAAAAAAGCAATTCTTAAACAAAACTTAATGCAAATCTTAAATGAATTTAAAACAATAATGAATAAATCAACCAAATATAAAAAGATAAGGGAAGAGAGATTCAAACATAGAAATTTTTATGTGGTTCGGCCAACCTTGCCTACGACCACGCCTCCGAGCACACCAAGCTTAAGGATTCCATTAGTCAAGCCTTCAAGACTTCAAGAACATTTACAATTGACTTCTTAGGTGTCAATCAACCTTTACATCCAGAGATTATCATCAATCTCTTAACCCAAGTGTATTCCAACACTTACAATCACTCAAAACAAATATTACAAATTTGTTTTGATCTCACACAATATATAAGATTACAAATTAATGCTTAATGTGTGAATAAATGAACAAAAATGAATTTAAAACTCAATGAATATTGTATTCTCGATTATAAGCTCAATGATAATATTGTGATCAACTCTTGTTTGCATTTGATTGAGCTTATTTATGGTTGGAGTTGAAAAATAGTTGTTGTTGACTTTTTGCTCAAAATCGGATTGCCGTTAACCGTTATCGATTAACCGTTTTGACTGGTCTAAGTGTCTGTTAAGCTGAAATTTCAAATAAACGGTTGACAATTTGTCACTATCAATTTGCCATTAATTTTCAGAGACCTGCAAAACAAATTCCTGCTATCTGTTCTTGCTAAACGGTTGAAGGTTAGCATGGAATGACGTTCTGGAAATTATCGGTTAGTCGTTTGAAGTTAATGGTTCGCCGTTTAATTCCAGTAATCTACAAATCTCATTTGCCTTATCCGTTTTTACTAAATGGTTGAAACTTAAGGATTTCTTCCTCTTTGGAAATTATCGATTAATCGTTTCAAAGTTAACGGTTCACTGTTTACTTCCAGCATCACAGTTTTAATGAAATTTCACAAGGAATGATTTTCCGGTTAAAGTTTAATGATTATCCATATTTTATGAACACATTTAGAAAGATTATACGGCTTTTGAGAAATCGTTTAATGAAAAACTCCATCATTTTAATAAAAAATATTTAAAATTTGTTATCATCAAAATCAATATAATGACATCCACATGTTAACAGTTTTGTGGCTCAAGTAATTGTTGATTGAAATTGACATTTCCCTCGCCTCTACTCCTGTCATTTGGTGTAATAACCAGAGTGCAGCTGCCTTAGCAAGTAATCCTAAATTCCATTCTCAAACTAAACACATAGAACTTGATGTTCATTTCTTGTCAGAAAAGGTTGCTAATAATAGTTTTCAAGTCACCTATGTTCCCAGTTCTCATAACTCAGCCGATATCCTTACCAAAGCTTTAACTTATCATCCTTTTCAAATTAACTAGAGATTAGTTCTTGCATCTCTATCTTGGAATGTAAACCAACTATTGTTAAGAGTGTAAGCTGAGCTGGCTGATGATGTGTAAAAAGTTGCTGAGCTAGAGTGGGTTGTTATTTGCACTGAATAAGTTGTAGCTAATAGTCCAGCCGGCTTAATATGATTGGAAGGTTAATTAGTTGTTAACATTGCAGTTTTGAGCTCTGTTTTTGTAATTAGTATGTGTGTAACTATAAATAGTGATTAGCTCGTTTACAAAGAATGATTTCATTAGTTTTCATCAATTAGATTTGTGATTGTTCCAGAATCTTCTTAGTCAAATTTTCTTTCACTTTCTTTCGTTCCAAACACCTTGTTAATTCAAATAACTGCAAAGCTTGCAAGGGGAGATTAGATAGTTCTATTTGGAGTACGAAAATCCTTATTCCTTTTTCATAGTTGCTCCAAAACGTCGTTCGAGAAATCACATCACTTGTCGAATTTACATGATAAGGCCATACATCCAACTGGATGCCCAAGCTAAATTAAATGGTTGGCGTTGAGCAAATAGTAGAAGTATGGTTTGGGTTTGGTTAACCCCTTTAAAAATTCACTCAAAATCCAAACCAAAAACTCGACATTGCCGCAGCGGCTGTGCCGATTGTCGACATCAGTAGCCTCTCTTCTCTCTCGACAGCGCCAATCGTCGATGGAAACTAACTTAGATCTAAAACCATGACACAGAACTTCCTAAACAGCGTTTGTTTGTTTTTTGTCCTCAACTGAAATTACAGAATCTTGAGAGCCCCCAAGTTCGATTACAACCTTTTTGTTGATCTAAGGTGAGGTTCTGTTTCTGCTACAAAAGCTTCAACTTTTTTTTTCTTTGGTTACTGTGCAGTGGTCCTCCAAGACTTTAGCTTTAGAAGAGACTGATGGTTTAATTTATGAGGTGCTCTTGCATTTGTGTTTAATGGGTAAAGCTTAATTTGAATGAATAGCATTTTTTTTAATTGTTTTAAATGATTTGTCTAATGGGTATGCTTGGAATTAGTGGATTTAGTTAATTGAAGTTGTTTGCTTGGTGATTCAATCGCAATATTTGTTCCTTTTGAAAGGTTTTGATTCTGGTTTGAGATTTGTTGAGCTATATGATTTTTTTTAAGATTAATTAATTAGAAAGTGAGAACTGAGAAGGCAACAAGTGATGAAATTATTTATGTGATCCTACCAAATTAATTTTTTTCTCTTTTTTTCGCTTGTGCTTGATATAATTTAAATGTCATTATTCGATTTAAATGTTCGTTTTATTTTTGCTCTTAGATTATACAATACCACTATTAGATTACTTCATCCTCAAGAACTTAGTAGCTAATTTATCAATTAGTAATGTCAAATTCTCGCTCCAAACTTGAAATTTCGGGCATCTAAAACCATATATAATTTCTCTTGCACGAAATGCAAAATCAAAAAATTTCAATTATAGTTGTTTTATTTATCAAAATCTTTAATTATTACATTAAAGTTATTGGCCCAAAGTTATATGATTCTTTTTTTCAATTAATTTTAGATGGATGAGAACTCAAAGTTGTCATGATACTTATTCCTTAGAAACTTACTCAAAGCAAGATGCTAGGTAAATGTTCATCATAATAAGAAAAAGTATTTACATATTTGTTTATCACTAGTCTTTTTTACTAATTTGTTTTTATTTAATGTAGAGTCTAGATTAAGTGTAACAACAAAGGTAATAACTTTGAATTGATGTTATTCTAATAATTTTGGTGAATGAAGCATGTTCTTTTCCAAATTTACTCTTGTCTTTGTAACTATTCAACATTATATTTTTTTTTTTGTTATTTTATTTGTTAGTGAAGGAGCACACTCAATTGACCTGGAAGCTCTTAATGAAAGTATTGTTGATAGGAATGATTATGATGGGTTGTCTTGTCTTGTTTTTAGTTATATGGAATTTGTTAGAGTTTTGTGTTATAATGGGTTAATAATTTTTATTTTCTTTCTTTCAATTAACTTGTTAATGTCATATTTGTATAAGTTTATTGTTAGAGTTTACGTTCTCATTTATTAAGAATAAAAATTTTCTTTATTCAACTTTATTTTATTTTTCTAGTATTATTTGATTTGCGGATGAAGTTATTGTAAAATTTATTTTTTATAATAACTTTATCCACAATATATGTTTCATATTTTAATATTTATTTAATAATTAATATGTATAATAATTAATAATTATTACAATTTTGATATAAATTAATTTATCAAAACAAAAGATATTTTGATAGTAAAATTCAAACCAAACTTAAATAAGTTAACTTGGATTAAGCTAAGAAAATATTTAAATTTGTTTGGATTGAATCTAGACATTTTTTTATTTAATATGGGTTGATCTAAAACTCAATACAAACCAACTCATTACCGCCCTATATCCAGCTCACATGATCCTTCAGTAAATTAACAAACTTTTTGTTTGGTTCATAAGAACATCAATAAAAGATGCAAGTAACGGTAAAAATATTATGTTTTTAAAATTTTAACTATAGTATAATTAGTATTTTAAAAAAATAAAATATTAAAAAATTGAGGATTGGGTCTCCATTTTAATCCTCGTCCCATTCAGGAGTTATCAAGAATATCCCCAAATTATTCCCAAATATAAATTTGCTGGTACGAGGTCGGTTCAGGAATTACTTCTAATTCAGGAATGGGGCAGAGACCATAATTTCCACCCCGAACTCGTCTCATTGCCATCCTTATTGATCTGATAGTAAATGACCAAATTGCTAGTTGGTCTGAAGTGACGTTTTAAGTACTGATAATTTCATATTTTATGTTCTACTTGTTATTATTAGATAGGGTTTGATTAGGAAGTCTTAGGTGCTTCTGTTCCGGGAGTACAACATCATTTGTTAATGCTATATTTTAATTGAATGATAAGTCCTTACATAGTAATTTTAATTTTTTTTAATATATATATACCACATACAATACAACCAAAGTCAAAAGTTTAAATGTACAGTCAAAGTTCATAATGTAATGCAATATATCAAACTTAAAGTATAAATTGAAGTCGGCATTAAAAAATAGATAAAAATAAACTCACTTTTTGGAGGATATTAGGTACTGTAATTTTTTAAACTATAGCTGTTATAGAAAAAAATTGTAATTATAAAATAAATATTAATAATTGTTATAAAAATAATTTTTAAATAATAAGTTTGATAAAAATAAAAAGATGTTATATATTTTTCATCATACAAATATAACATAAAATTAACTTATTTTTTAAATTATTGCAATAAGTATTTATTAAAAACTTTGATACTGTTTAAGCTATAATTATCAAATTAAAATACAAATTTTAAGAAAATTCGAGTACGATACATATATCTATAATTGTGTCGTTGACAAAGGCTAGCTTAGATGGATGCCTATTTTCACTTTACACCTCTGATACATGTTTTAAGATTTTTTTTATTTTTGGTACGGTCGATCTCAACAGAATGGAATATTGCAGTCACATTTACATCTCTCCGACTGGATAAAGTACTACCCAGAACATTGGCTTTTTGTTTCATTCAAAGGCCATCTATGGTTCTTCTTAAGACCTCCCCCCCACCCAAAACATCCTCTCCGACTAGATAAAGAAGTAGCTGGAACATCGGTTCTTTGTTTGATTCAAAGACTTCCTATGGTTCTTCTTAAGATGATTTATTTTTCCCTAGAAAAAACCTCAATATTGGGGGTTAAGCTTAGGATTTTTAGGTGTCCATCCCAAAATAATTGTCTATTAGGTGATGGCACATATTTTATTTATAAATCTAAGTAACTTCCTTTTACTAACTAGGCACCTATCATACTTATAAATCTAATTAACTGTCTTTTACTAGTTAATGTAGGATACAACTCAATAATCTCCTTGGACGAAACAACCACTGGAACCCAGTCTTTTCGTCTGACACACTTGAGCTACTCCACTTTTACATTCTAGGTATCCAAACCAATATTGGGACACAACTCAACAATCTTCTCTTGGACTAAACTACCACCAAACTCAGTCCTTTCGTCCTCCATACGTGAGCTATTCCATTGGCTCTGATACCATTAATTGGGGCTGGACTTAACATTTTTAAGTGTCCAACTAAAAAGACTAGCTTACTGGATGGAAGGCATTATTCTACTTATAACTGTAGCTTAAATCTCTTAGATTTCTACAATTCCCCCTTTAACAATCTTCCATCGGACCAAACTATAACCAGACCCCAATCCTTTCATCCTACATACTTGAGCTAGTCCACCACCATATTCCGACTATTAGGGTTTGACTCTGATATCACTTATTGGGAGTTGGGCTTAAGATTTCTCAGTATCTAACTAAAAAGTGTAGTCTACTAGATGGAGGGAATTATTCCATTTATAAGTTAGCTTAAATCTCTTAAATTTCTACAATTAGACAAAGAAGAGATAAAACTGTAGTGACTTATGAAACCAAAAACTTAAGACACTGCCCAAGACCTTCAATCTTGATCAATCGTGATGCTTCACAAGTAATCTTAGATCAGTGCACAAGAATCAAAGCTTAGATTTAAATGATGATGAAACAAAAGCAATAGAATCACAGTAACAGAATCAAAGAAACACAGCACACAGCTTGTAACGTGGTTGGGCTAACTTGTATTAGCTTATATCCACAAAAGGAACAGAACGATCAGTTTTATTGATTGATTCATGATGTTAAAGTTCTTATTAGGCCCATTTAATTGTGCAAAAAAAATGAAACAGCAATTCTTGGTTCGGTGTACAAATTTGTGTGCCTAGCTTGTAAGTAATGAATGATTCACAAGGGCGAGGAAGGGAAAAGTTATTTAATCATTGTGGCAGGATATTGAGGATCTGGCATGTATTTGAATGACGGGAGGTTGCTGGAGTTTCTAATTATTAGAAGTTGAAAGTTGTTTTTGATGCTTGCTATGCGGATGGCCAATCTCCAGTTGCCTTGAATCTCGGTAACTTAATTAATTCAATTTTAGAAATTCCATATTTCGAAAAAAAAAAGTAGCAATTTTTCAATTTGTAGATAAAAAGTGTAATTAAACTGCATCTTTAACAGAGATTTGATCAGTTTTTCATTTAATTTACAGAATAGAGCGTTATTTTTATAATTAAATTAATTAAGTTTTTACTAGAAATAAAAAGTTTTTAGTTTAATGAGGTTGATTCAAAAAAATGGGGTTATTGAATTTGGTTGACTAGTTAAAATTGTTTGAAACCCACTCGACTAAATCCCACTAGCTTGGCGCCCATTATTATGGATTCTCAACCATTTAAGGAAAAATATATATATATACACATACAGATAAAACAGTTATTGTGGTGAGATACTCAAAGTGTGAGGTCACATATAAATTACATATATACTTTTATCCGCTCTTCCAAATATATGTATATGTATTTATGTATGTATTTTTCTTAAAAAAATATATATATAAAGGATTAAAACAATGTGGGAAAAATAAATGCTAAAATGAAAATGGAAAAAAGGTAAAAAAAAAGATTAAAAAAATAAACTTTCACTTTTTCGAGGATATTGAGGTACTGTAATTTTTTAAACTATAGTTGTTATAGAAAAAATTTGTAATTATACAACAAATATTAATAATTGTTACAAAAATGATTTTTAAATAATAAATTTAATAAAAATAATAAAAATATTATATATTTTTCATCATACAAATATAACATAAAATTAACTTATTTTCTAAATCATTGCAATCAATTTCTAAAGCTGAAATAACAATTTCTAAAGCTAAAATAACAGAAAAATATATATACATTGCACTAGTTTACTCACGGCACCCACTAAACATCAAATTTTCCCATATAAAGTTAAAATACGAAGGCAATCAAATAAGAACAGAAAAATGAAAAGAGTACCAATAACAATAACATTAATTTAACAATGTCAAAAAAATTAAGTCATTAACAACAATTTATCACTTTGATTATTCAATCACCAATTTACACAAAACCAACAGATTTTTTCTTTAATTAGCTTTAAGAAATTATACACACTGAAACCGTGAAGAGTCAAGATACTACTTACCATCAAGTGAAGGAGTTGCAAAACCGATGAGTTAGATGGGACGACGCCAACAAGATGGAAGCTACAATGCAGATGAGATGGAAACTGCAACGCCAATGAGATGGAAGCCACAACCCCAACAAGATGGAAGCTGCAACGCCGACAAGATGGAAACTGCAATGGCGAAGAGATGGAAGCCACGATGTCGACAAGATGGAAGCTGCGAGTCTGTCATGTCAATCGGCACAATCAAAATGGTGGTGGGCTGGCGACTGACAGGCTGAAACACTGACGAGAGAGGGTGTGTTGGTGAAACGACGACAAGGGAGAGAGAGTTAGGCAGCTTAGGGTTTTCCAATTTTTTGACATGAGGGAATTAGATTGCGAATGCCCATTTTGGTTTTTTAATAAATTTACAATTTAAAATATGGTCAAACATGGTCAAAATAAATTTCTATTAGGGGAAAATCAAACTTTGATTCTTTGCCTAAGTTCCTATTGTCATGCGCAATCTTAATAAAGTTTTAGTACTTCATCTTATCACTATTTATTATAAAAAACATTATTTAAAAAATCACATTTTTAATTGATGATATTAAGTTAAAATTTATAAAATATGTATAAATCAAAACTAGTCCAATTTGTATGTATCCGTAAGTGAAAAGTTACATTTAATGGATTATAAGGGATAAAAATATATTTTTATCACGGTGCTATCATATATTTTTGTTAAATAATAATTCAATCATAAGTCCATCATTAATCTTTTGATAGACGAAAATTCTATTAGGAGTTTATCATATTTTTATGACTTGGTGGAACCGATCATAAACTGAATGTGATTTATTATCAGTTTTTTTTTTTTTTTGGGTAGTGGAGCTTCAAAAGACCATAAAGAATGCAAAACTAGTCAACCAAAAGAAAAAAAGATATAATTTTTTGGACACTACACTCTGCACACTGACGCTACAAAAAATTCATAATCTCAAGTATCCAACTTCACCCTGACACTATATAAAGGGGAGACTGCGAGATAACAGATTCCTACCAGTTATCACGCATCGTTGGTGTTTATTACTTTTTTGGGTTGTACGTAAACAAAACAAGCAATCAGCTAGATAAGGAATGTTAGAGTATCTGATGATGCTGATGATATTGTGCAGTGATGTTGAGCTGATGATGCTATGCAGTGATTCTGATATGGTGTTATGCAGAGTTTACAGAGTATGATAGAAGAACATGATAAAGCTAGTGGTTTAGCATGTAGCTTAGTATACCAGATGAGAATTAGTTATGATGACTTGGCAAGTTGGATATAACAGATTCAATAGCCTTTAACTATACATGAAGATTCCAGAACAATCTAACTATGAGATTCTTGTATCCATCTTGTAATATAATTAGTGAGATCTGAACACATTGTGTGTTCGATGTTATGATTGAATAAAATACATTTTCCTTTCACTTTCCATTTCATTTTCTTTATAACCAAAGACCAATTTAGCTGAATTCAATCATGGTATCAGAGCCATCAGCACTTTCTAATCAAACAAACACTTTATATAACTTTGTGACACCTGTGAAACTAGATCAAAACAATTTTATCATCTAGAGAACTCAAGTGTTAACTTCGATTAAAGGCAATTAATGGCCTAGAAGGATTTATCACTGGAGAAAATATATGTCCAGATCAGTATCTTGTTTAAGATGAAAGTGCGGCTAGCTCCTCTAATACTGGATCTGGATCAAGAACTAAGAATCCTCATTTCTCAGCCTGGATAAGAACAGATCAGCTTCTTCTTAGCTGGATGATGTCTTCAATTCAAGAAAATTTGCTCTCCTTTGTGATTCACTGTGTCTCATCTCAAGAGCTGTGGGATTTCTTAACACGTATGTTTGTTTCTCAAACTCAAGCTTGTATAATGTCTATTAAGATGCAATTACAAACTGCTATAAAAGGATCAATAAATATATGTGCATATTTTACTATGATGATGAGATTGGCAGGTACATTTGCTATTGCTGGTAAACCAGTTGAACATGCTGATCTGGTTACTTATATTTTGACTGGTTTATAGTCTCAGGAATATAAGTCACTTGTTACAAGTTTGTTAGACAGAGGTGAAAGTATGAGTGTAGATGATTTGTATGCATTGCTCTTAAGCCATGAGATGAGAATTGAACAGAAGAAAGGCAAGATTAGTTATGATATTGTGCACAATTTAACTACAAATTTTGCTCAGAAAAATCAAGTGATGCCTAAAGGTGTTTCTGGAAATCAACAAGGGAATTTTTTTAATAGCAACACACTTAATTCAGGTTCAAACAGCAATGAGGGTGGCAATTTTGATTCCGTTATTTCCTAAATTTGCTTTTTCCTGTACATGGAGCTAATAAATGTAAGAATAGATTTAATCCTGCCTTTGTGCCTCAAAGGTATCATGGCAGAGGTGGTAGAGGAGGTTTTAGGCCTGATTTTAATCTTATGAGAGGATTTGCTCCAAGACCTTTTACTGGTCCCAATAGAGGCTTTAATGGACAATATAAATCCTTATAATTCCTTCTTCATAGCTGCTCCCAAAAGCCATTTGACAAATCACATCACTTATCAAATTTATAAGACAAGGCCATACATCCAATTCACATGATCCTTCAGCACACATCAAATTCTCCCACTTAATAATTATTTCCCTGCACCTTTGGTAAAATGCAGTCAACGTAACGTAAGCTGTATCAAAAGCCAGATATACTTTGTTGGGCCTTATCTAGGGATGAGAATTTTTCTCTAGGGAATAGCTGGGAATTTATTGGTGGGTCTCATAGCCAGAATGAGGTTTTTCCTTTAATTTGGCAACAACATATTCTTTCACGGGTCTCTTTTTTCTTGTGGTGCGTGTTGCATGGTTTCTTGGCCACGGATGATGCTTTTTGCTTGAGGGGTTTGCACATGGTTTCTCGGTGTCTTTGTAATCGGGATGTTGAGACTATCAGACACTTACTTTTGGATTGCCCAATGGTTCAACAGGTTTGGCCGCGGTTTTATTCAATGATTGGTCGTCCGTATCTCTCTTTTTTGTCTCCCCATGCTTTACTTAGTCACTGGCGGCGGTGTTGCTGTTCTTTAAAACATATTCGAGTCATTCTCTCATACTTCATTCTATGGCATGTTTGGAAGGCTCGAAACACCCTTAAGTATGATTCTGTTGCCTTTAATGCAGAAGATGTTATTTTTAGAGTGCTCCTGGATATTAGGCTAGCTAGTGACGCGTTTGGTTTCAATCCATCTCAGTTGAGGGATATTTTGGATACTCAGATTGGGGAGGGTTGTGGATTATCATGCCTCCCCGTAGACCACCTCGATTGGTTTCTTGAATGAAACTGCCGTCGGGGGTGGTGAAGTTGAGTGTGGATGGTTGTTCTAGGGGAAACTGAGGTATGGCTGCTATAGGTGGTGTTTTGTGAGATCATTAAGGTGTGGTATTAGCTGCCTTTGGTTCCTTTTTGGGGCACCAATCTATTCTTCTTGCTGAATTGATAGCTTTATTAAAGAGTTTAGATCTTGCTGCTCAACTTGATTTTTTTGATCTTGAGGTGAAATCTGATTTAGCCACAGTGGTTTCTTGGGCTATTTCAAGTGGATTCGTGTAGTGGGATTTTATTTACCTCCTTGAGCGTGTTCGAGCATTGGCTTCTAGCCCATCTATTATTATCAGGCATGTTTTTCGAGAAGCTGCATCTGCTGCTGACTTTATGGCCAACTAGGCTTGTACTCATCATACTTGTCAGCGATTTTTCAATCCTGGAGACCTTCCAATTGGTTTATCAGGCATTCTTCATTTGGACACTCTCGAAATTCCATGTATTCAACATTAATCACCTTGATTTGTATTGGTTTTTTATTGATCACTAAATCATTTGCTTCTCTTGAAAGGTTTTGGTTTATATCCCCCTCTTTATGTTCATTGATTGATTGATTTATTTACAGGTAGGGGTCCCTGCCTAACCCCCCACCATCGTAGTGGATTTTCATTAAAAAAAAAGCAAGAAAATGATGGCATTATGGAACTTAATATTCCATTAGTACACATAAAGGTATATATATTCCTTGAGCTTCTCCTGGTGGAATGGTGGGTCGATAGTCTTTCTAAGTTTACTGCACTTTCCACCTTCATGGCATGCCAGTCTGATTGTCATTGTCTTTCCTAGTGGATTAGATTTGGATTTCTGAAAATATTTAATGCTAATCATGTTGTAAAAGTGTTTTCACTTAAAAAAAAAACTATATAAAAAAATTAAAGCAATAACAGTCATTTAAGAATATACAAATTTTATCGGAAATCTTATTGGATAGCTTAATTAGCTTATTCAATATCTTATTTTAACTACTATTTTATATCTAAATGAAGTGAGACACAACTTGTTTAATGAAATATAATTTGCATATGAATAACTAAATGCAAGTGTCATAATAAAGTGTATGGAATAACGAGGACTATTACTCCTATTGGATATAGCTTTAGCTTCTAGGAACCTGACTGACATGTACTGTCTTTCTTCGTGGCATGCAAGTTTCGTTATTGTTTCCGCTTTCCACAACTTTATGCAAAACAGAAATATTTCAAAAGCACCTATCTCTTTATTCATCCTTCTTCGAGCAGCTCAGATCCCTTCTCCTTCCCTGTAATGCTACTAGGGACATTAATTTTCATTATCACTTTTGGCCTTTTTGCTAGCATTAAAATATGTGTTCCTTGTATGGAAGTTAAATGCATGCACACTTTATTCTCTTATCAAATCATTAAAATATGGCGGGAACATTCGAGAACTTCGCTCACTGATCAATAATCTTGTGCGACAACCCAACAGAGAAAGTATCTTGACGATGTGTACGTAAATGATTGACAGTTTATTGCATGAAACTCTGGAGACTCTCACAGTGGATCAATTCATGTCAACGTTGAACCAATGACCACTTTAACTGAAGAATCTTACGAAGACACTATGGACACAACATGGCATTTTCTAACTCCGCGTGACCCTGTGTGTTGAATTAAAACTAGCTATTTCATCTGGCACATTTCAACCAATGAGATGTCGAGACGTGTCAGTCACATGGGAGTTTGGGCGAACTTAAGCAGCTACACAATCAATGGGGCCCAAAGGTCATAGTCAAGTCAGCTTATATGATAAGTTTCCTAGTATTGAAAACTGAAGACCAAGAAGAAGGCATTAACGAGCTTTTCTCTCTATATATTCCCTCCTTGATCACCATTTGTTTCTCACAAAGCTACTTAGTGTTCATTGACATCCCTTGCTGCAAGCTTCCGTGAGTAATCACTGTTTCCTGGTAACTCATTTGCTTATTGTATTTGGTTTTGAATTTGCTTTCTGTCCTAGTTATATATTTCTGTATGAGCATGTGTCGCCTTTTATCGTTAATTGATTGCGTAAGTTGGTGTTGTATGAGTTGCTAACTTCAATAATGCACAATTGAAACTGCAGTTGAAATTGCATTGACGAAATGGCTAAGATGATCAGTTTGTTTGGATTTGCTTCACTTGTGTCTTCCAAAGCTGTGAAGGAATTTCTGGAGCTACATACCGGTGAAGGAACTGTTTCTAATGTTGAAGTTGGACAAAAGGAAGGTTCAAGAGCACATGCTATAGTTGAGTTCACAACTGTGGAAGCTGCGGAACTAATCAAGTCGTTGGCTGCTGGGCGTCGTCTGTGGTACGGGAATTCTTATCTAAAAGCTTCCGATGCAAAGAGAAGGAGCCCGTATTCCAAGTTGGATGATGATCTGAAGTTGAATTTTGGATGCCAAATTTCCGAGGACAAGTTTTCTGTGCTCTGGTCGCAGGAAAACGTTTCTGTGAAACTGTGTTCGGACCTCAGAAAATTCATGTTCTTTCTGTCTTGTGCATCTGTAGATTATAAGCTTGAGCTCTCCTATGAAAGCATTTGGCAGATTGTGCTTCACCGTTCCAGTCGTCACTCTGATAAGTATCTTGTCATTCAGGTTTGTATTCTTTATTACAAATTATTAATCTGATTTTTTTTTTTAAGAATCACTTCATGTCATGTACCAAGAAATGCAGCTTTTTGCAAATTGATCACTTACAAGAAAGCTATAACTTCAATACCGTGATGTATGATCGATCAGCTTACATCTTTCAAATGTCATAAGCTAAAAGCTTGTTTTCTTTTTTTTCTGTTGCCAGTTGCATGGTGCTCCTAAGATTTATGAGAAAGATGTCCACTGGATTCGTGAAGTTGATTTTACTCCATCTTCAAGCATTGGACAATCATCTGCTATGTGTTTGGAACTTCCCAGAGGGGCTCATATTCTGAAAACTCTGAAAGATTTCTTCTACTACAAAGAAAGTCCAGTGCAGTTCACTCTAGTACCAGGCTCTGCATTCTCTTGCAATACTGATCTTGTCCCGATGATCAGTCCACCTCATGGCATTAAACTGCAATTCAAAATCTTGTTCAAAATCAATTCTCTAGTTCAACATGGCTGCATTCCAGGGCCTGCACTTGATGCAAAATTCTTTCGCTTGGTGGATCCGAGTAGAATCAGGATGGAATACATAGAACATGCTTTGGAGACGCTATTTCACCTTAGAGAATGCTGCTATGAGCCTGTAAGCTGGCTTGAAGAGCAATATAGGAAGTATGTCTTATCTAGGCGATTTCTTACATCCCCTGCTGTTGCCTTGGATGATGGGCTGATTTATGTAAACAAGGTTTTGGTAACCCCATCTAAAGTTTATTTCTCTGGTCCGGAGATTAGTCTATCAAATCGTGTGGTACGAAGTTATCCAGATGAAATTGACAACTTTCTTCGCCTTTCTTTTGTTGATGAGGACTTGGATAAGTTGTACTCAACAGTTTTGTCTCCTGTGACATCTTCCACCAATGAAGAAAGGCATACAAGAATTTATGAAAGAGTACTCTCAACTCTAAGAAATGGGATAGTCATTGGAGATAAGAAGTTTGAAACTCTGGCATTTTCAAATAGTCAAGTGAAAGATAATTCTTTGTGGATGTTTGCATCCAGGCCTGAGCTTACCGCAGCATCTATCAGAGAGAGAATGGGTGATTTTCGCGACATAAAGAATGTTGCAAAGTATGCTGCTAGACTTGGTCAGTCTTTCAGCTCATCTAGAGAGGCACTGCATGTTGACAGTAGTGATATTGAAATCATTCCTGATGTAGAGGTGGAGGACGATGGGATTACATATTGTTTCTCGGATGGTATAGGGAAAATATCTGCCGAATTAGCCGAAATTGTGGCTAAAAATTGTGGTTTCACGATTTATACTCCATCTGCATTTCAGATTCGATATGGTGGGTACAAAGGTGTTGTAGCAGTTGATCCAACTTCATCAACAAAGTTATCATTGAGGAAGAGTATGCTCAAGTACAAATCAGAAAGCACAAGTCTAGACATTTTGGCAAATAGCAAGTATCAGCCCTGTTTCCTTAATCGCCAGTTGATAACCCTTTTGTCTACTCTTGGCATTAGAGATCGTGTTTTTGAAAAGAAGCAGAGAGAGGGCGTCGCGCAATTAGATGCCATTTTAACAGATCCTTTGAAGGCACATGAGGCACTGGAACTGATGTCATCAGGGGAGAACACAAATGTTTTGAAAGAAATGCTTATGTGTGGTTATAAGCCTGATGTAGAACCGTTTCTGTCAATGATGCTACACACATTCCGCGCATCAAATCTGCTGGAGCTGAGAACCAGAACAAGGATATTTATCCAGAATGGACGAGCAATGATGGGATGTCTTGATGAAACAGGCACATTAGAATATGGTCAGGTATTTGTTCAATGTTCTGCCTCTAGAAGAAGAGAGTTTTTGGATAATTCCTGCAACAATCGGTCAGGAGAACTTAGTGTTGTGGAGGGAAAGGTGGTTGTTGCTAAAAATCCATGTCTACACCCAGGAGACATGCGTGTGCTAAGGGCTGTGGACGTACCTGCTTTGCATCACATGGTGGATTGTGTTGTTTTCCCGGCAAAAGGAAAAAGGTAAGCTTTTTTTTTTTTTCTGGTTTTCCCCAAGAATGACTTATGGTATGATTCATAATAGATTATTCTTAATGAAAGTTTCAATAGATTCTATTGGAACATTTTTTTACGACTTGTTCTGTTTTGATAAATGCTCAGATATATACCTGTGTAAACTGACAATGGTTGCATTATTTGTTAGACCCCATACAAATGAATGCTCGGGAAGTGACCTGGACGGTGACGTGTACTTTGTCTGCTGGGACCACGAACTTATTCCTCCACTTCAGTTTCGACCAATGGATTATACTCCGGCACCAGAAAAGGTTTTGGATCGTGACGTGACAATCGAGGTATTGCTCAATCTTCTAGTAATGTTTTAAGATTTATTTCATTCATATGCATGAATAAACTCTTCTATTTGCTTAGTTTCTTTTGTAATTACACTCTGTCATTTCTAATTTCTTCGAGCCAAAGGCATTGCAGCGTATCATCTTATCCTGAAAAACTTCTCATCATTTGTTTTTCTCTCTTTAATCTGCCGTGATCCTTTTTTTGCCCCTTAACATTTCTATGCTGCAGGATGTAGAGGAATACTTTGCCGATTACATAGTCAATGACAGCTTGGGCATAATTTGCAATGCCCACGTCGTGCATGCAGATTCAGAACCTGACAAGGCGAGGAGCAGCAAATGTCTTGAGCTTGCTAAGCTATCCTCCATTGCAGTGGACTTCTCCAAAACTGGAGTCGCAGCCACAATACCCAGTGGACTACGTGTCAAGAAATATCCAGACTTTATGGAGAAGCAAAACAAAACCTGCTATGAATCACAGCGTGTCATTGGGAAGCTTTATCGAGAGGTAAAAGGCATTGCACCATCAACAGCCACTATGAAATCCTTTACTAAGGAAGTGGCAATGCAGTCCTATGATACTGATATGGAAGTTGATGGCTTTAAGCACTACATCATCGATGCTTTCAACTACAAAACTGAGTATGATATCAAGTTGGGGAACTTAATGGATTATTATGGGATCAAAACTGAGGCTGAAATGCTGAGTGGGTGCATCATGGAAATGGCAAAGTCCTTTGATAAGAAAAGAGACTTGGAAGCAATCACTTTTGCTGTAAGGTCATTAAGAAAAGAAGCCAGGACCTGGTTCAACAAGAAGAAGAATGAGTCAGATTCTAGCCATGAAGCTGTATACGCAAAAGCTTCAGCTTGGTACCATGTGACTTACCATCCAAGTTACTGGGGTCGGTATAAACGAGAAGGAATGAATCGAGACCATTTTCTCAGCTTCCCGTGGTGCATCCATGACAAGCTGATTGAGATCAAAAGGGGAAAACAGAGCTCCTAAAGGCCAGGCCTTGAAAATTTTCATCGCTAGGGAGTGCCATTCCAGACATGGATTGTGCTCTTAGTTGGTGGAGCGATTTGACATTAAAATAGTTAAGTGTGTGCAATTATTTTTTAAATAAGCAGCTTGTGTGACGGCTTCTTTACCTTCTTGTTGTTGTTGCTGTTGCTGCTGCAGTTGTTGTTGTTGCTGTGAGATGCAAGTGTGGTGTGATCTGTACTTGAATTTGAAACTTGTTTTTAGTTTCTGTAATAAAATAAAAATATGGTTTGTTGTGTGATTACTTGGAATTCACAGATGCATGGATAAAGAATGTTACGATTTATGATATCCATACATATTAAAAATATCATTGGGAGTGGTATCTAAATAAATATTAGATTATTATCCTAACAGATACATAATTGTGTGATGAAAATATTGATCACAATGAAATCCTAGAGTTATATATACTTACGATTTTGAGGTGATTCAATCCATCGAAGTCAGTTTTCAACTTTCATATCACCAAAGACTTGCAAAACCATTGTGCCAAGAAGCAAAACTGAAGTATCCTCTTGTCCAGCAAAGTTAAATTGCTTACATTCTTAGCCACAGATAACATCGTCCCTACTGATCCCTTTAAGTCTGTTGTTTCGATGTTCTTTAATTTCTCTAAAATTTGATTCCATAAGCAAACCTAATAAGTCATCCTTTTTAGCTTCCCCTGTTTTCATTATTTCTAAGAGCGGATTTCCTTGTTAAGGTCCATCATTGTCCTGTTTCTCTTAGTAGGGACATATCTATATATAAGCAGTAAAAATTTACTAAAATGAGATTAACAAGAAACCGTTTTTCTTAAGTGCACAAGTCTGCACTCTAAAAAATATGAAAATTCACTCTTTGCAACAATAACAACGGAAATTGCACTTAATAAAGTACAACTGTCTAAAAACATTTACATAAATGAAAATAAAAAAGACTAACGAAACAGGAGACTAATACTTACTATCGTCATAAGTAAATTCCAACTTTATGATTAATGTGTTAGTAAATAACTTGGGATATACATGTTTTCAAATTAGCCAGAGATTATTTTTTGCACCTCCATCCTGGAATGTAAACTCACTGTAAAGCTTGCGAGGGGAGATCGGCTAGTTCTGTTTGGGGCTGGAAAATGCTTATAATTCCTTCTTCTTAGTTGCTCCCAAAAGCCATTTGACAAATCACATCACTTATCAAATTTACAAGATAAGGCCATACATCCAACTTACATGATCCTTCAGTACACATCAAATTCTCCCACTCGGTAATTATTTCCCTGCAACTATGGTAAAACGCAGGCAGCATAAGCTGTATCAAAAGCAAGAAAATGATGGCATTATGGAACTTAATATTCCATTAGTACACATAAAGGTATATTGATGAGCATATAATACATACATATTTTACCATTAATTAAATAATTGTTAGTTATATTTATTTGTTATTTTTAATTAATTGAATTATTTTATTGAATAGGGAATGAATTGGAGATTATGGATAAAAAGAGCATAAAGGAGTTCAATTTGTAAGCATTAAAGATTAATTGATTTTTGGAAGGAATTAGACATACATGCATGTGGAAATCAAGCCAAGGAACCGAATTCAACAAGTAAATTCATCATGCACATGCGGACAAAAGAGAGAAATTGATTTTAGCTTTAAGAAGGGACCCCACTTGGCTTTTACAATTGGAAAAAGGAAATCCTAGTACAAGCTTAATTGATGAGCACGTGAGTGAGAGTAAAGAAAAATAAAAGGCCAAATCCTTTAGGCTTTAGGATTGACAAGGTGGGGCCCATTTTAAAGGCTATATAAGAAAGCTAAGCTCTTGGCTTTTGGAGAGAGTAGCCGCCAGTGGAGGAGAATTCGGCTTTGGAAGAGAGCAATCCGCAGCAGCAATATTTCGGCTTCCCATGGCTGATTTTATTTTTTTTGTTGCTCTCAATTTAAGTATGTCTAGCTAATTTTCTTACACTGAGGTTAAGGATGAAACCATATTTAATAAAATAATTATCTTTTTATTTAATTAATTCCCTATATATGTTCTTTGATGATTATGGTTTTTATTTCACATGATTAATTGGATGTTAATAAAATCTTTTCATCAATTCTGTTATGCATTATTGATTGTTAGGATTAATATTCGATTAATTCTATACTTGGATCTATAAAGTTTATACATGATTATCTTTGATTTTATGTCTTTCATTAAATTGTTTACATGGAGTGCTTAGGAAACTTTGACTCTTTGTTATTCAATATGTTTACATGAGATTCTTAGATGTCATATTATTAAGCAGAAAAAGAACCTACATTAGATTTAATTACTTGGGCTTAATTGTTATATTCATGAGATGACATAGATTGATTTCGAGTTGTCACTCTAAAATTGGGGATTAATTAATAATTAGATAATTACTAATTGAATAGTGGTGGATTCTGAAACCTTGGTAATTCTTATCTTATTGAATTCTCCTTTATTTTAATTGCTTCTTTAGTTTAATTGGTTTAATTTTCTTAAAAACTCAATTTGCTCAACTAGGTTAGAATTAATATTAATTTTAGATTTAAATTAGACTTTTCAATTTATAACAATTCCTGTGGGATCGACCTCGTTACCACTATTCTATTTCTAGATTCGTGCGCTTGCGAGTATATCAAAATTTTCACAACAAGTTTTTGGCGCCGTTGCCGGGGATTGTGCTAGAAAGTCAGTTTAATCTAGGTTGATTTGATTCTTCCACTAGTTATAATTTAGATTGTCTTTTATATTTTTTTTAATTAAAAAAAAACAAAAAAAATTTATTTGTCTTTAAATTCATTGTTTGGTTGTTTGATTTCTTTTATTTATTTTTTATTATTGTTGATTTGTTTTATTTTGTTCTGTTTTTCTTTCTTTCCTTGTCTAGTTAGTTTATGAGTGTTTGGGAACGTGATTTAACAAATCGTTTGGTTAAAAGAGAGTCGAAAATTGATAGTAGTCAAACTAGTTCTTTAGAAGTGATGGATGACCCAAATAGACTATTGCCAATACTTCCACCAGTGCAAGCAGAGAAAACCCTTAGAGAATATTTTTCACCACTTGCAGCCAACCAACCATCTTGTATTGTGTTGCCACAAACCACAGCAACACACTTTGAACTCAAGCCCTCTGTCATTCAACTTTTACCATCTTTCCATGGGTTAGAGAGAGAGGATCCATATTTGCACATTAAGGAATTTCTTGACATATGCTCTACATTCCGTTTTCAAAATTTTAATGATGAGTCAATTAGGCTTCGTATGTTCCCTTTCTCATTAAAAGACAAAGCAAAAGCTTGGTTGAATTCACTTCCTGCTGGGTCTATTAGTACATGGGATGAATTGAGTAATAAGTTTCTCACAAAGTTTTTCCCTATGTCTAAAACAAATGCCCTTAGGAGAGAGATAAGTGATTTTTATCAAAGAGAGGGTGAGCAATTTTACGAGTGTTGGGAAAGATTCAATGATTTACTCCTTAAGTGTCCCCACCATAGTTTTGAAAAATGGAGACTTATACAATGCTTTTATAACGGTTTAACCATGTCAAATCGTCATATGGTAGAGTCTATGAATGGTGGGAGATTTTTGAACTTACATGAAGGGGCTGCATGGGATTTCTTTAATTCACTTTCTGAGAATTCTCAACAGTGGGATTTTTCAAATCAAAGAGAAAAATCATCTCAAGTTTCTAGAAAGGGGTTATATGAAGTTAAGGATGACTTTGATGTGAAAGCCACTCTAGCTACGCTTTCTAGGAAAGTAGATGCCTTAGCTCTGAACCAATCAATGAATCATCATCCTAGTGTAGCTAATGAGGTTTGTGCTATTTGTTCTAACGTGTCTCATACAGCACAGAATTGTCCATCATTACCAGTCTATCAAGAGGCTTATTCTGAGCAGGTACATGCCTTACAATCATATGAGAAAACCTCCAATAGTCCATATTCATCCACATATAATCCTAATTGGAGGAATCACCCTAATTTTTCTTGGAAACAAAATCAACCTTTGTCAAACCAAGGAAGACAACAATTTAACATGCCCAATCAACAATTTGTCCCTCCTAACCAAGTATATCCTCCTGCCCAACAACCTATGTCTCAATTTGTTGCACCCCAACAAAGAAAGCCTTCTTTAGAGGATACACTTCAAAGTTTCATTCAGTCAACCCAACAAGCTTTTCAGTCAAATACTCAAGCTATTCTGAAGCTTGAACATCAATTGGGTCAATTAGCAACTACTGTAGCGGAGAGAGAAAAAGGAAAATTCCCAAGTCAACCAATTCCCAATCCTAAAGGAGTGCATGAAGTTGAATTGAGTTCAAGCCATCAGCATGAAGAAGCAAAATCTGTTATGACCTTGAGAAGAGGAAAGTTATTTGACAACAAGGTGGAGGTTCAAACAAGGAAGGTATCTAAGCCTGCTTCTTCAGATCTAGTTCCATCACAAAACTCATCACCAAATGATCCTGAAGAGAGTGACCCGCCAGCTTACATTCCCAAGGCTCCTTTTCCTCAAAGGTTAACAAAGGTAAAGAAAGGGACTTCAACAGGTGAGATTATGGAAATCTTCAAACAGGTAAGTATAAACATCCCTTTACTCGATGCTATTAAGTAAGTTCCTTCATATGCAAAGTTTTTGAAAGATTTATGCACTAAAAAGAGAAATTTGCATGTCACTAAAAAGGCGTTTTTAACTGAACAAACTAGCAATTTACTTCAATGTAAAATGCCACCAAAATTTAAGGACCCTGGTTCTCCTACTATCTCATGTGTTATAGGGAACCAATGTTTTGATAAAGCATTATTGGATTTAGGCGCTAGTGTTAATCTCTTGCCTTACTCTGTTTACATGCAACTTGGACTAGGGGAATTAAAGCCAACTTCTATTATTTTGCAACTTGCTGATAGGTCAATGAAAATACCTCGTGGTATTATAGAGGATGTGTTGATACAGATTGATAAATTTTATTATCCTGTTGATTTTATCGTTATTGATACTCAGCATGTACATGATCCTAAGAAACACACTCCTGTTATTCTAGGTCGTCCTTTCTTAGCTACAGCTGATGCTCTTATTAATTGCAGGAATGGAAACATGCAGCTATCTTTTGGTAATATGACCATGGAATTGAATATTTTTAATGTTACCAAGCAGCCACAAGAAGAAGATGAATTTGTTGACGCGAATATGATAGAGGAATTAGTAGAAGATTCATTCATTTCAAATCATAATGATGATCCATTAGAGGCATGTCTAACTCATCCTGATTTATCTTTTAATGATGACAGTGCAATTGCAGAAGTCAGCGCTTTACTTGATGCACCTCTAATTACAGACACAACTAAATGGAAGACAAAGTCAGAACTACTGCCTCATTCTGAGAAGAAAATTGGCCCATCTGCGGAGGCACCACCAAAATTGGAACTCAAAGCACTGCCTGACACTCTGGAATATGCATTCTTAGGAGAATCTGACACTCTACCTGTTATTATTTCTTCTTCCCTCGATCTTGAGCAAAAAGGTAAGTTGTTAGGTATTCTAAAAGAGCATAAGGAGGCAATAGGATGGACCATCGCTGATATTAAAGGTATTAATCCAGTAGATTGCATGCATCGTATTCATCTTGAAGAAAATGCTAAACCTGTTAGGGAAATGCAACGTAGGCTAAATCCTAACATGAAAGAAGTGGTAAGAGCTGAAGTAATCAAATTATTAGATGCAGGAATTATTTATCCTATTTCAGATAGCTCTTGGGTTAGCCCTGTGCAAGTTGTTCCTAAGAAATCTGGTGTTACAGTAGTTACTAATGCTAATAATGAATTAATTCCCACTAGAGTAACTACAGGTTGGCGTGTTTGCATTGATTATAGAAAATTGAATTCATTCACAAGAAAAGATCATTTTCCTCTTCCATTTATTGATCAAATGCTTGATAGACTTGCAGGTCATGATTTTTATTGTTTTCTAGATGGATACTCAGGTTATAATCAGATCCCTATAGCTCCAGAGGACCAGGAGAAAACTACTTTTACTTGTCCATTTGGAACTTTTGCATATAGGAGAATGCCATTTGGTTTATGCAATGCACCTGCTACTTTTCAAAGATGCATGCTTAGCATTTTTTCTGATATGGTTGAGAGATTTCTTGAAGTATTCATGGATGATTTTTCTGTTTATGGAGATTCTTTTAATGAATGTTTGCAGCATCTAACATTAGTTTTGCAGAGATGTAAAGAAAAGAACTTGGTTCTAAATTGGGAAAAGTGTCACTTCATGGTAAAACAAGGTATTGTTCTTGGTCATATAATTTCCAGCAAAGGTATAGAAGTCGACAAAGCTAAGGTGGATTTAATTTCTAATCTTCCACATCCCAAATCTGTAAAAGAAGTAAGATCTTTCCTTGGACATGCTGGTTTTTATAGAAGATTCATTAAAGATTTTAGTAAAATTTCTAGACCTTTATGCAATTTACTTGTTAAGGATGCACCTTTTATCTTTGATGAATCTTGTCTTGATGGTTTTGCAAAGCTTAAGAAATTGTTGACTTCTTCACCTATCATTCAGCCACCTAATTGGGATTTGCCTTTTGAAATTATGTGTGATGCATCTGATTATGCTGTAGGAGCAGTTTTAGGACAAAGATTAGATCGTGTGCCTTATGTGATTTATTATGCTAGTATGACACTCAATGATGCACAGTTGAACTATTCAACTACAGAAAAAGAAATGCTAGCTGTGGTGTTTGCACTTGATAAATTCAGATCTTATCTTATAGGTTGTAAAGTGATTATTTTTACTGATCATGCTGCTTTAAAATATTTGTTTACTAAGAAAGATGCCAAGGCAAGATTGATTCGTTGGGTGTTGCTTTTACAAGAATTTGACATTGAATTTAGAGATAAAAAAGGTTCTGAAAATGTTGTGGCAGATCATTTATCTCGCCTTGATCTTAAATTTATTCCAGAATCTTTACCTTTGAATGAGTCTTTCCCAGATGAGCAACTTATGAGTGTAAATGTCGTACCATGGTTTGCTGATATAGTTAATTACCTTGCTACAGGTCAAATCCCAGAGCACTGGACTAAGCAAGATAGAACAAAGTTCTTATCTAAAGTGAAAGATTTCTTTTGGGATGATCCCTATTTATTTAAATATTGTGCTGATCAGATTATTAGGCGATGTGTTCCCGATAATGAAATTCAAAGTGTTATCTCATTTTGCCATGAACAAGCTTGTGGAGGCCACTTTAGTGCTAAAAAGACAGCAACAAAAATTTTACAGTGTGGTTTTTATTGGCCTACTCTTTTTCATGACGCTTATATTTTCTGTTCTTTGTGTGATAGGTGCCAACGTATGGGTAGCATTTCAAAGCGGAACATGATGCCACTCAATCCTATTCTTGTGGTTGAGATCTTCGATGTATGGGGTATTGATTTCATGGGACCTTTTCCTCCATCTTTTGGTTATCAGTATATATTGGTTGCAGTGGACTATGTGTCGAAGTGGGTTGAAGCTATTCCATGCAAAACCAATGATCATAGGGTTGTAGTGAAATTCTTGAAGAGTAATATTCTGTCTCGTTTTGGTTTCCCTAGAACAATCATTAGTGATGGTGGCACCCATTTTTGCAATAAACCTTTCAAAACTCTTTTGGACAAATATTCCATTACACATAAGGTTGCCACCCCATATCATCCTCAAACCAGTGGCCAAGTAGAGATTTCTAATAGAGAGATCAAGCATATTCTAGAAAAAACAGTTAGGCCAGATAGAAAGGATTGGTCTTTGAGACTTGATGATGCATTGTGGGCATATAGGACTGCTTTTAAAACACCAATTGGGATGTCACCTTATCGACTTGTGTATGGAAAAGCATGTCATCTGCCAGTAGAGTTGGAGCATCGTGCATATTGGGCGATCAAGAAATTCAATTTTGACATGCAGCAGGCTGGTTCCAAGAGAAGATTACAACTAGCAGAACTTGAAGAGATCAGGAATGATGCATATGAGAATGCCAAAATTTATAAACAGCGAATGAAAGTCTTTCATGACAAACACATTTTGAGAAAAGCCTTTACACCAGGTCAGAAAGTACTTTTATATAATTCCCGATTGCATCTCTTTCCAGGTAAGTTACGTTCTCGATGGTCTGGTCCTTTTATAGTTCGTACTGTTTTCCCTTATGGAGCAATTGAGATTGAAAACCCTAAAAATGGTGATTTATTTAAGGTCAATGGGCAAAGATTGAAACCATTTTTAGAGTTAAGAACACCAGAAGTTGAGGAGATACTTTTAGATGATCCTGTTTATCAGGATTAATTATGTCCATCTTTGCACTCTTGTTTTATTTTAATAGTAGGTTTTCTTCTCTTTGTTTGTTTTTCTTTTCTAGTATTTTTCTTTTCTAATGTTTTCTTTTTAGTTGTTCTTTTTTTTTAAAGTTTTCCCAGCCCATCCAGGTGTGTTCTCTCCAACTTTCTTTTTATTATTTATGTTTATTATTATTATTATTATTATTATTATTATTATTTCTTTCATTTGTTTGCATGCATATCTTTTGTTTGTGCAACATTGAGGACAATGTTCCAAATAAGTTTGGGGGTGGGAATAGTGTGTGTTTTGTTTGTTAAAAAAAAAAATAAAAAAAAAACAAAAAACAAAAAAAAAATTGAAAATTTTAAATAAAAATTAAAAAAAAAAATTTGTTGTTTTTTGTTTTTATGTGAAAAGCCAATGATAAAAATTTGATTGACAATGAATATGGTTTTTAGAAATGGTTGAATATTGTCTTAGTTTATACTTGATTCTTGTGTTAGTACCTCTTGATTGAGATTCTTTAAACCATGAGCACTAATATCAATTCTTTCGTAATTTTGACTTGAAATTTGATATTGACGCAGCCTGAGTTGAGAATTTTAGATAGAGTAAATGACTGTTTGTCTTGATTCTTATCTCCACAATACAAAATAGATACACGGGCACCAAAGTCAGAAATAGCTACCTATAACCCTTAAGAGTGAAGCTATCCTTGAGTAATTTGGGCCTATGTACCACAAGTATGTAGAGGATAATCTACCATGAGAAGAAGGCTACCTTAAGGGGTAGAGTGAAAGCTCCTGACTATGGTTGAAAAAAAAAAAAAAGAGAAGAAAAAAAATCAAGCGCATGTGCTGAAAAAAAATCAAAAGAAAATGCACATAAAAGCCTATGAGAGAAAAAAAATTGGAGATTAAGATGGTAAGATTAGTTTGACCTACTCTGTTCTTTGTTTGAGGCGAAGGCTGTTGATGTTGAGGATTTTGGGAATGGATTTGATTGAATTGATTTCACACACACACTACAAGAATCAAAAGAGAGGTGGGATTGACTATTGAATTAAAGTTAGAACTTTGCTAATATTTAAAATTTTCTTTGAGCTATATAATTTTTGCAATCTTTGAGGCTATTTTTCATGGTTTATTTAAAGTTTTTCGTTCTTTTGATTTAATTTAATTTATTATTATTATTTTTTTTTAAATGATGTTTGTGGGTATCATCACTGAAGCCCTCACGAGACTACAACTCGTCCACTAGGGCCGCCTAGGGGTTTAAAGGCTTGTTGCATACGCTAAATGCAATCGCGATTACCTGCGAAAGTGGTTTAGTTAGGATTTACTTTTTGTTTCATTATTTTTATTTTTTTTTAGTTTTAGTTTTAGTTTTGCTCGAGGACTAGCAAAATCTAAGTTTGGGGGTATTTGATGAGCATATAATACATACATATTTTACCATTAATTAAATAATTGTTAGTTATATTTATTTGTTATTTTTAATTAATTGAATTATTTTATTGAATAGGGAATGAATTGGAGATTATGGATAAAAAGAGCATAAAGGAGTTCAATTTGTAAGCATTAAAGATTAATTGATTTTTGGAAGGAATTAGACATACATGCATGTGGAAATCAAGCCAAGGAACCGAATTCAACAAGTAAATTCATCATGCACATGCGGACAAAAGAGAGAAATTGATTTTAGCTTTAAGAAGGGACCCCACTTGGCTTTTACAATTGGAAAAAGGAAATCCTAGTACAAGCTTAATTGATGAGCACGTGAGTGAGAGTAAAGAAAAATAAAAGGCCAAATCTTTTAGGCTTTAGGATTGACAAGGTGGGGCCCATTTTAAAGGCTATATAAGAAAGCTAAGCTCTTGGCTTTTGGAGAGAGTAGCCGCCAGTGGAGGAGAATTCGGCTTTGGAAGAGAGCAATCCGCAGCAGCAATATTTCGGCTTCCCATGGCTGATTTTATTTTTTTTGTTGCTCTCAATTCAAGTATGTCTAGCTAATTTTCTTACACTGAGGTTAAGGATGAAACCATATTTAATAAAATAATTATCTTTTTATTTAATTAATTCCCTATATATGTTCTTTGATGATTATGGTTTTTATTTCACATGATTAATTGGATGTTAATAAAATCTTTTCATCAATTCTGTCATGCATTATTGATTGTTAGGATTAATATTCGATTAATTCTATGCTTGGATCTATAAAGTTTATACATGATTATCTTTGATTTTATGTCTTTCATTAAATTGTTTACATGGAGTGCTTAGGAAACTTTGACTCTTTGTTATTCAATATGTTTACATGAGATTCTTAGATGTCATATTATTAAGCAGAAAAAGAACCTACATTAGATTTAATTACTTGGGCTTAATTGTTATATTCATGAGATGACATAGATTGATTTCGAGTTGTCACTCTAAAATTGGGGATTAATTAATAATTAGATAATTACTAATTGAATAGTGGTGGATTCTGAAACCTTGGTAATTCTTATCTTATTGAATTCTCCTTTATTTTAATTGCTTCTTTAGTTTAATTGGTTTAATTTTCTTAAAAACTCAATTTGCTCAACTAGGTTAGAATTAATATTAATTTTAGATTTAAATTAGACTTTTCAATTTATAACAATTCCTGTGGGATCGACCTCGTTACCACTATTCTATTTCTAGATTCGTGCGCTTGCGAGTATATCAAAATTTTCACAACATATATATATTCCTTGAGCTTCTCTTGGTGGAATGCTGGGTCAATAGTCTTTCTAAGTTTAGTGCACTTTTCACCTTCATGGCTTGCGAGCCTGATTGTTATTATCTTTACTAGTGGATTAGATTTGGATTTCTGAAAATATTTAATTCTAATCATGTTGTAAAAGTGTTTTCATTTAAAAAAATTATATAAAAAAATTAAAGCAATAACAGTCATTTAAAGATACACAATTTTTGTCGTAAATCTTTTTGGATAGCTTAATTAGCTTATTCAGTATCTTATTTTAACTACTATATTATATCTCAGTGAAGGGAGATACAACTTGCTTAATGAATATAATTTGCATATTAATTAGCAAATGTCATAAAGTGTGTGGAACAACGAGGACTTTACTCCTATTGGATATAGCTTTAGCTTCTAGGAACTCGACTGACATTTACTGTCTTTCTTCGTGGCGTGTAAGTTTCGTTATTGTTTCCACTCTCCACAACTTTATGCAAAACAGAAATATCTCTTTATTCATCCTTCTTCGAGCAGCTCAGATCCCTTCTCCTTCCCTATCATGCTACTAGGGACATATATTTTCATTATCACCTTTTTCCTTTTTGCTAGCCTTAAAATATGTGTTCCTTGCATGGAAGTTAAATGCATGCACACTTTGTTCTCTTATCAAATCATTAAAATATGGCCGGAACATTCGAGAACTTCGCTCGCTGCTCAATAATCTTGTGCCACCACACAACAGAGAAAGTATCTTGATGATGTGTAGGTAACTTATTGATAGTTTATTGCATGAAACTATGGAGACTCTCACAGTGGATCACTTCATGTCAACGTTGAACCAATGACGACTTTAACTGAAGAATCTTACGAAGACACTAGGGAAGTTAGATTTTGAGGATCAGATGAGGAAGATGAAGATCTGTTTTTCTATTATCACAAAACTAAATTTACAATAATGAGCTTGGCTCAGTATTTATAGTTGAATCTAATGTTTTCTAATCACACCAATCATGGCTAAGCAATCTAACTAACAAAATAACAAATACACAATTAACAATAGCTAAACTATCAACTAATTCCAGCTGCATCTAACTGCATGGGAATCTCTTCATAACAGTTTTGCCACCTGGGATTCTTCAGCTCTTCACGTGTATCTTTCATTCTAACTTCTAGGCTAGCTACTAGGTTTACAGCTGGCTTGATTCCAGCTGGCACTCCAACGTGTGTAGCATGAGATTCAGCTTCATCAGCTAATTCAACAAGGGACACAACATGGCATTTTCTAACTCCGCGTGACCCTATGTGTTGAGTTAAAACTAACTATTTCATGGGAGAAAACTCATGTCAGCCAATGAGATGTCGAGACGTGTCAGTCACTTGGGAGTTTGGGTGCTAATTTAAGCAGCTACACGATCAATGGGGCCCAAAGGTCATAGCCAAGTCTGCTTATGCAAGAAGTTTCCTAGTATTGAAAAGTGAAGACCAAGAAGAAGGCATTGACGAGCTCTTCTATCTATATACACCTTCCTTGACCACCATTTGTTTCTCACAAAGCTAGTTAGTGTTTATTGGCATCTCTTGCTGCAAGCTTCTCTGAGTAATCACTCTTTTCTAGTAAGTTATTTGCTTATATTATTTGGTGTAGAACTTGCTTTCCGTCCTAGTTATATATTTCTGTAGGAGCATGTGTTGCCTTTTATTGTTAATTGATTGCATAAGTTTGGCATTGTAAGAGTTGCTAACCTTCAATACTGTACAATTGAGACTGTAGTTGAAATTGTTTAGACGAAATGGCTAAGACGATCAGTTTGTTTGGATTTGCTTCACTTGCGTCTTCCGAAGCTGTGAAGGAATTTCTGGAGGTACATACCGGTGAAGGAACTGTTTCTTATGTAGAAGTTGGACAAAATGAAGGTTCAAGAGCACATGCTGTAGTTGAGTTCACAACTGTGGAAGCTGCAGAACTAATCAAGGGGTTGGCTGCTGAGCGTCGTCTGTGGTACGGGAATTCTTATCTAAAAGCTTCCGATGCAAAGAGAAGGAGCCCGTATTCCAAGTTGGATGATGATCTGAAGTTGAATTTTGGATGCCAAATTTCCGAGGACAAGTTTTCTGTGCTCTGGTCGCAGGAAAACGTTTCTGTGAAACTGTGTTCGGACCTCAGAAAATTCATGTTCTTTCTGTCTTGTGCATCTGTAGATTATAAGCTTGAGCTCTCCTATGAAAGCATTTGGCAGATTGTGCTTCACCGTTCCAGTCGTCACTCTGATAAGTATCTTGTCATTCAGGTTTGTATTCTTTATTACAAATTATTAATCTGATTTTTTTTTTTAAGAATCACTTCATGTCATGTACCAAGAAATGCAGCTTTTTGCAAATTGATCACTTACAAGAAAGCTATAACTTCAATACCGTGATGTATGATCGATCAGCTTACATCTTTCAAATGTCATAAGCTAAAAGCTTGTTTTCTTTTTTTTCTGTTGCCAGTTGCATGGTGCTCCTAAGATTTATGAGAAAGATGTCCACTGGATTCGTGAAGTTGATTTTACTCCATCTTCAAGCATTGGACAATCATCTGCTATGTGTTTGGAACTTCCCAGAGGGGCTCATATTCCGAAAACTCTGAAAGATTTCTTCTACTACAAAGAAAGTCCAGTGCAGTTCACTCTAGTACCAGGCTCTGCATTCTCTTGCAATACTGATCTTGTCCCGATGATCAGTCCACCTCATGGCATTAAACTGCAATTCAAAATCTTGTTCAAAATCAATTCTCTAGTTCAACATGGCTGCATTCCAGGGCCTGCACTTGATGCAAAATTCTTTCGCTTGGTGGATCCGAGTAGAATCAGGATGGAATACATAGAACATGCTTTGGAGACGCTATTTCACCTTAGAGAATGCTGCTATGAGCCTGTAAGCTGGCTTGAAGAGCAATATAGGAAGTATGTCTTATCTAGGCGATTTCTTACATCCCCTGCTGTTGCCTTGGATGATGGGCTGATTTATGTAAACAAGGTTTTGGTAACCCCATCTAAAGTTTATTTCTCTGGTCCGGAGATTAGTCTATCAAATCGTGTGGTACGAAGTTATCCAGATGAAATTGACAACTTTCTTCGCCTTTCTTTTGTTGATGAGGACTTGGATAAGTTGTACTCAACAGTTTTGTCTCCTGTGACATCTTCCACCAATGAAGAAAGGCATACAAGAATTTATGAAAGAGTACTCTCAACTCTAAGAAATGGGATAGTCATTGGAGATAAGAAGTTTGAAACTCTGGCATTTTCAAATAGTCAAGTGAAAGATAATTCTTTGTGGATGTTTGCATCCAGGCCTGAGCTTACCGCAGCATCTATCAGAGAGAGAATGGGTGATTTTCGCGACATAAAGAATGTTGCAAAGTATGCTGCTAGACTTGGTCAGTCTTTCAGCTCATCTAGAGAGGCACTGCATGTTGACAGTAGTGATATTGAAATCATTCCTGATGTAGAGGTGGAGGACGATGGGATTACATATTGTTTCTCGGATGGTATAGGGAAAATATCTGCCGAATTAGCCGAAATTGTGGCTAAAAATTGTGGTTTCACGATTTATACTCCATCTGCATTTCAGATTCGATATGGTGGGTACAAAGGTGTTGTAGCAGTTGATCCAACTTCATCAACAAAGTTATCATTGAGGAAGAGTATGCTCAAGTACAAATCAGAAAGCACAAGTCTAGACATTTTGGCAAATAGCAAGTATCAGCCCTGTTTCCTTAATCGCCAGTTGATAACCCTTTTGTCTACTCTTGGCATTAGAGATCGTGTTTTTGAAAAGAAGCAGAGAGAGGGCGTCGCGCAATTAGATGCCATTTTAACAGATCCTTTGAAGGCACATGAGGCACTGGAACTGATGTCATCAGGGGAGAACACAAATGTTTTGAAAGAAATGCTTATGTGTGGTTATAAGCCTGATGTAGAACCGTTTCTGTCAATGATGCTACACACATTCCGCGCATCAAATCTGCTGGAGCTGAGAACCAGAACAAGGATATTTATCCAGAATGGACGAGCAATGATGGGATGTCTTGATGAAACAGGCACATTAGAATATGGTCAGGTATTTGTTCAATGTTCTGCCTCTAGAAGAAGAGAGTTTTTGGATAATTCCTGCAACAATCGGTCAGGAGAACTTAGTGTTGTGGAGGGAAAGGTGGTTGTTGCTAAAAATCCATGTCTACACCCAGGAGACATGCGTGTGCTAAGGGCTGTGGACGTACCTGCTTTGCATCACATGGTGGATTGTGTTGTTTTCCCGGCAAAAGGAAAAAGGTAAGCTTTTTTTTTTTTCTGGTTTTCCCCAAGAATGACTTATGGTATGATTCATAATAGATTATTCTTAATGAAAGTTTCAATAGATTCTATTGGAACATTTTTTTACGACTTGTTCTGTTTTGATAAATGCTCAGATATATACCTGTGTAAACTGACAATGGTTGCATTATTTGTTAGACCCCATACAAATGAATGCTCGGGAAGTGACCTGGACGGTGACGTCTACTTTGTCTGCTGGGACCACGAACTTATTCCTCCACTTCAGTTTCCTCCCATGGGTTATACTCCTGCTCCAGAAAAGGTTTTGGCTCGCGATGTGACAATCGAGGTATTGCTCAATCTTTTAGTAATGTTTTAAGATTTATTTCATTCATATGCATGAATAAATTCTTCTATTTGCTTAGTTTCTTTTGTCATTGCACTCTGTCGTTTCTAATTTCTTCAAGCCAAAGGCATTGCAGGATATCATCTCATCCTGAAAAATTTCTCATCATTTGTTTTTCACTCTATAATCTGTTGTGATCTTTTTCTTTGCCGCTTAACATATTTTCTTCTATCCTCCAGGATGTGGAGGAATACTTTGCCGACTACATAGTCAATGACAGCTTGGGCGTAATCTGCAATGCCCACGTCGTGCATGCAGATTTAGAACCTGACAAGGCGAGGAGCAACCAATGCCTTGAGCTTGCAAAGCTATCCACCATTGCTGTGGACTTCTCCAAAACTGGAGTAGCAGCCACAATACCCAGTGGACTACGTGTCGAGATATATCCAGACTTTATGGAGAAGCAAGACAAAACCTGCTATGAATCACAGCGTGTCATTGGGAAGCTTTATCGAGCGGTAAAAGACATTGCACCACCAACAGCCACAATAAAATCCTTCACTAAGGAAGTGGCAATGCAGTCTTATGATACTGATATGGAAGTTGATGGCTTTGAGGACTACATCACCGATGCTTTCAAGTACAAAACTGAGTATGATAACAGGTTGGGGAACTTGATGGATTATTATGGGATCAAAACTGAGGCTGAAATACTGAGTGGGTGCATCATGGAAATGGCGAAGTCCTTCGATAAGAAAAGAGACTTGGAAGCAATCATTTTTGCTGTAAAGTCCTTGAAAAAAGAAGCCAGGGCCTGGTTCAACAAGAAGAATGAGTCAGACTCTAGCCATGAAGATGTCTACGCCAAAGCTTCAGCTTGGTACCATGTGGCTTACCATCCAAGTTACTGGGGTCGGTATAAAGAAGAAGGAATGAATCGAACCCATTTTCTCAGCTTCCCGTGGTGCATCCATGACAAGCTGATTGAGATCAAAAGGGGAAAGCAGAGAAGCTAAAGGCCAGGGCCTTGAAAATTTTCATCACTAGGGACTGCCATTCCAGACATGGGTTGTGCTCTTGGCTGGTGGAGCGATTTGAGATTAAAATAGTTAAGTGTGTGCATATATTTTTAAATAAACAGCTTGTGTGACAGCTTCTTTACCTTCTTGCTGTTGTTGCTGTTGCTGCTGCCATTGTTGCTGTCGTTGTTGTTGTTGTGGGATGCGAGTGTGTTGTGATCAATACTTGAATTTGAAACCTATTTTCAGTTTCTGTAATAAAATAAATATATGGTTTGTTGTGTGATTACATGCAATTCACAGAAGCGTGGAGAAAGCATATTATGATTTGGGATATCCATAGATATTAAAAGTATTATAGGATGTGGTATCTAAATAATATTTAAATTATTATCCTAACAGATACATTTATTATTTTAATTCATGTGAATTTTAAGATTAATTGTGTGATGAAAATATCGATCAAAATGAAATCCTAGAGTTATACATACCTTACAATTTTGAGGTGATCTAATCCATCGAAGTCAGGTTTCTTATCACCAAAGACTTGCAAAACCTCTTCTCTTCCACGTGCTTGCCAGTCTTGATGCTTGCTCAGCAAAACCATTGTCCCAAAAGGCAAAACTGAAGTTGTCTCTTGTCCAGCAAAGTTACACTCATCCTTTTAAGTTTGTTGTTTTGATGTTCTTTAATTTCTTTAAAATTTGATTCCATGATTTCCGTGATAAGCCATCTTTTGCAGCTTCTCCAATTTTCATTGCTACCTCTCTTTTCCTAATGATTTCCGTGAGCTCGAATTTCCTCGTCAAGATCCTTCATTCTCCTATTTCGTTTAGTAGGGACATACCTGTATACAAGCAGCAAAACTTTACTAAAAAGAGATCAATAAGAAACCGTCGTTCTTAAGTGGAAAAGTCCGCACTTTATAAAATCTGCAAATTCACCTCTTAACAACAATAATAATGTAAATTGCACATTATAATGTGCAAACGTCTAAAAGCATTTATAAAAATAAAAATAAGAAAGACGAAGGAAATAGGAGACTATTACTTATTATTGGTACACGTAAATTTCAACTTTATGATTAATGAGTTAGTAAATAACTTGGGATATGTATGTTTTCAAATTAACTAGAGATTAGTTCTTGCACCTCCATCCTGGAATGTAAACCGACTGTAAAGCTTGCTAGGGGAGGTCAGATAGTTCTGTTCGGAGTAGGAAAATCCTTATTCCTTCTTCATAGTTGCTCCGAAAAGCCGTTCGAGAAATCACATCACTTGTCGAATTTACATGATAAGGCCATACATCCAACTGGATGCCCAAGCTAAATTAAATGGTTTGCGTTGGGCAAATAGTAGAAGTATGGTTTGGGTTTGGCTAACCCATTTAAAAATTCACTCAAAATCCAGACCAAAAACTCGACGTTACCGCAGTGGCTGTGCCGATTGTCGACATCAGTAGCCTCTCTTCTCTCTCGACAGCGCCAATCGTCGATGGAAACTAACTTAGATCTAAAACCATGACAAAGAACTTCCCAAACAGCGTTTGTTCGTTTGTTGTCCTCAGCTGAAATTGCAGAATCTTGCGAGCCCCCAAGCTCGATTACAACCATTTTGTTGATCTAAGGTGAGGTTCTGTTTCTGCTGCAAAAGTTTCAATTTTTTGTTTTTCTTTGGTTACTGTTGCAGTGGTCTCGTAAGACTTTTAGCTTTAGAAGGGACTGATGGATCAATTTATTAGGTTCTGGTGTATTTTTGTGTTTAATGGGTAGAGCTTAATTTGTATGAATATCCTTTTTTTTTTATTTGATTGTTTTGAGTCATTTGTCAAATGGGTATGCCTGGAATTAGTGGATTTAGTTACTTGGAGGTGTTTGCTTGGTGATTCAATCGCAATATTTGTTCTTTTTAAAAGGTTTTGATTCTGGTCTTAGATTTGTTGAGCTATATGATTTTTCTTTTAAGATTAATTAATTAGAAAGTGAGAATTGAGAAGGCAACAAGTGATGAAATTATTTATGTGATCCTGCTAAATTAATATTTTTTTCCCTTTTTTTTTTGCTTGTTCTCGATATAAATTTAAATGTCATAATTCGATTTAAATGTTCGTATGTTCGTTTTGTTCTTACTTTTAGATTATACAATACCATTATTAGATTACTTCATCCTCAAGAACTTAGTAGGTACTTTATCAATTAGTAATGTCAAATTCTCGCTCTAAACTTACGTTTTGGGCATCTAAAACCATAATTTCTCTTGCATGAAATGCAAATTCAAATAATTTCAATTATAATTGTTTTATTTAGCAAAATCTTTACTTATAACATTAAAGTTATTGGCCCAAAGTTATATGATTTTTTTTTCAATTAATTTTAGATGGATGAGAACTCAAAGTTGTCATGATACTTATTCCTTGGAAACTTTGGCAATTACTCAAAATATTCATCATAATAAGCAAAAGTATTCACATATTTGTCCCTCACTAGTCTTTTTTACTATTTTTTTAGGGAAAAATATATATTGTCCACCTATTTTTTTTAATTTTTTTAAAAATACACAATTCTTTTTTTTTTTTGCTAGAATCCACTTAAAGTTACGTTTTATTTCACTTTTCCACTTCCGTTTGGAATCTTTTAAGTAAACTAACGGAAATTTAAAAAAATGACCATTTTACCCCCCAAAATGAAAATTATAATTTCACCCCAAAAATTGCCAAAAATAATCAGATTAAAGGAATTAATTCCACAACCATCAATGCAAGGTTTTTTTTAAAAATATGTCTGTAATTAGAATGCTAAATTATAACAGTAGTATTAAAAATAGTCAAATCTCGCAAACCATCAATTGAATTTAAGATAAGTAGGGTTTTATTATTCATTGAGTTATAATATCTAATAGTTAAGATTTTTTTATACTTCATTAACGTACCAATAATGATATTCATCATTAAATCTTATTATTTTTGACTTTTTTAGGGTGAAATTGTAATTTTCGTTTTGGGGTAAAATGGTCATTTTTTTAAGTTTTCGTTAGTTTTCTTAACAGATTCCAAACGGAAGTAGAAAAGTGGAACAAAATGTAGCTTTAGGTGGATTCCAGAAAAAAAAATTGTGTATTTTTGAAAAAATTAAAAAAAATGGGTGGACAGATGATATTTTTCATTTTTTTATTTAATGTAGCGTTTAGATTAAGTGTAACAACGAAGGCGATAATTTTCAATTGATGTTATTATAATAATTTTGGTACGAAGCATGTTCTTTTCCAAATTTACTCTTGTCTTTGTAATTATTCAACATTATAATTTTTTTGTTATTTTATTTATTGGTGAAGGAACAAACTCAATTGACCATGGAAGCTCGTAATGAAAGTATTGTTGATGGAAATGGTTATGGTGGATTGTTTTAATACTTAAATTGTGTTGTCTTGTCTTATTTTGAGTGACATGGACATTGTTAGAGTTTTGGTTTATAATGGGTTAATACTTTTTTATTTTCTTTCTTTCAATTTACTTGTTAATGTCATATTTGTATAAGTTTATTGTTAGAGTTTATGTTCTCATTTATTAAGAATAAAAATTTTCTTTATTAAACTTTATTTTATTTTTCTAGTATTATGTGATTTGCAGTTGAAGTTACTATAAAATTTATTTTGTGTAATTTGTTTATCCACTATATATTTCTCATATTTTAATATTTATTTAATGATTAATATGTATAATAATTAATAATTATTATAATTTTGATATAAATAAATTTATTAAACAAAAGATATTTTGATAGTAAAATTCAAACAAAATCCAAATAAGTTGATTTGGATTGAGTTAAAAATATTTAGATTCGTCTGGATTGAATCTAAACTTTTTTTGTTTAAAATGGATTGAACTAGAACTCAATACAAACCAACTATGTCCGCCGTAAATCCAACTCGCATGATCCTTCAGCAGACATCAAAATTCTCCCACTTGCTAATTATTTCAGTACAACTTTGGCAAAACACAGGCAACATAAACTGCTAATTATTTCAGTACAACTTTGGCAAAACACAGGCAACATAAACTGCAACAAAAGCAATAAAACGATGGCACTACGGAATTTAATATTCCATTAGTAAAGCACAGGTGAATAAAAAACCTTGGGCTTCTCTTAGTAGAATGGTGGGCTGATAATCTTCCTTTGTTTAGCCCACTTTGCACCCTCATGCCCAACCAGTTTGGTTGCCAGTCTCTTTTCCAGTGGATTAGATTTGGGTTACCGAAAAATCATTGATTATCCTAAATAAGTTTGCTCATAGGTATTGAGCCAACCCACCAATGAGAACTTTTACCTCATTTTTTCCACTATGTGCAAAGTGAGAGGTTGGCAGAACATCCAACATGTTTTGAGATTTAATTTTGTTCTTTCTTCATATGAGCGGCAGGATACGTTTGCAGAAATCTGATAACTGCCTTATTTCTTATTACAAAAAATAAAATTCAACTTTATACAAATCATGGTTCCATGAATGTATGTTGCTAAAATAAGGCCACAAGATCAAAAGCTAGCGGATGGTTTCCTTTATCTTATCCTTAGATTTTTTAACTTCTTACCTCTCTCGTTCTTCAAAATCGAATGGTTAGTCAAAGAACGGTATTTGAAGAGAGTATCACAAATAAGTTGTAACAAATAAAAAAAATACTATGAAATTACTTACCATAAAATTCTACCAGTTTAACAAAATTGTCCTTTGTTCCAAAAACAAGTCATTGTTCAAGCATTTTCCTTTCTTTCCTTTTTTCTTTCAAATACTATTGAAGCAGTTGAAGTCTAACAAAGTGTAGTAAGAACATAGTTTGTCTATTTGTATTTCGTATGGAGAATTCTCTGAGACGGCCCCCAGGTCTTGATGAATTTGGGTCAGATATAGACCTCCACAAAGCCTCAAAAATGAATCAGGGCTATTTTGGGGATGTGCCCAATATCCAACAAAATTTTAGGTTTAGATTTGGGAATCTTGTTGCTGAACCCAAAATATTTTTTAATTAATTAAAAATTATATAGCGAACACAAAAAGCTCTCTTTCTTCTAACTTGTTTTTTAAGTTCTAACTTTGAATCTTGAAAAAACAAGAAAGATTATTTTTTCTTTTTTCCTGTTTTTGATCACTCAAAGTCCATCTTCTTATTCTTGTTTATATTTGCAAATGCAAAATCCATTGAAAGAAGATATACTCACACTCACACACCTCACCCTTGTATTTTTTTTTATGTATTATTATCACTTTAATATTGAATCTAATTAATTTCCTTTCTTTGTTTTTTTTTCTCTCATAGTCCTTTTTTACTTATTCATTCTTTTATTTCCATTTTTGTTTTTCTTTAATTTTTGCATTTTTGCTTCATTTTTTTCCTTCTTATTTCAAAAAAGTTCGCTAATCTATTAATTATATATTCAGTGTTTGGTTCATAAGAACATCAATCAATAAAAGATGCAAGTAACGGTAAAAATATCATGTTTTTAAAGTTTTAACAATAGTATAATTAGTATTTTTTAAAAATAAAATATTAAAAAATTGAGGATTGGGTCTTCCTTTTAATACCCATCCCATTCAGGAATTATTGGAAATATCTCCGAATTATTGCCAAATATAAATTTGTTGGCACAAAGTAGGTTCAAGAATTACTTCTAATTCAAGAATGGGGTAGGGACCATGATTTCCATCGGGAAATTTATAAAAATAATCATAAAACTTTTACTATTTTCACAATTAACCCTCTAAGCTTTTTTCTATCAACATTAGTCAAATACACGCTTTTCTCCCTAAATTACCCTTGTTTACAAACCAAAAATAACTTTCTTTCTTCCGTTTCATCAAACCAAACGCAACTTTGCACTTTTGAAACATCATCGGCGACGGCAAAAGGCAACGGTAAACGCCGAAGGTGAACAGTAAAAGTGAAATCCGATCATAATCCATTCAGATCCAACACTAATCGGCATCACTTAGTGGTATGAGTTATTTTTTGAACTTGCGCGAGAGTTTCAGTGCGGTTGGTCGCTGCGAGTCGTGGGTGAATCTGCCTTTTGGTGCGACGGGCAGTCTGTCGCATCAAAAGCGTGCAACATGCATCCTGTCGCATCAAGAGGCAGGTTCATTGCAATTGACTATTAATTTGATAGTGCGCAAATAATTTATTTATTTTTTATAATTTCAGGCTTAATTGATTCAATTGTACTTGAATTGTGTTATGATGGTTGGTGGGAGACGTTAGAGGATGGCCGTATGGAGTATGTGAATGGTAAAAATAGAGCTTTTTTGGTTGGGAAAAATTATCTGTTTGATCAGTTTTTGGCAAGAGTATACGAGGTGTTACAAATAAATCCTAATGAATATAATATCACAATGAAGACAACTTTTAGGTCTAGTAACATATCGTATATGTGCACTGCCCATGGATATATTTGATGATGAAATGGTGAGGGTTGTGTTGCATATGGCATCCAATGTAGCCAATTTTGGATGCATTCCTATATTCGTTACCACATCACCTCGAGTTCCGAGCGAAGATATTGAGCCACATGTCGAAACAGAAACTTCTTTTAGAGCAAATATGTCTGGCCTCGATAATGAAGAAGATGTGTTGCCAAGGACAATGTCGCTGCAACAATATTACGCTTCAATCCACGACAATTATGACAACATTGATGACAACGGCTTTACGTTACAGGATGTTGGAGAAGAGGTATTTCTCCGTATCACAACAATAATTTCCGGGACAATGATGAACTTCATGATGAGATAGAGGGGGATAATGTTTGTGCAGAACATTATAATAGTATGAAGGACATTCATTTCAATAATGCTGGTGATGATGAAGGAGTTGGTCCTTCGAATATTCCGTCATTTCAGCACGAGGATGAGTGTGAAGACAATATTCTGTGAGTAACAGAGGCAATGGATCTATTTTTTCAATGGTTCTATCGAGAAGGAGGATTGACCCCCTTACACGTCTTGCTCCAATTTTACCTTCGAACATGGTTGCTCCAAGCTTTCTTAGCATTTGTGACTCAGATGATTTCAGTGTGGGTAAGCTATTTGCTGAGAAGAACGAGGTTATATTACAACTACGCAAGGTTGGATTTAGGGATAAGTTTGATTTCAAGATTGCACGGTCTACAACGACACGTTTCGAGGCTCACTGTTGTTCGGAATCATGTAAATGGCATATTCGAGCAACTAGAAGTTCGAACGAGCAAAATGTTCCTTGGGTGGTGCGGAGAATTGACAATGTACACACTTGTCATAATGAGGTATTGGTTGATGGACGTCATTAAGTAAAGAGTCGGGTTGTCGATCATATTATCACAGATAAATATATTCAAGACAAGAGGATTTATACTCCGAATGATATAAGAACAGATATGCAACAGGAATACAATGTTTAGTTAACATACTAGCAGGCATATCGGGTCAGAGAAGTTGGTTTTGAAATAGTTCGAGGCAACCCTGCAGAGTCATACAACTTGCTCCCTAAATACTCTCACGTACTGACTAAAGCGAATGAGGGTACAGTCACTCACCTTGAGCGGGATGGAGATGATAATTTCTTATACTACTTTGTAGCACTTGGATTTTCCATAAAGGGTTTTATGCAGTACATTCGGCCTGTCATTGTTGTAGATGGTACTAATCTAAATGGGCTATATTGTGGAAGCATGTTCTTAGCAACATGTCTTGATGGTAACAATCAATTGTATCCGTTATCCATTGGGGTCATGGATTCAGAAAACAATGATGCTTGGGAATGGTTTATGATGAAGTTACACGGAGTGATTGGCGATAGACCTGAGTTGGTAATTATCTCTGATCGATGCACTGCCATAAGGAGAGCTGTTATGAAAGTATTTCACAATGCAACTCATGGCGTTTGTTTTCACCATGTGAAAGGTAACATTAAGTCAAAGTTTAGGATGTCCAAAGCTCTTTGGGATGAATTTGAGCCTGCCTTTATTAATGCAGCAAAAGCATATGGCCACGAGGAATTTAAAAGACAACTTAAAAGGTTGTGGATGATCCACTCGGGTGCGGCTGATTACTTAGAAAATAATATCGGTACGTGTAATTGGGCAAGGTCTCAGTTTGAACGTAGGAGGTACAATATGCTTACCACCAACATCGCGGAGAGTGTTAATTCTTTCATGAGGGAACCGTAAAAATTTCCTGTTACTCATCTTGTTGATTACTTTAGGAAAACATTGCACTAATGGTTTTATGATAGAAAAATTGTAGTTGAATCAATGAGCACTCGGCTAACAACATGGGCGGATGAAATAGTCACTGAGAGGAGAGCTATAGCTGAAAGAATAATAGTTCGGCCAGTGTCTTTGTATCGATTTCAAGTTGTAGGTGGTTGGATTAAGGAAGATTTGATTGACCTGCAAAAGAAAACTTGCTCCTACAGAGTGTTTCAGCTTGATCAGCTTGTATGCGCTCATGCAATTGTGGCGTGTCTAATTGTCTGAGTGGATTTCATTAACCTTTGTTCAGAATTTTACACTACAGAATTGTTGGCGATGGCTTATGCACAACCAGTGGAGCTGGTTGGCAACGTGGCTGATTGGGAAGTTCCAGATGAAATTCAAGAGATGCAAGTATATCCACCAGTTGAGGTACCACCACCTGGTCGTCGTAAAGAGCTCAGAATACCCTCGGCTAGTGAGGACGTTAACCGGCGGACTGTTAGATGCGGGCGGTGTAATGAACTGAGACATAACCGTAACCATAACTGATCCTCTCGGCTGTCTTCTTCATGGGCCACTTGCCTAAGTAAAAGATTGTGCCAAATTATACCACTAAATGGAAAGCTTTGACACTCCAAGAAATGTCCAAATATGTCCTTATTGAACAGATTCAACTGCTGCTTTGTTAATTTTTGCTTGATGGCTTTTACGACAGAAGATAAATTACACATGCTCGAAATTTGACCTGGAAAGTGATCGGCATAAGCAAAATACATCCTGCCTAGTTTGATTTCTGATGGTTCTGATTTCACCATGTATGTGTAATATTTATAACATTATTACATTGCATTTACAACAAAAATAAAAGAAATTAACTTCACGGAAAAAAAAATTAAACCCACTATAATTTGGTGTGACAGGATGAATTTAGTGTGACAGTAAGCGCGCTCGCGCCCGTCGCTTGCGCGCGCGCTCTAGCGCCCGTCGCTGGACAACGGTTCCCTTGATGGGCAGCACCAGTCAACCCAAAACAATATAATCACAAATTACTCCCAAAACAACGCACTCCCGAAACAATAACCACCACTACAAACACCACCACCATTATTCTCAAACTAAAACCACTATTATTCTAAAATTTTGTTTTAAATTAATGAAATATAAATAAAATGGCTAACCTAGGTTTTGTTGAAGGCCGTAGATGGTAGATCGGACGCCGATGATGGATGGAGCCGCCGCCAACGAGGGCTGATGTTGCCGCGGACTATGGGTGTTTCTTCGGTTTGGGAGAGATGAGTGAAAGAAAGATTGTTGGGGGAGAGATGTGAGAGGGGTATTTTGGTCTGAAATTTTTTTTTGGCTAATGTTGATAGAAATTAGTTTGGGGGGTTAAGATGAAAAAAACATAAAGTTTTATCGTTATTGGTGTAAATTTCCTCGATTTCCACCCTAAACTTGTCCCATTGCCATCCTTATTGATCTGATAGTAAATGACCATTTCAGATTTTATGTTCTACTTGTTATTATTAGATAGGGTTTGATGAAGAAGTCTTAGTTGCTTCTGTTCCGGGAGTACAACATCATTTGTTAATGTGATATTTTAATTGAATGATAAGTTCTTACATAGTAATTTTAATTTTTTTAATAAAAAATATTAGATTAAATTAAAAATTTTAATATATACTACATACAATACAACCAAAGTCAAAAGTTTAAATGTACAATCAAAGTTCATAATGTAATGAATATATCAAACTTAAAGTATAAATTGAAGTTGGCATTAAAAAAATAGAAAAAAATAAACTTTTACTTTTTGGAGAATATTGAGGTACTATCATTTTTTAACCTATAATTGTTATTAGAAAAAATTATAATTATAAAATAAAAATTGATAATTGTTATAAAAATGATTTTTAAATAACAAGTTTGATAAAAATAATAAAGATGTTATATATTTTTCATCATACAAGTATAATATAAAATTAACTTATCTTCTAAATCATTACAATAAGTATTTACTAAATACTTTGATATTGTTCAAGCTATAACTATCAAATTAAAAATACAAATTTTAAGAAAATTCGAGTACGATACAATATCTACAGTCGTGTCATTGACAAAGGCTAACTTAGACAGACACCTATTTTCACTTTACACCTCTGATACATGTTTTAAGATTCTTTTTTTTTTTTTTGGTACGATCGATCTCAATAGAATGGAATATTATTGTCACATTTACATCCCTCCGATTGGATAAAGAACTATCCAGAACATTGGCTTTTTGTTTCATTCGAAGGCCATCTACGGTTCTTCTTAAGACCTTTTTTTCCCAAAAAAAAAAAAATCCACTTCGACTGAATAAAGAAGTAGCTGGAATATCATTTTTTTTGTTTCATTCAAAGACCACCTATGGTTCTTCTTAAGATGATTTTTTTTCCTAAAAAAAACCTCAATATTGGGGCTTAAGCTTAGGATTTTCAGGTGTCCATCCCAAAATAATTGTCTATTGGGTGATGGCACCTATTTTACTTTTAAATTTAAGTAACTTCTTTTAATAGTTAGGCACCCATCCTACTTGTAAATTTAAGTAATTGTCTTTTACTAGTTAATGTAGGATACAACTCAATAATCCCCCTTGAACGAAACCACCACTAGAACCCAGTCTTTTCGTTTGACACACTTGAGTTACTCCACTATTACATTCTAGGTATCCAAACCAATGTTGGGAATTAGGTTTAGAATTTCTAAGTATCCAACCCAAAAGACTAGTTTATTGGATGGAGGGACTTATTCTACTTATAAATCCAAGCAACTCTTCTTTACTAGCTAATATAAGACACAACTCAACAATCTTCCCTTAGACCAAACTACCACCAAATCCAGTCCTTTCGTCTTACATACTTGAGCTATTCCATTGGCTATGATACCATTAATGTAATTTGATGATAACAAGCATGTGTCTTAAGTGATTTGACAAATATTGAATTTCATATTTTCACTAGTTTTTTAAGGATAATGTTTATGCAAGTGAAATCAAGTTCAAGACAATCAACAGACAACTGCTTGATCAAGAATAAAGTTTAGAGCTCAACGGACTCATTATTACGACAATTCTTATAAAGCCGGTAAGGTTTAATATATGCAAGGTTCAGTGTTGGGTATAAATTCAAATGCTATTGGTGTTAATGTGCAAGTATACACAACAAGTAATATAATGACAAGTATTCAAGATCGTTTCTACATGGATAATGTTATTAGACTTGTTACAACAATTTTAACAGTGTAGATTTTGTTCTAAATTAAAATAAACAATTAATGAAACTAATGTACTAATTAAAATAAAAACACAATAAGTAAAATGCAACAAAGTAAATTATCACGTCAAACTTAAGGATAAAACCAATGGGAATATAAAGTAGCTGAGTGAATAAACTCTCCTAATGGTTTTGACTATTTTTCTAATGTTTGGCTCGGTTGCTACAACATCTGCTACAACACTAGGCAGAATCCTTATGTATCCTCAGCTGTCGCATGTTGAATATCTTATATATATATATATATGTAACCTAACAGTGATAAGTTATTATGTCAACATAAGATATAACATTACATACTTAGGTTCTATTTACCCTACAAGGTGAATCCTTATGTTTAGTTCATCACTAATTTTAGATTAAGTATGACCCTTTTGGGATCAAGTTAAATCCAATCTAGAAAATCCAATCTAAAACCAAGTATTGCTCTGATATGTTCCACTAAGATAGGCCATTTTGTGGCTCTTCCTTAACTAGTATCATTAAATGGGTGATCAACTGAAACAATAAATAAAAATAAATGCTATCAAAACAAAATGCCACAGCAAACATGCAACAACACATATATTCAGTCAATAAACCATCAAGATTATTTATCACTCAACCACAAATAAATTTAGTTCGTGGTTTGCAAAAGAAAAATAAAGAACAAAGTTTCAGCCATCAAACACATCCTTATGGCTAAAAAGTAAAGAAGAAAATAAGAGAAGAATAAGAAGGATTGAGTTCCCAATTGATTTTTGCAAATTCTCCTCTTGTGCAGCCCTTAATCTCTTTCTTAAATTCTATTTTTCTTTTGTTTCTTTATAGTTTTTTCTCCTTGGGTGACGGCCCTTTCCTTTTCCTTATGATGTATGCTCATTTTTATAGTTGAAAATTAGGGTAAACGGAAACCTAGGTCTCGTGCCTTCCCAATTAAGAAACTACAAATCCCAATATTCTGTAAAATTTTCTCTGTCGTTGTTACAGGATTGCTACAACAATGGCAATGATTGCTACAGCAACGACTACAGCAACTGCACTGTTCCAGATTTGTTTCAATTCTTCTGTAGCCAAATTCTTTTCCATCTTTTGCAAGCCTATTATATTAGCATTCCTTCCTTGAAATTTGAGCTTCCGGTCACCTATAATTATGCATATGATTTAAGTACACAATTTATTCTAAATCAATTCTTCTGTAGCCAAATTCTTTTCCATCTTTTGCAAGCCTATTATATTAGCATTCCTTCCTTGAAATTTGAGCTTCCGGTCACCTATAATTATGCATATGATTTAAGCACACAATTTATTCTAAATCAAAGAAAATTTATTAAGAATAACTAAGATGAATGTTTATGCAAAATATAATAAAAATGCAATGAAAACACATCATTTACTCTCTAAGTATTATTGATTTAAGTCTAAAAGTGTCATGATAATTGATAACTCTCATTTCATAGAGTTATCACTGAGAATTATCACACCCCCAAACTTAAACCATTACTTGTCCTCAAGTAATGACAACAACGCTACACTTCAATCACGCAACCATACAACAATTAACTTAGCTCTGTCATCAAATTTGCAAGGATTCTTCAATCCTCATATCACACTTAATTATGCAAAATTGCCATAGCAGTTCAAGTTTTAGACTTAGGCCTCATTCTATCCAAAGTGTGTGTGTGCCACTTTGATTAAATTCTAGAGGTGCTACAACATTACACAGACATTGCATATAATTTAAAGGTAGAGCACAAATAGATTCACATATGGGGGAGCAGAATTCACAAATAAACTCAAATTGTGCTACAACAAAAATAATTTTTTTTGTTTTTTTTTCTAACTTAACCTCTCTTCAATGTATCATTGATTTTTCATGTGAATGTCGATCACTTGTAATGATGACACCCAATTACTCAACCAATGCACAGATCAGAGTTACTGCAGTAATGCTTATACCATAGTCTTACCTAAAGATATCTTTAACTCAAGACTGAACATGGTGCTCATGAACAGACTTGCTACTCAATATCCTAGATAGAGGACCTTTTTTTTTTGGCTACAACAATGCTCATAACTCTTGTTGCCTTTGGAGTCAAGTCTGCATATAGGGCGCATACTTAGCCCTGGTTACTCAGCAACTTAAGCCATTTGAGCAAAATTTATTGCATAACAAGCACAATTCAATAAAATTTTCCCCCCAAACTTGAGATATTTTCTACTCTTTTTGGTTTTCTTGGCTCTGCTACAGCATTCTCATAAAACTCAACCAAAGTCTAAGTGTCAGGATATAATTTCAACCTCCATCTCTAACTATCCCTACTTGGCATTCTCATAAATACTGAATAACACTCAATTTATCTTCATTAAGTTTTCAAATCCATACACAAATACTAGATAATAGAGCTTCACATAACATACAACACAAACACATGCATGCACAAACATTTTACACAATAACACAACCCCCTCCCAACTTATAGAGGTGTTGTGTCCTCACAAGCACACAAAACAAAACAACACAAACTAGACATGCATACACTAAATAAAAGGACATACATAATGAATCATAAAATTAAAACTAAATGAAAGAAAAGTTTTGCAGAAAGAAGTAAAATAAACTGGCGGGTATGGGGTACTCCTCTATTGCTGGAAGCACTGTTGCAGTACAAGCTGTAAAAGGTCACTGATTCTTTGATCCACTTCTCAAATGCTTCTTATCATAAAATCTAATCGATCCATTGCTACTCCAAAAGCAAGAAATGCCTTTATTGTTTGAGAATCTTTTGTTATATGTCATACTGTAAATGATGCTGCAGCAATTCCTTCCTGCTCTTTTTGCCCGCATTTTTTTTACTTGCTGCAATTTAACAGAAAGACATAAAAAATTAGATGCACACTTGAAAAACCTTCCCTTATTGGGTTGCCTCCCAATTAGCCCTTGATTTTAGGTTCTTCGGCCAAACCATTCTTGATTTCTCATGTTGGATCACTTATCTAATATCCTTCTACTATCGCCCCAATACATCTACCAAACTCTTCTCTTGATCTCTTTAAGAGGTCTAAAAATGCAAAATGTTTGTCATTTCTCACGGGTTGCTTATCTCCTGACCATGCTATGTTGACTGCTCCATGACCTTCATCATCAAGTTCTTCAAATGTTACAGTATTGATTTCTTCCTTACTGCAACAACTGTGTAATCTCTTTACTATAACAAAGTCCACAACATTGATAAAATTACAGTCTTTGACCTCATCGGGACTCTTAATGGCATCCAACACATTGAATGTAACTTGCTGATCATTCATCAGCATAGTCAACTCTCTTTTTTATACATCAATTAAAGTCTTTCCCGTGACTAAGAAATGTCTCCCTAGAATGATTGGCACTTCTTTACCTGCCTCAAAGTCTAACACAATGATAACCACTGGAAAAATAAATTTATTCACCTTCACCAACACATCTTCAATCTTTCCTTCTAGATAGGCATGAGATCTGTCAGCAAGCTGTAAAGTCACTGTTATAGGTCTACATTCACCAACTCCCAATTGCTTAAACATTGACAAAGGCATAAGATAGATGCTAGCTTCTAGATCACAAAGTGTTTTGCCACTGTATTTAGTACCTATGGAGCATGGGATTATGAAGTTTCCTGGATCCTTCATTTTCTGTGGTATATTACTCTGAAACTTTCGGCTGCACTCATGTGTTAGAGTAACTATTTCAAATTCTCTAAGTCTTTTTTTCTTTGTCAAAATATCCTTAAAAAATTTCGCATAATTCGGCATTTGCTCTATAGCTTCCACAAAAGGGATATTGATATGTAGTTGTTTCAGCACTCCCAAGATTTTGTTGAACTACTTGTTTTATTACTGCCTCTGTAACCTTTGAGGAAATGGTGGTGGGTGCTTAAACTGTTATGCTGCAGCTGGTTGTGCAAATTGGTTCTCTTTTGCTATACTCTAGTGTGTTGCTTTTGGTGTTGTAGCTTCCTCACTACCAAGTGCTGGATCATAACTTTCTCCAGATGCTATAGCAGAACTGTGTTGATTTGCATTCTGAAAAGTAGAAGACTGTGACTCTTTCTCTACTTGAGTGTCTTCTTGGCTTTCGTTGGATTCAATTATTCTTTTTAGTATACCAACTGGACTATCAACATCCTTTTCAGATCTCATGTTAATCACTTTGTAGTGCTATTTCCCTTTTCTTCTTGTGTGCTCTTTGTTGTTGAGTAAATTACCCCAAGGTCTGTCGCTTACTATTGTAGTAAGCTGTCCAATTTGATTTTTCAGGTTTTTTAAAAATGCAGTATGACTTTGGACAACCGCTTCATTCTTCACAATATAATCCTTAATTAAAGCTTCAAGGGAGCTGAGTTGATCATTGTTGATGCTTCTTTGCCCTTGATTTTGCTGATAAAATCTAGATGGTTGAGCAGGTCTGTTCTGTTCACTAGGTGCTGCAACAGTCTGGTTCTGATAACTCCATGAAAAGTTCGGGTGCTATCTCCATCTAGGGTTATAAGTGTTTGAATATGGTTTGCTCTGGTTCTGTCTATTAAAGCTGCCCACATAATTGACTGAAGTTGGATTCCCATGACAATTATCAAATAAGTGTCCCTCTTCACAATAAACACAAGGGATCTTGGCAACTTGGTTGACAATTGCTGGAGCAATGGTCATGACATTTACTATATTTGTTAATGAGGTTACTTGGGCTAATAATGCTATCAAGGCATCTACGTTATGGATTGCTACTATTCTTCTTGTTGCAGCTTGTCTGGTTGATGGCCATTGATAGTTATTGTTGACTATCCTCTCCAAAATTTCATAAGCCTCATTGTAAGACTTAGATAACAAGACCCTATTTTCTGACGCATCCATCATTAATCTAGTGCTTGGGTTGAGACCATTATAGAAAGTTTCCAATTGTATGCAGCAAGGAATACTATGGTGAGGACATCTCCTGAGTAGCTCCTTAAATCTTTCCCATACATCATACAAACTTTCATCTTCAAGTTGATGGAAAGATGTGATCTCGTTCCTTAATTTTGCATTATTGGTTGGTGGGAAGTATTTCATCAAAAATTTGTCAGCCAAGTCATTCCATGTAGTGATAGAATCTGGTGGTAGAGAATTCAACCATGCTCTTGCTCGATCTCTCAAAGAAAACGGGAAAAGTCTGGGTCTCAATTCTTCCTGTGATGCTTTAGCAATCTTGAAAGCATCACTCACTTCCAAAAATAACTTAAGATGTAAATGAGGATCTTCTTATGGCAGTTCATTAAATTGCCCCACTGTTTGTAGCATCTGAAACATCATTGGTTTGAGCTCAAAATTATCAGCTTGAACGTCGGGTCTAACTATTCCCGAATGTATGGCTTGAGAAGTCAACACTGCATAGTCTTGAATGGCTCTATCTCTATCGTTCGTCATGTGAATAATATTGTTGTTCCCTAGTTGCCTTTGAACACATTATCCATTTAGACCTTTATGTACATTGACTGGTTGTATCGGTTCTCAAGGGTTCAAGTTTTGCATATCTTGCAAATCATCTATTGCTACAGTACTTGTAATTCTTGATGCTCTCTTCTCAATCTCCTTGCAGTTCTTTCAATTTCTGGATCAAATTGGAATTCAATAGATTAATATTTGCGCATGCAAGGGTTGCTAGATCACCTACGTCAACAAAATAAACAAATTAAAATTAAATTAAAAATTAGCACCGTTAAAACTAATTTCACAAGTCACAATAAACAATCAACCCCCGGTAACGGTGCCAAAAATTTGTTGGGTATAAATTCAAATGCTATTGGTGTCAATGTGCAAGTGTACACAACAAGTAATGTAATGATGAGTATTCAAGATTGTCTCTACAGGAATTGATGTTATCAGACTTGCTACAGCAATCTTAACAGTACAAATTTTGTTCTAAATTAAAATAAACAATTAATGAAACTAATGTACTAATTAAAATAAAAACACAATAAATAAAATACAACAAAGTAAATTATCACGTCAAACTCAAGGATAAAACCAATGGGAATATAGAGTAGTTGAGTGAATAAACTCTCTTAATGGTTTTAATTATTTTTCTAATGTTTGGCTCAGTTGCTACAACATCTACTACAACAGTGGACAGAATCCTTATGTATCCTCAGCTGTCGCATGTTGGATATCGTATATCTATATGTAACCTAATAGTGATCAATTGTTATGCCAACAAAAAATATAGCATTACACGCTTAGGTTCTATTTACCCTACAAGGTGAATCATTATGTCTAGTTAATCACTAATTTTAGATTAAGCATGGCCCTTTTGGGATCAAGTTAAACTCAATCCAAGAAACTCAATCTAAAACCAAGTATTACTATGATGTGTTCCACTAAGATAGGCTCTTTTATGACTCTTCCTTAGCTAGTATCATTAAATGGGTGATCAGCCGAAATAATGAATCAAAATAAATGCTATCAAAATAAAATGCTACAGCAAACATGTAGCAACACATATATTCAGTCAATAAACCATCAAGATTGTTTATCACTCAACCACAAATAAATTTAGTTCATGGTTTGCAAAAGAAAAATAAAGAACAAAGTTTCAACCATCAAACACATCCTCATGACTAAAAAGTAAACAAGAAAACAAAAGAAGAATAAGAATGACTGAGCTCCCAATTGATTTCTATAAATTCTCCTCTGTGCAGCCCTTAATCTCTCTCTTAAATTATGTTTTTCTTTTGTTTCTTTGTGGTTTTTTCTCCTTGGGTGATGACCCATTCCTTTTCCTTATGATGTTTGCTCATTTTATAGTTGAAAATTAGGGTAAACGAAAGCCTAGGTCGCGTGTCTTCCCGATTAGGAAACTACAGATCGCAATATTCTGTAAAATTTTCTCTGTTGTTTTAGGATTGCTATAGCAATGACTACAACAACTGCATTGTTCTAGATTTGTTTCAATTTTTCTGTAGCCAAGTTCTTTTCCATCTTTTCCAAGCCTATTGCATTAGCATTCCTTCCTTGAAATTTGAGCTTCCGGTCAGCTACAATTATGCATATGATTTAAGCACACAATTTATTCTAAATCAAAGAAAATTTATTAAGAATAAACTAAGATGAATGTTTATGCAAAATATAACAAAAATGCAATGAAAACACACCATTTACTCTTTAAGTATTATTGATTTAAGTATAAAAGTGTCAAGATAACTCTCATTTCATAGAGTTATCATTTAGCATATGAGAAGCTCAAAATTTTATTTAATAAATTATCATTTTTCATAAACCAAAGGTTTTGCAATTATAAGCAAAGTATTTTATGAAATTAGTTATTTTTCAAGATGTGGACTAAAATGAAAAAAGTTTTTTAATCTTTGATTTTAATAAGCATTGTTTTGAATTCTAAATTTGGACCTATTTACAAACATTCAAAACATTTTGGGCTAAATTTTAATTTTTAAAAGTTTTGGGACTAAAGTAAAATATTAAAAATTAACAGAGAGTGAGCGGCTAACCACCTAAGGGCTAGTGGCTAGCCGCCTGAGGAAAATTTCAAATTCTCAAATTTTAGACTAAATTGAAAAAGTTTTAAGAACTTTGAAATTTATAAGTGTTATATTAAATTTTGAAAAGGGATTTTTAAAAAATATTATTATACTTTGGGTCATATCATAATTTTAGAAAGTTTTGAGAATAACGAGTATTATTTAGTAATTCTGAAATTGGACCTTTTTGTAAAGTTTTATAACTATTTGAGCCAGAGTATAATTATAAAAAAATTTGGGCAAAAATATAATTTTAGTAAACAATATTATTGTACCAAAATTCAAATTTTAACGATAACTTTCACTGTACTGAAGCGGTGAGCCAGCTAATTAAGAGGCTAGCCACTTGCTTGCTGGAATTTGCCTATAACAGCTAGTTTTTGGGCTTAAGCTATATAATCTCAAATCCAATTTATTTTTAAAGACTTTTGTAAGTATAAACAAGTGTAAACAACATATTTTGAGCTTCCAATTTGGAAATCATCATAGATTAAATCTTCATTGAGCTATTATTTGCTTATCCACTCTAAAAGAGAGTTTTTGTTGTAATCTTTATTTTCTCATCAAATTTGTGAGTGTATAAGTGTGAGAAACACTTGGATGAAGAGATTGAGAGATAATCTCTTGATTGTAAAGGTTTATTGACACCTTTGAAGTCAATTATAAAGAACTTGAAGCCTTGGGAGGCTTGGATAGTGAAATCCTCAAGCTTAGTTAGCTTAAAGGCGTGAATGTAGGTGGAAATTGCCGAACCATATAAAAATTATTGTGTTTGCTCTCTCTTCCCTTATTATTTTTTTATTTTGCTTTATTAAATTTATTATTTTTTTATTTCATTAATGCAATAGATTGAATTGTTGTATGGTTTGTTTAGCTTAAGTTTTAAAATTTCAATTCACCCCCCCTCTTTGGTTGCATAACTAGCATTTCGACTAGCACTCTTGTTGAGTGTTAGAAAATGCATATTTATAAAGGAGAAAATCGTCATTTTACATTTCAAGTCTTACTAACAACCCTTACTTTTATGTATTTAACCTTCTTGTGATTTAATTACATGTGTTTTATTTTAATTAAGTATTTTATGTATTTTAGGGGCATTATAGTCATTTCACAATAAAGGAGAAATCAGACGGCAAAACGGACATCACTTTTGAACTCAGGACGGTCAAAAACCTTAGGAGGAGCATAAAAGGAAAAATGGCACTATTCACATGTACGGTACTATTCACGTGTACGGTACTGTATACGTTACTGTTCACGACACTATTCGCATTGACCGATGATGTGGCATTGACTGATGAGGTGTCACGATCCTGTTGGACTAAAATTCTTATGTACTGTTGATGGTGACGTGGCAGCATATCAGTGGACGAAAAATCTCGCGTACGGTGCATGCATCACACAGGATTATTTTCAACCAAACCGCGTTACTGTTCATCCGGGTCAAACCGCGTTACTGTTCAAAGTCAGGTCAAACCGTGTTACTGTTCATCCGCGTGGTCAAACCGTGGACTGTTGACTGATGACGTGGCGCAATCCTGAGCGTCCAAACTGTTTTTAATCCGATGGTCATGATTTACTCCATGTATCTATAAAAAGGGGGCCTCTCCCCCCTAATTTGATATCTCTGAATCCATTTTTGGGATCCATTTTCTGTAATTCCCTCTCCATCTTGTATTTTCTTCGTATTTTAATAAATTCCCATTTTGCCCCTAGTTCAATTATGAGTGGCTAATTTTCTTTCAAGCTTGGGTTGAAGGTGAAGTCTCAACATGTGTCATGGGCTTAATTTGGTAAATTTATTTTCTCTTCCCCTCTAGTTTTTGTGGATGTTTTGACTTCTCGTCGACAAATAATAATAATCTTGTCTAGATACCGCCTTGGTTACACCGGCTCTCTAGTATAAGGTTATTATTATTTGGCACGATAAGCCCTTAGCACCATATTGATTAGAGCGTGGTTCATGAGGTGTAGATTCCCCCCTCATGATTTAATTGGCATTAATACGGATTATTTAGCCCATGATGCATGTTGATACGGATCCAGATACCCAAGTACGTCATTTCAATAGAATTATCTTCAATTTATTCTCGCAATTGCAATTCCAATTTTAGAATTTATTCTCGCCATTTTAATTTAAGTTTTAGCATATACCAAATCATTTCCACCATAAATCCAACAACCCATTTACAAAATTAATTCTATACACAATTAAAATTCACCTCCTCGTGGGATCGACACTCGTCACCATAGATCTATACTACAATAGATTCGTGCGCTTGCGAGTACATTAAAATTTGCACAACAAGTTTTTGGCGCCGTTGCCGGGGAGGTAAGTAATTTTAATTCATAGAATTAATTTTTGTGAATAATTTCTTTTAATTGTTTTCTTTTAATTTTTTTTAATTAAAAAAAAAGTGAATCTACATTTAAAGGTTAGTATTTTTTTTTCTTTTTCTCTTCTTTAAAATTCTGTAATTTAATTTTCAATTTATTTTTCTTTGTATTTTTTTTAATTTTATTTTAATTAATTTAATTTTTAGTTAATTTCTTTCACGTATTTATTTTTGTGTATTTTTATAGAAAGGTTGTCATAGCGCAATAAGGTTAGTATCGTAATTTCTCCCTCTTCTTTATTTTTATTTGTTTTGTTCCCATCTTTATTTTTATTTTATTTGTTTTGCATGCATGGTCGTAGGTCATTATTACCCAATCTTGAACCTATAGACCTTGAACTTGAGAAAACACTTCGCACACACAAACATATTAAAAATAAAATGGATTTGCAACCACAGGAGAGGCCATTTAAGGACTATTTTAGTCCCCTAACTAATTTGAGCACATCATGCATAAGATACCCAAATGTAGCTGCTAGGAGTTTTGAATTAAAACCTAGTGTGCTAAATTGTCTCCCCACATTTTATGGCCTAGAAAATGAGGATCCATATAATCATCTGAATGATTTTCATGCTATTTGTCAAACTTTTAAATACGAAAATTTTTCAGATGATGATGTTAAACTCAGATTATTCCCATTTTCTTTAAAGGATAGAGCTCGTTCATGGTTAAATACATTGCCTGCCAATAGCATTTCATCATGGGAACAAATGGTAACGAAATTTTTGAATAAATATTTCCCAGTACATAAAACCAATGCTATTCGCAGGGAAATTTCAGAGTTTACACAGAGAGAAGACGAGCAATTTTTCGAAACATGGGAGCGATTCAATGGGCTACTCTTGAAGTGTCCACATCATGGGTACGAGAAATGGCACCAATGCCAATACTTTTTGGAGGGATTACTGCCGAATGTGCAAGAATGGCTAATGGCAACAAGTGGAGGAGAGCTAATGTCAAAAAGTGCATCAGAGATTTGGGAATTCTTCCAGCGACAAGCGGATAATTCCCAACAACGGAGTCGATCACTCAGGAATACAAGAAGAATTAAGGGAGTAAATGAGGTTCACATTGGCGAGTCAAGTTCAGAAATTAAAGAAGTCAAAGCGATAATTGAAGGTCTCTCTCGACAAATAGCATCGTTATCGACTGCTAAATCAATAGAGCCACATGACCATGACTCATACTCAGATCAAGCCAATGCCATAGGTGTAATGAGAAAACCATCGAATTACAACCCATACTCCAACACATATAACCCTGGATGGAGAGACCACCCCAATTTTTCATGGTCTCAAGGACTCCAACAGAATGGACCAGCAGCTCCAGCTCCACTAATACAACCAATTCCTCAAATTTCTCAAGCCTCTCAGCCCCCATTTAGACCATACAATCAGAACCAGAACTACTCTCAACCCAGACCATGGGAGGATGCATTCCAAAATTTCAAGAATGTTACTCACTCCACGATTGAGCAACAAAACCGCACCATTGATGGACTACGAAATGAGTTGAGAGCAGGCTTTAATTCACAAGCCCAATCAGTTTCAAGCCTCGAAAAGATGGTGGGACAACTTGCTTCTTCAGTTCAGACCTTGGCAATGACTGTTGAGAAAGGCAAATTTCCAAGTCAACCAGTGCCTAACCCTAAAGGAGTGCATGAAGCAAGTACCAGTTCACCACAACAGCATGGAGAGGTCAAAGCAGTAATGACCTTGCGAAAAGGAAAAGAAGTCGACAACAAAGTGGAGATGCCGGTGACAAAAGAAAATCAAATTGTACCTGTGAATGTTGAAGACTCATCACCGGAGGAGAAAGAAGAAACCAACCCACGGGAATATGTTCCCAAAGCTCCATTTCCTCAGAGGTTAGCTAAAGGAAAGAAGGGAAAATCCACAGGTGAGATTCTTGAAATCTTCAAACAGGTAAGTGTTAACATCCCTTTGCTTGATGCTATTAAACAAGTTCTATCTTATGCCAAGTTTCTTAAAGACCTTTGTACTAAAAAGAGAAATATGCATGTTCAAAAGAAGGCATTTTTAACAGAAAACGTTAGTTCTATCCTCCAACATAAAATTCCTCTAAAATGCAAAGACTCAGGCTCCCCCACTATCTCATGTAGCATAGGGAACCACACAATTGAGAATGCTTTGTTGGATTTAGGAGCTAGTGTAAATCTTTTGCCTTACTCTGTATTCGTGAAACTTGGACTTGGAGAATTGCACCCAACTCCAGTGGTGTTACAGCTTGCAGATCGGTCCACGAAAATACCTCGTGGTATTGTGGAGGACGTGCTTATCCAGGTAGACAAGTTTTATTTTCCTGTTGATTTCATTGTAATTGACACTCAACCAATACAGGATTCAAGGAAGCACATCCCCATTATTCTAGGCCGACCTTTCTTGGCAACTGCGGATGCTCACATTCAATGCAGGACTGGAAATATGCAGTTGTCCTTCGGCAACATGACTATGGAGCTGAACATCTTCAACATTGCCAAACAACCTCACAGTGCAGATGATGGAATTGTTGATGTGGATTTAATTGAAGCATAAGTTTATGATACTTTTGTTTCAAACCTTAGTGATGATCCTTTACAAACATGTTTAACTCACTTTGGTTTGGATTTTGATATTGACAGATCGGTCGATGAGGTCAACGCCCTGCTTGACTCAGCACCATCCATGGACACTAATAAATGGAAGTCAAGAGTTGAACAACTAGCACCATCGGAGAAGAAACTCATCCCATCATCAGAATCACCACCGAAACTCGAGCTCAAACCATTACCCAACACTCTGGAATATGCATTTTTGGAAGAAGAAAGTACTCTGCCGGTAATCATCTCATCATCCCTCAATGACAAACAAAAAGGTAAGTTGTTGGATGTTTTAAAAGAGCACAAAGGAGCATTAGGATGGACTATAGCAGACATAAAAGGTATAAACCCAGTAGACTGCATGCATTACATTCACCTTGATGAAAATGCTAAAACTACTAGGGAGATGCAACGTCGGTTAAATCCTAACATAAAAGAAGTTGTTAGAACAGAAGTCCTTAAGCTATTAGACGCAGTTATCATTTACCCCATTTCTGATAGTTCATGGGTCAGTCCTGTACAAGTTGTCCCCAAAAAGTCAGGAGTCACAGTAGTTACGAATGCTGATAATGAATTGATACCCACTAGAGTAACTACAGGATGGCGTGTATGCATTGATTATAGAAAGTTGAATTCTGTCACACGTAAAGACCATTTTCCTTTACCATTTATTGATCAAATGCTTGATAGATTAGCAGGCCATGAATTTTATTGCTTTCTAGATGGCTACTCAGGATACAATCAGATTCCCATAGCACCAAAAGATCAAGAGAAAACTACTTTCACTTGCCCTTTTGGCACATTTGCATATAGGAGAATGCCATTTGGTTTATGTAATGCACCTGCTACATTTCAACGATGCATGTTGAGCATTTTTTCTGATATGGTTGAACGATTCCTTGAAGTCTTTATGGATGATTTCTCTGTCTTTGGTGATTCGTTTGATCAATGTTTACATCATCTAACACTAGTTCTGCAGAGATGTATTGAGAAGAACTTGATCTTAAATTGGGAGAAGTGTCATTTTATGGTAAAACAAGGTATTGTTCTCGGTCACATCATTTCGAGCAAAGGTATTGAGGTTGACAAAGCCAAGGTGGATCTCATTTCTAATCTTCCTCAACCTAAAACAATCAGAGAAGTAAGATCTTTCCTTGGGCATGCTGGTTTTTATAGACGTTTCATTAAAGATTTTAGCAAAGTTTCTAGACCCTTATGCAATCTACTTGCTAAGGATGTACCTTTTGTCTTTAATGATTCATGTCTTATGGCGTTTAAAAAATTAAAGCATTTGTTGACATCATCACCCATCATTCAACCCCCGAACTGGAGCTTACCATTTGAGCTCATGTGTGATGCATCTGATTATGCAGTAGGAGCAGTATTAGGACAAAGGGTTGATCGAATTCCTCATGTTATTTATTATGCTAGTATGACATTGAATGATGCACAGTTGAACTATTCAACTACTGAAAAAGAAATGCTAGCAGTAGTGTTTGCATTAGAAAAATTTCGATCTTATCTCATTGGTTGTAAAATAATTATATTCACGGATCATGCTGCTCTTAAATATCTTCTCACAAAGAAAGATGCAAAAGCCAGACTAATTTGTTGGGTGTTACTTTTGCAGGAATTTGACTTGGAATTCAAAGATAAAAAAGGGACAGAAAATGTTGTGGCGGACCACCTCTCTCGTCTCCATTTTGACTCAATTACAGAGCCATTAATATTGAATGAGTCATTTCCAGATGAACAATTAATGAGTGTGGAATTATTACCTTGGTATGCTGATATAGTTAATTATCTTGTTACAGGTAAACTTCCAGAGCATTGGACCAAGCAAGACAAGGCTAAATTCTTTGCAGAAATAAAGAATTTCTTTTGGGATGACCCATATTTATTCAAGTATTGTGCAGACCAAATTGTTAGACGATGTGTCCCAGAAAGTGAAATTCAGAATATCCTTTCATTCTGCCATGAACAAGCTTGTGGAGGCCATTTCAGTGCTAAGAAAACCGCGACTAAAGTTTTACAATGTGTTTTTTATTGGCCAACTATATTTCGAGATGCTTACACTTTCTGTTCTTCATGTGATAGGTGTCAACGAATGGGGAGCATTACGCGAAGGAACATGATGCCACTAAATCCAATTTTAGTGGTTGAGATTTTTGACGTATGGGGTATCGACTTCATGGGACCCTTTCCCCCGTCTTTTGGCCATCAATACATATTGGTTGCTGTTGACTACGTATCCAAATGGGTAGAAGCAATTTCATGCAGAACCAATGATCACAAGGTGGTGATAGCATTTTTGAAAAGCAACATTGTTTCACGCTTTGGATTCCCTCGAGCAATAATCAGTGATGGTGGTGCCCACTTTTGTAACAAAGCATTCAAAGCTCTTTTGACAAAGTATTCAATCACACACAAAGTGGCGACCCCGTATCATCCGCAAACCAGTGGCCAAGTTGAGATCTCCAATCGAGAAATAAAGCACATATTAGAAAAGACGGTGAGGCCTGACAGGAAAGATTGGTCATTAAGACTTGATGATGCATTATGGGCATATAGAACGGCTTTCAAGACCCCGATTGGGATGTCACCCTACAGGCTAGTGTATGGAAAAGCTTGCCACCTACCTGTGGAACTCGAGCATCGTGCGTATTGGGCCATCAAGAAATTCAATTTTGACATGCAGCAAGCCAGCTCAGAAAGAATATTACAGCTGGCAGAACTTGAAGAAATTCGCAATGACGCGTACGAAAACGCCAAGATTTACAAGCAACGAATGAAAGTCTTCCATGACAAGAAAATTATGAGAAAATCATTCACTCCAGGTCAGAAAGTGCTTTTATTCAATTCTCGCTTGCACCTATTCCCAGGTAAGTTACACTCTCGTTGGTCTGGCCCATTTATTGTTCATACTGTTTTTCCACATGGGGCAATTGAAATTAAAGACCCAAAGAATGGTGTCACGTTTAAAGTTAATGGTCAAAGATTAAAGCCATATCTAGAATACCAATCACATGGAGAAGACACCGAAATAAATTTGAGTGACCCACCAGATTTGAATTGATTTTTTTTTTCTCTTTTCGTTGATTTAATTTTTTCTTTCTTTATATTATTCTTTTGCTAATTGAAATTGTTTTTGCATAAGTGTGTTTATTTTACCATTAAGTTTTCTCTTATCATTGTTAATCATGAGTCTCATACTTAGACCGTTCCTCCTGAACATTCTTAAACCACTTCAACGTGTCAAAACTCATCTCAAAAGGCAGATTCAATTTTGTAAAACACAACGCATTTGGGCTCTACAACCACCAGAGTTAGTAGCCTATGTTGAGGGTTTAGAAAGCCAACTCAGAGACATTGAGAGAAGTGTTTACGACATCCAGTTGGAGCTTGAGGTAAATTCAATAAGAGGACGATTTTAATTTTCTTTGTGTGTTTTAATTTGTTTTTCTGTTTGTGTGCTTTAGTTTGTTACCCCGGTGAAGTGGCGGATAACGGTACTTCGTGACAATCAAGTCGGTTACTTCAGTTTCCCATAATAACTGATATTCTGAGGCGAAAGTATGGACAGAAACGAGATTCTAGCGAAGCTTCACAAGCGATTCCCTTCACTTCCTCATAATGCCCTCCTTACGATCTATAAAGCTCGGTCCGAACGCATGCGATTACTCATGAGGAATAACATACCTGCTGACATCCGTTGGTTAATCGAGGCTAAAGTACGATCGGCAGGTGAGTTACCTCCAAAATTTATTGCATACATGCCTGGTTGTGGTAAAGGAAATTATGCAAGAAAACGACGAGCTCGAAGAATTTCTGTTGCTTGTCATAAGTGTGCCAGAATAAGTTGCAATAAAAACCCATGTTCTTTAGGAATGATGTCTGATAACAGGGAAGATAAGATTCAATTCATTAGGGATGGCTTGAATAAGGAGTCATTGGATGATATCCTTTTGTCTCTTGAAACGCATCCCAGTGGATATGTGCAAGGAGCGATTCTCCAGTTATGGCCATTATTCCAGAAAGAGCATGCACGATATAGTCTCGGGAATCTGACTATAAACGACCCTGTTTGCCAGTTTATAAGAAAACTGGATAGGAAGCCTATCCTCGACCCATAGAGGGCGTTCAAGCCGTTTCTGGACGTAAAACCAGAGGAAGATGTGAGCCACAGTCGCAACTACCTGTAAATATCCTTTTATTTTATTGTTATTTTATTTCACTATTGTCTTATTGTTTGCATTATTGTCTTTAATAATTTTATTACTGTTTGCTTTTTCCTTTTTACTGTTTTCTTTTTGACTTGCGAGCCACGTGCTTTACGCGTTATTTGACACTGACATATTACCTCATACACAACCATGACCCACTATCACCAAGACTCTTAAATGTGATTTCTTTTTTGTCAAGCACTCACAATTTGTTTTTGAGAAGTATCACAATGTCAGCTACTCCCAATAGACAATTCAAGAACATTTGCGTGCTTTCTGGATTTACATATGGCAAACATAAAGAGTTCGTTGAGGCAGCCATAGATCTTGGTCGAAGCATAGCAGCGAGAAAATTACACTTGGTGTATGGAGGAGGTAATCGAGGGTTATCAAAAATGGTCTCAGAAGCAACTTTTATCAGAGGAAGTCAAGTGTTAGGCATCATCCCAAGAGTCTTAAAACCATTGGGCAGTTCGTCTGACTCATCAACTGGAGAAGAGTTAGTCGTCTCAGGTATGCAAGAAAGAATAACTGAAATGCTTAATCATGCTGATGCTTTTATTTTCCTTCAAGGAGATCTTGCAACACTAGAGGCACTTATCACGCTAGCATCTTGGGCCCATCTGCACATCCACCAGAAACCCATCGGTTTGTTAAATGTCAATAACTTTTATGATGGCTTTATCGCATTTCTTAACCATGCAATAAAAAACTATTTCATTCCCGCTAATGTGAAAAAACTCTTTATTTGTGCTCACACTGCTAATGAGCTACTTGATATGTTACAAGCTTATAAACCGGAGCCAGACCCCTGGACCTTTGTGTTGGAGCGCCCAAATAATGATGGTAACAGTAGCCGCAGTAAGAAGTACAAATTAGATTTAACTCTCCGCTTGTAAATATTGTTTTCTGTGTTGCACCACCCAGGTGATGTCTTTTAAACTCTACTTCTTTCATTTCAAACATTGAGGACAATGTTTCGTTCTGGTTGGGGGGAGGGAATAGTCGACAATTGTGGAATTTTGGTTAAGTTTTTACTAATTTTTGTTGTAGAAACTAACTGTTGCTAACTTTTTGTGTCGAAGATGGCTGAATATGGAGTGTAGTGACTCTAGAAACGCATCTTCATCGTAAAAAAAAAAAAATTAAAAAACTAAAAAAAAAAATTTCAGACATTTTCTTTTTCTTTATTATGTGTTTATGTTTATTGTTCTTCTTTTTAATTTCTCCTCTATCAATATACATTTTCCAACTTTTGAGTCGAAGATGGCTGAATATGGAGTGTAGTTCCTCTAGAAACGCATCTTCTTTAAAAAAAATAAAAAATTATTTTCGTTTTCTATCATTTTACGTGTAACTTTTCTAATTAGTTTTTATGCATCATTTTCACATTTCTGCATGCATATTTTCCTTTCATGTTTAGAATAGGTTGGGGGGTAGAATGTTGTTTAAAAAAAAAAAATTGTGTGATTTGTTTTAACATTGGGTGACATGATTAATTTTAAATTTTAGTATTTGTATTATCTTTGGTCTTAAGTGATGTTACATTATGTTTGCTACTCTACATGTTGATGTCGGAGACATATATGAGTTGCTTGAAGGAATGAACATGTCATAATAAGTACCAAGTGAGTTTTTGAGCCTATCATTTTTCTTGGAGAGTAACCCTTTTGCTCATTCTTTATACAACTTAACAGTTTATTATTGTATACACGATCTCTAGATTTCTTTTGAGTTAACCCTTAATAAAAATAAAAAAAAAGAAAAAAAAGTGTGTTGCTACATTTGGAGGCCCATCTAACTAGTAGATATGGAAGGTTATTCAGAGCCCTAAAAGACGATGGAAAGGCCATCTTTGATCCGTTTGAGCCTTTCTAGCCATCCCTTTTATTAAATATCCACAGTTAACCCTTTTGAGCCTTTAAAAAAAAAAAAAAACATTTTCTTTGTCAACTTATCATCTTGACCCACTCCGATTTGGAGTATTACCCGATGTCTTATAAGTTCCATCACTTATTTATGTTTGAGAAAATGTAAATAATTATGTTGTTCAGTGAAGTTATGCCAAAAAAAAAAAACAAAAACAAAAACAAAAACAAAAGTTGTTGTTTCAAAAGAATAAAAATAACAATAATAGGTGAAATCCACCTTGCAACTTCCAAAAAAAAAAAAAATTCTTTGCATTTTTCTCAAACATACACTTTGTTTTCCTTATTTTCTTTCTTTGTTAACCATGTCCCTAGCCTACGTTACATCCTAATAAAAGTCCTTCCTGATTTTAGGGAACTATAATCTGAAGTAGAAGCTAGTTATATAGGCTAAAAAGATGTAGTGGTGCATATAAAAAAAATAAATAAATAAATTGGGTTGACTAACAGTTTTTATTTGACTTGAGATCGTATTATTTTTAAGCTGAGGGCATATTTATTTTATCTTGGTGAGAGCATGTGATATCACTTCTTCATTATTTTCTCTCAATTATCATTCATTGGAGTGACTATTTTTATTGGGTTTAATTTCTTTGTGAGAGTGTCACTACTTCCAGTGAGATTTTGGGGTTTGACATGTCATTCTTGAAAGTAGCTATAACAAAGTCTACTGGGTTGATTCATGTGGATGGTTGATGTGGGTGTGATGTTACTTTAGACTGGAGATAATGCTTATACTTTTATTTGATTGCTATCATTAATCTGATTGAATAAACACGAGTGTTTCTGAATTTAAAAAAAAAAAATCATTTTGAATTTGAATTTTATTTTCGCTTCATTTGCTAGGGACTAGCAATAAGCTGGTTGGGGGGTGTGTTGAGTGTTAGAAAATGCATATTTATAAAGGAGAAAATCGTCATTTTACATTTCAAGTCTTACTAACAACCCTTACTTTTATGTATTTAACCTTCTTGTGATTTAATTACATGTGTTTTATTTTAATTAAGTATTTTATGTATTTTAGGGGCATTATAGTCATTTCACAATAAAGGAGAAATCAGACGGCAAAACGGACATCACTTTTGAACTCAGGACGGTCAAAAACCTTAGGAGGAGCATAAAAGGAAAAATGGCACTATTCACATGTACGGTACTATTCACGTGTACGGTACTGTATACGTTACTGTTCACGACACTATTCGCATTGACCGATGATGTGGCATTGACTGATGAGGTGTCACGATCCTGTTGGACTAAAATTCTTATGTACTGTTGATGGTGACGTGGCAGCATATCAGTGGACGAAAAATCTCGCGTACGGTGCATGCATCACACAGGATTATTTTCAACCAAACCGCGTTACTGTTCATCCGGGTCAAACCGCGTTACTGTTCAAAGTCGGGTCAAACCGTGTTACTGTTCATCCGCGTGGTCAAACCGTGGACTGTTGACTGATGACGTGGCGCAATCCTGAGCGTCCAAATCATTTTCAATTTATTCTCGCAATTGCAATTCCAATTTTAGAATTTATTCTCGCCATTTTAATTTAAGTTTTAGCATATACCAAATCATTTCCACCATAAATCCAACAACCCATTTACAAAATTAATTCTATACACAATTAAAATCCACCTCCTCGTGGGATCGACACTCGTCACCATAGATCTATACTACAATAGATTCGTGCGCTTGCGAGTACATTAAAATTTGCACAACAACTCTCATGGTTTGGTGAAATAATCAAAAATATTTTACGTTTCTAGAAATATTTGAAATTCTAGTTATACAACCCAAAAGGGGGGGTGAATTGGAATTCTAAAAATTATTCAATTCTAGAACAAAACTCAATGCAAATCTAAAACCAATTTAAAGTAATAACAAACAAATCAATAACAATATAAAAAGATAAGAGAAGAGAGATTCAAACATAGAGATTTTTACGTGGTTCGGCTAACCTCACCTACGTCCACGCCTCCAAGCTTTCTGGGATTGAGGATTTCACTAAGCAAGCCTCCAAGGCTTTAAATGCTTACACTTGACTTCAAAGGTGTCAATAAAACTTTACAACAAGAGATTATCTCCAATTTCTTAACCCAAGTGTATCCCAACACTTACAATCACTCAAAAACAAAAATTATAGATTTTGTTCTTCACTCACACAATACTTAAGATTACAAATCAATGCTCAATATGTGAATAAATGAAGAATGAGTTTAAAGCTCTATAAAAGTTGTATTCTCGATTATAAACTCAATGATAGTGTTGTGATTAATCTGTGTTTGAATTTGAATGAGTTTATTTATAGTTGGAGCTGAAAAACTAGCCGTTATTGACTTTCTGGGAGAAAACGGATCACCGTTAACATTTAACGATTAACCGTTTGTTCTGATCAAAGTTACCGTTGATCCAAATTTCAAATAAATAGTTGACCGTTTGTCATTACCCTTTCGCCATTAAATTCCAGAGACCTGCAAAACAAACTCTAGCTATCCGTTCTTACTAAACGGTTAAAGATTATTAAGGAATAACATTCTAAAATTTATCGGTTAGCCGTTTGTAGATAATTGTTCGCCGGTTATTTCCAGTGACTTGCAAAAACTAAATAGCCTTATCCGTTTATGTTAAATAGTATAAGATTAGCATATGCTTCCAATCTGGAATTTATCGGTTAACCATTTATTACTAAACGGTTCGCCGTTTAATTCCAGTGACCTTCCCAACATATTTGTGCTTTCCGTTTTGGCTAACCGGTTAGAGCTTAAACAATTTTTCTCTCTGGATTTTATCGGTTAACCGATTTAAAGAAAACGGTTCACCGTTTATTTCCATATTCACTTGGCTAGCCAAATATTGCATGAAATTATTTTTCAATTTGAGTTTAGCAATTATCCATTTTTCATGAACATAATTAGAATGATTATACGACTTTTGTTTATTAATGAATAGCTCCAATATTTTAATCAAAGTCATTTAAAGTTTGTTATCATCAAAATCAATATTATGAACATATACAAGTTAACAATATTCACACAAATCCTTTTATAAGATATACAAATTTCCTTTTTTGATACTGTTAAATTGTGAACCTGAATCAAGACCTTCTGAAGGAGATGACTTTGTCGTTTCGGGAATTGGATAAGAAACAACAAAGCAAACACACAAATAACAATGCCGTATGACAACCAGCATCTATCATACGAAAGGCTTAAGTAACTCACGTGACTTGCACGATCAAGCTTAAGTTAAACGGCAGCTGCTGATGCCGTTTCACTTTGAAGAGTTGTTACATACAGTTAGGAGTGGCGGGAGTTTGCTGGGTTTGTTGAAACAAACCCAGAAGAAGAGCTGGTGTACAGCACACATATCTGGACACCTTCCGAGTAGTATATATAGCCTTGATGGCTATACTTAGTGATGATTTTGTTCCTTGTAGCAATTACTCTAAGACTTGTAATCTGTTAAAGCATACAGAAAAGCTATGGCTTCTGTTTCTCAAGAGGATGTAGGCTGCAAAGCCGAACCTCTATAATTCATTTGCATTTCGTTTTGCTTCACTCTTTCTTAATCCTTGTATCTCTGGTTAAAAACCCTTACTCTTAAATCTGATTTCTACTTTGATCTTTCATTCTTGGCTTAACAAGATCAGTGTGTGGTAATTTCTTGGGAAAAAGAATTAAGGTTTTGTCACTCTTAATTCTGACAAATTGGTATCAGAGCTCACATCTCTGAATCTTGTGATCAAGAATGGCAACACAGAGGCTTGATGTGGAGAAGTTCACGGGAGAAAATGACTTTCATCTTTGGAGGCTGAAGATGAGAGCATTGCTGGTTCACCAGGGAATTGAAGAAGTGCTTGAGGATCCAAAAACCTTGAAAAAGATCAGCAAAGTTAAAGATGAAGACATGCAAGAAGCCATGGACAAAGCTCACAGCACTATAATCCTAAGTCTAGGAGATGGAGTACTTAGAGAAGTGGGAGACCAAACAACAGCTGCAGGCCTTTGGAAGAAGCTAGAGGATTTGTACACAAAGAAATCTTTGACAAAAAGATTAAGTACAAAGAAAAGGCTCTACACACTCCAGATGGAAGAAAGCAACTCTTTAACTACTCACATTGATGCCTTCAATAGGATCATTTTAGATCTAGAAGACATTAATGTGAAGATTGAAGATGAGGATAAAGCCATTATTCTGTTATCTTCATTACCACCTTCTTATGAACATTTTGTTGACACTCTCTTGTATGGTAGACAATCTCTGGCTATGCAGGATGTCAAAAAAGCTTTGAGTTCCAAAGAAAGCTCCAAGAAATCAGAAACTAAAGATGGTGAAGGGTTGACAGTAAGAGGGAGATCAGAGAAGAGAGATGGCTGGAAAGGGAAAAAGAAAGGAAGATCAAAATCAAAGAACAGGGCCTTGAAGTGCTTCCACTGCCACAAGGAAGGTCACTTCAAAAGGGATTGCCCTGAGAGAAAGATTAAGCCTAAGGATGCTAACAACAGAAATGGAAATGCTGTTGTTGCTTCTGAAGACTCAGATGAGGGATATTACTCTGCTGGTGTTCTGGTAGCCTCAAACATGGAAACTGAAGGTAAATGGGTTCTTGACTCTGGCTGCACCTATCACATGTGTCCCCATAAACACTTATTCAGTAGCTATCAACCCTTTGAATGAGGTAAAGTCTTGATGGGTAACAATGCTTCCTGTAAAGTCATTGGTATAGGCTCTGTTAGATTGAAAATGTCTGATGGTATAATTAGAGAACTTGATAATGTAAGGCATATTCCAGAGCTTAAAAGAAACCTAATTTCTCTAAGCATGTTAGACAAGGCAGGGTGTTGTATCAGACTTGAATCAAGTTCCTTAAAGGTTATTAAAGGGTCTCTGATACTGATGAAAGGTGTAATGCAGCATGGTTTATACATACTGCAAGGAACAGCAATAACTGGGGATGCTGGGGTAGTGATAAAACAAGATCAAGACAAAACTTTACTGTGGCATTTCAGGTTGGGGCATGTAAGTGAAAGTGGGCTGAAAGAACTAGAAAAACAGGGAGCTCTAGGGAGTGATAAGATAAGTACTGTTGGATTCTGTGAGGAGTGTGTCCTAGGAAAGTCCTCAAGAACCAAGTTTAAAACTGCAGTGCATAATACTAAGGGTACTTTGGATTATATTCACTCGGATCTGTGGGGACCAGCACAGATTGAATCTCTAGGTGGAGCTTGTTATTTTTTGTCTATGATAGATGACTTCTCTAGGATGGTATGGGTGTATCCAATAAGGAGCAAAGATTAGGCTTTTGAAAGATTCAAAGCCTAGAAAACCTTGATTGAAACTCAGACTAATAGGAAAGTCAGAAGGGTTAGGACTGATAATGGACTTGAGTTTTGCAATAAACAGTTTGATGATTTGTGTGAAAAGAGTGGAATCCAGAGACACAAAACTGTTAGGCACACACCACAACAAAATGGTTTGGCAGAAAGAATGAATAGAACACTAATGGAAAGAGTTAGATGCATGTTATTTCACTCAAAGCTGCCAAAGACATTATGGGTTGAAGCTTTGTGTACAGCTTGTTACCTGATAAATAGATGCCCCTCAACTGCAATAGAACTTAAAACACCTTATGAAGTTTGGTCAGGGAAATTAGCTGACTACACCCAGTTGAGAATTTTTGGTTGCACTGCTTATGCACATATCAAGCAGGGCAAGCTTGAACCAAGGGCATTGAAATGTGCTTTCCTAGGGTATCCTAGTGGAACTAAGGGTTACAAGCTGTGGTGTGTAGACCTTAAACCACCTAAGTGCATAATAAGCAGGGATGTAATTTTCAATGAGTCTGAGATGCTGAAAAATCAGACTTCTGCTCAAAGCACAATCCAGAAAATCCTAGGTGCAGAGACACCTCACTTTGAGGTGGAGCTATCAAAAACTGAGGATGGTAAGAACACAAGTCACACTGGAGAAACTCAAGGCTCAGATGAGACCAATGCTCAATCTCAAGAGCACATCTCAATACAAGATTATCAGCTTACCAGAGACAGACAGAAGAGACAAGTGAGAGCACCAGAGAGATTGGGATATGCTGACTTAATAGCATATGCCTTGACAGCAGCACAGGAGGTTGATCAAGAGGAGCCAAAAAATTATGAAGAAGTTGTGGCATGTAAAGAATTAGCTCAATGGATCAAGGCCATGGAAGATGAGATAGACTCTCTATATAAAAATGGCACTTGGAAATTGATTCAAAAACCAGAATGAAGGAAAGTTGTGGGCTGTAAATGGGTCTACAAAGTAAAAGATGGAATCCCTGATGTTGAACCCAAGAGATTCAAAGCAAGGTTGGTGGCAAAGGGCTTTACCCAAAGAGAAGGGGTTGATTACACTGAAGTCTTCTCACCTGTAGTCAGACACACATCAATAAGAATTATTCTGTCACTAGTAGCTGTTTATGATATGCATCTTGAACAACTAGATGTTAAAACAGCCTTTCTATATGGTGATCTACAAGAGGAGATTGTAATGTCACAACCTGAGGGCTTTGTGAATGCTCAACACCCTGATTGGGTCTGCTTGCTACAAAAATCTCTTTATGGGCTCAAGCGGCTCAAGCAGTCTCCCAGACAATGGTACTTGAAATTTGACAGCTACATGCAAGAACTGAATTTTCAGAAATCCAGTTATGACTGCTGTGTATATCTCAGAAAGACCTATGGGGAGGAAGTAATCTATCTTGTCCTGTATGTTGATGACATGCTTCTGGCCAGTAAAAGCATGAAGTTGATTAATCTGCTAAAGCAACAACTCAGAGATAAGTTTGACATGAAAGATCTTGGCCCAGCAAAAAAGATCTTAGGTGTTGAAATGATAAGGAACAGAACAGCCAGGACATTGTTTCTTTCACAAGAAAAATATGTCAACAAAGTTTTGGAAAAGTTTGGGATGCTGAACTGTAAACCAGTGTCCACTCCATTGGCAGCTCATTTCAGGTTATCAAGTCAGCAGTGCCCAAACACTGAATCAGAACAAACTGAAATGTTGAAAACACCATATGCTAACTCAGTGGGCTGCCTAATGTATGCAATGGTCTTGACAAGACCTGATTTGTCATATGCAGTAAGCCTGGTCAGCAGGTTTATGTCAAACCCAGGAAAGGAACATTGGAGGGCTGTGAAATGGATACTAAGGTATCTAAGAGGGACTACAAGCTATGGTCTGTTGTATGGAGGGGAGAGGGCCAACTACAATCTGGTTGAGGGGTCTGTTGACTCTGACTATGCAGGAGATCTAGACAACAGAAGATCACTCATTGGTTTTCTCTTCACACTTAATAACTGCACAATCAGCTGGAAAGCAACACTTCAAAGTGTAGTAGCCCTATCTACAACAGAGGCAGAATACACAGCTGCTGCAGAGGCCTTCAAAGAAGCAATATGGTTAAGGGGCATGGTAAATGAATTGGGGTATGAACAATCATCCATAGCAATTCTATGTGACAGTCAAAGTGCTATCAGTCTAAGCAAAAACCAAGTCCATCATGAAAAGACTAAGCACATCGACATCAAGCTCCATTTCATAAGGCTGGAAGTCTCTAAAGGCACTGTGAAGCTTATGAAGGTTCATACCAGTAACAATGTTGCTGATATGTTGACAAAGCCAGTTCCAATAGCTAAGTTTGAGCATTGCTTAGACTTAGCAGGCATCTGTAGAATATGAAGATACAGAAGCTCGAGAAGAAGAAGCCATAGGAGTGCTGTGATTCAGATTCAAGGTGGAGATTGTAAAATTGTGAACCTGAATCAAGACCTTCTGAAGGAGATGACTTTGTCGTTTCGGGAATTGGATAAGAAACGACAAAGCAAACACACAAATAACAATGCCGTATGACAACCAGCATCTATCATACGAAAGGCTTAAGTAACTCACGTGACTTGCACGATCAAGCTTAAGTTAAACGGCAGCTGCTGATGCCGTTTCACTTTGAAGAGTTGTTACATACAGTTAGGAGTGGCGGGAGTTTGTTGGGTTTGTTGAAACAAACCCAGAAGAAGAGCTAGTGTACAGCACACATATCTGGACACCTTCCGAGTAGTATATATAGCCTTGATGGCTATACTTAGTGATGATTTTGTTCCTTGTAGCAATTACTCTAAGACTTGTAATCTGTTAAAGCATACAGAAAAGCTATGGCTTCTGTTTCTCAAGAGGATGTAGGCTGCAAAGCCGAACCTCTATAATTCCTTTGCATTTCGTTTTGCTTCACTCTTTCTTAATCCTTGTATCTCTGGTTAAAAACCCTTACTCTTAAATCTGATTTCTACTTTGATCTTTCATTCTTGGCTTAACAAGATCAGTGTGTAGTAATTTCTTGGGAAAAAGAATTAAGGTTTTGTCACTCTTAATTCTGACAGATACCTTAGATATTTTTGGGAGTTTATAATGATTTTTTAACACAAAAAGGGATTTATGTATCTAAAAAATGGTTTATATAACCATTTCTAAAAACAAAAGGAAGTTTGTATATGTTAAAAAAAGTTTTGTGTGACTATTTCTGAAAACATAATGTTTGTAGCCATTTCCTCAAACTAAATGAATGCTGGGGTTCCTTTTCCCTTAATTTGGATTGTTTTCATTCATAGGTCATCATCTTGTAATAAACAGAAATTAAAATTTCATTATTTGCTTCAATTTCATTGCAGTGACAGACAAAGTCAGACCACCAAACGAAAAATGATTGACAAAGTCAACGACTTCAACTGCGGAAATTGGGTATGTTAATGATATGCGTGTTGAAGAGTTATAAAAGGAGGAGAGCTGAAATCTCATGTTACAATTCAAATTAACGAGAATCACAGCCTGCTGAGAACCGCAGCAAGCTTTGAGATTCCCCAAGCCGCCAGTCCAACAGTAGTTGCACTCACGGGTAGTAATGTCCCTAGTACACTGAACAAGACCATATATAGTTCCCAGCTTTGAAAATTGAAGTGCACCGACAGCAAACATCCCGTTTGATGTATCAGATGAGGCCATGAATGAGAGGTTAGTCATTAATTAAGTTAATATTTTAATGAAACGAGCAGGATTTGACACACTCTTCCACTGATTATTCCACTCTTTCGCGTATCGTCTGGCATAAATCATCATTAAAGGTTTCTGGTATGAGTATTGAATTTGACATAATTCATACCATATGATTGCCTCTGCATCAGTTATGCACTTTATTAAGATTTCTAGTCTTGCATTTTCGAGGTAATTATGACAAACTGTGCGGTTAATATCCCCTCGACAAAGTGCTTGCCCAAAAACTCGATTAGGATAATCACCCTTAAACAACTTGTAGAAGCCTTATGAAGGATTGGTAGCTAATGACTGTAGAACAAGCTTGAGGTTATTTTTCAAATGGGCTGTTAGTAACAGTAAAGAGCATGATGAGTTGCATGACTACGAGAAGCATGGCTGAAATTGTAATTTTTACCATCTTTCCAAATTCGGGAGCACTTTGGGATTTATAGCCTATAGGAGGCCAATGGGTCGCTGCATGACATTTTTTCAGTTGACAATATTTTGTTGAGGCTTGGACATTATGGAACAGAAACTTTCTGGTCATCGATACGGAGTTTTGTGCTGACAACTGATTGGTGGAAGAATTTACCTTGTTTTTGGCATTATTTCTTGACTGATCTCACCCACGACAATTATATTACATAAATGAATATAAGTTCAAGAATATTTCAGATGCATAATCACAGAAAAAAAAATGTATTGTTATTAACAATTAAAATTTCGAAAATAATGATTTTTATAAAGAATAATAAAGGTTGTTCGTCATACAATTGTAGTTGCGATTCAAAACTACAATTATATATAAATATTTAATTACCAGAAATTTTCTAGCTATAATTTAAAAGGTACAAGTCTAGAACTAATAGGAAGAAACCTTAACTAGACTGCTTAAATTTTGGGAAGACTCCACTTAAAATGTTCACGTGATGGCTGTTTAGATTGGATATTTCATTTGGATATTTCAAGAGCAGAGCTTTAACAGTTATAGCTCTGCAATCAATTTTCAACGAGCTAGCTTAAGCCCTAACAAATAGCCCTGCAAGCAGCCATACCTAATAATATCAAATCATGCAATCAATAAAAATGATGATCCCATGACTAGTATTGGTAGTAATAAGTCGCTAGACTTCCAAAATTTTGTCAGATGATATTTCATCACATGGTCATTATTCTTGTGTTGGCGAAACAAAAAGGAAGCAGCTGTATAAAGCACTTTCTGAATTCTCATCTATCCCAGACATAATGTCGTAAATAGGTTCACAATATTTTAGTCAAATTCAATTCACCCCGTGCAATCGGTTACCTATTCTGTGATTAAAATTATGCAAGTGAGATTAATAGCAATTCATAAGATATAGACAGGCCCATTGAATATCAACTATATCACTATCACTTGACTACTAGGTTTAGTTATTTTTCTTTGTTGTTATCATCTCTTTCTTTAGATTTATCTCAGAAATTTCCAAGTACTAATAGGGTTTGTCAACAAAAAGTTAACTCAAGACTTTGTGGATTACTGAATTTATTTTTTAGAAGATATTTATTTTGTCCAATCCCTTAGGCCCTATTTAGTATTGAAGTACTCAGTTTTAAACTATAATTATTGTAGAATAAAAAGTTATAGTTGTGAAATAAAAGTTGATAATTTTTTTTAAAAATGACTTTTAAATAATAATTTTGACAATATATATATATATAATAACTTTGACAAAAATAATGAAGATGATGTAAACACACACAAACATACATACATGCATATATACATACAAGTGCAGTAAGTGTTTTACCAAATATTTATCTACTATTCAAATTACATTTGTCTAACCACAATACAAATCATAAAAACAACAAAAAGAATTCTCATTACTAGGAAAAAAACTTCGCTTGTGAGATTGTAGAAACAACAAAATGGAGCAAAAACTTTTTTTTCCCTTGTTTTAAGAAAATACGGGTACCATACAAATATCTACAATTGTGTAATTGACAAAGGCTAGGTTACAAATACGCATTGTTCTTTTCAAGCAGTGTTGTGAAAATTTTAATATACTCGCAAGCGCACGAATTTAGAAATAGAATAGTGGTAACGAGGTCGATCCCACAAGGATTGTTATAAATTGAAAAGTTTAATTTAAATCTAAAATTAATATTAATTCTAACCTAGTTGAGCAAATTGAGTTTTAAAAGAAATTAAACTAATTAAACTAAGAAAATAATTAAAGTAAATGAGATTTCAATAAGACAAAAATTACCAAGGTTTCAGAATCTACCACTATTCAACTAGTAATTATCTAATTATTAATTAATCCTCAATTTTAGATTGACAACTCGAAATCAATCTATGTCATCTCATAAATATAACAATTAAGCCCAATTAAAATTAATCTTGTGTAGGTTCTTTTTCTGCTTAATAGTATGATATCTAAGCATCTCATGTAAACATATTGAATAACAAAGAGTCAAAGTTTTCTTAAGTGCTTTGTGTAAATAATTTAATGAAAAACACAGAATCAAAAATAATCATGTATAAACTTTATAAATTCAAGCATAGATTTAATCGAATATCACTCCTAACAATCAATAATGCATGACAGAATTGATGAAAAGATTTTAACAACATCCAATTAATCATGTGAAATAAAAATCATAATTATTAAAGAACATGTATAGGGAATTAAATAAATAAAAAGATAATTATTTTATTAAATATGGTTTCATCCTTAACTTCAATATAAGAAAATTAATTAAACATAGTTGAATTGGGATCAATAAAATAAATAAATTCAGCCATGGGAAGCCGAATTGTTGCTGCTCTCGCTATTCTTCTTCTCAGGCGGCTACTCCCCAAACGCCAAAGTTTAGCTTTCTTATATAGCCTTTAAAATGGGCCCCACCGACTTTTCCAACTCTTAAGCCAAAGGCCAAGCCTTTTAATTTGCTTTGGCTTCACTCACGTGCTGGGCACTTGGAATTTTCACCCCTTTTTCCATTTATGAAAGCCAAGTGCGGGTCCCTCCTTAAAGCTAAAATCAGTTTCTTTCCTTTGTCCGCATGTGCACGATGAATTAACTTGTTGAATTCGGTTCCTTGATTGCCACATGCATGTATGTCTAATTGTTTCCAAAAATGAATTAATCTTTAATACTTCTAAAATTGAGTTCTTTTATCCCCTTTTTATCCATAATCTCAAATTAATTCCTTATTCAATAAAACAATTCAATTAATTAAAAATAAGAAATAAGAAATAAAAATAACTAGCAAATATATAATAAATGATAAAATGTGTATATAAATTGTGAACATCAAATACCCCCAAACTTAGATGCTAGTCCTCGAGTAAAACTAAGAATTAAAAACAAAAATAAAAGTAACAAAACAAAAATAATAATAAATCCTAACTAAACCACTTTCGCAGGTAATTGTGATTGTATTTAGCGTATGCAATAAGCCTTTAAAACCCTAGGCGGCCCTAGTGGACGAATTATAGTCTCATGAGAGCTTCAATGATGATCCCCACAAACATCATTTTTTTAAAGAATAAAAATAAAATAAAAAGAACAAAAAAACTTTAAATAAAACATGAAAATAGCCTCAAAGATTGCATAAATTATATAGCTCAAAGAAAATTTCAAATATTGGCAAAGTTCTAACTTTAATTCAATAGTCAATCCCATCTCTCTTTTGATTCTTGTAGTGTGTGTGTGAAATCAAATCAATCAAATCTATTCTCAAAATCTTTAATATCAATAGATTTTGTCTCAAACAAAGAAAAGAGTAGGTCAAACTAATATTATCATCTTAATCTCCAAATGTTTGTTTTCACAGGCTTCTATGTGCATTTTCTCTTGATTTTTTCATTTCAGCGCATGCACTTGATTTTTTTTTCTTTTGTTTTTAACCATAGTCAGGAACTTTCACTCTACCTCTTAAGGTAGCCTTCTTCTCATGGTAAATTATCCTCTACATACTGGTACTACATAGGCCCAAATTATTCAAGGATAGCTTCACTCTTAAGGGTTATAGATAGCTATTTTTGACTTTGGCGCCTATGTATACTATTTTATATTGTGAAGATAAGAATAAAGACAAACAATCATTTACTCTATCTAAAATTCTCAATTCAGGCTGCGTCAATCTCAAATTTTGAGTCAAAATTATGAAAGAATTAATATTAGTGCTCATGGTTAAAGAATCTCAATCAAGAGGAATCAACAGAAGAATCAAATATAAATTAAGACCATATTCAACTCTTTCTAAGAGTCATATTCATTGTCAATCAAATTCTTATCATTGGCTTTTCACATAAAAACAAAAAAAAAACAACACAATTTTTTTTTGAAATTTTGAAAATTTTTAATTTTTTTTATAACAAAGCACACACTATTCCCACCCCCCAAACTTATGCGGAACATTGTCCTCAATGTTTCACAAACAAAAGATATGCATGCAAAAAGATGAAAAAAATAAAAACATAAATAATAAAAGAGAAAGTTGGAGACAACACACCTGAATGGGCTGGGGAAGCTTAAAAAAATGACAACTAAAAAGAAAACGTTAGAAGAAATATAAATAATAAAATAAAAAACAAAAAAAAATCCTACTAACTAACTAATTAATGTAAACAACAAATCAACCAGGATCAATAAGAATTTGGTGAAAATCAAAGCAATTACACAGAAAATACCAGCAAACATAATTGATTAAGCACTGGAGCATTTTATCCATAAAAGGATGATGGTAATGAAACTCCTCAATATCGCACTACTTTGATCTCTTCTGTTCTAAGATTTCCTAAGAGTTATCTGAAGTAGTATAAAAATCTAATAATTTAAGCACTTTAGATCTGACCACATTTTTCATGTCAGAATGTGACATATGTTGTACTTTTTTAGGAAGTAGCTCCAACTTGAATGGCTCAATCTTTTCTTTCCACTTAAGTAGATCTATGATAAGAGTCGAATAAAGTAAAGCATTAACTTCTTCAATATCACTGTGGTGTGTTTCTTAGGATCTTGTACATGATGAGTATCAATAACAATAAAATCAATAGAATAATAAAATTTATCAATTTGTATCAACACATCCTCTATAATACCACGAGGTATTTTCATTGACCTATCAGCAAGCTGCAAAATAATGGAAGTTGATTTTAACTCACCTCATCCAAGCTGTATGTAAACAGAATAAGGCAAGAGATTAACGCTAGCGCCTAAATCCAATAATGCTTTATCAAACAATTGGTTCCCTGTAACACATGAGATAGTAGGAGAACCAAGATCCTTAAATTTTGGTGGCATTTTACATTGGAGTAAATTGCTAGTTTGTTCAGTTAAAAATGTCTTTTTGGTGACATGCAAAATTCTCTTTTAGTGCATAAATCTTTCAAAAATTTGGCATATGAAGGAACTTATTTAATAGCATCGAGTAAATGGATGTTTATACTTACATACTTGAAGATTTCCATAATCTCACCTGTTGAAGTCCCTTTCTTTACCTTTGTTAACCTTTGAGGAAAAGGAGCCTTGGGAATGTTAGCTGGTGGGCCACTCTTTTCTGGATCATTTACTGATGAGTCTTGTGATGGAACTAGATCTGAAGAAGTGGGCTCAGATGTCTTTCTTGTTTGAACCTCCACCTTGTTGTCAAATAATTTTCCTCTTCTCAAGGTCATAACAGATTTTACTTCTTTATGCTGATGGCTTGAACTTACTCCAACTTCATGCACTCTTTTAGGATTGGGAATTGGTTGACTTGGGAATTTTTCTTTTTCTCTCTCAGCTACAGTAGTTGCTAATTGACCCAATTGATGTTCAAGCTTTAGAATAGCTTGAGTGTTTGACTGAAAAGCTTGTTGGGTTGACTGAATGAATCTTTGAAGTGTATCCTCCAAAGAAGGTTTTCTTTGTTGGGGTGCAACAAATTGAGACATAGGTTGTTGGGCAGGAGGATATATTTGGTTAGGAGGGACAAATTGTTGATTGGGCAAGTTAAATTGTTGTCCTCCTTGGTTTGACAAAGGTTGATTTTGCTTACAAGAAAAATTAGGGTGATTCCTCCAATTAGGATTATATGTGGGTGAATATAGATTATTGGAGGTTTTCTCATATGATTGTAAGGCATGTACCTGCTCAGAATAAGCCTCTTGATGCGCTGCATGAGACAAGTTAGAACAAAGAGCACAAATCTCATTAGCTACATTAGGATGATGTTTCGTTGATTGGTTCAGAGCTAAAGCATCTACTTTCTTAGAAAGTGTAGCTAGAGTGGATTTCACATCAAAATCATCCTTAACTTCATATAACCCCTTTCTAGAAACTTGAGATGATTTTTCCCTTTGATTTGAAAAATCTCACTGTTGAGAATTCTCAGAAAGTGAATTAACGAAATCCCATGCAACCCCTTCATGTAAGTTCAAAAATCTCTCACCATTCATAGATCTATCACATGACGATTCGACATGGTTAAACAATTATAAAAGCATTGTATAAGTCTCCATTTCTCAAAACCATGGTGAGGACACTTGAGGAGTAAATCACTAAATCTTTCCCAACACTCATAAAATTGCTCACTCTCTCTTTGATAAAAATCACTTATCTCTCTCCTAAGGGCATTTGTTTTAGACATAGGGAAAACTTAGTGAGAAACTTATTACTCAATTCATCCCACGTAGTAATAGAGCCAGCAGGAAGTGAATTCCCAAGCTTTTGCTTTGTCTTTTAACGAGAAAGGGAACATACGTAGTCTAATTGATTCATCATTAAAATTTTGAAAACAGAATGTAGAGCATACGTCAAGAAATTCCTTAATGTGCAAATATGGATCTTCTCTCTCTAACCCATGGAAAGATGGTAAAAATTGAATGACAGAGGGCCTGAGTTCAAAGTGTATTGTTGTGGTTTGTGGCAACACAATACAAGATGGTTGGTTGGCTACAAGTGGTGAAAAATATTCTCTAAGGGTTTTCTCTGCTTGCACTGGTGGAAGTATTGACAATAGTCTATTTGGGTCATCTATCACTTTTAAAGAACTATCTAGACTACTTTCAATTTTTGACTTTTTTTTTACCAAACGATTTGTTGAATCGCGTTCCCAAAGGCTCATAAACTAACTAGACAAAAGAAGAAAAATAAAACAATAATAATAAAAAAAATTTAAATAAAAGAAATCAAACAACCAACACAATGAATTCAAAGTAAAAATAAATAATCTTTTTATATAAAAAATTAAATAAAAAAAATAAAAGACAACCTAAATTATAACTAGTGGAAGAATTAAATCAACCTAGATTAAACTGACTTTCTGACACAATCCCTGGCAATGGCACCAAAAACTTATTGTGAAAATTTTAATATACTGCAAACGCACGAATCTAGAAATAGAATAGTGATAACGAGGTCGATCTCACATGGATTGTTATAAATTGAAAAGTCTAATTTAAATCTAAAATTAATATTAATTCTAACCTAGTTGAGCAAATTGAGTTTTAAAAGAAATTAAACTAATTAAACTAAGAAATAATTAAAGTAAATGAGAGACAAAAATTACCAAGGTTTCAGAATCCACCACTATTCAACTAGTACATATCTAATTATTAATTAATCCCCAATTTTAGAGTGACAACTCGAAATCAATCTATGTCATCTCATAAATATAACAATTAAACCCAATTAAAATTAATCTTGTGTAGGTTCTTTTTCTGCTTAATAGTATGATATCTAAGCGTCTCATGTAAACATATTGAATAACAAAGAGTCAAAGTTTTCCTAAGTACTTTGTGTAAACAATTTAATGAAAGACACAAAATCAAAGATAATCATGTATAAACTTTATAGATCCAAGTATAGATTTAATCGAATATCACTCCTAACAATCAATAATGCATGACAGAATTAATGAAAAGATTTTAACAACATCCAATTAATCATGTGAAATAAAAACCATAATTATTAAAGAACATGTATAGGGAATTAAATAAATAAAAAGATAATTATTTCATTCAATAAGATTTCATCCTTAACCTCAGTATAAAAAAATTAACTAAACATATTTGAATTGAGATCAACAAAATAAATAAATTCAGCCATGGAAAGCCGAATTGTTGCTGCTCTCGCTATTCTTCTTCTCTGGCGGCTACTCCCCAAAAGCCAAAGTTTAGCTTTCTTATATAGGGACCTGTCTATGTTACAGATTCTGTAACAAACATCTCCCGTCATCCCACCATCCGATTTTCTTTTGTTTAGTTTCTCACTCCACATCCAACCACATCCAACGGCTGATGCTGCAGTCTGTACCTTACAGATTCTGTAACGTAGTTTTGTCCCTTATATAGCCTTTAAAATGGGCCCCACGGACTTTTCCAACTCTTAAGCCAAAGGCCAAGCCTTTTAAGTTGCTTTGGCTTCACTCATGTACTGGGCACTTGGAATTTTCATTCCTTTTTCCATTTATGAAAGCCAAGTGCGGGTCCTTCTTAAAGCTAAAATCAATTTCTCTCCTTTGTCCGCATGTGCATGATGAATTAATTTATTGAAGTCGGTTTCTTGACTTTCACATGCATGTATGTCTAATTGCTTTCAAAAATCAATTAATCTTTAATGCTTCTAAAATTAAGCTCTTTTATACTTTTTTTTATTCATAATTTCAAATTAATTTGCTAGTCAATAAAACAATTCAATTAATTAAAAATAAGAAACAAAAATAACTAATAAATATATAATAAATGATAAAATATGTATATAAATTATGAACATCAAGCAGCATTTAATAAATTGATTAGTTTCACTTTCATCCTATGATATATGTTTTAAGATTATCTTTTTGGTACACAGTCAATTTCAACAGAATAGAATATTGCTGTTACATGTATATCCTCTCCGACTAGAGAAGAACTAGCCGGTCCAATGGCCTTTTGTTTGCCATCTATGGTTCTTCTCAAAACTTTTTATTTTTATTGAAAAAAAAAACTCAATCAAGAGGGAGCTTCATTAAAGAAGAAAAAAACAAAGATATGAAAGGGGAGTTCGAATGACCCCTAGATTAAACGAGAACAAGACAAAGCAGAAAAGCTTCCTCATTAGCCAGATCATTTATATATCAAATGAACTTAGATTATATTTATGGGTCTTGCTGAGTTATAACCAATGTAACTTGTCCGTGTAACACGGTAGTGGGCCCCATTGTTTTTTTACTAATTTTTACGGGGTTGTAATTTACGTGGGCTGTGATGTAGCAAAAACCCTTTATTTATTATGGAGCTCTCAAATATCAATTAAATATAATTCTTTTTTCGAGTTTGATGTGATTGGATTCAATTTCTAAAAAAGAAAAGCCTCTTTTGATGGAATAGAGCTGCGCTGTGGAAGCCTAAATGAGTTTTTAACTTAATTCAATATCAATTGCGTTTGCCAGTGCTGCACTGTGTCAGACCAGCTACGTCACAATAGTCCTAAACAGAACCTAAACCTCTTGTTTTAAAGAAATAATGTAAAGCAGTAAAAGTAGGTTACTCTTTTGAAGGTGTAAAGACGGAAATAAAGTAGTTTGGCCAGTTTTTAATAAAAGAAATTTATATAGACTAATTACTTCACAATGTATTGAACGTTATTTTACCATCCATGAGTGCAAGTTGCTATTTCACTCGTTCACAAAATAGGGACTCATGAATTAATTATTACATATGTAAAATCCACACATCACATTTTGTTAAAAGTACAAGCAAATGCGAAATAACACTGTTTATGGCAAGAGAGGCACCAGCCGAGTGCATAATCAAACTCATTCGTTGCCTGAATCACCTTGGCAAAAGATTAGAAATTGTTAAGCCATTGGCAGAGCAATTATTATTGTTGCAATGACCATCCGTAACTCTTCCAATAGAAAAGGCAGGTTTTTGAGGCTGGGGAAGAGTGACGGTCTCACCCTTCAACATTGGCGCAACAGATGACATGGTAGGTCTGTCAAATGCATCCTCTTGAACACACAACAATCCAATATGAATGTATCTTGAAAATTCATCATCTGAAAAACTTGTATCCGTCAACAATGGATCAACCAGCTCCAATACATTCCCTTCATTCCAGAGATGCCATGCCTGAATCGTGTTAGAGGATTAACAATTTTGCAGTCATAAATTTAAATTCCTGAAATAAAGTGATCATTCTTTATTGTAGATAAATTTACATAGGCTAGGAGTTGATTGGACCCTGCGTTTCTCCTTCCAGTTATAATCTCAATCAAGAGTACTCCGAAGCTAAAAACATCAGACTTCTTGGAATACAATCCCTCCATTGCATATTCCGGAGCCATATATCCACTATTCACCAAAAAGAAAGATGTCACATAAATTATTCCAAATCTCTATATATATATATATATATATAGACACACCGAGAGTCCCTTAAACCAATCTACAGAATTTTTTTTTTTTGGTCAGCGTGATGGCTGGCGACGGATTTTCAATCAGTTCGGGCAATAGATTGTCTTCCACCCATTATCCAGTTTGAGAACAAAGAGAATTAAAGGCGATGATTTGGATTGATTTTGACGGAAAATGTTAATTTCGATAGTTTCAATAGAAAGAGTTTTGGTAAATGTATCAATAATACAAATTATTTATTGAGAATAATATATTTGACTTGAGACCTACTTAGTATTAAGGTGTTGTATTTTTTTGTCGTGAAGAAAAATTAGTTTTGATTTCATCGTAAAAATATGAGATAAAATTAATTAATTAGCTTCAAAACCACAACAATGTAACCATTTTAAGACATAGTTACCCAACCATAATACCAAATAAGCCTTTAATGATAACTATAAGATTTTTCACTTACTATGTTCCAACTATTCTGACAGTATTAGCTTCACCTTCACTTTCGGCGAATATCCTTGCCATTCCGAAATCTGAGATCTTTGAGTTCATGTCGGAGTCCAACAACACATTACTAGCTTTTAGGTCTCTGTGAACAATTCTAAGTCGAGAATCCTCATGAAGGTAGAGCATTCCCTTGGCAATTCCATTTACAATATTAGTACGTTTGCTCCAACACAGTATCCCACGTTTCCTTGGATCTACCAATCAAAAGTTACAGGAAGAGGAATGAATCAAGGTTCTTAGAAATCTTTAAGGCAATAGTAAAGGAAAAAGAAAAGCGCATACCAAAAAGGATTGCATCAAGACTGCCGTTTGGCATAAATTCATAGACAAGCAGCTTTTCATCTCCATCAACACAAAAGCCCAGAAGCTTGACGAGATTTTTGTGCTGTAGTTTCAATATAAGTAGCACTTCATTTGTGAATTCTGCAGTGCCCTGCTCAGAACAGCTGGAGAGTCTCTTCACTGCTACTTCCTTTCCATCACTTAATACACCCTGCAATTTTTATTTTTTATTTTTAATGCATATTAGTGGGTATTTTTTTTTTCAATATTTTTTAAAATAATACTGATACCTTGTATACAGGACCAAAACCACCTTGTCCTAGGATATTTGAATCAGAGAAGTTACTGGTTGCCAAATTTAATGTTTCCAGATCAATAAAGAAGTCCTGAGCTTTTAGATCATTATCTCTCCCCTGAACATGTTGATAATGGAAATCTGTGTCGTTTGCATCACCAATTTTATGTAACTGAATCTGCTTTCTAGCAGTACCCTTCCCTGAGAAGCACAAAAAAAAAAAAAAAATGAAAGCACTAAATGCATAAAAATAAACTAAAGGTTATTACAGCTGACGCCAGAACAGAAAAATATAGCTAGAAATGTAGAAATTTTCCGATAAAATCTTTACTTTTCCGGGTTATTTTTTTGGTTGCAAAAAAGTAGCCGGTGGAAGCAAAGACTACCAGCAGAAGTGCTACCACACTGGCTAGAACGATAATCATCCACATCTTCCTTTGCTTGCCTGCATATATATTTGAGACCATAAATGAAATACTACATTAAGCTCCATTTTCTTCATACACCACCAACACCGGTTAAGAAAATAATTCTTATCCTGAAATAAACTACTTACCTCCCCCAGATGCTTGGTTTCCAGCTAAGATAGATGGTTCTGTGGCACCTTTGTAAAAGGCATATAATTCATACCTCAGATAGCAGTTACGACTAAGAAGTCGTGCTCCTCTTGAAAAATAGCAGCAAGATAAAATATCTGCTGTAGCATTGTGGAGGCATGTAATACAATCATCAGCAGGTAAATCTTTGGTGCATTGAACTAGAGCATAGAAAGTGTCTGAATTTGTGAAGGGTACTTCATCAGTAGCATACATTTCAAAAGGATCAAAAGCTGACAGTTTGGTGATCAGATCACTCAGAGTATTGTTCACAACAGATCTATACCTCTCTGGTTCTGATATATTTAATCTATTGTATTAGGAATGTTTCCTGAGACATCCAATTGACCAAAGAAATTTTGGTAAGCGTAGCGCAATTGACAGACCTCTTCCCACACAATTGCTTCGGTTTTGTTTGGACAAAGTTTGCTAATGTCTTGCGAGGCTGTGGTTATGCAGTCGTTGCAAGTTTCAGCTGAAATATAGTTGAGGCACATGTAGAGACCATAGACTCTATCCGAGTCATTCCCAAAAGAAGCGTTGGAAAACTTGGCTGCATTAGCATTTGAGGCTAAAGAAGTGAGAACATTTTGGAGGTTATCGTCGATTGTGCTAGCGCGTGCAGAACCGGCAGTACTGGTTGAACAAATATTATAGGGAGGACTATCGCCAATAGCAAGATCATGAAGATTGGCCGTGAGACAATAAATTAGAATTAATTGAATGGCTTTATGAACCATTCTTGCCTTTGAAACCCCCGTACAATAATTTTTTTATTTCTTTTCAGCTAAAACCGCTCTTGAGCTACCTATTTATGGCGCTTCAACCACTTAGTTCATGGTATTTTCTTGGAAGAATTCTTAGAGAAAAAATATATTAATCATTTTCCAGTAATGGGCCTATAAATTAATTGAAATTTTGAACGAGTAAAAGTTTAACTTTACTAGGGTGGGTCTACTTAACAAACCCATCATCATCATTTAAAATTTCATGTTTTACTTAGCAAATCCTACTTAATACTTATTATACCATTATTGAACAAAATTATTATAATTTCGCAAATTTTTTTTTTCATGTTTCTTCATCCTTTTCCATCTCTATAATTATTTATGGATCTCTCTCCATTATTATAAATGTTAAAGTTTCACTCTCAAATTCATTTTTTCCATCTGTTGTTTCTTGTCTCGTTAACCTCTAAATGTATTTCTATAAATCACGCCAAATAATAAAATCTTTCTCCACCATTATTTATTTGTTCTATATTTTCTCACACGTGAATATAGAAATCTTTACAAAAAAACCTACCTGAGTAATAATAAATTGAGTTAGAAAGAACTTATTAACTAAATCCAACTTCCTTCAATTCATTCCACTAGCATGTGAGAAACAAAATTCGAATTCTAGCATATCTAAACTTAGAAGCAATGCCAGATCAAGCAAGCAAACAACTTTCATTCCTCTTGCACTTTCCTTCTTTCATTGACAAAGAACGTCCTTCAAGTTGTTTTTATTTGTGATTCCAATTAATTTAATACCATTGAATATGATTCAATCAATACTTATTGAACAAAGCGAGGGCATAATACAAAAGAGATCAAAATGGAAAGAATAATCTTCTTTTTTTAATTTAACTATATTATCTCGTCTATAATTATAATTTATTTTTAGGACATTTTAATAATAAAATAATCATTAAATATAAAAAAAATATTTTGGTGGATTCAAGTATTCTCATCCTAAAAAAAGGTGGTAGGACTTTAAACGATTTGATTGTAGCTTCTCGGAAAGGGGTACTACAATAAACAATCGGTTAGTCTGACTTGAATTGATTTGATGTCTGGACTGATATATATACTTAAGATGCATGCATTGACTGGAAAAAAAATTAGCGAGAAGATAACATCAGACTAAACTAGCTAGTAGTAATTTCCAAAACGACAATGACAATAACCTAATTGTAATAAACTTCAGACTGACTTTTAATAAACAATAAGTCAATTTAGAATTTTTGTTGCAACTTGCAAGGCAAAGTAGTTAATTTCAACATGTAATGCAAGACCCATCCATATACAAACAAAAAGAAGCACTATAAGAAAAAAAATAATAAATAACGAGAAAAAAATCAGGAGATGGATAATAGAGAATTTATCTATCATCTATGCACCTATCACTAATTTATGATAGATTTAAAACCATCATGAAATCTATGATAGATGTTTTGAGTCACGAGTTTGTCACACCTTAATTTAAAGATAAATTCAATTTTTTTTTTTGAATTTTTAGCATTATTTTGTTGTTTTTGGCACGAAAATTTGTATATTTTATTTTTATATTATTTATGAACATTATTTTGAATTTTACTATTATTTGAACTATACTATTATTATTATTATTATTTGCCACAAATTTCTTTTCAGAAATAAAATTTAATTAAAAATGTAATGAATAACAGTATATATGAAATTTAATATATAATCAAATTACAATATCCATTTAGTCGTACAAACTACAACAACCCCAATAGTTGAAATATTTAAACTACATCAACCCAAATTCTAAAAGATATCCCAAGTAATCACCCAAAATACTTGTACCAAAGTTTAGTATATTCTATTGGTAAAACCTTCATCAACTACAAGATCCAAATTCGCTAGTAATTGAAAACAAAAAGAACACAAATGCTGCACAAGGAAAGTAAAAGAGAAGAAATAACTATCAGTTTCCGCATATGTAATTAATAAATGTAATTACCCTCATAATATGTCATTACGCATCTCCAAGAAGTGTTGTATATCTAAAAACATTTTATGAATCTTGCAAGTTTTATTAACATGTACATTCCCATAATGATCATTTTGATGATAACAAACACGTTTTAAAATTGACTAAGTTTGAAGAAGTCTTTAATCAGATCAAAATACTGAAGTTGAATAATGATTTGAGCTTAGAATAACTTTCTGGAAACAAATAGATTCATGTTAACTTAGAAAACAACTAACCAATTGCCTGGAGGCAAGATTTCATCAATTCTGGATGAAATCGGCTAACCATTAGTGGAAAAACGGCTAACTGACATTGTATGGGACTGGAGTTTAGTTTCTGGATGCTAATGACAGACCATTTATCATAAAACGGTAAGCCGACAACTTCTTGCAGGTCACTGAACACTAACGGCAATCCGATATCTAGAAAATAGTGATCCGTCAATTTGAAAATATAGCATAACGATCAGTTGCTCAAGTCAAAATAGCAATCCGACAACAGTTAACAGCGATTTGATAATGTGCAGAAAATCAATAATGTTTTCAGCTCTAATTACAAAAAGACTCAATCAAATTCAAATTAGCAACGAGATTCTACAATTATCATTGAGCTTACTATTGACTATTCAATCTCTTGAACTTTAACTTGTCATAATTTTTTTTATTAAATCACACTTTGAGCTTTCATTTGTAAATACATACATTGTGTGAGGAAAACTCTTTGTAATCTTTATTTAAAAATCAAATTTGAGCGATTATAAGTTGAGAAACAATTGGGTTAAGAAATTTAAGATAATATCTTGTTGTAAAGGTTGATTGACACCTGTGAAGTGAATTGTAAGAGTTCTTGAAGCCTTGGAGGCATGGTTAGTGGAATCCTTAAGCCTGACGAGCTTGGAGGCATGGACGTAAGCAGGGTTTGGCCGAACCACGTAAAAATCTCTGTGTTTGATTCTCTCTTCCCTTCTCTCTTTATATTTTGATTGCTTTACTTATTAATTATTGTTTTGTATTTGTTTTATATTTGTATTGATTTTTATTCAAGCACTGCACAAATTTTAGAAACACAATTCACCTCGTCTCTTAAGTTGTATAGTCACTATTTCAAGTTTCATGTCATTCATCAATAATGAAATTATTGAAATTGTTCCTAAAATAAGCACAAATTTAAAATTTTTAAGCATGAACTGATCTTTTTATTAAATAGAAAATAGGCTCTCTCTCGCAAACTTATAACATATATGTCAGAAAAGAATATTGGCAATCCATCACAATGACAACAGCATAATATAGAAGTGTGGCTTTTGCATACATACTGAAATTATATCACTTAAGAAAGCCAGAATGTGGCTTATGGAGCAAATGCAACAAGTGAGAGATTGAAACTGAAACTTGTAGCAAGCTCGTGAAGACCAATAGTCTAAAAAACGAGAAAGTACATGATCCAACTAGAAGATATACAACAGAAACAAAGCTGCAGAAAAGTGGAAACTTCTCTTTTAATTATATAAGGGATAGAGTTTTTTATTAAGGCAAGGTTAGGATGAAATGGGTGAGTGTAGCAAAAGATTGTAGTCATCCACAGGGATATAGTAAAAGTATACTTGGATATGGGAAATAATTATAGACCTACTTGTTAAGTATGTTGAAGATGACATTTAAGTAAGTAGGTAGAAAAAAAATAAAAGTGGCTTATAGATATAGGAACATTAAAAGTAGCTAAAACTATTCTCTATGAATACACAATTTATATACGTAAGGCATCAAGTGAAAGCAACTAAAAATTTAAGTGCATGTTGCAAATTTAATTATCTATGAAGTAATTAAGAAAATAGTCTCCTAATGGCAAAATTCAATTAAGCAATCCCAAATTCCACCATGATTATTAAAATTTTATTAGCTTAACACTTAAAGAAAAAGAATCCACTGACTAGTGCATGAGATCATCACCGAAGCTCTTTGATGTCACCTTTGCATACCTGTAGTCCTATCAAAATTTAGTTGGTCCAAATGAAAAAAAAAGGGTCAAATCAATTATAATGACAGATCTTTGTAGTTACTGCTAAGTTTGGTATTTATAAATTAATTATGTAATAACGGTTGTTACATAAGATAATTCTTGATGTAGGACGTTAATTTAGGATTCTATAATTTTTATTATTTTAGGATTTTTTATTTTAATTAGAATCAATTATATTATGTGTCTTAATCTTTTATTTTTATTATAATTGTGATTTAGTTTCTCGTTTAAAGTTAGCTTAGAGAAGTAACTTACTCTATTATAAATAGAGAGGCCTTTATTGTAACTTCAATTTCAATTATTCAATAAAACCTCTTTTTCTATTTCCCTTTGGGATTTTTTGTTGAAATCTCTTTTATAGAATTGTTTGGACTAGAGCATCATCTAATCTCGCTTTAAGCATTATTAAAAAACTCATTGAGTCATTTTGACTAGAACAGAACTAACCATGCCTCGATTGGAGCATAAGCCAATCGCGTTTGCTTGGTCCAGTACTAAAACAATATCTAGTGTTTCCTACCTTATCAATTTCGCTTTTCTACGCCCACTCTATTAGTTGGTATTAGAGAAGTTTTTTGTGAATCTCAGAGCTTTCTTGGCTACCTACAACCATCCCATTAAATCCACCAATAAAATAACAAAACCAAAAACCAAAAAATCATAAAAATTCAAAATTTAAAAAGCTAGCCATTGTCCCCTCCACCACTACTTCCTCTAGCAGCCACTGTAACCATCAAACTCTCCGACCATTGCACCCCAAAAGCATATCAACTTCAGCCCTTGACTGCCGCCCACAACCTCCATATGAAAGCATCCAAACCTGCGACTTTCCACAACTCAATCCACCATTATCAACTACCTTCACCGTCAGCTAACACTACCACCAAATTCGTCAGCCTCCACTAATCAAAACTTGACCAGCTTCCATGTGAACCAACCGTATAGCCGTTGCAAATCAACCAAAAATCGCGAGCTCTCTGCCCACTCGCCGCTGCAAAATAATTGCCCTTTACTGTTAGCGGACACCACCATCAGACTCCTCTCTAGCCACACATCCAAAACCAATCATCAATCACCACAAAACATTGGCCAAAAACTGCCACGAAATACCATAAGTGATGGTTGCCGAAGCCAGCAAAAATAAATAACTACTCTAAATAAATTGTATATAGTGATTGAGTAGGGTCGTGTCCACAGATATCGGTAATTATTTAAATCCTTTTAAATTGTAAAATGTAAAATGGGGGGATTGTTGACAATAATAAAAATCAAATTAAAATAACAAGAATGAAAATTAAAATTGTAATTCAAATTGGGAAAAGCTCTGGTTGAAGGAATTAACTCAGCTTGATTCGACTATTGATCATTCATTCAAATATAAATCATTACTACTTATGAATAGACCGATTATACCTACGGAGACCCTCTAATAGCCAATCTCTCCTTAACTAGTTGATAACCAAGGTACAACCATTGGTTATTTCCCTAATCAATAGACAACTCTAGATATGATCATATGGTTTAATCAATTGACAGCCTGAAAAATCATAGAGAACTAAATCCTAATCAACAAACGCATACGATGGTTCATTTAAATTAGATTATTTATTCTCACAACACAACGCACTGCTATGCTATTTGTCACAAACATTAAAATCTTCATACGATGAATCTTTTAATTAACAATAGATTAAGTTGATAATTAAATAGTGGCCAATTATCTAATTAACAAACATAATCATGACAATAATTTAGAGAACAAACAAATACCCAAAAAGCAATAAAACAATTAAAGCATAAGAAAGATCTCACAGTAATGATGAATCAAAACTTTATTAACCTTCAACCAGAATAATAGGTTTAGTTCCTCATAGAGAAAAGAGAAAAATTTAGATCTATGGTTTCTCTTTCTCTCAAAAATCTCCTCCTCTTTGTTTTTCACGTCTCTCCCCTCTTCTAGAGGTCTCCCGAAAATAAAATACTAATATCTAAAATATTATCTAAATATTAAATTCAAAATTAAAAAAATAACCAAAAAGATAAAACAAGTTAAAATAACAACTACAGGTTCTTAGTTGACAGCACGCGCCCACGCCTTATCAACAAAGTTATTCTGAAGCTCATAATTTCTCCAAGAAAACAATCATCCTCAAACATCATCTTGTAGCTCAATTTTAACACCAATCAATAGAATTACAACTACAAAAATAAAACACAAGTAAATCACTATTATTAAGTGCAAAACATCAATATTAAAGGAAGTAAACAATGCAAAACTAGTGCATAAATTGCCCTCTAACAAATTCCCCCACACCAAGATAATGCTTGTCCTCAAGCATATAACTCAAGACTAATCCCAAATCTCCACTCAATTCTCATCTCAACTCATCCAAAAACAATCTTAAGCAAGCATACCTCAAGAATTTAAGTCAATCAACATTCGAGAGACAAGGATTTTAAAGCATATGATCTCATAAGCTAGTATAAAAACATTCAATCCACCAAGAAGATCCATTCAAAATTTAAGTGCAACAAGATTTAATAGCCCTCTCATTGACTTCACTCCATGCACTCAAAGTGTTTAGGGTATCATTTATGCACTCAAATCAAATCAAAGAATGCTATTACCATAAGCTTGCTCATATATCACATCTCAATACACAAAACATGAATTAAATACAAAAATCTTAAGGGTCTTAAAAAGGTTGTAACAGGGTTAAATGGGTTAAATGAAAAAGAAAGGTTTATGAAAGAAAAAGAGATCAAAATGAGAAGAATGAACTCATTGAATGAACTTTATAATATCAAAACGCTTATTTCTACTCAAGTCGCCAAGAATGTAAACACTTTTTTTCTCTTTTTTTTTCTTTTTTTCTTTTTTTTTATTTTTTTTATTTTTTTCTCACAGTAATGGTGAACCAAACACAAGAAATGAACCTTGCACAATTTAATTCAAGCATAATGCTTGTTGATCTAATTGAGAAACTTTAATTCAAGGTAGCAAGAGCAATGTATATATATCCAAACAATGAGTCCAAAAATCTCCTTAAATTGAGGCTCAAAAAGAAGGAAAATGGGTAAGTAGATGGAGAGAATTAGATGGGTAAAACAAGTGAAGAGAATGGTTAAGGCTCAAACAAAAATAACAAATAAAGGTCTTCGGGTGGAGAAAAAGAAGAAAAATGCGAAAATAGAAAAATGGAAAGTGGTTTGCCCTTATCATTTTAATGCATAAAATCCTGTAATGCGGCTTCAACATGCATAATAAAGCAAGTTCTAGAATAAACAAACTAAGATTGATATTTACATAACAAAAATAATTAGAGCAAAGTGGTTGCTCATAGGCTCAAATCCTCACAAAGTTGGTAAATTTGCCATTAAATCATGTACACTCTTCAAATGAATCAACCATCAATAGTGGTGTAGAATGAGAAGAAGTTATGAGTGATATATAAAAGGAAAAGTAAAAAGGAAAAGAAGCGAGAAAGATGTATAGAGTAATATAAAAAAGTGAAAGATAAAATGTGAGTGATGAAAGAGTATGATAAAATAAAAATAGATGTAAATAATTTGAGATAGATGGGAAAAGAGTAGTGATAAAGAAAAGAAAAAAAAATTAAGAATAATATATGAAACATACTAACTCCAAAATCATTTAAGGATGAGTAGAGTAAAAATAATACTTCCAGACATCAATAGTATAAAAATCCATCCCCCACACCAAGAACTTACATTGTCCCCAATATAAGATAATTAAAGGCAAAACATCCCTGAATTGTGAGCTTTGATCCACATAACGTCTATGGGCTTGGTGGAAATGGTAGGATAAATCCCATACTCTCAAAGTATGCGGCCAAATTCTGCTCTATCTTGTTCAGCTTGTGCTCCATTTTCTCTAACTGAATGCTCAAAGGTAGTGCAGATGTAAAAGGAATAGTTGGTGTGACAGTAGTTTCGTCGTCAAACTCGTCATCAGAGGTGTGACAGTAGTTTCGTCGTCAAACTCGCCAAATTCTGCTCTATCTTGTTCAGCTTGTGCTCCATTTTCTCTAACTGAATGCTCAAAGGTAGTGCAGATGTAAAAGGAATAGTTGGTGTGACAGTAGTTTCGTCGTCAAACTCGTCATCAGAGGTAGCACCACTCCTAGTATAAAGCTTATTTAGAATTTGAGTGGGTCCTGGTTCAGTAAACTAAAATCTCCCCTCCTTGAATTCGACCACACATGTTCTTTCAAACAAAGACATATCTAAAAATTCCTTTTTGCAAGCAAGATGTAAATCATTATTGTCAGGATCAAGCACACATAAGTTTATAGCTAACAGAGTAATGTATGGACCAAGAAATAAAGTCCTATACCTTTTAAGCACACTCTGAATTGATCTGCTAATCAAAAACCTAGATTAGGCCGCACATCATTTAACATGCAACAAATAAAATAAAACTCAGTTTTAGAGAAAACTCTCGAGTGATCTTTCTTACCTAAACAATTATATGCTAAGAACTGATGCACACATTTCAAAACAGGATCACGTAAGAAAGAGCTCTTTGATTTACTCGGGTCATAGGCATTGTGATCAAAAGATAAATTACACCAAAGACCATAAGGCTCAAAATTTTTGCTAAAGTCACAAGTTGTTCCTAAATATGCATCACTAGAAGAATAATCATCATCAATGAATCCTAAAGTCACAAGTTGTTCCTCTTTGGCATTGTTACAGTAATTTCACTCACGGGTTTTGTTTGAATGCGAAAAGCGGCAGTCCTTTGAACATAGGAGAGTGACGCGGCTGCTGACTGCGCGGGATGCAACGCTGGAGACGTGGGCTGGATATTGGATGGAGCGCGCTGCGGGATGGAGCTGAGCGTGGGCTGCTTGCAGGGTTGGTGCAGACGCGCGCTGGAGATGCGGGATGGAGCTGCGGGATGGAGCTGGGGATGCGGATGCAATTGGGGGGTTGTTGGTTGCGTGGCTGGGGACGTGGCTGGTGCTGCACGCTAGGGATTAAAATCCTAAAAAAATCTTCTTTTTTTTTAATTTTTTTCAAATAAAAAAAAACCTTATTATTTTTGATTTTTTTAATGATACTAAAAACTAAAAGAGACACTTGAGACACTAAAAAAAATTACATAAGTACTTTTTTAATAAGCATATGTGCCAACCTTAAAACCATTTTACTTTAAAATCACAGAAGTACTTATTAGTTAAAATGTGGCCACGCCTAACCAAAAATTTTCTTCTGGCCAAAATAAGCAAAAACATAATTTAAACAATCTGAATCAAAATTAAAAACAAAAGATATAACAAAAATCAAAATAAATAAATCTTTCGGGTTGCCTCACAAAAAGCGCCTTTGTTTTATGTCTTTGGCTAGACACATTCATGCATCAATCTCCATAAATGAGACTCTCGAGAGCCACTTCCTCCACAATATTCACCAAAAAACCTTCATAAAAAAGTTTTAAGTGATGACCATTAACCTTAAAAACTTTGCCAGAGGTCGGACTCCGAATCTCAATTGCACCATGAGGAAAAACATTAGTAACAATAAAAGGTCCAACCCAGTGAGAACGTAATTTACCAGGAAAAAGTTTAAGCTTAGAATGAAAAAGAAGAACTTTTTGACCAACAGAGAACTCATTTTTCAAAATCATTTTGTCATGAAATGTCTTCGTCTTTTCCTTGTAAAATCGTGAACTCTCATCGGATTCGTTTCTAATCTCCTCCAACTCTTGCAGCTGCAACTTCCTCTGATTTCCCGCTTCATCCATCCGCATATTGCATTGCTTAACCGCCCAGTATGCTCTGTGCTCAAGCTCTACAGGTAAATGACAAGGCTTACCAAATACTAAACGATAAGGAGACATACTTATGGGAGTTTTGTACGCGGTGCGATACGCACACAATGCATCATCTAATCGTAAGCTCCAATCCTTTCGATTTGGACTAACCGTCTTTTCAAGAATAGACTTGATTTCTCTATTTGATATCTCAGCTTGTCCACTTGTCTGTGGATGATAGGTGGTAGACACTTGGTGGGTAACATGATATTTCTTGAACAAAGTCTTCACTACCCGATTACAAAAATGAGTGCCTTTATCACTTATCACTACTTTCGGTACACCAAACCTGGCAAAAATATTAGACTTGAAAAAATTTACAATAACTTTAGCATTATCAGGTCGGGTGGCCTTAGCCTCTACCCACTTAGAAACGTAATCCACTGCTAAAAGAATGTAAGCATTGCCAAAAGATGAGGGAAAATGTCTCATAAAATCAATGCCCCACACATCGAATAATTCACACACAAGAATAGGGGTAAGTGGCATTTGATTCCTATGACTTAAATTGCCAGTCTTTTGACAATTCTCACATGACTTACAAAACATGTATGAATCACGAAATAAAGTAGGCCAAAATAGACCACATTCTAACACCTTAGATGCTGTCCTTTTGAGACCAAAATGACCACCACATGCATATGAGTGACAAAACTGAAGAATAAAAGGAATTTCAAACTCAGATACTCACCTTCTGATGATTTGGTCAGAGTAATGTTTCCACAAGTAAGGGGTCATCCCAAACATAGTACTCATCATCGCTCTTAATCTTATTTTTTTGAGCCCTCGTCAGATCACTAGGTAGTATTCTTGTAACTAAGTAATTAACAATGTCAGCGTGCCAAGGAACCATACCTTGAGTTACAAAGAGATGTTCATCTGGAAAATCATCATTCAAAGGTGCTACTTCTTCACTCGTGATCAATCTACTAAGGTGGTCTGCAACCAAGTTTTTTGCTCATTTCTTATCACGGATCTCCAAGTTGAACTCTTGAAGTAGTAGGATCCAGCGGATGAGTCTTAATTTCGCTTCTTTCTTGGCGAGCAAATATTTAAGAGCTGCATGGTCAGAAAAAACAATCACTTTAGTACCCAATAAATATGAACGGAATTTTTCTAAAGTAAAAACAATAGCCAAAAGTTCTTTTTCCGTTGTTGAGTAATTGCACTGAGCACTATTAAGTGTCCTTGATGCGTAATATATCACATGAGCAGCTCTTCCAACCCTTTGTTCGAGAACAACACCAACAACATAGTTACTGGCGTCGCACATTATCTCAAAAGGGAGGCTCCAGTCGAGTGGCTGTATAATTAGAGCTGAAGTAAATAACTCCTTAATCTTATCAAAGGCTACCTTGCATGCTTCATTAAAATCAAACGTCACATCTTTCCAAAGCAGCTTGCATAATGGCTGAGCTATCTTTGAAAAATCCTTAATAAAACGCGATAGAAACCTGCGTGACCAAGGAAATAACGAACTTGTTGAGTGTTAGTCGCAAGTGATTTAACAATTTCTTCAAGAGATATACCTGACTTGGAGTTTGACTGTGAAGGGGCTAGTTGTCTTAGTGGGTATTGTTGTGGGAATCCTGACGGCCTAACTCCATAGCTGAAGTTGGGATGATCATTCCATCCCGAATTGTATGTTTGTGCATAAGGATCATACCTCCTTTGAGGCATGCTTGGAAATCCTCCAACTGCATTGGCTTGTTCAACGAGTTCTTCTTGAAGTGTAGGACATAGATCAGTTGAATGACCCATATTGGAACAAATACCACAAGTCTTCACCTATTGCACATTACCTACAACAAACTTTTCCACAAGAGAAGTAAGTGTATCTAAACATTGTTCAATAGAAGAAATATTTACCTCATTTACCTTCCTTGAAGTGGGATCTTGCCTGCTGCCAAACTGTTGTGCATTGGCAGTCATATTTGAGATTAACTCCCTTGCTTAAGTAGGCGTCTTGTTCACCAACACACCTCCACTAGCAGCATCTATCATACTCTTATCCATCAATGACAGTCCTTCATAAAAGTATTGAATAATAAGTTGATCAGAAATCTGATGTTAAGGACAGCTGGCACACAATTTATGTTAGTAGCTCTTGAAGCAGGAAAGTACTTCTCGAGGAACTGCTTCTTCAAACCATTCCACATTGTAATCGATCCAGGAGGCAAGTAGTACAATCAGTATTTGGCTAGCCCATCTAAAGAGAAAGGAAAAGCACGCAGCTTAATCCGCTCTTCAGTCACGCCTTGTGGTCTCATACTTGAACATACAACATGAAACTCCTTGAGATGTTTATGAGGATCTTCACCAGCGAAACCATGAAACTTGGGTAATAGATGAATAAGACCAGACTTTAATTTAAAATTTACCACCAAGTCTGCATATTGAATGCAGAGTGGTTGCTGATTCAAGTTTGGTTCAGCTAACTCTCTAAGAGTTCTTTCTATAGGTGCAGCTCTATCCATAACTTTTTCTTCTGAATCGCTAGATGATTCAACCAAATCAGGCACTGTATCTGTTTCAGAAAGCAAAGGCGATGAGGATCGTTGATTAGCTCGCTTCATCTGCTGTCTCAAATGGTGAGCTGTCTTCTCAATTTCAGGATCAAACGAAAGTGTACCTGTACGAGAAGAACGAACCATACACTAAGTAAAACGTAAAAAAAAATTAAATAAACGACACCAATCCCCAGCAACGGTGCCAAATTTTAATGTGCCAAATTTTAATGGTTGTCGAAGCCAGCAAAAATAAATATCTACTCTAAATAAATTGTATATAGTGATTGAGCATGGTCGTGTCCACAGAGATTGGTAATTATTTAAATCCTTTTAAATTGTAAAATGAAAAATGGGGGGATTGTTGACAATAATAAAAATCAAATTAAAATAACAAGAATGAAAATTAAAATTGTAATTCAAATTGGGAAAAGCTCTGGTTGAAGGAATTAACTCAGCTTGATTCGACTATTGATCATTCATTCAAATATAAATCATTACTACTTATGAATAGACCGATTATACCTACGGAGACCCTCTAATAGCCAATCTCTCCTTAACTAGTTGATAACCAAGGTACAACCATTGGTTATTTCCCTAATCAATAGACAACTCTAGATATGATCATATGGTTTAATCAATTGACAGCCTGAAAAATCATAGAGAACTAAATCCTAATCAACAAACGCATACGATGGTTCATTTAAATTAGATTATTTATTCTCACAACACAACGCACTGCTATGCTATTTGTCACAAACATTAAAATCTTCATACGATGAATCTTTTAATTGACAATAGATTAAGTTGATAATTAAATAGTGGCCAATTATCTAATTAACAAACATAATCATGACAATAATTTAGAGAATAAAAAAATACCCAAAAAGCAATAAAACAATTAAATCATAAGAAAGATCTCACAGTAATGATGAATCAAAGCTTTATTAACCTTCAACCAGAATAATAGGTTTAGTTCTTCATAGAGAAAAGAGAAAAATTTAGATCTATGGTTTCTCTTTCTCTCAAAAATCTCCTCCTCTTTGTTTTTCACGTCTCTCCCCTCTTCTAGAGTTCTCCCAAAAATAAAATACTAATATCTAAAATATTATCTAAATATTAAATTCAAAATTACAAAAATAACCAAAAAGATAAAACATGTTAAAATAAAAATTGCAAGTCCTTAGTTGACAGCACGCGCCCACGCCTTATCAACAAAGTTCTTCTGAAGCTCATAATTTCTCCAGGAAACCAATCATCCTCAAACATCATCTTGTAACTCAATTTTAGCGCCAATCAATAGAATTGCACCTACAAAAATAAAACACAAGTAAATCACTATTATTAAGTGCAAAACATCGATATTAAAGGAAGTAAACAATGCAAAACTAGTGCATAAATTGCACTTTAACAATAAGCTGCCGACAATTTAAGTTAGAACCGCTGCGAATTTGGCCAATCCTTGGCCACCATCATGTTCCTCACCATAAATCCTCCAAATTCGACCTCTTTGGTCCCAATCACATCAACCAGTCGTTGGCCACACCAAACTCAAGAGCTCAGCTTTATTTACAGTTTTGCCATTGGTTTTGAATTTGTGATTCAAATATTCAAAAGGCATCATGATATGGAAGCTTGATAGAAATTGCAGTCCTAAATATTTTCTTTCATGGTTGGATAAGGTTGATCAAGAATATATGATTAGATTGCCAAGGTACGATTGAGTACAATTTGTAGCCAATTTTCTATTAACAGGGAGTGCTTTAGAATAATGGACTAGAATGCAAAGGTGTAGATTACTTGTCAAAGGTTTTTTCAAAATTACTTCATGGACTCATATAAAGTGAATGTTGAGATCGAGATTTATTGCTCTTGGTTATTGTTTAGTATGATAAGGTACAAAATCAATTTCTAATTATACTTCTAAGTTCGAACAATTTTATGGATGCAAATATTATTATGAACTTGAAAAGGATAAAATTATGAGATTTGTGAGGAGGCTTGGTTTACAAATTCAACAAAAGATGCCTATTATCTCCACATTACAACATGCAATTCATTTAGCCATGCAAATCAAGTCGCATATCGAGTTGCAAATTCAATGAAGCTTAGATGATGCAATTAAAAGAATTTATGAAGTTTTAATCAAACAATTGCTTAACTTTATGAAAGTGCCTAAAAATATAGAAATAAGTTCACCTATTGTTTAGGAAGAAATCTCAAATGGGATGACAAAAGAAGAG